>NC_142030.1:112915977-113564648 GCF_982192425.1 Myodes glareolus
CCCTGAGCTGCCTTGCTAGCATCAAAAAAGAAAGGAGGAAAAAGGAAGGAGGAGGGAAGGAGAAATGGAGGAAGAAGGGAATGGGGAAAAGTGGGAGAAGGAAAGAGAGAGGGGACGGGAGGGAGGCCTCTCTTAATTCTGATAGTTTGCTACTGTCTCACCCCTCCAACAAATAGCCACCCACTTTTGAAGTCTCTACTTACTGATTCTTATTTGTGTGGGGGTGGATGGGTGACGTGTGTTTTGTGTATGTGGGGGGTATGGGCCAGAGGTCAACCTCAAGTGTCATTCCTTAGGAGCTATCTACTTTCGTTTTTCTTTTGAGATGGGGTCTCTCACTAGAACAAGGGATGTGAAGTAGCTCTCATGTGCTTGAGCACTTGGGCTCCAGGCTGGTAGTGTTTTAAGAGATCGTGGAACCTTTAAGAGGTGAGGCCTACTTAGTGGAAGCAGGTGGTTAGGGTCAGCCTGGGAGGTTCTCGACCTGGCTGTAGCCCTAGGTGCCCCCTACTGCCATATGTAATGTGAACAGCCACAAACTGCTACACCAGACAGAAGTCCAAGTCACAGTGCATCCCTGCCAAGACACTGGGAGCCACAATAATGTGTCTCCCCAAGCTGTTTTCTCTCAGCTACTTGGGCACAACAATAAGACAAGCAAATACAGAGAGAAACCAGAGAAGCCAGTGTCCTTCTTAGGACCCCAGAGTTCCCTTGCAGAGAAGTTCATAAAGTGAGGAGTCCAGACTTTCTGCCAGGAACTGAAATCAGCTGCCGATTAGAAGCTGTGTCTCTCGCAGGTGGATGCTCCGGCCTAGTCAGTCCTAGAGAAGACAGAACACAGGCCCATCTCCTGGCTGCACCCTCTGACGAGACCAGAGCCAGAAACACTTGGGTCCCTGACCACAAAAGCTGTTGCTATAATAAATGCTGACTTTTGATTGTGCTGCTAAGTTTGGGCACATTCTGTCCTCAGCAGTAGATAATCAGTCTGCCAGGGAGACACCAACTACACAGAAAAGCTTTGCTCTTGCTGAATCTCTCTGGAAACCTGCAAGTAGCCATTGCCCTCCACGAAGACAACATATTTTGTCTTCCTGGGGTTTGACCACGTCAAAGATTTGTCACTTGAAGGACAGTAGCAACACCAATCTATATGCCAGGCCGCCAGAGAGTCAGGACAAATGCAGTGCAAGCGAATGATCTGGTTGAACAATGAGGAAAGGGTGTCAGGTTAGCTCTTCCTTCTAATGACCAATGTTGGGAATAAATTTCTTCAGTGAGTTGATCAAATAATGCCCTAGCATCCTGGAAGCAAACAAGCTACTCCTGAGGAGTAGGAGTAGGAGTGGTCGGCACATGTGATTAGTCATACCAAAAATTCCATCAATGTCAACCATCAAAGCCTGTCAGCATTCAGTTTAACCCCTACAGTCTCTGGAAACAAGGCAATAGCAGACTGAAAAGCAGCCAAGCTCCTCGGTGTATGCTCTTCTGGGGGTTTAAAGGTGTATTTACAGATGTTCACCCCAGAGCCCGCAGAAGCCTGTTGATTTATGTCACTGAGAAGGTTTATTTAGTTAATTAACTCACTGGGATCAATCTAATTCCCAGGGATTCAGCAGGCTGCCTGGAGGCACTGATGCCACAATCACACAGACAACAGCAATGGAGGTCTAGCGATGTTCAATGTGCTGTCTGAACTTCAAAGTCATCCAAAGACTTGGCTTCAGTCCCAAAAGTAAATTTCCTGAACACAGACCAAGGAACTTTCCCCAAAGGCTAAACTTCAAGCAAAAAAGTCAAATCTCCACCCTCAAGAGATTTCCAGAAGTCAATGACAAGTATTCCCCAAGAACCAGGAAGCCAGAAAGTTAGAAAGAAGGGAGCTGCAAGGGACGTGGAGGGACAAGCCCCTTCCTGCAAGGAGTCCTGACGTATATGGTGATATAGTGACTTGGCCAAACTTTTCCTTCAGAATGTAGTAGTTTTAATAAAAAAAAAAACAAATAAATAAGGGTACTGAAGTTATAGCCTGGGTTACAAGTCAGCCTCAGCTTAAATAGGGAGTTGGAGGCCACTCTACCCTAGAGACCCTGTCTCAAAAAAGATTGCTATAAAATTTAGGACGAAATATATGTTTTCTCTAATATCTCTTTAGGGACATGGCTGGGCCTGGTAGAAATATCCAGTGAACAGTATAAGCTGGAGTCCTTAAAAAGCATCTTCAGCTGGGAAGGCTCCAAGGGCATCTTCAGCTGGCTGGTTAACTTCAAGCCAATTGGCTCATCTGACCCTCATAGCACTGGTTTTTAGAGAGTGTGTGCCCCCAGAGCCCAAAGGTACAGAACAGTAACAAATTCCCTGAAACCAGGGACATGCTTCCTTGAATCTGGCCAGCAAACGGTGCTTCTGTGGCAAGCAGAGGTTGGGCCAACAGAGCATGTGCCAGCGCTGTACGGTTTGTAAGCGCAGAAACGTTTCTGATAAAGCTCAGCTCTCAGGCACTGGGTGCCCCGTCTTTGTGACTGCACTAGGCTGGCATAGGCTGAGAACCTATTACAGGAGATTCTCATGCCTATCGGAGGGAAGATACGGAAATTGTTCCTAAGTCCCCAAGAGTGGGCTGGCTTTGAAGTTAGGTGGATGCACTTCAAAATGAGCCACCGACTCAACCAAGATCCTTCTAGACATAGAAATACAGAAATTTACATGTGGGCAAAGCTAAAGCTAGAATTTTCATCACATTTATAGACTAACCATTTGTTCCCTACAACTTAGTTTTTTGCTGATTTATTTACTAATCAGCCATGAATATTGAAATACTTCTTGACTGCAATTAGATTTAAAATTGGACAAGGATTAGTAAGAATGAGTCAGCCAGGTGTCTCTTCCAAAGGGACACCACGACAGAGCACCAAATGAACTGTTGTCCTATAGGGAGCCACCAACTCCGGGAATAGGTGAGGGTTGATAGCAAAGTGAAGAGAGTTTAGAAATGTAGTTAGGAACTACTTGTGCATAATTCACCATCATGGGGGCGTGACGCCAACCTTTTGAATAGTGTCCATGGATGGAAACAGGAAGGATGATGGAGGAGAAGATCCCTCTAGGGATGTGAGGGATGGAGAGCAGAGTCCTCGAGAGGACCAGAGCATACAGAAAAGTCAGACTCAGCAGCCTGGAGGCACGTGGTGATCTATATGCCACCTTCAAGGACCCCTGTTTTTCTTCCACTGGTTGCATGGATGGCATCATTTGACAAGTCATCTTCAGTCATGTCTGGAGTCTCAGGGACAGGGAGAGACAGCAGCAGGACTGAGCAAAAGGCTCAAAGGCAGCAGTCCTTGCGATGCCAGCTCAGTTCTACCGCCACCTCATCAGATGACTTTAATATTCTCACTGTTATTTGGGCTATTTTATTAAGGACCAATACAATACATAACAAGGTCTGGAGATCACTGAAGACCATTCCTTGGAGCTTAGTATTTAAACTAAAAGTAAGCATTCTTTCATGTGTGCTCAAGTAGAAAGATATAAGAGGTATAAAGTCCAAGAAAGTGGGATGGAACGTTTTGTTGAATCAGTCTCCACTATAAAAACCTTTTAGGGCCTGTGAGTTGTCTTAGAGGATAAGGACACTTGCCATCAAGTCTGACTACCGGATTTCAGTCCCTGGGGCTCTACATAGTGGAAGGAGAGAACTCACTCCCATAAATTGGTCTCTGAACTTCACACATGTGTGGTGGCATGTATGTGTGGTGGCATGTATGTGCCCATATACATACAGAAATACACACACTAGACAGACAGACAGATATAAATATATTATATGTATTTTATATATATATATATATGTTAAAAACTTTACTTTTTGTTACTGTGAAATTCATATACCATAGAATTTCCCATTGTGAAATGAATAGCCCAGTGGGAATTAGCAACACAGTCACAGTTTTGTAAAACCATCTCTTCTGCTTCCAAAAGATCTCCAATATTGTGAAGTAAGCCCCATACCTGCTAGGTAGTCGTTCCTCTCCCCACACCTCCCATCCTTACCACACCTTCATTCTGTCCCAGGAGATTTTTCTATCTCAGATGTTGGTCATGGATGAATCATAAAATACATTTATCTTGGTGAGCCAGGTGGTAGTGGCACATTCCTTTAATCCCAGTACTCTAAAGGCACAGGCAGGCAGATCTCTGTGAGTTCGAGTCCAGCCTGGTCTACAAGAGCTAGTTACAGGACAGGCACCAAAGCTACAGAAAAACCCTATCTCGAAAAATCAAAAATAAATACATACATACATATGTCTTTTTGTTTTTAGCCCTTCTCATTTAACATAATGATTTTGCTGTTCATCTAAATTGGGACATATATCAGTTCTTTATTTCTTTCTACAGTTGAGTGATATTCCTTTGTGCATGAATTCTGGGATTTGTTTGTTCATTCCTCTGTCAATAGACATTTATGTTTCTACCTTTGTGTCATTGCACCATCTTTTCCTCCAACACACAAACACACTCCAGACTTAGCATGCTTTATAAAGCTTTAGAATGTGTCTTTCCTGTTGAAATAAAGATGTTTTTGGTAGTTTATTTGAGTGGGGTTCTATGAGCAATGAAAACAGAGGAGAAGAATAAGAAAAGAGTTGGGTCAAGAACAAAGACTGGCATGAAGAAGAAGTAAGCAGTCCCCACTGTGGAAGGACAGGAAGCTTGGGGACATATGGAGGTGGAGATGGGAAAGTCATTGTCATTCTGGCCTGAGGGCTCAAGAGAAGTTTCCTAGGGAGACTGAGGATGTTGGTTGAAAGTCACCTAATAGTCCTCCTTATGCTGCATTAGTCGACACTGGGGGATAGCCGTCCCCTCCTGGGTTTCTCTAGTGAAGATATTTCAGTAAAGATTATCATAAGATTGCCTTGAATCCTAAGTTCCTTTCATATAATAACTTAAATTTTTATTCAACTTTAAGTGTCAAATAATAATTATACAAAAAATAAAATAAAAAATAATAATTATACATATTTGTGTAGTATAATTTACTATTATGGCATATGTATACATTCAAAGAATTAATATACCCTAACCCCCCCCACACACACATAAGCATTCATCAAGAGTTAATGCCCTACCTCTGTCACCAGAAGAATGTTAAAATTCATCTTTAAGAAAAAGGGAAGCCTAGCATAGTAGCTAATGATTTAAAATCCCAGCACTTGGAAGGCAGAGCCAGGTGGATCTTTGTGAGTTTGAGGCCAGCCTGGTCTACAGAGCAAGTTCCAGGACAACCAGGGCTACATAGTGAGTCCCTGTCTCTGAAAAAAATGGAAGGAAGAGAGGGACAGAGGGAGGGAGGGAGGGAGGGAGGGAGGGAGGGAGGGGAGGGGAGGGGAGGGGAGGGGAGGGGAGGGGAAGGGAAGGGAAGGGAAGGGAAGGGAAGGGAAGGGAAGGGAAGGATGGAGGGAGGGAAGGGAAGGGACGGATGGAGGGAGGGAGGGAGGGAGGGAGGGGAGGGGAGGGGAGGGGAGGGGAGGGGAGGGGAGGGGAGGGGAGGGGAAGGGAAGGGAAGGGAAGGGAAGGGAAGGGAAGGGAAGGGAAGGGAAGGAAAGGAAAGGAAAGGAAAGGAAAGGAAAGGAAAGGAAAGGAAAGGAAAGGAAAGGAAAGGAAAGGAAAGGAAAGGAAAGGAAAGGAAAGGGGAAGAGGGGGAAAGAATTTTTGAAAAACAAATCTATCTGTAATGCTGAGATGGCTCATTGGTAATAGCCTTTCCTGCTGATGGATCAGCCTGACTCCATCTTAAGGATGAAAGTTGTTTTGTTAAAAATTCAGAACAAGTTCATTTCTGTTGTTCAAGTTCTACAAAATTCAAGTTTGACTGTGTTTTAATCTGTTTCTAGAATTCAATAGCCTCCCTACCCTGTGGAGTTTCACTCACAACTTGAACATACCCTGATAAAATAAGATGTTCTGTCAAATAATTTTAAAATTTTCAGACAAGTTCCTATATAACCAAAATTCCTCTGAAAATCCACCAATCCTTGAAAAAAGCACAGGCTTGGAGTTTGGGGGTCATATAAACCCTACCCTCTCCTGTATGCAATGCTATTTTCAAACCCCACTTTAGGGAGCTAGCCCTGTCTGACAGAAAATAAACCCTACCGACTATGACCAAAGAATTTGGGTAATGGTATTTCCTTTTATTTGGTGGGATTAACAGCTGCCTGATGATATAAATAGTCACAGTGCAAAGAGCTGACCCACAAGTTGACCCCTGACCTCCACAGTGTTGTGGTACAAGCACCCACACACCTGCTCACATAAAACAAGATTTTAAAGTTAAGCCCTGGCTAACCATGGTTGGTTACACTTGTAGCCTCAGCCCTTGGACGAGGGAAGGAAGAGTTTGAAGTTTGAAGTTAGCCTGGGTCACAGAGTACGTGCAAGGCCAGCCTGGGCTACATAAAACCCTATCTCAAAAAAAAGAAAAGAAAAGAAACAAACAAAAGGCAACCCCAAACCCAGGTCATGAAAAAGTCTGTGATCTCTGTGAATGTGATCTGCTTTCTTGTTAATTAGTATTGAAAGAGATGAGAAAAATCAGACGAAGAAAGACAGGACTGCTTCTCTTTCCACTGACATGGACTATTGAACCTGATCTTGGTCTCCAAATTTCAAAATTCTGCGCTAGTGACAAGGATCAGGAAGATTACACGTGGGGAGAGTAGAAAAGGCTGGAATACGGAAGGCAACCCACTCTCACACGGACACCTCTGACACCTCAGAGCAGTGAGGGAGTGAGCTGAGACCAACGCTGGTCCACAAGTAGAAGCTGAAGGTGGCAAAGCCAGAGTCTAAACAGGTGCATCCATTGGATGGTGTGAAAGCCACCATCCAAGTTACAAATCAAAACAGATGTAAGAATCAGATATGAACACCATATAATGCCCTTTTCCAGGCCAGTGATATTTTACTTTTCTAATGCCAGAATGGAGGGTGGGTGCACAATTGTATGTAACTGGAAATTACCTCTAGTCTACATTCAGATAAGAACCCTAAATTCCCCTCTGTGGCCAGAAAAAAAGGCAGTGTTAGTTCTTGCTGCTTTTGTTGGGAATACTGTATATGCCCAGTTATTAAAATATGTTCATTTTGTGTGATCCAGGAGAATGGTGATAGAGATAGCAGGGCATATTGTCTCATGATTGAGTATGAGGAAAGAGCTGTTCTCTCCCTCTCTTCTGTTTTCTCTCTGTATGTGTAGAGAGGCACGTGTGCCACTGTGCACATGGGGAGGTCAGAGGACAACCCTGGGTGCTTGTCCTTGGCTTTGCACTTGTATCGGGGTCTCTTGTTTTTGTCATTGCATTTGCCAGACTAGCTAGCCCAGGATTTCCATCTTTTCTCCCATCCTGGCATGCACATGTTACCCTAGCTATATGAGTTGTGGAGATCTGAATTCAGGTCCCCATTCTTGTAAGGCCATCTCCCCTTCAAGCTGTTGGTTCTTAAGTTCAAGACCAGCCATTTAATTCCAAAGGGACGATTTTAAAATGTCATTAATAAGTCACAAAGGCCATCAAGTGGCATATGGACAGTGAGCTATGGAACGGGAGTTCTCCAAGTGTGAATCCTGAGCCAGCTGTAACCACAGGGATGGTGTTCCTATTCCATCACTTTGCAGACAACTGTGAGGGCATTCAGATCATCATAGCAGAATACGGTGCCTTGGGGGCTTCAACAACAGAAAGTTAGTTTCTCAAAATTCTGGATTTTGAAGTGCAAGACCACAGTGCCTTCGGTGGTCATACCTTCTGGTGAGGCTCCTTTTTCTGACTTACAGAAGGCTAGGTTGGAGGTTAGGGATTCAATATGAATTTACATAATTCAGCCCCTAGCACCTATTAAATCAGAAGCACTAAGGGATGGTTTCAGCTAAATTGAGCCTTAGCAGGTCTTGTGGGTCATTCTGGTACATACTTTTATTTGAGAGTCACTGACCAGAAAATGAAAACTTGCTCTTCCAATACCTGCGTTCCTAAAGATTTGTGTATTTGTTCATCTGAGGAGTATGTGAACTTTAAAGGTGGCCCCATAAAATGTGCCAAGATGATCAGCTATGTTGGCCTCTCTGTTAGCAAGGTTGAGTGTTTTCATTAAGGACCTTTTGGAAGGACCAAAGCAATCCACACACAGTGAAAAGGAACTGAGCCAAACCCTTTAGTGGGGATCCAGAGGGCTTTCCTACCAGGACAGCTGCCATTAGAAGTATAACCTGAATTATCTGCATATAAACATGGCCATTTGGGCCCTGACCCAGCACAGGTGGGAGACAGAAGTTTGAAGAGAAAAATCTAAAATCAGAGACAGGGATCCTTTGCTCCAAAAGGGGATGGTTTCTCTGGAAGCATTTAACCTGTAAGACATTGATTTCTGCCCACAGCAGCAGAAGCGAAAATATAGGCCTTTCTATTCTAGAAAAAAAACACAAGACAAAGCAAAAGACATACATAAGAAGGCAACCAAGAAATATGTCCTCAAAAGTGAACACGACAGCACCTCTTCATGGATGGCCAGGGCAAGTGTGAAGTCTTTAGGGAGACACGCAGGCTGGACTGATCCTGAGAGAGAAACAGACAACACCAGACAAGACAGAAGAGCCTTCCAAAGCAGGGATTCCAGTCAGCCCAACCCACTGGAAGGAGGAGGAGGCTGAGACACAACACAACATAGATTTTTGAAAAATGTTTCTTCAACTGAACAATAATGAGACAAGAGGTTATTAAGTTGTCAAATGTTATTTTTCCTTCTGTCTATATGGTCATGGTTTTTTTTAAAAAAAGAAAGAAAGAAAGAAAGAAAGAAAGAAAGAAAGAAAGAAAGAAAGAAAGAAAGAAAGAAAGAAAGCTAATGGTTAAATGTAGCTTTCACCCTGAATCCAAGTTTTGTTTTTGTTTGTTTGTTTGTTTTGTTTTTTTTAGAGAAGAAAGAGACTATTACAGAAAACCACAACTAGTTAAAATGTGGTGGACAACTGGGCATGGGGGAGGCTGAAACCCAAGTGATATGTTTAGAAAACAAACGCTACACCTGATGATCAGGGTGCATTATGGAGAGAGGGCTACATCCAATGATCAGAGTGCTTCATGGAGAGAGAGGCAGAGGATTTTAAGAGCCAAAGAACTAGGAAGTCTGCTGTGAGATTGTGTCTTCTCGAAATGATGAGAAGCTAAGCCCAAGAAATCTCAACAACATGACTGCTTAAACAAGACCTGACCAATGACAGCACCAATTGACATGCCTGCGTGCCTGGGGGGAATCTCTAGGTGATCAACCCAAGGTGAAGACTAAAAACACTTACCATCCTGGTCAAAACACTTCTCTCATCCAAGTGTGTGTGAGGCTAAACATATCAGGATTTCCTAGCAGCCTTTTGGCTTCCAGCTTAACTTCACTTAAAGAACTATTCTATATGATTCTGATATTTCTAGAGCTTGCTTTATGAAAAACTGCATGCTAGTTTTAATAAATGCTCAATATGCAATTTAAAATAATCTGCACTCTGCTATTGAAAGTGTTTCCCCCATGTCAATCACATTAAGCATATTAATAGCATGCTTCAAACTTCTGAAATTACTGACTGCGACATTTAAAAAAAAACTTACTAGTGTGTTTTTCTGTCTTTTTCATTTTTTTGCTTATTCTGATAATATATTTAAATTACATTCTCCCTTCTCTTTCCTTCCTCCAAGCCTTCCATATGCCCTTCTCTGCCCGCTCAAATTCTTTTTCATTAATTGTTCTTGCAAGCATATATTTGTATATACATAGTTTCCCCAAATATAATCTGTTGAGTCCATATAATGTTATTTGTATGTATACTTTCATGGCTGTTTAGCACTGAACAAGCAATTGGTGTGCTTTTTCATGGGGAAAACCACTCTCCTTCTCCCAGCTTTCCTCAGTTGCCTGAAGTTCTTTGTACAGATGGAAGGACAGGAATGGGGGAATCAAATAAGGAAGAGGAGGTAAGAGCCGGGTGAGGGAAGGAATGCAAGGAAGGACAACTAAAGCTAAGGGCCATTTGAGGGTACAGTAGGTTACACATATGAACGAAACCTAACCAGAAACACCAAATACTGGGGAGACAAATCCCCAACTAATCATCTCTAGCCACCAAATGAAACCTCCAGTGCCAGGATTGAGTTACATCTAACTGAGTTGTTGGCCAAAAGGGCCCTATGGAAACCCCCAAACAATCCAGGCTATTGCCAAGATTATTGTTTGCTCTCCGGAAACCTATCACAAGCCCCATTGCTGAAGCAACACCTACATAATTCATTGAACACAGAGACGTTAAGTTGGTATCTACCTAGAGCCTTCACCCCTACGGACTAGTGTTCCCGGTACTGGGAGACAGATATGCTAAGTGCTAGTAGAGGAAAAAGGTGAACACCATCCCAGTTAGTTACAAACGCTTCAGTCTGCAGTGGTGACCTGTCTGCATAATTCACAAAGGAGCTACCAACCAATCTCTGGTTTGATTTAAGGCACGCTCAATGAGATAGAACCCATGACAGACACTGCTCAGGTGGCCAGGACCCTGAGACTAGATGGACCAGGGACCTAGGAGAAAACCAAATACTGCTATTCTGAGAAAGGAACATCGCAAGAAAATGGCAACAATATTTTGCTGTGCTCAGCCATCATCAGAGGCGCTGCCTCCTGCAGTAGATGAGAACACAGAGGCCTGAGACTAGGCAATGTGTAGAGGGTGGGAGCCCTTGAAACTCTCCATCTCATATGCTTGGTCTGGCTTCTTTTTCTTTACAGGTCTTTTGCTTCTATATTATGATTTCTGATTTTGTGTTTTGTAACGGGATTTTTGTGTGGTCCTCTCTATATATTTATGTGTTTCTTGTCTTTTTGCTTTGCTTATTTCTTCTATTTAGATATCTATCTGTTTTTAACACATGAATTTCAGTAGGTTTGGAGGTGGGGATCTTCTGAGAGAATTTGCAGAAGCCATGATCAGAATATATTATATGAAAAAAAAACTATCTTTCTTCTCCACTAAGTTAGAAAACATTTCTGTTTTCTCTGCCCCCAACAAGGCTTCACACACCCCAGGCCACCATCTAACTCTATATGGAGCCCAGGCTGACTTTGAACTCCTGATCCTTAGAGTTCATCTCTCAAAGTGCTAGTATTACAAAGTATATACCACCATGCCTGGCTGTATCTGCTTTGTTTTTCATATTGAAGAATATATATCAAATTAATATTAATATCATGATATAAAACATTACAACTTTTAAATGTTCCACGGTCTTTAAAAACTCCAAATGCTTTAAGAGTTCAGTCTCTTTTAGCATCCGAAGTTGGGACTGGAGAGATGGCTTAGCTCTGAGTTCAATCCCCAACACCCACAAAGTGACTCACAACCATTTGAAACTCCAGCTCCACGGGATCTGACATCCTTTACTGGTCTCTATATTTACTCAAAACACCCATTAAAATAAAATATAAAATAAAAAATTCCAAATAAGCAAATAAAACATTAGAAATCCATTTCAGAGCTCAAACCTCTCTAAAATACATAGTCTCTAAAATATCTATCCAAAGCCTACTTAGAACACTGTCTCTTTAGAAGTTCCAATTCCCTTTACTGTGGGAGCTCCTGTAAAATGAAAACTAAATCACATCTATTCTATTCTAGGAGGAAAGAACCGGGGCACAGCTACAATCAAACCAAAGCAAAACTGAGGTTCAACAGTATTAAAAAGTTCAGTCTTTGAATCTGGGACCCTCTCATGTTCCTCTGGGCTCCGAACAGCCTGGGTTAGATGTGAGGCTCTGCCCTCTGAGCACACCCAGTTTGTCTCCTAGGCTCAGGGCGTTGTTCTTTGTTATCCTCCTCAATTTGACCTTATTGTTTTTTGGTTTGGTTTGGTTTTTTGTTATTGTTTTTGTTTTTTAGAGACAGGGTTTCTCTGTAGCTTTGGAGCCTGTCCTGGAACTAGCTCTTGTAGACAAGGTTGGCCTCAAACTCACAGAGATCTGCCTGCCTCTGCCTCCCGAGTGCTGGGATTAAAGGTGTGGGCCACCACCGACCGGTGACCCTATTATTGCAGACACCTCACACCTGAATAATAAGACCTGGGGAAACAAGCTGGTATCTACCTGGAAGCTTCATTCCTACCAACTAGCTTTCACAATGCAAGAATATGCCATGTATGAGTGCTATTGGGTGGAGGGCAGATGTGGTTGAGAGAGAAAAGTGATAGGGGGATAGAAAGGGAATTAGTGGGCAAAGGAGGATATGATCACAATGACTTAATTCATGCATGAAATTTTTAAACAATAAAAATAACTATAATTCATTAATTTAAAAAATACTACCATCATTCACTAAGCAGCTTTTAGATGATCTTAATCCATTATCTCAAACAAACAAAACACAGCCTGGGTGCCTTCTGATTCACAGCATTTATTGTCCCCATGGTAAAGGAGGCTAAAGTCCCAATCAGACTGTTGGTAGTCAGTGTCTGGTGAGACCCAACCCCCGGGACCCAGACAACAGCTTGTGTCATCACATGGAGAAGGCTGAGGGAACTCTCTGGGGTCTGTAAAGGCACTAATTCCACTCATGAGCTGATCACCTCCCAAAGAGTTCATTCCCAAACACCACTACCACATTGGAGATGATGTCTGAACATGAATTTGGGGGACACAAATTTTCCATCCATGGTAGTGACCCACTAGTTGGTTGTGGTCTTCAATCTGAAAATAAAACACACACACACACACACACACACACACACACACACACACACACGTCCACCCCTATATGTATGTATGATCTAGTTTTTAGAGCCTTCAGAGTGAAACAGAATTTGTGTACTGACCCACGACTCTGGATTCCAGTCACCATTTATAACATTGTTCCCTCTGGGAAAATGTACTCCATTTCAAACAACTGGATTAGAGTCCAATTTGAAAAGCTCAAAAACATCTGTAAACTGGAGCCTGACTGTTCTAAATCAGGAACATTTTAATCTTAAGAGTTCATTTACATCAACGGAAAAGCTGAGCCAGCCTTCATAAAAGCATTCCAGCACACCCCACTGCCCAGAAATAGGGTTTCAGGGAAGCAGTCATCCCTAACATCTGTGGGGCTTCTTTTCCCCTTGCACAAAGGTTCACTTTTCACTTCTGAAGATTCCCCATAACTCATGGATTGAAAATTGCTTGAATATATTTGCCATAAAATATAACTACAGAGGCCTGATGTGTTTTCTCAAATGTGCTTGCCTTCACTCCCTCCGCCCCAAGGTTCCATCTGCATGGAGACAGGGCCTTTCCCAGCCCACATGGACATGTTGGCTTGAAGGATATAGGTAGTTTGGAGTCCTTCCCATGCACAGGGCCTTATCACAGATTCCTTCAGAAACTTCCACAATATCTTTTAGAATGATGGAAGCTGGTCTTATTTTCTGACCTGTCTACTTTCTGATAGTTTGAATGGCAGGCTCACCCAAAGTGTTCTAAAAGTACCAAGAGTTATCCTGAGGGTTTTTTTTAGAGACACACATTAACCATTTTATGCAGTTATCTTAGAAAATATTGGGGTTAGGGAGTACTTAGGTTTCTCCTACTTTATAATTTTAAAAATTAATTTTATTATTTCTTTTTCTGTTTTCTCTTTGAGGTTGCCATAGTGAAAGGCATAGAATCCCTACCTGCCCATGTGCCAATGCATATTGCAGAAGGCTGGGAGAAAGAGCCAAGGTTCTCCTCAAGCAAGTCTTGTGCCTAAATATCCATTAGCTTGGATGTGTCCTGGGTCTTTTGTCCCGAGACATGGTGAATATTAATCTCAGTCCAATAGGTGCAGAATATGACTGGGACGGTGAGTGCTTCAAGGATGCAGACTATCCCTCTCTTTCCAACATTAGCCTTCTATCCTTTTGAACCATGACTCTAGGAACATTTTATAACCTGTCTAAATAAGCCTCTGTGTGTGTGTGTGTGTGTGTGTGTGTGTGTGTGTGTGTGTGTGTGTGTAGTACAGAAGTCAATGTATTGTTGGGATAATCTTTTTGTGTCTCTTTTACTTCAGCTGCCTAAGGCACTTTTTAGCTGGTTTAATAAAGATTTGAAAGGTCAATAGCTAAGCAGGGGAGAATATGTGAGACTTCCAAGCAGAGATAGAAACTCTGATAGGAAAGGGTCTGATGTGGGAGATTCAGCAGCCAGATGTGGGGGAAGCTGGATGTATGGTACTGGGAGAAGTAGCAAGCTATGTGGCAAGACAGAGATTAATATAAATGGGTTAATTTAAGTTTTAAGAGCTAGTTGGGAACATACCTAAACTAAGGTCAAACTTTCATAATAAAAAAAAGTTTCCATGTCATTATTTGAGGAGTTAGCAACACAAAGAAAGGCCTGTTATAATAATCACTTATGACGGATTCACAAACAAAAGGATCAGGAACACTTTTAATAGTTATGTGAGAGGCATTTATTGTAGTTTTACTGAATGTCAAAAGGAAAGGGCTCTTTTTGCTTTCTTCTAGATTCTTTCTTTGAAAGCACATTCCTTTAATCTCTGTCCATAGTAAACAAAGGTAAGTGGAATTCTGTGAGTTCAAGGTCAACCTGGTTTACATAGTAAGTTTAGGCCAACTGAGGTTATATAGTAAGACCCTGTCTGAAGAAAGAATAAAGAAATGGAGGAAGAGAAAGAGGGAGGAAGGAATTCGATATATTTGATAGATCTTACAGTTCAAAATAGAGAATAAAGGCCCCTAGTTCACCTGGCTCTGCCCTGCCACATCTCTCTGGGCTCTGGGAAATGCAAGAGTCAATCATCAACAAATAGCATACCAAGGGAAGAGTTGGCTAGCAATAGTCTCCTTTGACTAAGATAAATAGTATAACTTTGAACCTACTATTGTGGGATATTTTGATCACACTCTGACACTCCTAAGACTGACTATAAAGTTAAACCTTGAATCAAAGGGCAGAGTCAACATTCAGCTGGCCAGAATTAGCTGCAGAGTTTTTGGCAGACCCAGATTAGGATAGAGGGACACAGGAAGGAATAGGAAAAGACTTAGAAAATTTATGGGCCTTTTCCATCTGGAAGTGTGGAGAAGCAAGGTCAGCTGATGGGTACTCCATTGCTGTTTGACTCTATCAGGCTTTTACCACATCTGACTCATGAGCTTTATTTAATAATAGAACAGGGTAAGTAATTGCTTCATCTGGTGCTTCCTCCAGTGTCCAACACATGGCGAGACCTACTAGTGAAACTAAGAAAACTCTTCACACAGGGACAGAGGAGATTTAGCACAGAACCTACCACACCATTGCAATATGAAACAAGAATATTGACCTAAAGTAATTAGAAAATCAACCTTAATTTATTCAGTTTCCATACAAGAATGACCACCAGATGATAAGCACCTTAATTAAGGCTATTCAGGAGTTAACTGGGACCCTGTAGATCCCAGTTATATTTGTTATATTTGAAGAGATTTAAGGAAGAAGTCATTTCTTACAGTATACATTCACTCTTTGTGATGCAAATGTTAAATTCATGAGCAACTTGGAACAAAATTCTTCCACAAGACTGGTTTGCAAAGTCAGTTTAGAGTTGTTGATCACATTTTGGCTCCAAGTCATATAGCAGCTTTGAATGCTTGAGACAAGGTTAATCAGGAAAAAGAACTGAGTCATTTACTAAAATTGTACAAGACCCAAAAGAAGCCTCCACTACTTTTTTTTTTACAAAGATTGACTTAAACTCTAAATAAAATTATACCAGATCCAGTAGCTAGACAAATATTAATTGAATATTTGGCTTTTGAAAATGGTAATCCAGAACTCAAAAGAGTGATTAGACCTTCAAAGGTAAGATCAGCACCCATAGATGAATGGATCTGCAATACAGCTGATATTGGTACTCACACTTATGATGATACTTGGATAGGAAAAGTGATTTCTAAAAATTTTAAGAAAAAACAAAAGGTCAGATGTTTAATGGTGGTAAATAAAGTCATCTGAAAAGGAATTATAGGCAAGGCATTTCTAGAAGCAAGTTTTTTTTTTTCTGGAGATAGTCCAAAAGAAAACATTGACCTTCTGGGATATGCAGAAGGTATGGCAAAGGCTGACATTGAATTAACAAATGCAGATTAGCAAGGGACAGGTAAGGTAATCCTTGGCTTTGGGAAACGCCTTAGGGGGGCTCTCATAGGCTCCAGTGTCAAATTCCCTGTCATACTGGGGAAAAACCTCTACAGAGTAATTTAAAGACTTAATGCCTGTTGTGAAAAACCATACTGCTCTGGATGGCAGAACAGCTTTAGTAGACAAAAGAAAAGTTTCAGGAAAGACCATAAAACAAGTATTTGGGCAAATTTCTATAAACGATCAAAGACCAAAACTAAAAATACAAATAAATGGCCTTGTAATTGAAGGTTATTAGACACAAGTGAAAATGTATCTATAATTTCACCAAAATCTTGGCACCAAGATTGACCTCTTCAGAAGGTAAATAAGTGTATCTCAGGTAAAACAAAGTCCAAGGTGGGGTGAATGTATAGGGCCAGAAGGACAACTGGGGAAAGTAAAGCTGTATGTGGCTTACATAACAGTAATTAGTGAGGACTTAATTTGTTACAGCAAATGATAAAACAGATTAACATTCCTCCAATCTCAGAAACAACCCGTAAAATAAAGAATGCTTCTGAGATAAATATTAAAAGGTATTATCAAATATAGTCACTGACAATTCAGGTTGAACATAAGCATGGCACAATAGTTACTGATCTAGCAAAGGTACCAACAATCTTATTTTTAAAATGGTTAACTCACAAATCTGTGTAGGCAGAACAATGATCTTTGACATCAGAAAGAACCTGGCACTAGAGCAGCTGGTACAGAAACAACTAAATGATCAACATGTTGAAGAATTGACAAATCCTTGAAATTCTCCTATATTTGTTGTTAAAAAAAATCTGAGAAATGAAGAATGGTAACATATTTGAGAGCTATTAGTATTGTGATTCAACAAATGATCTCTTTACAACCTGGAATTCTCTTGCCTTCCTTATTACCTAAAGGAAAGTCTATTATAGTGACTGACTTAAAATACCGATTTTTTTTTTACTATATTCTACAGGAAGAGGTTAGACAAAGTTTGCCTTCACAATGCCAACTTATATTTATCCCAAGCCTGTTAAAAGGTACCATTGGAAAACTCTTCCACAAGGAATGTTAAAGAGTCCTATTTGTGTCAATATTTTGTACAACAGCCATTAGAAACAATTCATAAACAGTGTCATCACTCCATAATTTACATATATATATATATATATATATATATGATATCTTACTAGCTGATTCAGATGCAAATACCTTAGAAAAATGTTAAATAAAATAAAGAAAATTCTGTCTTGGAGGACACGACAAATTGCTCTTGAAAAAATACAGAGGTTATACTATTAATTACCTAGGATATATGTTTACAAAAGATTTAACCACAGAAAATACAAATCAGGAGGAACAAATTATGAACATTGGCAAAGAGCTTGCAGTAATTTATTGGGAGATGTTAGCAACAACGATAAACTTTAGTTTGTAAAAAAAAAGAGAACTAATTGGATCTTTCCTCACATTGTATGAGGAACAACAATATATAGAACTCCCATATTCTATACTGATACAATTAAATAAGGAAAGGCAGGCAATAAGTCAGGAAATTTAAGTAAAGTGACTCAAAATTCTTTATAATTATGTTCAAAAGTCAAAATTATATGCTATTCTCATGGTATTATTAGATTTTTCAGAACTTCTTAATATACTTCATCACTCTCAATATGCAGAAAAGGTTGTTTTGCATATTTAAACTGTTGAATTTATACTAGATGGTTCAGAATTAACTATGTTATTTATTCAATTACAAGTAATAATCAGAAATAAAAATAATTCCTTATAAATAATACATACCAGATTCCATATGGGTCTACCAGCTTTCTAGCACAAGACAATGTGATTAGTTATTGGTAGGAAATGTGCTAGAAGCCTTGGAATTTAATAAGAAACACCATGTTAACAGCAAAGGTTTGAAGAAAGATTATTCAATCACTTGGCAAGAACCAAGAAAATTATAGGGAAATACCCTACTTGTTTTTTGTATAGCTAAACATACTACCTGCAGGAGATAACCAAAAGAGTATACGAAGAAACCAAATTTTGCAAATGGATGTGCTTCATTTTGTAGAGTTCAGAAAATTAAAGTATATGCACCTTACCCTAGATAAATTTTTAGGATTTGAATGGGCAATTGTTTTAAGTTCTGAAAAGGTTGATTCAGTAATTATACAATTATTAGAAGGTATAGCCATCATGCGATACAAGTACATGTTATTAATGGTCAGAGTCAGATAGAATACTAACAAATTCTAGAAATAGGCTTCATCTAGTTTTCTGTACATGATTTAGGCTTAATTCTGAAGCAGGTAACAAGGAATTAAGCTTCTGAATATTCCCTGAATATATTTAATAAATTGTGGTCTTTTAACTGCTTCAAAAATCTATTGCATATGCCATTCAAAATGTTTAAGTTTTATGCAGTGAACCATGGCCATTGCTAACAGAGACCGTTGAAGTTTTCAGAAAGATGATGGGGCCTCACAATGATCCCACATGAATTGTGGTAATGCCAATTAACAGACAAACATCTCCCAAAGATCACCTTTGAACTACACATTGCTCAGGACAATTTCAAGATGGTTAGCTAAGATGATCCAGTATCATAGACTACTCTAGCCAGGATTTCAGATAAGCCTTGCACTTTTCCATCACCCTGAGACTGGACTAAAGCTAGTTCTCCCAGGACTTGATTCATAATCTCAATTTTCTCAGGGTCCCCTAAAGATGCCATTGTCCTCAGACAGCAGTAAGTAATTTTAAGAACATTATGCCCACATTCCCAAGAGATAGGAAGGGTATTTTCTGGTCATTTGGTAAATGTTTGTCAGTATTTGGAGGGGGAGGAATTATTACAAATTTTTTTAAAAAGATTTATTTATTACGTATACAACATTCTGCCTCCATGTATGCTCACACATCAAAAGAGGGTGCCAGATCTTACTACAGATGGTTGTGAGCCACCATATGGTTGCTGGGAATTGAACTCACAACCTCTGTAAGAGCAGCCAGTGCTCTTAACCACTGAGCCATCTCTCCAGCCCCAATTATTACAAATTTTATTGGCGATGGTCAGTGAGGAAACTAAGCAAAGGAGATTAGATTCATGGATCTCATTCTGAAAAGAAAAAGGGAGACACAGGAATACAAGGATAAAATGGTAGATTGTTGAATCTACTTTCAAAGTAAAAAAGCAAATACTAGTCTTAAATATTTTACATTGTATGGATTTTTATATATTGATACAAATTTAAAGTTATTTTATTACACTTTATATATGTCTCTACTTTTGTTTAAGGTATTATACCTATGTAGCTCACTTAACAATATCAGGTAACTACCTAGTCTTTAAAACTTAGTGCAAACTATTTAGGATAATTAAGAAATACAGGTTAGTAGTCATCTAACAGTCAAATTTGTGGCCACCTTATGTATATTTTTCAAGCTCAAACTGAGATATACTTTAAATAGACATGTGGTCTTCAAGCACTTCAGAGTTCTACAAAATATGGTATTTAAGATGTTTTAACAATGGAAGGTTTTTCATGATAGTGAGACACATCTGCTCCTGCCAGCACTAACTTACTTCAAAAGGGGATGATAGGCATTGAAGAATCTCCATATGGAGATTTCTTTCAATATGGCAAAGCTAACTTAGCCACTGGGCAAGAACCTGCCCTTGCCTCAATTGCTGTCTAAATTGTACAAGCAGGACACAAAAGACAGTGACTGCCAAATTTGTCAAGATGAGGTATGACAGTCCTTCAAAATTTCTGATTCACGGAAAAGTCTGTCAGATACTCTAGGCCTGTAGGCTGAAAATGGATGAATGCCCCAGTGTTGGAGAGGAACCTTGGGTGTCTGTCCAGGCAACTAGCTGTTTCTGTCATATAGTTTTGAAAGTTTTTTGCTTTATACTTCATGTTTACTTATATAATATTATATCCTTATGTTTCTGATAAAGTTGAAGACCAGACAGTTATAGTTACAGTTTTGCTTGTTACCAAATCCAGAAAAAAAATACATAAAGGAGATATAGAGTGTATAAAGCTAAGAGACATAAAAGCTTAAGTTGTTTATCCAAGAAAATGTTTTAAAGTCTAAGAAGATCATTTAGGGTGGTAATACAAGTTATGGTAGAGGGTAGTTCAAAGTATAAAACTTTGAACTAATTAAAATCAGATACATGATAGCTTCCCTGAATTTGCCAAATTCAAATGGACTGAACATTGCAAATGTAATTCTTACCTAATAAATATTATTATTGTAAATAGTTTCACTGTGTTAGAATTAAAAACTTCCCTTTTTATTTAGACAAAAGGGGGAATATGTTATGGGATATTTTGTTCACACTCTGACATTACTGAGATTGTCAATAAAGTTAAACCTTGAATCAGAGTGTGTAGTCAACATTCACCTGGCCAGAATTACCATAAGAGTTTTTGGAAGACCCAGATTAGGATAGAGAGACACAAGAAGGAATATGGAGGGTCTTGAAAAGATTGGTGGGCCTATATGATCTGGAAGTGTGGAGAGGCAAGGTTAGCTGATCATTCCTCCATTGTTCTTTGGATCTACCACATTTTTACCCCAATATCTGACTCCCAAGTTTTATTTACTAATAGAACAATATAGGTAATCACTCTAGCTGGTACTTCAACCTGCAGCCAAGGTTAATGATCCTCACATACATCTATTTAAAAACAAATATTGATATTCCAACTTTAATATTCACTTGTTGAAGATCTCAATGTAATTACACGATATAATATTATCAACTTGACTACAGATTATGTGACACATTAATTCATTAACATTGAGGGCTTATGAAAGAGGATGCCTGGCCTGAAACTCCAGATCTGTAGCAGAGCTTTTGGTATTTTTCTAGGGGATTGCTATGATTGTTCCCTGGTCTCAATAAAAAATTGAACAACTGAGAGAGACAGAATACCAAGCTCTATGTCTGGAAGTTTACTAAACAGACTCTTGTTTTTGGTTCCTGGTTCCTCTCATTTTCTCTATTGGTCCTGTTTTGACACTTGCTCCTTACCTTCCCACTGTTTCTCCTCACAACCTCTTCTGAGAACAAGAAGCAGTGATGTCAGGGAGATTGCCTTGCTTTCCTTTCTACCTATGTCCCCTGCCAATTAATTCTATTTTAGCTCTATCTCAGTAAGATGACTCGTAAGACAGGAAGAAGCAAGATATGTGCGTGCTAAGAAGAAATACATTGCATATGTTGGGAACAGGAAGTACAGGGACTTGAGGCAGGCATAATAAATATGCTTAAGGAACAGTTGTCTTTCAATGCATGAGAGGACTATAAGGCCACAGAGTACAGAGCAAAGAAGTTAACATAGTCCCCAAAGCAATCTCCACTTTGTCTTTGGCATCTAGTCTCAATCCCTGATAATAGTATCTGTTTTCCTAGGGTTGAGTCTAGCAAAGAGTAACTAAGTGATGGGGTCAAGGGTACCAGATCTTGTGGTATCATCTTGACCTCCTTGAAGGACTAGAAACAGACTAGGTGTTGTAGACTGACTATGTACTGGAGCACAATAAAGACTCTTGGATGACATGTGGGTAAGCATCCTTGATTGGCAACACTCTATGTATGGTGTCACTCATCAATAGGATCATTGTCCTAACTCCTTCAGAAAATAACAAATGGTATCTCTGTTTTTGGTTTCTGTACCATTTATTTTTTTGGTTGAAGTTTGATGTGGGATTCCCCTCTGTATGCTGTGAATGCTGCTTTTGTTTTCACAGAGGATGAGAAACTGTGTATTGCTTCCAGACTAACATGGTTTGATCAAACAATACCTCCTGAAGCAATGGTCCAGATGGTCCAACATCCATGACAGCTTTAGGACTGCTGACTGAGACAAACCTACCACACAGAATATTCCATGAAAGACCTGATTAACAATGCCCCCAGTTAGCAAAAAGTAGTCTAGAGATTGACATCCAAATTCCCTAAATGATTGTTTATACAGGGGGATAAGCTATAGAGATGAATACTTTGCATTGGTACAGATCTTGGTCTAAATCTTGATACAAATTTAAGGTGAATTTTGTTATATGTATATTTCTACTCTTGATTAATGTATTGTGTTTGAGCAGCTCATTTAAAAATAATGCACAATTTAGAAATACAGGTTAATAGATAGTCATGTATAATAGTCAAGCTTGTAGTCAAGTTAGTTATGTTTTCTAGATGTATAGAAATATATTTCAGATAGATAGGTATTCTTCAAACTTTTTAAAGACTTACAGAAAATGGCAGAGATGGTGAGAAGTCAGGTGCTGGGTACAAAAAAATTGTACAAAAGGTACATCTTTCGTGATGGCAATAATGTTGTCCTAAGACTGTAACACTATTTTGCCATGAACTAAAATGAGCAGACTGAGGGAGGAGCAAACCTGGGAAACTGTCTCAATATTAGGCTGTTATATACAGTTATCATGTAGCCAAGTGGAAAGGCCACCTAAATAACAGGGTAATTAAGTCTGAAATTCCAGGTAGCTGGTATTACTTTGGTAGTTATGTTCCATAGATGATATACAAAGCTATAGAACAAAGAGGTCATCTATGCAGTTAGACCAAAAAAAAAAAAAAGGCTGAATGACTGAGCCCTTGGCTACTCCTCCATTAGTGGTCCAAAGCTGATAAGAAACTAGAAATGAAACTTGTATCTGTTTCCTCT
Organism: Myodes glareolus; assembly: GCF_982192425.1. Taxonomy (NCBI): domain Eukaryota; kingdom Metazoa; phylum Chordata; class Mammalia; order Rodentia; family Cricetidae; genus Myodes; species Myodes glareolus. Next base: position 112,938,909 of record NC_142030.1, read on the forward strand.
AGTACATTTATATCAATGACAACAGAGGCACTGAGTCATCAAAGGAATGTATCAATAAACATCACTGATAAATCAAAGAGCAGCATTTCACTTGAGACAGTTATGTCCATAAGAACAGAAAGAGGAAGCTGCTAACAGTGGTGGACTAATAGGAGTTGAGTGGAAAGGGGTGAACTTGTCTACATATTAACATACCACATATACAAAAAAAAACCCTATGTGTTTACTTTTGCTGTGGCAAAATGGAAATGAAGTTGAAATATTTTCCAGGTATGACACATGTATATTCTGTAATGACACTAGTCATGACATAATTTGCATAATTTATATACCCCTAGGAAATTCAATAGTAAGTATGCTTAGCCCTGGTAGCAGCAATTACTTCAGGAAGGGTGATGGGCATTAAAGAAATTCATTATGAAATCTGCCTTCAATATGACAAGGATAGCCATTTGGGCAAGTAACTGCTCTTGCCTGGACTGTTTGATGCTATGCTGTATGAACTGGACATGCAGGACCCACAGAAAAGTAACTGCTGAACTGGTCAAGATAAGATGGGATGATCCTTCAGAACTCCTAATTCACAGAGAAAACTTCCAGACATTATGCAGGGTGCAGAAGAAAGCAACTGATAAACTTTGTTAGTACAAGGCAAAATCAAACTTCAAATTTCCTGCTTCACTAAAAGTCTGCCAACTGATCTGGGCCTGTTGGTTGAAGAAGGATATCCCACCGTTGAAAAACAACTTTAGGTGATGGCCCAGGCAGCAAGATGTGTCTGACAATTCTAGAGATTTTGAAGTTGCTTACAATGTACTTCCTGTTTACTTTGGTAATATTATATCCTTCTGGTATCTTTGATGAATTGAAGACAGACAGTTATAGTTTTCCTTAGTTATAATAAAAGATAAATTAGATATAGAACCTTAGACTCACAAAAATAAGATACATGATAGAGTATTTTCTTTCATTTTGCCTAATACAGATAGACTAAAAGTTACAACTGGTGTGGGACAATTGTCTATATTCTGTCAATTATGTTTTAAATAGATGTTGATTGGCCAGTAGCCAGACAGGAAGAATATGCGGGCCAATCAGACTGGAAATAGAGGCAGGTCAATGAGAACAGGAGAATTCTGGGAAGAGGGAAGTTCCCTCTGCAGTCCTGTTCAGACACAGAAGAAGCAAGATGTGACTATGCCACTAAAATTGGTGCTGAGCCATGTGGCTAACACAGACAAGAATGGGCTAATATAAGTTATAAGAGTTAATAAGAAGTCCGAGCTAATGGGCCAAACAGTTTATGATTAATGTAGACCTCTATGTGATTTCTTTGGGACTTCACGACTACAGGAACTGGGCAGGACAGAAACCCCAACAACATATAACTGTAATTCTTGCATAATAAATGTTTTGTCATATGTAATTTTACTACATTAAAGTTAAAATTTTACTTCTTAATTAGATAGGAAAGGAGAGATGATGTGGGATGTCCGGCATGTGTGTTGCTTTTATTGGTTGATGAGTAATATTGTTTCAGCCAATGGCTTAGCAGAGTAAATTAGGTGGGAAGTCCAAAGATGCAGATAGAGAGTAGGCAGAGTGGAGGAGATGCTGTGGAACCACCTGAGAAGCAAGATATGAGGGAACAAGCCAACAAGACTCATGGTTAAATATAAACTAACAGAAATGGGTTAATTAATAGCTAGAGCTAGCAAAATAGCCTAAGCCACTGACCAGACAATTGTAACTCATATTAAACTTCTGAGTGGTTATTCAAAAGCAGGCAGGCAGGCAGAAACCAGTGCAGGGAACCAGCAGGACAGACAAGAGCCTTCTGATTACAGGTGGCCACACATTGCCTGTTTGGGTTACACTGGGCTAACTTCAGACAGTATTTACCTAGTTCTTAAATTCAGGAGAGTTTTTAGATGCATTTGTAATTTCTATATCGTTATTATCTATTCTTTTGAATTTATCAGATAGAATATAAATAGTATATAGAAAGATATCTAGTTGCTGGAAGAAACTATTCCCATTACCCTGACATATCCCTTCATTTCCCAATTTTAATATAATCTTTTTTGTTTTAATATTATTTACTATTAAGACTAGGTCTTTTTGCCCCAACATAGTATTTTTATTGATTATCTGGGAAGACTAGGTCTTTTTTGAAGGATAATAAAAATATTAAATAAAAATGTGAAAACTGTAATCTGCAAGTTTTAATTCTGAAAGCTATTTTTAATTTAACATTTGTTTCATGGTTATTAATTTTTTTTAATTTTTTTTTAATTTTATTTTTTAAATTAAAATGTAACTGCATTATTTTCTTATGAATATCCTTTTAAAACGTATCTCCCTAGTTCTTCCACAAATACTCTAAAATTACAAATATCACTCTGAAGTTTGCAATAGAGAGAGTGGGTTTCAAATCAAAACAATTCAACACCCATGGTGGCTACTTCTCTCAAGTAAGGCTGATGGTGCAATGCAGTTGATAGAGTTCCTTTCAAGCATGTCCTAAACCTTCAGTTTGATCTTCAACGGTGTATACTCCAGGCCTAGCAGTACAGGACTGCAAAACTAAGGCAACAGAGTCAAGGGAATTAGGAATTCAAGGTCATCCTCTGGTGTATAACACCGTCAAGGCTAGCCTGGAATACCTGAATATCCAGAGAGAGGGAGAGGGAGGGAAGAAGGAAGAGAGGGAGGGAGGAAGGGAGGAAGGGAGGAAGGGAAGAAGGAAGGGAGGGAGGGAGGGAGGAAGGGAGGGAAGGAGGGATAATTTCTCAAGTTTCAGCTGTTGGTGTTTATTACTTTAGCTATTTCTTTCCCATATTGACCTTGGAGCAGGTGTAACCATGCCTGGATCAGATCAGTAGTTCCCATCTTTCACAGAAACCCACCATCATCTTCCAAACTCTGGTTTAGGGGATGGTATGGATTGTAGTCAGAGCTTATCCTTACCGCAAAGAAACTGTTTCCACAGGATATCTTTCCTATGGGCAACTGTACCTAGTTTCACACTGAGTCCAGGGTCCTAGACTTTCTCATGGCACATCTGGCAGGGATTTGTGTTACAGTCTATGGAGTCAACGTTCAAAGAGATGTCTTGGAGATACAAGATTGCCAGTAAAGAAAACTTATTAAGATTATATTATGAGTCTCAGGAAGAGGTTTGTATTGACTTTTCCTGTTGCTGGGATAAGATGTTATGACTAAGCTGATAACGGGAAGGATCATTTCTTCCGTCCCACTTGGAGGGCTCAGACCTCACTGGCAAAAGCTTCAGCCAGCTGCTCCCACTGTCTCAACAATCAAGTAGCAAGCATGGATGATGGTCTGCTCAGCAGGGTTTCTCCTCCTATTCAGTTCAAGATCTCAGCCCAGGGAAGGGAGACACCTGGCCAGTCTTCCCACCTCAATTAACCAAATCAAGGTACCCCTTCCTAGACATGTACAGAGGCCATAAAATTAAAGCAGTCCCTCATAGATACCTCCAAAGGCTTTTAATCTTTATTGATTCTACATCCTGTCAAATTCATATCACAAGGTTCCATAATGCAAAAGAAATATTACTGTGGTCCACAGAATTATACAGCAATAATACAGCTGACAGAATCACTAGGCTAATCCACAGGGGTCACACTTTCCATTGGAGGACAGCCAGATTGCAGGGCAGTGGGAATATTTGCCTTTTGAATAGTTGCTGCCATTTCTGTAAAAGCTTTTTGAAGCCATAGCACTCCCTTTTCCATAGTGGGGCTCATCCCAAAAAGCCCAGCAGTGTATTAATCAATTATTGGGCGTAACTCCCTCATACATTGTTATGCTGGATGACATTTCATTTGATTGTATAACCTTGATATATAGAATATATACTGGTTGCCTTGTATTTTTGAAAAAAGCCCCAGAGAAAGGAATTTCTTCTCACTTGGGGGGTCAGCAAGAACAAAGCCGTCACTTGACCCAGAGGCTGAAATTGCTGGGCTCTGGATTTCACACTACATAGCCATAGCTTTTACCCTTAGTCTAAGCAAAGGAAGATGCAATCTCTAGGTCTGAGAGATCCTCTTTAACCAGCTAACATTTGGTGAAAATGCTAATGTGGACCAAATGCTACCCATTTTCCTTCCACAGCGTATGCTGGTTGCCATGGCAACCACGGTGCGTTCCCAGCCACCTAGGAAGTAGAAGAAAGTACTTAGAGAGAGCACAGCACTGCCTGTTTTCTTCCCTTTTTTCTACATTCTTCAATGACAGCTTTTAGCTTAACTAACCACACAAACTCTTCTCCCCCTCTTAGAAATCATAGCCCCTTCCTCTGTTTACCCTTTTCAGACATGCCCAGGTGCTTCACACCCACACCAGCTCTGAGACACAGGTAAGACAACAGACACCCACTTTGTGAGCCTTAACTATTTCTTGACCCTGAAAAATGCATGTGTGGTATCCTTGCTATTGCCAGAAAATTGCTAATTGTGTCTGTGTGGGTATATAAACTGGAAACCTTGTGGGATCAAGAAAGAACATTGAAAGAATAAAGAGACATGAGAAGACAGCGTATACGAGCTGATTCATTCACCCTCAGATCCCTTTAGCCAGCCCGCTTGCTGTAAGTGTCCTGTCTGAACCCTGAGGGGTCACTGAGGCTGGTACTCAGAGGCCCTCAATAAAATATCCATCCAAAGGCCAGAGAAATTGGCTTACTGAACAAACAGGCCTGCTGTCAAGCCTGAGTTTGATCTCTGGGATCTCACATGGTGGAAAGGAGGAATCAACTCCTGTAAGTTGTCCTCTGACCGCCACATGTGTGCCATAATATATATGCATCCAAATAAAAACACACACTATAAAATCCTAAACTGTAATATAATACAAGTGTGTACTGTAAGTGTGTGTGTGTGTGTGTGTGTGTGTGTGTGTGTGTGTGTACATTCAGACCCAATGGTTGTGATGCTTTTGTAAACTGACTCACAGATAGGAAACCATGGCTTCTTCTGCTGGTCCGTTGTGGACATGAACAGTCCCTTCCTTCTGTGCTGGCTCACTGTGGACAAGAAGGAGTGGGACACTTTCCTTCCCGGCTAGTCTTCAATGGACATGTGGAGTCCATTCCTTTCCTAAGGCCAAACTAGCTCACCAATCTTTTATGTATTCAGCATACTACATTGGAAATAATCCAATAACAACTCTAATCTAGTCCATTCTTAGCCTGGAAACTTCAACCTTCACTCTCTTGGAATCTTAAGCATCTGTATAAAAGACCCAAGTATTCTGGTGGGGGGAAATGGGGTAGGAAGGGAGGGGGAGAGCTGAGAGGGAAGCCTGGTTAAGCTTTAGCTCTTGCAGCCATCCAGATGGATAGCTAGGTGCGTGTGGAGATCTAGGTTCATTTCCCAAAGCCATTTCAGCAAACATAACAGACTGAGTGACTTAAGTCACAGCATATTGCCTTACAGTTCTGAAGCAACAAGTCCAAAATGGAGGATGTAAGCAAAGTTTATTTGCTTCTGGAGGCCCTTGGGCATGACAGGCTTTGGTGATCTGAATGAAAATGGCTTCCATAAGCTCACAGAAGTGGCATTATTAGGAGGCATGACCTTGTTGGAGGAAGTGTGTCACTAGGATTGGGCTTTGAGGTCTCAGATGCTCAAGCCAGGACTAGTGTCATTCTCTCTTCTTGCTGCCTGTGGATCCAGATGTAGAACTCTCCAGCACCTTGTCTACCTGTGTGACATCATGTTTCCCACCATGATGACAACCAACTGTAAACCAGCACCAATTAAATACCTTCCTTTCTAAGAGTTGCTATGGTCATAGTGTCTCTTCAAGGCAATAAAACCATAACTAAGACAGGAGTGATCTACCCTCTGTTTTTCTCAGCTTCTGGCAGTCACCAGAAGTTCCTGGCATTCTTTGGCTTGGAGTCACTTCAACAATATCATCTCTGTTGTGATGGGGTTTTTTTTTGTTTTGTTTTTTTTTGTTTTTGTTTTTTTGTTTTTTGGACAGACTGGGATTGTGTTTACCCAGCATGGACTCATCATAAGAACTTACACCCTTAATGAGCCCCCTCCCTCATAATCTGCATTCTTCAGTTCTAAGTCAACACAAACACTTTGAATCACTGTTCATCCTCAAGTGGAAGCCACTTGAGGCAGTCTTGCTCCAGGCCGGGCAGCACCTGAGGGAGGGAGGGACTGTAAGACAGCTACCCAATCCAGGAAGTGAGAAGTGAGTGAGTGGCTGTAATCAAAGCCACTACAGGAGGATTCACAGGTAACCAAAGCTGTTTTTTTGAGAGGTGGTTGGCCAGTTGTTAATTTGAGGAAACATATAAATAAGTACATTAAATAATGAAATAGACCCAATTCCTAGTGGAGCAGAGCAGTTCTACTGCAGTTTTCCTGCATAGTGCTCCATTAAACTGCTTTGCTTTGCCCATGGATTTCTGAGGGTGATTTCCTGTTTAAAATGAGGAGAATTAGAGGGTTTGTAGGGTGGGGTGGGAAATCTTCAAGAAGGCTGAAGGCTGAGCCACAGGGGGAGAACTGAGATGACCCTGACCCGTGAAGGACAGTGAGTGCACTGTGTGTGTTACCCTATGGAAGAGAGGGGTGTAGTTGTTGTTTTTATTTTTGCTTTTTTTCCCTTTGGGGGTCCACCATTCAGCTCTCAAATAAACACACAAAGAAGACTTATTACTTGTGAATGCCCCACCTTAGCTTGGCTTGTTTCTAGCCAGCTTTCTTAACTTAAATTATCTTTTGCCTCTGGGCTTTTACCGTTTTCTATTTCTGTATATCTTTACTTCTTACTCTGTGTCTGGATGTGAGGCTGTGTAACTGTATGGCTTGCCCCTGGTGTCCTGCTCCTTCTTCTCTTGCTCCTCAATCTTTTCTTTCCAAATTTCTCCTCCTATTTATTCTCTCTGCCTGCCAACCCTACCTATCTTTACTCCTGCCTTACTATTGACTCTTTATTAGACCAGCTCTTTATTAGACCAATTGGGTACTTTAGATAGGCAAAGTAAAACAGCTTCACAGAGTTAAATAAATGCAACATAAAGGAATGCAACACATCTTTGCATCATTAAACAAATATTTCACAGCATAAACAAATATAACACATCTAAAAATAAAATTCTATAACAGAAGGGTACAGCTTATACCTGGCATGTCAATCTAAAAGTAAATAAGTCTAAACAATGTCTCTAGCATGTTCACCTTCATCTTATTTAGACAATGAATTCAAATCTCCATTCTATGGATCAAATTGGATGAAGAAAGTGGCGTTCCCAATATTCCCTAACAATCTCCAAAAAACATAGGATGAGAAATGGTAAATATTACTCATTTGTAGGAACTGTGTGGTCTGGTATAAAACTGTTGGGTAAGCACACATAAAACAAGGAAGAAGAATGTTTCTAACAAAAATAAAGACAGATTGTGACTGTCAAAGGTTCTTGGAGAAATAATAACAAACCTTCATATAGAATAAGAACCTGGTAGACTCCAGTTATAGTTAAAAGATAAAAATCCTTCCCATTCACAAATTAGCAGTCTAGTAGGTGAGCTCTCAGTGCCACATGGAGTTTCTTAGTCCTCCTAAGGAAAAGGACCTTCCTCCCATGGTCACTGTGTAAAGCAAGCTGAATATAGCACAAACACACTTAGAACAGACCAAAAGAACAGGATAACATCTCCTTTTCCTTCGGTAGACAATCACGCACTTTCATTGGAAAAATATTTCCTATGATGCTGGTTTCAAATCTGACTGATTAAAAGCAATTGCTAGAATAACTCCAGGGTAGGTAGTACGCATCCATGATCTTATGACTTGTGTACTGAGATTCACTCTTGAGTGTTGTCCATGGGTCTCAGGACTTGCCTCTGAAAGGCAGTTCCCCTACTCACTGTCCCTGCTGCTTGCGCATTAACAGTGTTCAGTTTTGGCCATTGGGGCGCTTCCATTCCAGGAAAGATGCCCTCCTAGAGCATGTGTACCAGATGCGTCTGTCATTTATATTTACTGTCAAGTCAAACTCACACCATGGCCAAGACAATGCTGGTGCCTGGAGCATATGCTCTCTCCTTGGGGTCTTGATTACCAGCCAGTTTGGCATCATAGGACATAATGGACATTTTGAAAAAAATGAATTTATTGTTCTACAATTCCTAAAGTCTCTTGGCATGTGCATTTCTAAACAAATACAAAAGAAACTCAGATTTGAAAACCATGCAAAAAACAACTTCAAGAATGACTATGTTTCATCCTCACCAATGCCTCCTAACTCTGTTACGAGTTTCTCAGCTATAGACAAGAAAATGAAAGGTTGAAGATACTAAAGGCACAGAACTAAATGCAATAGAGACAGAGTATAAACCCAGGTGGTCTGACTCCAGAACTCGAGCTCTTGCTGCTTCACAATTCATTTCTGGAACCTCATGCTAGAATCACAGGGTGCATGAAGGCTCTTAGTCCTTCCTCCCAGACTTGCTTCATTGGCAGCAGTTGCACCAAAGATGAACATGCAAGCTATCACATGTCTAGGTTCTTTTTTATAAGTGTGTATGTGTATGTGTATGTGTGTGCATGTGTGCATGCCTGAGTGTATATATGTGCACTGTTTGCATACAAGAGCCTAAGGAAGTCAGAGGAACATCAGACCTCCTGTTACTGTAGTTACATATGGCTATGTGTGAGCCATTACCATGTGGGTGTGAACTGAAACCAGGGCCTCTACCAGAGCACTAAGTACTCCTGTCTTCTGAGCCTCCTCTTCAGCCTCCATGTCTACGTAATGTTTGTTCTTAGCTATGACACATATAACTTCTTTTTATTGTCACTAGCCAAAGCCATAGGACTCATCCAATTGCATTCAATAGTGGCTTTCTCTCTGAGCAATGAAAGTTATGCTTCTACCATACTCAGGACTCTCCAGCAATTGCCTCCCTCATACTTTGTCACATTTCCTCATCTGCCCCAAAGTCTGGGTAAATTTATTAAGAATCACAGCCTCTTGGTCCCAATGTGTATATTTTCTTATGCTATGTCTTTCACATAGGATGACAGCTCCCATGAATTAATCCTTGTTCAAAGTTTAGGAATCCTAAGAGGGGGACTGGAGAGATGGCATAGCAGGTAGGAGTGATTGCTGCTCTCCAGGATCCTAAGTGGAGTTTCTAGATGGGCAGCACCAACTGTCTGTAACTCCAGCTCAGAAGATCCAGTTACCTTTGTATAGTCCTCTGGGTACCTGCATACATGGGGCATATGCTAACATACACACATGAATAAAAATAAAATCTTTTTAAAAATCCTATTAAAAATTAAATATTCCCAGGAGCTGCATCATAAGTGAACTAAAGTATATGTAAAGTTCTTGGCTTTTACATATTTTTAACTTGATATGGAATACTAATAATTTCATCTGATTAGAAATCTGGCTAATACATAACTTTTGTTCAAAATGGGAAATCAAGTGCCTTCCAAAAAATGAAAATTTACAGTAATATGTATTTTTATTTCCTTTTCCTTGTACTAGGGACCAAACTCCAGGTCTTGCAAGCTCCAGACCAGCAGTTTGTCACTAAAATGTGTCCCCAGCCACAGAGTAGCAAAATCTTCCAATCTTTTAGTTGAAACTAACCTTCAACTAAAGGTTAGTTGTTCTCAACCTTCCTAACTCTGCGACCCTTTAATACAGTTCCTCATGACCCCCAGCCATAGAATTATCTTCATTGTGACTTTATAACTGTAATTTTGCTATTGTTATAAACCATAATGTAACCATAATGTAAATATCTGATATGTAGGATATCTGATGGGCAACAGCTGTGAAAGAGCCATGAGATCCTACCAAAGGGGCCATGACCCCCAGTTTGAGAACTGCTGTTTTAACAATCACATAGGATGGATTAAGGTACAGGTCATAAAATAGCCCTTTGGTGACAGAAACCTTAGGACTCAGTTGCCCTAAGTTGTATTTATTCTAGCCTTTCTTAATGAAATTCATGTTTCTGATCTCACAGGAACTCCTACTCCATGAAATTCCCCTTGTGTTATTGAAGAGAAACATTTACTGAGCCCATGACATGATGCAGATGTGTCCTGGAATTCATGATCTCATTTTGTCAGCTCTAAGACGACCTCACTTATGATCTGCATCTGGCTTTGTAACAGCACAAGAAGAGAGGAAAGTACTATCGGCCAGACTGTGTAGGGCTCTCTCCCACTCCACTCCCACTCTCCTTCCCTCCCTGCTCTGTGATGCTTCACTCACCCCTCCCAGTGTTGTACACAGCACTTCACCTATTCCAGGCATACTTTCTGCCACCGAGTTATAGTTCAAACTCCTGTAAGGATTTCAGAATGTAAAACTTCCCAGGAAGTTGCTTTGCAGAATCTGCAAAACCAGTATCACAAGTAGTTTGCTTTCATTTCTCTTAATCCATACTTAAGAGGGAACCATTTATCTTGCTTATTCCCGTTTCCTCTGAGGGCTTTAACTATGCCTTATGTGCAGTATCTTTTCAATATGTGTGCTACCTTGAATTGTCCCAGAGCTACCGCAGATTCCCAAAACTGAAAGCAGTTAATTTCCTCCAATCCTTTGCACAAAGTTACACAAACTCATAGGTAAATCACATCTATAAATCATTAAATAAAGAAGAAAGTATAAATTTCGCCTCTCCCTCCATTCCTTGAAATCCAATTCCCTAGTCTCATCACCAGCTCTGTAGCAGAAGACCTGCTGCCACCTCTCTTCCTCCTGTTGGGGGAGGCTGATTGTTCATTTTTCTGGCCACCCAGGCTCCCAAAATAATCACACAGAAGTCTGTATTAATTGCAATACTGTTTGGCCAATAGTTTAAGCGTATTTCTAGCTAGATCTTACATCTTAAATTAACCCATTTCTATTAATCTGTATATTACTGTGGCTGTGGCTTACCAGGTAAAGTTCCATCCCGTGTCCAGCATCTGTCTCTGTTGGGGCTACATGGATTCTTGCTCACTCCATCTACTCTCTCCTCCTCTATCTGCTTGGAACTCCCACCGCTAGATAGCTCTATTCTGCTAAGTCACTGGCTGAAACTGTTTTATTCATTAACCAATAAAAGAAAACATAGACAGAAGGACTTCCTACACCATTTCCCCTTTTCTGTTTAAATAAAAAGGAAGGTTTTAACTTTACCATAGTAAAATTACATATAACAAAACAGGTATCAAGCAAGAATTACAGTTACAATATTTGTATATACTTTATTTTTATCATAACTAAGGAAAACTATAACTATTTATTTTTCAACTCCATCAAAGACCCCAGAAGGATATAATATTACCTAAATTAACAGAAAGTATATTGTAAGAAACTTCCAAAACTCTAGAACTAATAAAGACATCTTGCTGCCTGGACAGTCACCCAAAGCTCTTCTGTAACATTGAGGCATCCATCTTCAGTCTACAGGTCCATACTATCCAGCAGACTTTTCCATGAAGCAGGAAACTTCAAAGACAGCTCTACCTATATTGCCAGTTTGTCAGTCACTTTCTTCTGTGTCCTGCAGAATGTCTGGCAGACTATTTCCTGAAGCAGGGACTCCAAAGGACTGTCTCACCTTCTTTAAGCAACTTCAACAGTCACTTTTCTGTGGTCCTGCAAGTCCAGTTTATACAGCATAACTTCAAGCAGTCCAGGCAAGAGCAGTTTCTTGTCAAAATGGCTAACAAACTCTATAAGGAGCCTCTTCAATGCCCATCGTCCCTTTGAAGTAGATTGGTGCTGCCAGGAACAGATGTGTCTCATTGTTGAGAAAAGTCCTAAGTTCTTAAAACATTTTAAATGTCATATTCCACTGGTATTTAAAAAGTTTGAAGATTGTCTATTTATTTATATATTTTTATGTGCTCTGCATGTATACCTGCAGGCCAGAAGAGGGCATCAGATCCTAATACCGATGGTTGTAGCCACTATGTGGTTGCTGGGAATTGAACTCAGGATCTCTGGAAGATCAGCCAGTGCTCTTAACCTCTGAGCCATCTCTCCAGCCCCAAGATTATCTATATAACTGAAATATATCTCTATTTATCTAGAAAAACCTAACTAACATGACTACAAGCTTGACTATTATAGATGACTATTAACCTACATTTCTTAATTTATACATTACATTTTTAAATGAGCTGCACAAACACAATACCTTAATCAAGAGCAGAAATATATATATATATATATATATCTCACAAAATTGATCTTAAATTTTTATCAATAAACCAAGATCCATACCAATGCAAAGTATTTAACACCATAGCATATACCCCTTTAAATGTAAACAAACATTTATAAACAATCATTTTGGGTATTTGGATGTTGTTATCTCCAAACTGCTTCCTGCATTTGGTGGGGAAAGTAATTTTTTAAAGATTTATTTATTACGTATACAGTGTTCTTTCTGCCTGTCTGTATGCTTGCTGGCCAGAAGAGGGCACCGATCTCATTACAGATAGCTAGGAGTCACCATGTGGTTTCTGGGAATTGAACTCAAGACTTCTGGAAAAGCAGTCAGTGCTCTTAACCTCTGAGCCATCTCTCCAGGCAAAATAATTTTTGGGGGTGTTCATGGCAACCTTCCGGGGTGTCTTGGTCCATCAAACCACATTAGTCTGGAAGGAATCCACAGGTTCTCATCCTCTGTGGAAACAAAGAAAAATCTCTTTTCCAAAGCAACAAATCCTTAGACCCAAAATTTGAAGTCAAGATACCTTTAAAATATATGCGTTGATTTAGTTTATCAGCCCATACAATGAAATATCTCTCTGTACTTAGCTCCTTCACAGTTAAAAAAGTCAAAGAAAACACAATAATATACATAACCCAGACTCTCTGTGTATTTTCCATTTTTACATGGCTTATTTTTATTACTCTATTACTTTTCTACAAGTTTAATATTTATTTAACTATCTTTACTACTTTAATCTATGACTGACTGTACTCTTTTATATTATAACTGTCTATACTCTTTTCCTCTCTCTCTCAAGCCTACATACATTTACCCAACACTGTGACCCATTTAAAGGTCTTTTCCATCTGGATTTATCTTTATTGCATACATTTCTGTAATTTTTTTTGACTAGGAATGCTTCTTTTTAATACTAAGTGGGCATGGCCAAGACCAACTTTGTGGTTCTGCTCTACCCAGTCCAACATGGTAAAGGCATGTTCCCTGTCTCTGAGAGTCATGCACATTGCCCCATTTTTAGGCATAAAGTGTGTCTATGTTGCCATTAAGCAAGTTGTAGCACTCAGCTAACAAATCTCATTTAAATGCACCATTGCCCGATCTCTTGAAAGAGTCAGAGCCCTTCATGCTGGTAAACCAGGAAACTTTCAGTTTTTAAAGAAGTCAGGCAGTTTTTACTGCTAAAGCTGAGACAGGAAACCGCTTAAAGGAGTCATGTCTCTGCTTTTCACTAGAAAATAGAGCGCAAGAATCTGTGTTAATGCGGTTTTTTTTGTGTCTAGAATTCCTTTTCAAACTCTCTCAGGTTTTTAAGTGGACTTAGTTGACCACATTGGTGCCAGTTTGTAATCAGAGGCTGCTCATTTGCTGAGTGCCAATTTGTTGGGGGAGATTGTTGTTCATTTTCACAGGCACCCAAACTTCCAAAATAATCACACAAAAATCTATATCAATTGCAATACTGTTTGTCCAATGGCTTAGGCATATTTCTAGCTAGCTTTTATATCATAAATTAACCCATTTCTATTAATCTGTGCATTGCCATGTGGCTATGGCTTACCAAGTAAAGTTCTATCTGGTGTCTGGCATCTGTTTCCAGTGGGGCTACATGGCTTCTTGTTCATTCCACCTACTCTCTCCCCTTCTATCTGCTTGGAACTCCCACCTTGCCCTATTCTGCTAAGCCACTGGCCAAAACAGCTTTATTCATTAACCAATAAAAGCAAAACATAGACAGAAGGACATCCCACAGTATCACCCCTTGCAACATATCCAATGGATCACACAGATCTTCCCCTTCAAACTTCCTTACTCCAATTCATGCTTTATCCCAGCCCCCAGCTCCATCAAGCATTCCCTGGAAAAGCCCCAGCTAAGCCTTATAGAGAAGTAAGGAGGCCAGCAAAGCAGGTAGGCAGGATTCAGGTCTTCAGTCTCCAGCCTCTCCTGCATGCCCAGTCTCCAGGGTACCATTCCCAGCTCAGAGCAGAACACCTGTTGTGGTCTCTCCTCAGTCTCTGCACCTATTCCCATGGGGCTAAACAGATCCTGGTGGAACACTCTGGCTTTTCTCTCTACTGTGGCCCCCTCATCACTGTCCATCCCCTCACACCCAAGGACAACATCATTTTGAAAAAGCAGCAGCCTATAAAATGAAAAATTGTTTTTACCAGCTGTGCAACTGATAGAGAGCTAATGTCCTAATTATATATTTTTAAAACTTCAAGAATTAGATATCAAGAAAATGAATAACACAATTAAAATGGGATACAGATCTAAATAGAGAATTCTCAAAAGAGGAAACTCAAATTGCTGAGAAACACTTCAAAAACATGTTCCTAGTAATCAGGAAAATGCAAATCAAAACTACTTTGAGATTCCATCTTACACCTGTCAGAATGGCTAAGATTAAAAGCACACACAAGTGACAGCTCATGCTTCTGAGGTTGTGAATCAAAGGAAACACTCTTCCACTGCTGGTGGGAGTGCAAATTTGTACAGCCACTATGAAAATCAATATGGCAGTTCCTCAGAAAATTGGGAATCACTCTACCTCAAAACCCAGCTATACTACTCTTGGGCATATTCCCAAAGTCTTCTGCATCCAACCACAAGGACACTTGTTCATAGCAATTTATTCATATCATTCAGAAATGGGAAACAACCTAGATGCCCCTCAACTGAAAAATGGATAAGGAAAATGTGACACATTTATACAATGGAGTAATGCTCAGCTGTTAAAAAAATTAGAATCATGAAATCTGCAGGTAAATCCATGGAACTAGAAAAAAAATCATCCTAGGTGAAGTAACCTAGACCCAGAAAAATGAATATGAAATGTATTCATTTATATGTGAATTTGCTATTAAGTTAATGATAACCAAGCTACCATCTATAGACCCACAGTGGATAGGTATAGAGTAAGCGACTGGGAGAAGGGTCTGTGGATAGACATAAAGGGAAATAGAATATGTATGGGTGGACTGGAATAGGAGGATAAAATGGAGATGAGGAAGGAAGAAGAGGAAATGAAGAAAGTATGAAGAAAGACAGCTAAAACTATGGGTCATTTGAGAGGTATTATGGAAACAATATAGCAGACATAAAATAAATAAAAACATTTACATATGTGAAGCTGATTTAAATAAAATTGTCAAATAAAGGGGAAGAAAAAGTCCATCTGGACATCTCTTTCTTCAAATGAAGCTTTCAGTACTGGGAATAGATTATATCTAACTGAGTTGTTGGTTAAAGGGGTCCCGTGAGAACCCCCAAATAATTCAGGCTATTTCTCTCCACAAACGTCTGGCAAGGTTCCACTACTGGAAGCAATACCTACAGCACTCACTGAATATGGAGATGCTGAGCTGATGCCCACATGGGTCCTTCAATGCTTTCATCATTGGTGCAGGAAAGTACTCTGCAGGCTACCAAATACATAAGCACCAATCCAGCCACAAAACCTTTGGTCTACAATGGTGCCTCCCTGCAAGATATGCTAGCAAAATGGTGGCATAAAATTTGTGAGAGTAACCAACCAGTATCTAATTTGACTGAAGTGCCACTCCACAAGATGTAACCAATACCTTCTCATCAGAGACTACTTTTTTATTCCCAGCTGCCCAGACTCTAATAATCACACAGAAACTATATCAATTACAACACTGTTGGTCTATAGCTCAGGCTTCCTATTAACAAGCTCTCACAGCTTAAATTAATCGATTTCTATTAATCTGTGTTGGAGTAGGAGGGCCTTCTGTCTATGTATTACTTCATTGGTCAAATAAAGAAACTGCCTTGGCCTTTTGATAGGACAGCAGCTTAGATAGGTGGAGTAGACTGAACAGAATGCTGGGAGAAAGAAGGCAGAGTCAGGCAGACGCCATGGTTCTCCTCTCTGAGATGGACACTGCTTAGACTCATGCCGGTAAACCACAGTCAAGTGGCGATACAGATTATTAGAAATGGGTTAAAAGAATATGTAAGAGTTAGCCAATAAGAGGTTAGAACTAATGGACCAGGCAGTGTTTAAATGAATACAGTTTCCGTATAATTATTTTGGATGTAAGCTAGCTGGGAACCAGGCAGCAGGAAGCGGTCTGCCACTCCTTTTACAACACTGTGTGTCATCACAAGGCTGTGGCCTACCTGTAAGATTCCCGCATCTTTCTCCTTCAGTAGCTACAAGGCGTCTTCTTGACTCTGCCTAATATATATATATATGAGCATATATATGCTCAGATTTAGCCCCTGGCCAATCCCACATCAATACCTGACAGTGCTTAGGTGACCAAAAACCTTAGACTTGATAGCCAGGGACCTAGAGTACTAGGGATCTAGAATACTACTATTCTAAAAACAATAAAAAGGAAGGGGGGAAAGTTGCAGTAATATGACCCCTGATGGCATTCTGTACCCATAGATCCAATACCCTGCTCAGTCATAATCAGAGATGCTCCCTCCTGCAGCAGACAGAAACAAGCACAGAGACCCACAGCCAGACATTATGCAGAGAGTGAGAGATCTTGGAACACTCACTCCGAAATAGGATGTCTCCCTCAAATCCCTCCCCTTGGGGCTCAAGGAACCCTATGGAAGAGGAGTCAAAGGGGGGGATGGAGGACACCAACTAAACAAGGCTCTCTAAATCGACATGATGAGAGCTCACGCAAGCACAGAGACGGAGGCAGCATGAACAGGGTATACAAGGTTTATACCAGTTGTAGTTCTACAGCTGAAAGGAGAAAGGGATACATTCCCCATTTCTAAAGCAGAAGCCAGCTCCAATTGATAACTACCTTGAAATGAAAATTCAGTTTCCGCCAAAGGTGCCCTTCTGGGGAAACAAACCCCTCTTGTGGGCAGGCTGCTCACACAGCAGGAGATGCCAACAGAAAACAGACTCAGCTGCATCTCTGGAGATTCTTTGTCTCACAGTGTTATTTCAAAACTCTTCCTTTCATAAATCTTGTTTTATTAAGTTTTTAATTGTATATGTTTTTAGATCGTTTGCTTGTAGATTATGCTTCCAGTTTAGTGGTTTTATGGGATTCCTGAGTGCAAATGAAGAGGTCCCAGGTTCTTACACCTTCTTTTGGGTTCCTTTCCTTCTGCTTGTTTTGCCCAATTCTGATGTGTTCGTTTTTGTTTTATCTTATTATATTTTATGCTGTTATGATCCATAGAAGCCCATGTGTTTTCTAATAAGGGACAGGAATGGGGTGGACCCAGAAAGAAGAGGACATGGAGAGGAGCTGGGAGGACTAGAGGGAAGAGAAACCATAAACCGGGTATATTATGTGAGAAAAAAAAAAACTATTTTCAACAAAAGTAGAAAAAAAAAGGATAAAGCATGTGGTTCTGAAAGACTCCCCATTTACAATCAGACTCCCCACTTACAGTCAGAAGTAAACCTGCAAAAATTACGGTGGGGCTGGGATACGGCTCATTTGATAAAACAACTGCTCTATAAGCTCAAAGACCCGAGTTTGGACCCCCAGCACCCAGGTAACAGCCAGGCCCAGTGTGTCTTTAACCCTGACAATGGGTAGGCAGTGTAGAGACAGGCAGATCTTTGGAGCTCACTGCCCAACTGAACCTAAAAAGCCCAGGGGCAGTGAGTGAAAGTGTCTCAAAAACATAAGGTAGGAGGAGATACCCGGTGGCCGCTTGTCTCACACACACACACACACACACACACACACACACACACACACACACTGTTAGATTTGTACTGTGCCTGTGGTGCACAGCAGTTCCTATTTGCGACCCCTGAGCAATTACTTTTGGAAAGTGGACCAAGCAGAAAAGAGTTTATGGGAGCACAGGAAAAGGACCAGACACCAATTCAACCCAAAATCTCTTGTCTTTGTCCCTAGAAGATACAAGAGTCCCCGTGAGCCCATGTGTCTTTGATTGGCAGCATGAGCAGAAGGGTGGAGGGTGACTCGGTCAACTAACAAGGCAGCGTAACAAATAGCAAAAGCTCTGTTCTCGCTCCGCAGTCCCGGGGTTTAACTCCCACAGTGCTGTAGAGAGCTCTGCTGAGCTTTGCTGGGGCTGTTCACATGCATGCAAGTCAGCTGGGAACCAGCTGGGCTGGGCTGGCTCAGCTAGACGGGAGCCTTTCTGCATTCTCTTTCCGGGAGCACAGACCTAGCCTGGACAGGCTCTTCTCGTCTCCTAGAAATTGGCAGGGTATACAATAACAAGCAGAAGCATGCCAGGTAACTTAAAGCCAAAGTTAAGAATTCCACTCAGCATACTGAGACTTTTGTCGTGTGCTAATGGGTGAAGCAACTCAATACATGTTAATATAGGGCATGTTAATATAGTGGCTCTCAACCTGTGGGTCAGGACCCCTGTGGAGGTTGCATAGCAGATATCCTGCTTGCCAGATATTTACATAAAAACTCATAACAGTAGCAAAATTACAACTGTTAAGTAGCAATTAAATAATTTTATGGTTGGAGGTCACCACAAAATGAGGAACTGTGTTAAAGGGTTATAGCACTAGGAAGGTTGAGAACCACTGACACAGGGAAGCAAGTCCTTCGGGGGCGGGGGTGCAGAGTCACAAGGCAAAAGGCACAGTTACAAGGAAGGGCGAAGACCCAGAGTGAGTGACATAATCACATTTGTGGTAGTGATGGCCTCCTACCCATAAACACCAAAGCTGACAGAGCCTACCATCTTCTCATCAGACCCCAGAAGGCGATGAGCAGAAACGAGCAGGTGTGATTACTATGCCTTCGCTGGGTGTGGACACAGCACTTCAGAGCCTGTCCAAGGTGCGGACAATGGAGAGAGCTGCAGACTCAGGCACTTCAGAGCCTGTCCACGGTGCGGACCGTGGAGAGAGCTGCAGACTCATGCTTTACCACGGCAGCCCTTCATCGATGGCCTGTACAGCTCTCCTGAAGGTATGCAGCAGCGCAGGAAGATGGAAAATCAGGGGACAAGAGATGGAAACAGCGCCCTCTGGAATGTAGTTTCCATCCCAACCAGTAACTCCTCAAGGCCTCGCTCCCTTCCTACAATCAGCTGCAGTTTCCAGTAATTTCACCAGAAACCCCATTCCTAGAGAAAGAACACGTATCAAACACCTTGTGCAACCCTAGCGGATCCCAGGTTTACCTATCAGGTGGTAATTTCATGCAAGGGACCCCCAGAGCCTCGTTACACTCTCACTTATTACAAAAGAGAAGAAGAACCTTTCTTAACTGTCTTTACAGGCTTAGCTTGATAGTTACCAAAATGGTATATAGGTCTAAGGCTAAGAAAATTAGCTGCAACTTTCCCCCGAGAGTTCCATATCCAAACTAGGCTGTTTAACCTCTTCCCCCAGTCTCTCTCAATCCTCATGATTAAAGTCTATATTAAAATACCCCTAATAAAATCTCAAATTCTGTTTTATTCTGGAAAATCACGAAGTTCTTTTCTATTTGGGAGTCACAAATCCTGGCTAAGCTTGAACTGATGTCCCTAAAAGATTAAGAGAACTCCTCAGGCGTCAGAGAGTAACAGTGTAGAGATGTGTTTGACCCTCATTGCTGACAGGCAGGGTTTGCATGTCTTCAGGAATGGGCTATGCTAATTCAGAACAACTCCTGACGTAGGACTTTAGGAATAACCAACCATTCCCAGTATCTGGGTGAGTGGCTTTGGTTGGTTGCTAGGCTACATACAAACACAAGTGACTTCTTGATTCCAGATAAACACATTAACTTGTAAACTGATTGGGTCAGGCATGCAAAGAATGATGAAAACTTAAGCTGGCAGCAGCACTGACATGCAAACAGCCTCACATTGAAAAACCGCTCATAGATTTTCTGTCTTCAACTGGCAAAAAAAAAAAAAGAGAGAGAGAGAGAGAGAGACTAGTAGAAGTGATGAACTGTAACATACAGAAGCAATTGGTTTAGTAAGGAAAGGGGTGTTAATTTAGAAATATCAATACTACAACCCTCCTGGTAGATTAGTAGAGAGAACAACACTAGGGCTCCCCAAGGGCCTATTGTTTCATTGACATCGTGAACACCTCAAGGACACGGCACTCAGGAGTGAACATTGGTCTTCCTGTCAGAAGTCCTGGTTCTTACTCTGTGTCTATACACAGAGGGAGAGAGCTTGAAAGTCAAGGGCACCTAATGAAATGTTTAGGGGCAAAGCAACTTCAGTGGAAACTGTTCCAGTGGTCTCTGCCTCCCCCACCACAAAAGGGCACTGCTACGATCTCAGAGCATCCTGCGCTGCTGTCCTGATGCCCATCATCCTGCCACCAACCCAGACTGATAGGCTGTGAGGTGGGCCAACCCGTTTCTGTTTACTCTTACATGCTGAGACCTAAAGTGCTGATCCAGCAGAACAATGCTGCCAGTTCTATCATCACCCCCTCTCTGTAGCCTACCATCTGGGACCAGACTAGAGAAGCAGGTACAGAGGACACATGCATCTCATTCGTAGCCCCGCTCTGATTTCTAGGCTTCTCCTCTTTGTCCTGGTCACTGTACTCTATACACCAGGAATCGCCCTTTATTGCCCTTCATTCACATCCTGAGGCCACTGCAACCCCATCTGGTCAAGCCCATAACACACATAAGCCTTTCTTCCATGAACACTCCTATGTCCCCCTCCCTCACTGAAATGTTTCCTCTCTGGCCTCCAGCTCCATCTGTTCCCCAGGAAAGTCTAACCCAATTCCCAGAGTAGGCCTTGTATTTCTGTCACAGCCTTCTGGCTGCCCACTTCTCTCTTTGGTAGTACAAACTACGGATGTTCTTTTTCTTTTGGCATAGGTGGTATGTGTGTGGGAAGGTTTATATGTACACATATGCATTGTTAGGAATATTTCTAAATATTAGCTCCCTGACGATGCAAAAATCCCCAATCAAACAAATCAAAACAAGCCAAATTAAGAAATATCCAGGTTTAATGGGAGATCTGCGCTCTCGGGTGGCCCCAGAGGGAAACCGGGAAGCTGTGGGAATGCAACCCCAAGGAGGAAGAAAGGGAGACCATGTGTTCCTCTTTTGGGGGAATCACTTAAATACCCTGGGGAGGGGTCCTGACCCCACCCCCAGGAAGGGGTCAGGACCTGACCTGCTGGGATTTGAAGTCCAGACCAGGCCTAGGGGCTGGGATAGATGCGAGGGACTGGGTCCTATGCTCCCAACGTAACATTCCAGACTCTTTGGATATAGGGGTGACAGAAAATTGGAATGGTAATTATGACAAACATTTAGGCTCTCTGGAAAAAGGGCGTAGACTCAAATCTGGCTACTTCCTGTGGGCACGGGGCGGTGTTGGGAAGGGAAGAGCCAGGTGACCACATTTAGAGAGAGGTGTGGCTGGAATGGCATCCCATGATCTGTCATCCCGGAGAAGGCAGGCATCTGTTCCTTGGGGGAGATGAGAAGACAGGTGTCTAGGAAAAAAAATTGTTATCGCTAAAGATGAGTGTGCCAGAATGAGGAGCAGGTAGGCCCTTCATTGTGGCATCCTGGAAAACCGGAGGGTGAAAGGTCCTGTCTGCTGGACAGACCAAGTGTCTTGAGTAGGTGCCCGCTTGAGTTTGGAGAGATGGTACCAACATGGGTGTCCCAAGAACTTGGCAGCCGAGGGGGTGGTGAGGATTACCATGTGAGGTCCTGTCCATCGAGGTTCAAGAGACCTAGGAGTTAACTGTTTGAGGAGTACTCTGTCCCCTGGGGAGAGCAGGGCAGGTTTAGGGACATTAGGGTCCACTGGTGTGGTGGCAGGAAGACAACTGTCAGCATGTCAAAGAGGGGACCTTAAAAGGGAGAGGTAGGGAAGGTACCCCACCAGTGGAGGAGTTTGAAGTGGGAGGTGATGGTTAAGGAGAAAGGACCTGCCATAAAGCAACTCAAAAGGGCTTAGGGGATCGTGGGGTGACCCTGAGGCAAGGGCCAAGATAACCTGAATTCAGTGGAGAGCTTGTTTAGTTGTTTGATGAGTCCCATTGTCCGGGAGATGTTGAGAGCTTCTGACACAAGCGCCATGACCCTGACCCATCGCATCTGCTGTTTCCCTGGAGACTGGAAACACTTCTATCTATCCTGTAAAAGTGTCCACAAGTGTTAAGAGATAACAAAGTTTTTTATGAGTAGGCATATGGGTGAAATTAACCTGCTAATCTTTGCCTGGTTGGTGTCCACAAAGCAGGAGTATGTGGAGAGCTCCTTGTGGGTTGGCCTAGGCACACGTCTGGCAGGAGGAGTGTGTTGCATAAGGAGCTGCATTCCTGTTGCCTGGCTCCCAGCCGCCTGGCTAGGTTATGCCCCGAAATACAATACACAAATTGTATTCTTTTAAACACTGCCTGGCCCATTAGTTCTAGCCTCTTATTGGCTAACTCTCACATCTTGACTAATCCATATCTAATAATCTGTATGCCACAGCTTACCGGCATGAGTCTAGCCAGCGTCCATCTCGGGAAGGGGAATCATGGTGTCTGCCTCATTGCCTTCTTCCCAGCATCCTGTTCTGTCTACTCCACCCACCTAAGGGCTGGCCTATCAAAAAGGCCAAGGCAGTCTTTTTATTAACCAATGAAAGTAACACATAGACAGATGATCCTCCTAGGCTACCGGAGAGGCAAGATGTAAGCTGCCCCACTGAGAAAGGTACTGAGCTGTGTGGCTAACATAGATAAAAATAATGGGCTAACATAAGTTATAAGAGCTAATAAGTAGCCCGAGTTAATGAGCCAATCAGTTTATAATCTTATGGAGTCCTCTGTGTGATTTTCTTTGGAGCTTGCCAGCGGTGGGGTACCAGGCGGGATAGATACCCCAACAAGCAGGTCCCTTCATGTTACAGGAGTGAATCTGTGAAATAGAATCTTGGAGATAGGTGGGGTTAAGGGACTCCAAGAAGCGGAACAAAGCTTTGGGGAAGCGGCTAAGGATATCTCCACCCAGTAAGGGTGCTAGGCAAGCAGGGATCACTAAGAAAGAATGGGAGAAAAATTGTCCTACAATAATGTAGGGCAGTGGCAGAGTTTTAAGTGAGGAGGAACGGGTCCCATCTACCCCCATAGCTGAAATTGGTGAGGGAAACTTAAGGTCCAAGTGAGAATAAAAACAATGGACTTACCCGCCATTAGTAGCATGACCCTAGGCTTGGAGAGGGTTATGGGCAACATCAATCCTCTGCAAGGCTGAGACATTTGAAGGTTGGCACAGTTTCACTTGCCGATGGTGATGAGGCTGGACCTCTGTGTCTTGGCATAGAGGACAAGCCTGCACGGGGGCATTGTGATTTCCAGTGTCCAGGTTGCTGGCAGATTGGGCACAACCTCGGAGCAGATGTAGTGCAATATCGTGCCATGTGATCATTTAGGGCACACTTGATAGAGCCCTGTGAATGGCTTCCCTTGTCCCCCCTTCCTGTAATCTTAGGGCTGCTGCTAAGGCCTGGGCCTGTAGATTGTTGTAGCTTTGTCTGTCGGGAAGACTCAGCTGATTTTTCTTGGACATTAAAAACTTTAAAGGCCATTTTCACCAATGCCCATATAGGAGTTTGGGGACCATCCTCAACCTTTTTTTTTTTTTTTTAACTGTTTCCTAATATCTGGTACTGGCTGAGGAAGCAGAATGATTAGTAGAAAAGGAAGCTAGCTGTTTGTTGGTTTTTTTTTTTTTTTTTACCTGAGAGAGATTTAGAAGAGAAAAGGGAGCGTGGGAGGGGCTAGCCCAGTGCTCAGAGTGGGTCCAGAAGTAGAGGGCTGAGGTAGGAGGGGGAGGAGAAGGTGGAAGTTGACCTTGAACCTCCGAATTGGGAAAGGGAGGGGAAAGAATGTTGCTCCACAGGAGGGCAATTGGGAAGTGTGGGCTTGAGGGAGTGGGGGAGGGGTCAGTGCCTCTGGCAGTGTGGTGCTGTGAGAGACTGGCTAAGGGGAAGGGGTGAGTGCAGAGGCCAAAAAACCCATGGACATATATATGTAAGTTCTGTTCATTTGTATCAGGCAGGCTCAATTTAAAAAGATTTCTGTAAGAGGCTTATAGGGGCGACAACAGACCAGGCTTTGAACTTTAAGTGCTCATTTTAGAGTCTATGCCCAACCACGTGGCCTAAGTCCATTTCAGAGCGTCCTCTAAAGTGACTCTTAGGTCCAAAAGGGGCCACAACGATTGGATGCCCAACATCCCGGTACACACAGATCTCCACCTCAGCCAAGCCCGATCTGCAGGATTGACCGCAACCTGACTCGAATTCCCAGCGTGAGCTCACGACTTCATTGGGAATCCAAAAACAACAAAAATAAGTACAAATGTGTCCCCCAAAACCCTATAGCATAGACAAGAAAAGGGACTCACCAAGACACAGCCACTGTAGCTCAGAAGCCAGTTTTAAACGTGGCATAGAGAGCTCAAACTGTAGACTAGGGGCCTTTCAACACGTGGCTTGCCACGTGAAAAGGGCCTTTCCTAGCTCTGCGGGAACCTGCAAATGTACCAATTGTTTAAAATGCTGCAAGATCCCTGGCAGTCCCGGGTGGGCTGGTCCCAGCTATTGTTGTTTTTTAAAATAGATGGGGGGAGGGTCAGAAATGGCTGGGGTGGGCGTGGTTAGTTCTTAAAGTGTCCCAATGGAATAACACCAGCGAGCCTGGGGGTCCCGGTGGTGCCTGGTCCCGAGCAGCAGATTCCTGAGCAAGAGAGCTACCAGCCTGGGCGGGGCCCAGCCATGAGGCACTGGGATGGTCCCAGCAACCCTGGGGGTGTGAGCAGGTGGCAGGTAGAAGGCACATGGGCAGACACATCGTACAGAATAGAATTGGATATTTATTACTTAGAGGAGAGAAAGAGTGGGGAAAGAAGGAGAAGAGAAAGGAGAGAGACAGAGAAAGGGAATGGGAAACAGGGAACATGGGAACGTGTGTGTGCCAAGAGGGATGGTGAGAATCAAGATTCAAGATGACAAGCGGGGGCAGGGGCTACCGTGAGTGGACATGGCTTGTCTCTTAAAGAGACAGAAACCATAACATGCATCACATGTGGGACAAGAGGTTGACATCAGGTACTTGCCTCTCTCATTCTCCATCACACATGATGAGGCAGTGCATTAGTTACATTTGTGTTCTGTAAGGAAACATCATAAGCAAGGCAACTCATATAAGAAAAAACTGTCTGGAGACTTACAGTTCTAAAGCAGCAAGAATCTACAGTGGTGGAGAAGAGGTAGGTGGTGGCAGAAGCAAAAACCAAGAGCTCATGTTTTCAAAGCTAAAGCCCTCAACACAGAGAGAAGTAGAAACGGCATGAGCTATATCACACAGTGATATACTTCCTCCAGCAAGGCCATGCCTCCTAAACTTCCCTAAACAGTGCCCCCAACTGGTAACCAAAGGTCCAAATGCCAGAGCCTGGGAGTGCATTTCTCATTCAAACTACCACAAACAGGGTCTCTCACTTAAACCTAGAACTCACCATTCAACCAGTCTAGCCAGGCAGCTTGCCCCAGATATCTTGTCTCCAGGAAGCAGCTGCTGGGACAGTTGTGTGAGGACTGGAGATGACCACCTTGCGTCCTCACACTTCACAGGATGCACTCTACCCTCTGAGCCGTCTCCTCAGCCCTGGCTTTCAGTTGCCTGTGTCGTCATTGATCAATGATCATATCCCTACTGGACTAGACATTCCAGGAATGCTGGGATTGTGGCAATTCTGCCTACTATTTAATATCCTTGAACTGATGCTCACCATTTAATACCCAAGGCATCCCAGAGAAGTTGACATTTGGTCAATAAGTACTAAGTGAATTAGTCAATGAAAGTAATGCACACATATTTATTACACCTCTTTCTCTAGGAATGAGCCAACAGGTGGGAGACGGGGTTGACAGCAAACTTTATGTTGATATGTCAGATTTCTTTCTTCCGTTCTTTTTCATATAATACATAATACAAGAATTCTCATTCCCTCTAGGCTTCTCCCTACAGATGTTCAGCTTAAAGAATAAAGTTCATGAGGTGGCAGGTGCCCACAATTGCAGCATTTGTTAAGTAGAGGCAGCAGGAGCTCCATAAATTTGAGGCCAGTTTGGTCTACATAGTGAGTTCTAACTCAGCCAGGGATACACAGAAATGAGGGGCAGGGGAGCCAGAAAGATGACTCGGTGGGTAAAGAAACATGCCACCAAACCTGAAAATCTGATTTTGATTCCAAGAACCCTTATAGAAGTTGCTCTCTTGCCTCCACACATGAACACTGGCACATGTGCAACCAAACACACACACACACACACACCCCAAACGGTTTTAAAAATCCCAATAAAGCAAGAAATGATCAGAAATAGCCATCTTCTTAGCGACTTCATTTCCACTATCAAATGAGTCATTAGAGCGCTTTGTATCTCAGGCATTTATCACAGTATATCAGTCATATTTTAAAGACTCCTCCTACGCCCACCCTGCCACATATGGCCACTGCCTGTTTGCAAAGAATGCTGATTTGCTGTCAAACAAAACTGCTCCCATATGTTCATGATTCATCCCCTCCTGCCTTCGCTTCATTCATTTTACAGTTGGAGTTTAATTCTGAAGCTGCTGCTGTGACAGGAAGCAACTGGGGAAAGGAAGAATCAGGAGAAAGGGTCCTGACTGCTGAGGAAACACAGAGATGCTATATTGCTTATTAATCTTGCAGAAGGCTCCCAGTCTCTCAGGACTGAGAAGCTTTTAAAGATACACAAAATTTCTACAGGCACCCATGCTAATAGCACTATGGTAATGGTTAAGAGAAGGGAATAGAAAGGCATGGGTCCAGGGGTGTCCAGTCTAGATGCATGACAGCCCATTGTGCACACAAATGAGTTCAACTGCTGGTCACAGGGACCTTGTAAGAAGTGCTGTTGTGACTTTTTGTTGGGTTGTTGGCTTGACATAATTTGGAATCACTTGGGAATCAATGAGGGAAATGTATAGAGCAGTGGTTTTCAACCTTCATAATGCTGTGACCCCTTAATACAGTTCCTTTTGCTATGGTGACCCCTAACCATAAAATTATCTCTTTGGTACATCCTAATGTGATTTTGCTCCTGTTATGAATTATAATATAAATATCTGATATACAGGATATCTGATATACGACCCCTGTGAAAGAGCCATCTGACCACCAGGTTAAGAACTGCTGGTCTAGTTTATGTTGGCTTGTTGGGGAATTTCCTAGTTGCTTTGATTGAGGTGAGAAGACCTACCTTGAATGTGGGCAACAGTAAAGTCTAGACCCTGGGCAGAATGAGGAGAGCATGGACCATGAATACATTCATCTGTGTTCTCTGCTCTTGACAGTAGATACAATGTGACTAGCCACTTTTCAAGTCTTCAGACCAAAAACTTCCCCAGAAATGGATATAACCTGGAACTGAAGGCCAAATAAACCTTTCTTCCTTAAGTTGCTTTTGCTAGGGCAGTTTGTCACAGCAACAGGACAGAAAGCAAAGACACTTATCTTCAGGGAATGCTGCTGCAGTTGCAGAACTGACTGAGTGATGTTTCCTGGTGCCTATATGATGCAGTATAAGACTTTAATGGAGTAAATGTCATATAAAACTAGCTTATCATTCTTAGACAACCTATTCACTTTCTTTGCAGGAGAAGAAAGAGGGGAAGAGGGGAAGGAATGAAGAGGGTGAGGTCAGGGGGTTATCTGGGAGGTTTTGTTTTTGAAAGTATATGTAGTATGCATGTGTATGGGTGCACGTTTGCATATGTGGGCACACATACAAAGGTGTACATGAGTGTGTAGACTTGGGTGATAGCATGTGCCTTCCCTGACCATTCTCCACTTACATATTAAGGCAGGGTATCTCTGGGTGAACTCAGACCTGCTGTTTTCTGGCTAGCCAGCTTGCTCTGAGAATTCCATCTCTGCTTCTCACTGAGATGACAGGTGAGCTCCAGCCACTCAGCATTCACAGGAGTGAAATTCAGGGTCCGCTTGCCCTGCTGGCAAGTGCTCTACTGTTGAGCCGACTCCTCAGTCCCCGGGCAATTACTTCAGTAGGAAAACCAGAGAAAATAATTATTATATCCAAAACCTTCTTTCTCCCTCCTCCTCTCCTCCTTCCCTCTGTACCCCCTCCTTCCTTTTGTATCCCCTCCTTTCCCAACTCATGCCTCCCTCTCTCCCTCCCTACCTCTCTGTATGATAGAACCATTAGAATCTACTCTCTTTGTTTTCAAACATCACTAGTAACAGCAATCACCATAATGTACAACCGAAACTCTATCTTCTTGACCCCTGGTCTCTGCTGAGGACTCTGCTTCTACTAACTTGAAATTTTGCAGATTCCCTACATTGCTGAGATTATGTACCTGGGGCTCTCACCAGGCACATATTCTCTTGGTTCATCCACAAGTGACAAGACTTCTTCAATATCCATTTTTAAAACTGAAGGAAATTTAGTGCGCAACCAAAATGTGGCTGCTTTTTCCTAACTTGGTGGGTTTTTAACTTGGGAAAGGAGGAGAACTAAGGCTATGGCTCCTTCAGGTGTTAAGATAATGATGACATTTTGGAGCACTGTCGTGGCGGTTCCACGGTGAGGTGCCATGAGCCTCGTTCTCTCTCAGGTGGTTTTCTCTATAAATCAATGCTCCGCTTTTCTGCCAAGTTAACTTTCTTTATAATGAGAAATCTCTTTAAATAGCCCAAGCAACAACTACTGAGCCTTTTCTTGTTTCTCTTATCCTGGTGAAATTACTACGTTTGCCATGCAGAGAAAACAAACTTCATTTTACACACAAGGGATTATCAATTAGATTTACAGTATAATGAAAATAACATAAAGAACAACTAAGCAAGAGTTCCAATTTTTTTAATTTTTTAAAAAATTTATAATTTTAAATTTTTTTACCTTCTGTCTGTGCACCACATGCATGCATGGTGCCCTCAAAGGCCAGAAGAGAGCATCGGATCTCCTGAAATTAAACTACAGAGGGCTGTGGGGTTCCAGGATGAACGCAGTAGTAAGCCAGCTCCACAGCCTGAGGAAGGTCACTGTGTAGGCGTAACCATAGCTTTCTCATTTGAGGTCATGGCCTTCAGCCTCAACTGTGAGTCCTCTTCTATACCTTTAGGCCTGACTCCTGTTGTCTGTTGTGGAAGAAGGTGCAGAACCTACTGTGTGGGGTGACAGGGACAACTGGAGCAGGAAACTGACCAATCACTGAGCACCCTGACTCTGAACCCAGAGTCAGAGAAAGAAACACACTCTGGATTTGAGACTTGGGGCCATGGAGAGATACATATTTATCCCTGAACCCAGGACTAAAGACATGTGCCCTGGCTCTGAAACTAGTGTCAAAGAGACATACTTTGTCCCTAGAATCAGAGCCAGTGGAAGAAATACGCCCTGGTCCTAAGATTAGAGTCAAAAAGCTAAAAAGGACCAGTGAAAGAAACACAGTTGACCATGAAGTCTGAGCCATCTCTGCCCCTGACCAGCTAAACTGACCAATCCCTGAGCAGGGAAACACTAACCAATCTCTGTCTCCCTGGAAAACTCCACCCCTAAGGAGCCCTATAGAAGCCTCTCCACTCCTTCAGTTGAGAGCTGCCATTAAGAGGCAGAGGCAGCCACTCTCCTGGACTCCTCCTTCCCAAATGAACCGCTTTCTCAAGAGAGTCTTGGGAGTCGACTTCATTCACCACTGCAGAGCAGAAGAACCTGACTTGGACACTCTTAGGGGACTGAGCTGAAAAACCTTGCTGAGAAGCTCCCTAGGGGGGCTCAGCAAGACAGCAGAGCAGAACAGAGCCTTGCTAGGATGCTCCATAAGGGTGCTGAGCAAGGCCAGTGAAGGAAAAGTAACAACTTTTTGGGGGTGGGGGAGGTGCCAGAGAAGATGCTACACTTCTGCAGGGGGCTTTCCTTAGCAGAGGAAACATCTTGGGCCAGAGAAGAAGCAGATAGCTCTGCTAGGTTGCTCCCTTTAGGGAACAGAGCAGAATTTAGCTGTAGCAGCCATCGAAGAGAACAGAATCCTTATATCCTGCGGAGAGACCATCCCCCACTGTACCCCAGCTTCAGGTAGCCTGGCTTCCCGATAGCCAGGACACCTTTTCTCCAGGGCTGAGCTGTCTTATTACAGCTCCAGCCTCTAGAGCTGTCCTATTGTGGCTTTACCCCCTCCCCCAGAGCTGTCATATTGCTGCTCTAAGTATATTCCTGCTTCCCAATAAGGATATCCCAATAGCTCTACTGTACCACATTCCCCTACATACTGCGCCAAACTGTGCAAGCTTTCCCAACAGCGCCATCTAGCAGCTGCTTCTCACATCCCATTGGCCACACCACTTGCTTCGTTGGTCACATGCAACCCAAGCTAATGTCAATGTTTGCTCAGCCATATTTTATGCTTAAAAACATTTTTACTATTCTACTAGCAAAACTAAAATAAACAAACAACCCCTGAAACAAAACAAAACAATGGATTGGCTGTAAATGGTGAGTTAATACATTCTCTAGCTTCACTTATGTCTACATAATTGATATTCTCCACCCATTGACCTGTGATGACCTAAAGAGCACACTCCCATTAACTAACGCTGCAGACAGCATGTCTAATGCTGGCAGGTGGTATTGACTCTTAGTTGTATCTCAGCAACTTGGAGGTTACTTTCATCTACATTATATTGATTGAAACTACCTACCTTTCCTTTGTACCTGTGCAGTGTAACATTTTACCATTAGTGATGGAGGAGGGTCATCTGTCTATGTGTTACTTTCATTGGTTAATAAAGAAACTTTATTAAAATTAAATTAAATTAATTTTATTAATAAATTAAAATAATTTAATTTATTAAAATTAAATTAAATTTATTATCTTGGCCTGATAGGTCAGAACATAGGTGGGTGGAATAGACAGAACAGAATGCTGGGAAGAAGGCAGTGAGGCAGACGCCATGCAGCCAGATGCCATGGAGCCAGCCACGAGGTCAGACATGCTGAATCTTTCCCGGTAAGCCACCACCTTGTGGTGCTACACAAATTATTAGAAATGGGTTAATCAAGATGTGAGAGTTAGCCAGTAACTAACTCTCTAGAGATAATGGGCCAAGCAGTGTTTAAATGAATACGATTTGTGTGTTGTTATTTCCGGGGCTAAGCTAGCGATGAGGGATCTGGGCAGGACGAAAAGCAGGCCTGCCCATAGCTCCTCACTACACATTAGAGAGTCCAAAACTTGATGTGCAAGTAAGGTTGAACGTGCACCCCATGAGAAACCACGAGATTTGTTTACACATGCACAAACCACCAATTACATCATTTTCCTTACCATCAATGCCTTTCCCTCACCTCCCACCATTGTCTTGATCAGATAAACACCCTGGGTCCTGCCCTGCAGGAGAGGTGTTTAGACTTTCTCTTATCGCCACAAAATCAGCACCTCAGGATTAAACTCTGTTTTGCAAAATTTACAGATTCGTGGTTGGCATGCTGCATAGTAAGCAAAACAAGCCACAAAACTGACCTCCTTTTCCCTTCCAGATTCCTCTCACTGTGAGAGAAGAGCAGTCAGAAGCTCTGGTAAGAGCATGAAGTCCAAAAAGCATCACTCCGGGCTGCGCAGGAACCAACAGGCACAGGGGATAGAGTCAAAACCAGATGCATGGCACCTTATGTACGGGCTAGGCAGAGCTGGCATCACACCTTTAGCGAAGAGAAACTTAGCAGAAACCCAGAGGACCTGTGTCTGCTGTGTGATGGGCTGAGCGCATGCAGCTGTTGATTGTTTTAGCTAGACCTGGGCAGTGGGTAGCAGTGGGTGGCTTATCAAAGCTTAGTTGAGCAGTTCCATTTGATCTACACACGTAGAACTCACCCTACCTTTACTTTTTAATGCCTTGAATCTTTCTCTTCCCATATTCATGGACCAGGACAGTGGGTAAAAGTGCTCACCACATAAGTCTGAGGACCTTAGTTTGAGTTCCACAGCCCACGTAAAAGCCAAAGTCAGTGGGACATGACTGTAATCCCAATCTGCACAGTGAGATGGCACTTGTCTTGATGTTAGGAGCTAGTCTAACCTCCTCTTCCCCAGGAGGAAACACACACACAAGCCCCCCTGGGGTCAAAAGACCTGCCTGAAGCTGACAGCAACAAAAACTAAGCAGAAACTTGTCCCTAGTATCCTGGTTCCTTTTATTTCACCTTCACACAAGTGAGAACCTATGTAGCTGATGTTATAGCATTCAGGGGCCTCAACACCACTTTCTACCAGAGATACCATTTTTCAATCTTTAATGATCCTTTAAGATATTTTGCTAATAAGTACATTAAGGTCTTCTTTGACTAACAACTGGTTTTCTTTTGAAATTACATTCTGAACTGTGATTGATTTAGCTGGAGAAATTACTGGAGCTAGATAGAGGAATCCTTTAGCTTCACTAATCGGCTAAAATCAAAATGAAGGAGATAATGTCTCCAAATCCATTCCCATAGCCTCCGTTTCCCATTAGTCATCAGGAGGTGACCCCCACAGGGAGTAGGGTGACCCATCCACCATTGTTCTGCATCTCAGTTATCACCTGACCTATTTTTCTGGATGAAATCCCCCAACACAGCATGCTTAGAATTCTGTTTCTGGCTACGACAGACTAACTGCAAGCAGACCAGCCCTTCTGTGGTAATCAACAATTGCCGCTGATTACATCTGAAACTCAACCCTGATGATTCAGTTTCAGTACAAAGGTAGCAGAAGTCTGTGACCTGTAAGAGGCACATCCAGTAATACTCTTCTCACATCTGCCACTTTCCAGGTAAACCCCAAGATTGCATCATTTACTAGAAAAACCTGTTTATACCTGTGGTGTGGCTCAGCTCTAGCACATCCCTTTAATCCAAGAGCTTCCTGCTTGAATATTGTAAACAGGATTAAATATAATCGACCTTAGGTCAAGAGGCAGAGCAGCCAACCAGTTGACAGGAAATAACCTGGAGAAAAAGAGGGAATCAGGAGGATGGAGAAGGAGATGCACAGGAAGTAGAAGGGAGGGTTTTTGTTTGAGACAGCAAGG
Organism: Myodes glareolus; assembly: GCF_982192425.1. NCBI lineage: Eukaryota > Metazoa > Chordata > Mammalia > Rodentia > Cricetidae > Myodes > Myodes glareolus. The sequence continues at coordinate 112,972,207 of NC_142030.1, forward strand.
AGGAAGCAGTTGGGTGTTTTTCTCTGCCTCTGAGCTAGCAGGTTTTCACTCCAGCATCTGGTTCCTAAGTCTTTATTGGTAAAATGCAATGAGGGAGACTAGCAGGAAGCAGGTGGTCCTGCTGAGTGAGGAAGACAGAAATCAGAAGACCAGGCTATGAAAACAGTTGAAACACAAAGGGTGAGATTACCAGCAGGGAAGATTACCAGCAGGGATCTGCATAGGGCCTCCTTGAGCTTTTTGTTCAACCCCATTCTTAGGGCAAGTCTCCCTGTGGCTTATCAAAGATGTGGGGGAGAAGAGAGTGCAGCTCCCAGAGCCTGAAGAGGCCCAGAGTGGTTCTAGTGATACAAGAATAGCACTGACCCAGACACCCAAGAGAGAACCTGGAAAGCCTATTCTATGCTTCTCCTCGCAAGCCTTTCAACAACATCGGAAAATCAAGTTCATCTGAACTGCCAATGTAACAAAATATAATGTGCTAGCTAATAATTCAATAAAACATAAATGATCAACTCAATTACATAGTGTTCATAACTTGTTACATGCAGTAAGTCATAAGCAGAAGCCAGATGTGATCTATAACCAAGAGAAAGGGGATCTGATTGACAGACCTATCAATGACAGAGACTATGTAATTAGCAAATAATGATTTTAAACAGATACTTGAATGTATGTACAATGCGTGTGCTCATGTAGATGCATTTGTGTGTGCGGAGGCTGCAGATCAATTGCAGGCCCTCTTTACTCTGTGGCAAGCACTTTATGGAGTGAGTTATCTCACTAGAACTGAAATAGCTGTGTGTTCCCAAATGGACAAAATATTTAGTAGAAAGTTCACCAAAGACATTAGGTGGGTACTGGTGAGACTACTGCACAGGCAAAGGCACTCACTTATCATCAAACTTAATGGCCTGAGTTTGGTTACCAGGACCCACATATGGGAGGAGAGAACCAACTGCTGTAAGTTGTCCTCTGACCTCCACAGATGCACTGTGGTATGGGCATGCCCACATACACACATACCAATAAACGTGATTACTTTTAAAGGAGGACATACAGACATTAACATATTAGCACATCAGTCATTAGAGACAACAGAAATCACAATGCAATGTCATCAAACAACTGCTAAGATGGCTGAAATTGTAAAAAGTTGACAAGCATGTAGAATAACTGGGCCTCTGCCATCGTTTGGTGGAAATAAAAAGAAAATCATGAGCAATTTGGAATACAGAATGAACATTTAGAAAAAATAAAACTTATGCCTACTATATAAGCCTAAATATTTCTCCAAGAGAAAAAAAATATGTTCATGCAAGCATACATTCAAATGCATAGATATTTACAGCGCCCAGACTTATAATAGCTTCAAGGAAACAAATCCAAATTAATAGATGGTAGTGTTGTCTAGATATGACACGTCCCCCATAGGCTCACGTGCCTGACCGAGTCCCCAGCTTGTGGCACTGTTAATGAAGGTTGGGTATAATGAGTCTTTCTCTGTCCCATCAGCCAGCTTCCAAATAATAGCACAGAGACTTCTTAATAATTATCAAAACTCAGCCTTAACTTAGGATTGTTTCTGACTAGCTCTTATAACCTAAATTAACCCATTTATAGTAATCTATATGCTGTCACTTGACTCAGATTTTTATCTCTCCTCATGCATGTCCTGTTTTTTCTGCATCTGGCTGGCAAATTCCCCTTTCTTCTTAGCAGAGCTCTCTCTCTAGAAGTCCTGCCTATAGCTTCTACCTAGCTATTGGTCTTTTAGCTTTTTATTAAACCACTCACAGTGACTAATCTTTACACAATGTAATCAAATCCTTGCGAATTCCCCCCTTTTTTGTCTAAATAAAAAGGAAAAGGTTTTACCTCTAACATAGTAAACCTATATACAATAAGAAAAATTATCAGGTAAGAATTACATTTATAATATCCAGTCCATTTGTATTTATCAAATTTGGGGAAATTACTCTATTATCTATCTTATCTTGATGAGTTCAAAGTTTTATACCTAAGCCAGTTTTATCTAACTTGTATTACTATCCTAAAAATATCTTTTTATACCTCAAACAATTTTCTTAGATAAACAGTTTACGCTTTTATATCTCTCAACATTATACACTTTATACCTCTTTTGTGAGTTTTTTTTCTGAATTTTGTAACCAGGAAAAGTATAACTATAACTATCCCATCTTCAACTCCACCAGAGATCCAAAAGTGATATACTATTACCTGAGTAAACAGTAAGCGTAGAGCCAGCAACTTCCAAAACTATAGAAACGACAGAAACATCTGATTGCCTGGACGTCACCCAAGGTTCCTCCGCAACATTGAGGCATACATTTTCCACATACAGACTTAGAATATCTAACAAACTTTTCTGTAAAGCAGAAATTTTGAAGGAATGTCCTACCTTGTCATAGCAAAGTGCAGCAATTGCTTTCTTTTGTGTCCTGCTTCCCCAGTTTGGACAGTATACTGTCAACAGTCAAGGCATGGGCAGTTTCTTTGTCAGTGGTTAACTTTTGCACAATAAAAGCAAACTCCATTTGGAGGTTCTTTTATGTCCACCATCCTTTCTTGAAGTAAATTGCGGCTGTTAGAAGCAGAAATGTCTCACTGTCGTGAAAAGCCTTATGTTATTCAAGCATTTTAAATGTCATATTCTGTAGGTCTTTGATGTGTTTGTAGATCAACTTTCTATCTAAAATACATCTTTGTTTGACCTTGAAAACATACCTAAAATATCTACAAATTTAATTATTACTGGTGTGCTAACCACTAACCTGTACTTCTTCGTTATCCTAAATTCAAGGACTAGGACTTATATTACACTGCTGAAGGTGGTGCATAGGTACAATACCTTAAAAAAGAGTAGAAAATATAAACAATATAACAAAATAACTTCAAATTTGTATCAATATACAGAAATTCATGCCAATGTGAAATATTTGAGACTAGTGGTTGTTCAAAAGAAGACTCAACAATTTCCCCATCCCCCTTTTTCCTTCAGAAAGAAATACCTAAATCTAATCCCCTTTGTTCAGCTTTTTTTCCTGATCATGACCAATAACACCTAGTAACCAACATCCCCCTAAACAATGACAAACATCCATAATCCACTAAATGACCAAAAAACATCCACCACACCTCTTGGTAATAGGAGTGTCATGTTCCTAAAAGTATATCCTGCTATCTGTGGGTGACAGCATCTTTAGGGGACCCTGAGAATATTGGGATAATGGTAAAGACCTGGGAGAGTTAACTATATCATTTGTTGACCAGTTTTTGTGCTATGGGAAAGTGCAGGACTTAACTGACATAGTCTGTGAGGCTGGACCATCATAGTTAGCCACTTTGAAGTTGTTCTGGATACAGACTTTTGAGGAAACTGCAACAGAGGCATTATGAGAGGTTGGATTACCTGGGCTACTTGTATTTATTGGTGTCTGATCCTTTTTGTTCTGAAGACACACAAACTTTTAAAGGTAACATATATACCTGCATTGACACAAGTATGGAATGTACAGTGTGCACAGTCAGTTAAAGATGATTTTTTTGTTCTATGTTTTTGCGGGTAAAAGGCATCTGTTAACTTTATCAGTCTATTTGGACTGTATAACCAAACTGTCATATAAATCTCTATCCATGCTGTAGGAAAAGATGACAAGACAAGTCACGAGGACAACGTAGCCAACAATATCTATCATATCTCATCCACTCTCAGAACTACTCTCCTGTCAAAGGATTGGCTTATACATCACCATCTTAGTTTTTCTTTTGTTCATTTTTCATGATTGTAGGAAAGATTTTCAGGAGATATTCCCTAGTCAAATCAAATCTTGATGAACTTTGAAGGAATCCATAGCTTTTTGTTTTCTGTAGAAACAAAAGCACAACCTCTCCCCTAACATAACATAATTTTCAACTTCAATTTCAATGCCAAGACATGTCTAAAGTATATAGGCTGGTTTCATTCAGGAGTCCCTCCCATAATCCAGTGACTCTCAGGAGCTGCCATTTGCTCATCAGCATTCAAAAAATTTATAGTCAACAAAGCAGCATACAGGATCCAGACATGGTGTCTACTTCCCATCTTTACATGGATTTTTTTATATTACTTTGTTTTTTCTTTCAAGATCTTATTTTACTATTTTTAAACTATTTTTATGACTTTCTATATCTATTTTCTTTTCTTTCTTTAGTACTTAAGCAATTAACATACTGTACCTTTTGAGAGAGGGTGTGTGTGTGTGTGTGTGTGTGTGTGTGTCTGTTTGTCTGTCTGTCTGGACCTGGCTTTAGTAAGCACCTGCAGCATTCTCTGACCACGGGAGACAAATCTTAAAACTGATGTTAGTCACCCCATGGCTCAGCATATACATGATGCTGGCATATGTTGCTGGTGGCTGGCACCAGCCCACAAGCAGTAGCCAGTAGCCACATCTCCGTGCACCAAGCATCACCTACCTGAGAGACGGCAGGTCTAGGAAGCCACATTTGGCTCCCTGAAGAATGTTTTTTAACTTTCTCAGGCCCTATGTTTGAATATTCAAAACTCCACATTGATACCATATGTAAGAAGTTATTCTTTGTCCCATCAGCCAGCTCCCAAATAATGACACAGAGACTTGTTAATTATCAAAGTTGGGCCTTAGATTAGACTTCTTTATAACTAGTTCTTATAACTTAACCCACTTTTATTACTCTACAGGCTGTCAATTGGCTCCTGGCTTTTACTTCTCCTCCTGTATGTCCTGTTTCCTCTGCATTCAGCTGGCAAATCTCTCTTTCTTCTTCCCAGAACTTTGTCTGGAAGTCCCACTTACACTTCATGCCTAACTATTAACTTTTAGCTTTTTATTAAACCTCTCACAGTGACATATCTTTACACAGTGTAATCAAATATCTCACAACAACTGTGAAACCTTCAGGAGGTACAGCCTTATGACACTGGGGCCTGGGTATTGAGGTTTTATAACCCTGTTCCCATTCCCTGTCCACTTTCCCTACATATGCAATGTGACCGGCTGTCCTGTTGGTCCCCCTGCCATGCCTTCGCCACCATGATGGACAAAATCCCTTCAACTTAGATGCCAGAATAAATTATTTCTTGTGAGGTATTTGGCCACAGCATCTAGAAAAGTAACTAAGACAGATGGATAAACAAATGGTGGCATATGGTTAAGTCAGAAGCCATGAAAGAGCTTGTGATTGTCATAGTTTCATGGACATGAGCAAAAGACAGTCAAAGACAGGTTAATCTTCACAACAAACATGGGAACCAGAATACCATGTATTCTCTGCAGCAATCTTCCTAGGCTCCATGGAGCACACATAATGGGCGTGTTGGAGACGAAGTAACAATGGTATCTGAGCTGACTCGGCAGGGACTAGGGACAAACCCACCCATCCTCCCCTCCAGACAGAGGTATCCACAAAAGTTCTGTAAGAAAGCAAAGTCAGGATTGTGTGGACAACTGTCATCAGATGTGTAAGTTTTCTACTGCTGTATAATAAATGAGGATAAATGTAGGTCGTGATTGAAACTAGAAAGAGAGCAGCCCCCAAGGCAAGTATGATCCAGTAAATGTTCTCAAAACAAAACAACAAATGTGCCTTCGGGTCTGCCCCAATGTCAGAGCCCTCTCTGCAGAAGCTGCTCCCATGTGCACAGCAGGGAAACTGCACCCTAGCTGCCCAAGGCCAGTACTTCTGGGGTGAGAGCTGCATGCCAGGAAAGGCAAGCAAAGCAGTTTAACCACACCTACCAAGGACTCCTCCAGGAGAAAGACACTGCCTGCCCAGCAGCCCATCACAGACACGGGCGTTCTACATTACTGCTATGCTTGCAGCATACTTAACGAGCCTGCTTGCTTCCTACTGTGCTCTAAAGGATAAATTCTTTCACCAAGGCAGCCATCCCAAAACCCATTTAGCTGAAATAACACCTATTACATTCAGTTTCTGACAGTTAAGTCTGGGCATGGATTCTCTATTCTGAATCTGTCAAGGCTGAAATCAAGGTGTCAGCAGGTGGAGCAGAACTCTCATCTGGAGCTTGGAATCCTCTTAAGTTCAGTCAGGCTTCCAAAAGATCAGTTCCTCCTACAACAGTTGGAGCTCCTGTTCTTATTAGCTTGGTGGTTCGTAACCTGTGAGTTGAGATCCTTTTGGAGGTAAAGCAACCCTTTCACAGGGATTGCATATCAGATACTTACATTACAATTAATAGCAGTAGCAAAATTGCAGTTATGAAGTAGCAACAAAATAATTTTATGGTTGGGGGGGTCACCAAAACATGAGGAACTATATTAAAGATTTGCAGTATTAGGAAGGTTGAGAACTAGCTTGAAGCTGCCATCAGATTCCAGCCAGGTTCAAAGGCTTAGGAGAACGTACTTCCAGTGTGCTACAGTAGAGTCTAAGCTAGCAGAGTCAAACGGAACAAGAATCCTGTAATTTCACCCTCACCAGTGCTGGTGTGTTTGAGGGGTATACCTTATAACTGGCGGCAGGGACAATGGGGACTTGCTTAGACTGTGATAAAGATGAAGGCAAATGAAGTTTGAAGTCATAATTAAGCTTGACCGTTTCCCTCATCAGCTAAAGTTTGATAGCCTTAATAAACAGATCGGGGGTTTGGACTTCCAGTATAATTTGTCAGCACACCCTTTTAGCTAACAGGAAACATCCTTGTCAAGCCTCAACTGCTCAATAAAGGAACTGGGCAGGCTAAGCTGTGGCTCTATGGTAGAGACTCGAGGCTAGCATGCAAGAGGCTATGAGTATACTTCGCATTGTTTACATTTGCAAGCACATAAGTTAGCAAAAATACTAAGCAAAGAATCTGACTAATAAGAGCTGGCATTGAACTCTCTGCTAAATTGATGAGCATCTAGACCAGTGCTCTTTACCCTTCCTAATGCTGCCACTGTTTAATACAGTTCCTCATGCTGTGATGCGCCAACCATAACATTATTTTTATTGCTACTTTATAACTGTAGTTTTGATATTGTTATGAATCATAATGTAAATATCTGATATGTAGGATACCTGATACATGACCCCTGAGGGGATTGCAACCTACAGGCTAAGAACCATTTGTCTAGGCAATCCTGAGAGACAATAAAACTGGCTGAGGAAGTTGAAATTATATTAAGCAAGTTAATATTCAACAGGAAAAATGATCACTCTGTGACCTTTAAAATTTTTGTCAGGACATTAAAAATGCTCTTCCTCTTGGTTATAAATGTAAAGAAAAAGGAGTTAAGGAACTAATTTACTTAGACCCTTATTCATTAGTAACAGCTTTGTTGAATTTTAATTCCTGTTATAAAATTCAAAGTATGTCTCAGTAATTCTCAGTACAGCCACAGGATTCTGTGCCCATTGTCACAGTCTAGAATATTCTGACAGCTTCCACTGCTCTGCAAATCTCAGGCCCATCAGCAGCCACTCCTCCATCCCCATGCTTTTCAACCGTGGGAAAGAATTCATCTACTCTGTCTGTATGGGTTTGCCCAGGTAGCACATTTCCTACAAGCAGACTCCCCAATTTGTGGTCTTGTGTGACTGACTTCTTAGATATACCACAACGTTCTCAAGGGTCGCCCATGCCACACGTGAGTCAGCATTCCATCCTCTTTTTGTCCTAGCATACTCACTTGGTCCCTGCGTACTCCTTCTGTTCCAGAACCTTCTCTTTGTCCAGGTCAGTTCTCCCAACTCTCTTGTTCTTCTCACTTGAGATTCCCATGATATCCTCAAGAAGCAAAATCCCCCTTCCGCCTCTCACCTGGACTCTCCAAGACAAGGCCAGAAGGCACTGGACTCAGCTGAGACTCGGGGTTACAGGTGCTTGTGTGCTTAGAACTGAACTTGGGTCCTCTGCAGGAGCAGCAAGTGCTCCTCACCACTGAGTCACCTCTCTAGATCCAGTTCTTAATGATTTTATGTGCATCCTTCCAATGGGCTCCTTAATGCTTACAATTTGGCATCACCGAAAGCTTGCTACCAAATGCCAATTATGGTCTCAGTGCCCGACTCTGACCAAAGGTTGGACACACTGCAATGGGAGAATAAGGCGCTGTGCCTGTCCTTGAGGAAGCCGAGTAAGCAACTGTAGACTATTCTGCAGCAAGGAGACACCTTCCTAGAGGACGGAACTTTCAACAGGGTGTGTGGCAGACGTGTAGAGAGAGACTGAGCCTGGTGATAATAAAATTGCAAGGATTTTATGTAAAATGTCACGTCTCTTGGGAGGTATGAAAATATCAAGTTTAATATACATTTTCTACTATATTCGTGTGACACATGAGATCATCAAATGGACACCACTGTGTACAGTTTGTCAACATTAATCTCTTGTGGTTTTCCACACTGATAAAGTGGTTCCAATCCTTTCATTTAACCATTGCATACGTCCACTATTGGAATGTCACCAAGAGACATGCTTCTCTTTCTTCTTTCATTTGACATCATAAAAGAATTTATTTGGAATCAGAATTTAAAGAACATATGATAATTTTAAATAAATAGTCATTTGGACTTTTTACAACTAACTTATGTTAAATACCAAACTGATCTAACATTATTTTTTCTGGAAGTAGAGATTTTTCTACAAAACTTTGAAGGCAGGGATTATACTCATGTCTGTTTTAGCCATACACTTGTTTAAGCTTAAAAACACGCTCTTCCTGAACCTGAGGGTTTCAATTTGGTAAGACCAGTGTGCTCAGGGACCCTTTCAGTAAGTGACTCAAAGTTACCTGGGGGAGAGGGGGATTAAAAAAGAGAGAGAAAAAGAGGAGAAAGACTTTAACAGTCGATTTGAACAAGATGTAGGAGCACAAAGTCTAAAGAATGATTCAAGTCAAGCAATTTCAGCCCACATTGGTTTGCAGAAACAGGTCCAAGTCAGCTTTTTGTACCTGATTTCTACGGTCTGAACAGCCTGAAAACGAAACAGTAGAAAGCTGTGCAGCACCAGCAGACACCCCTCACTACTGATTACTCAGGTAATCAACTCTGTCTTGTGAGGCAGTTGCATAACAGTCTAGAGTCTTCTAGTTCTTCGAAATGCACTGAATACCTTCTCACCACTGAGTCCTCCAGCCTCCGGAGCCCAGGCCTCCGGGCCTCTGCCAGCTCTTCCATCATTCAGTGTCCAGAATCAATTTGCTTCTGAGGTTTGACATATCAGAAACTGCTAATGAAGTGGGAAGGAGGTGACACTTTTGCCACCATAGAATAATGAGGAGTCATAAGTCCTCCAAATGTGTAAAAAGTGTGACCCAAGGAGGATCCCTCTCCATCAAGTCAAGCTTGAAAAAAACAGCAGGAGAAATACTCATCAGATTGGCTTCTTACATATGCACACATAATACCCCTCACATTGTGTGTGTGTGTGTGTGTGTGTGTGTGTGTCTGTGTGTGTGTGTCTGTGTGTGTACCCACCTATGCAACTATGGAGGCCAGAGAAGGATGTCAGGTCCTGGTCTGTCAATTTCTGCTGTTTTATTGGGAAACATGGTCTCTTACTGAACCTGGATCTAAGCTAGCATCCAGCAAGCCCGGCTGGTTTTCCTGTCTCTACCTTCTAACCTAGGACTGAAGTTACAATTGTGTGCTCACAGTCATACCCAGCTTTTTACATTGGTTCTGGTCCTCAAGTGTGTGCAGCGTAGGCTGCTGCACAAGAAGCCGCTGCACAGTCCCTTCCCTTCTAAAGCAGAGTCTCCTGTATCTGTGTCCCTGAGAATCTTCCTGCCTAAGCTTCTGAGTGCTGGGATTACAAGTGTGCGCCACCTAGCTAGGTTTATATAGTGCTGAATGTTCAACCCAGGGTGTCCTGCCTGTTAGGCAAGGATAGATCTGTGCTTTCTTGCAGCAAGCATTTTGCCCGCACTCAGGTTACACACACTCTGCTAAGTCCCCCTACCCCACAGCTAACCAATGCTTTCCCAACTCTGTCCTTTACTCCTCGGAATGGTACTGATGGTGCCCATAAGGACCCCTCTGGGCTTCATCTGCTTCAGCCATTGCATGAGACTCTGGGAAACTCTGCCAGTTGTGACAAGAAAATCCACAATAGCATCTATGTAGCAGAGGGACATGGGTCTTCTTCTCTGGAGCCTTCCCGGTGTTTCCCCTCCTATGGCTCCCCAGGGAAAATGAACCCAACCACCCTGGCATATGCCCAGGCCATGTAAACCGTCTGCTGTGAAGGAGAAGGCGCTCAAGCAGAAGGTTTCCTTTTTTTTTCTAAATGTTGCAGTTAAGCAAATGTCGTTATTTAGGTGGCAGTGGCAGGCAAAGGCAGTCTTCTTGGCAAAGCCTCAGAGATATTTTTGCTTAAAATGTTTAGACGCAAGAAATCTCCACTACTTCTCGTCCAAATTATGAATCTCTTAGTCAACCCAAAAGCGCGACGCTATAAAGAAGTGATTCCAGAGAAAGGATCCACACTTTCTCACCCATCCGTCACCACTGTCCTTAGCAATGAGAGCATCGCTGTTCCTTTAGAGCCTCATGTTTCCCTTCACTCCCTGGGACAGAGCTAACAGGCTTCCCCAGATACAGAGGTCACTACGGAGGGGAGGAAGGAAGCCAGCCTCCTGATGGCAGCTACGCCCAGTTCACACAGACCAGTCTCTTGGCCATGTAGATTTCTGGTGTGGCATGCACAAGACAAGCCCGTCACCAGAGGAATGAAGGTTACTGGCGACTGGTACACCTTGCTGTCTACCTCTGTCTTCCCAGGGAGCCTTGTTCAGTCGCACAGTTTGGGGACTGATAGGAGGGCTGTTCAATTTCTTTGTGGTTTAATAATCCCTCCCGCTCCTCTCCATCCGCCCTCCTTATCCACACGTCTCTCAGTCCTTCCCTCTCTCTCCCTCCTTTCTTCCGTCCTTCCTCTCTCCTACCCCCTCCTTCTTCTGCTCTTTTCGGATAAACCACTTCAGGAAATGACTTGCGCCTTTTTCCCATATTTCCCCATTCTTATTACTGCTGCCCCTCCTGTGGATGCTCTCCTTCCAGCCTTCCTAATCTAACCTCTGGGGCTCACAGAAGGATTGGTGAAGGGAAAACCAGAGAGGAAGGGGTAGAAGGCTGGATGAGTACACGGATGCCTGAGAGGACATGAAGCTTTCTTGGAGGAAGCACAGCAGCTGACAACCAGTGGCGAGCTGGCTCAGTCTGACAAAGCTGATTTAATGACAGAAGGAATTGGGCTTGCCACTGTGATTGCTACACCCTGAGATACATGCAGGAGCAAGCTCTGAATTTCAAAGTGCACCCAAAAAGGAACAGAGTAGGAATGAGAAGGGAAATTGGGAATGAAGTGAGAGGTCAGAATTTTATAGGAGCAAGTGTTGGCCTTTTAAACACACACACACACACACACACACACACACACACACACACACACGCATCTGCAGTCCATATCAAAGCATTCATTGCACTGAACCAAACTCACGCAGCTGAATCCAGACTCATCAGCTTTCTTCTTGCTATGGGTAGCATCCTGGAGGACCACATCTAGCCGACTATAAAAAGGAGACCGTGAGTGAGCCCCTGGCACACAGGCTCCCACAGGGGCAACACCACCGGATTGATTGCAGGTCCTCACCTCATTATTCTCCCCTCTCAGACTCCAAGGACCGGAAAGCATTAAGAATAGCAGTGCCAGCCACCAGAGTGACGTGAGGTAAGATCTTATAAACCAGAATGTCAGTTAGCATTACACAAGCCTTGGGGCTTAACAATGAAATGCCACTGGAAGGCATCACCCTGACCGAGAGACTGCTCTTGTCATGCTGCTAGTTCTGATACGAGGCATGTGACAGCAAGGCTAACGTCTGCCAGGTCTGGGTGAGGACTGAGGAGACTCCTCTGCAGGGCTCCTGGGAGCAGTTGCCCTTTTGTATCCTAAATAAGTCTGTGGATGCTGCAAAGTTACCCAGAGTCAGGCTCCTCTCCAGGTTATCTTTAATGGAAGGGGGACAGCAAGGTTCCTCACTAGCTTTCAACTTTCTAATTTCAGTGGGATCCAGGCATGCACCCTATTAAAAAGAACAGGAAAGTTCCAGAAACTCTTCGTTACTTCAGAAAAACATGGCTGGAATGTTCCAGAAACCCAAACCATCAGTTGTCTGGGCATTAAAGATGACTTGACTCCACTTTTCAGCTTGTTGGCCTGTTTTCTTCAACCTCGTTTCACGGTGGCCTGTGGGGCTCAAACCTGTGTCCCAGGAATTACTAGAAATGGTCATCATTCCTGTGCTCCGATGTGAGCTTTCACCACGGAGGGGGCGGGGCTGGTGGTGATCTCTTCACTCCTATAGGGTGCTGCGTGTGCCTGTGGACAGTTCCAAAGACTGGGTTAAATGTGTCTAGAAACAGAAGAACATGTTTACTTCATACACCAAGACAGAAAATGTAACAGAACTAAGATGGAACCTTAGGAAAAGAAAGAGGGATGTGTGATCCAAGCGCATTGCAATGTGTTTCAGCAGGTGGAATTTCCTCTGAAGGAGGTTGAAAACCTGGCTGAGACCTTTGCCACCAGGAAGAAGTGACCTCCCCCAGACAGCGAGAGGACAATGACCATGTCATCTAAACACACAGGCACAGCCTGGACATTACTTCAAAATTTAACGGAAATGAGACCATTTTCTTCTGTTCTTTTTGTTTGGGTGTTTCATATAACTCATCTAAATCAGGACTTGAGGGCTATGGTGCGGGAGAATTGTCTGTATTCTGTCAATCATGTTTTAAATAAATGCTGAGTAGCCAGGCAGGAGGTGTAGGTGGGAAAACCAGACAGGAAGTGAAAATGATGCAAGGAGAGCAGGAGAATTCTGAGGAGGAGGAAGTTGATTCCTCTCACTCCTGCCCAGATCACCAAAGCAGCAGGATGTGAGCTGCCCCACTGAAAAAGGTACTGAGCCACATGGCTAACAAAGATCAGAAAAATGGGTTAATCAAGATGTGAGAGTTAGCCAGTAAGAAGCCTGACCTAACGGGCCAATCAGCATTATAACTTACAGAGATCTGTGTGTGATTTTTCTCTGGGACTAAACAGCTGGGGGGCTGGGCAGGACATAAACCCAAACAAGCAAGGCCCCTCATTCTACAGGGCTAGTTCTCAAAGACCAAAACAGTCAGAAAAATGGCTGATGATTCTGCAAAATTCACTTCCTAAAGTACAATTTTTTCTCATGACTGCCTTAATAAATTGCCACAGATCTAGTGTTTTGGCCAATGGATGTTTATCCTGTCGCAGTTCTAGAGGCCAGACATACTAAATCAAAGCCAGGCAGAGATGCGTTCCCCTGTAGTGCAGGGATGGTGTTTGGCAGGCTGTTTTTCACCACAGATTGGGAACTGACACAGACCAAAGAACTGATCCCACCAAAGTTTAACTTGCTGAACCCTGGGACTTTATTAGGTTGCTTATAGGAGCCAAAAAAAAAAAAAAAAAAAAACCAAAAAAACCTCCAAGATGGCTGCATCAAAGAAGACTCACCAAACCTGGACACCTAGACAGAACTGCTCAGCCTGCAGGCCTAGCGACACCTGCAGGCCTAACGACAGCGTTCCAGGGGCTCAGCTGGTGTTAATTTCTTCTAGGTCTCAGATTCCACCAGACTGGGGTTGCCTGAAAGTTTCCTCGCAGCTTGGCTGGTCTGGGAGCAACACTCCCCAGGCTTTGCAATTTACATACTCATGGTGTGTGTGTAAAAGGGAAGTAGGGGTGATGAACCTGGTCAGTTTCAAGGACTTGTGGAAGCTATTTTGAGTTTTTATTTCCTTTCCTGAGGAACTCCCATATAGTATTTTGTCTCCCTGTTGTTTCCCCTGCTTGTAAATAACCTGTCTTAAGAAGTTCCCCTTCAAGGACTTTCTGCCAATGCAATAATCCAAATCATACAAAATCAAACCAAATTAGAAAAAGCCCAGGTTTAATGGATACCAATGCTCTCAGGTGGCTTTCCAGCCCCCAAGAGAAGAGACAGAGAAGGAAGACTGGAAAACCACGTGTTTGTTCTCGGGGGGGGGGGTGGGGGCAGTTTAAATATCCTGTGGGAGTGGTCTTGAGACTCTCTGGGGAGGGGATCATCATTTGGTGGGTTTTCTCAGAGGTAGAGTCTGGACTGAGGCAACTCCCAGGAGAGGGGGCTTGGGATAGAACTTCCACTCAAACATTCCAGACTCTTTGTGTATAGGGGTGCCAGGGGCTGAGGTAAAACCTTAACCCAAACAGGAATGAACACTCCTCCATTGCTGGGAGGAGTACAAACTGGTACAGCTGTGTTGGATATCAGTATGACTTTTTATCAGAAAATCAGGAAACAACCTTTCTCAAGACCCAGTTATAACACTTTTTTGGGTATATACTCAAAGGATGCTCAATTGTATCACAAGGACATGTGCTCAACTATGTTCATAGCAGGACTATTTGAAATAGCCAGAACCTAGAACAACCTAAATGCCCCTCAACTGAAGAATTGGTAAAGACAATGTGGTACATTTACACAATGGAGGACTACACAGCAGAAAAAAATAATGACATCTTGAAATTTGCAGGCAAATGGATGGCTCTAGAAAACATCATATTGAGTGAGGTAACCCAGACCCAGAAAGGTAATATATATGTATGCACTTTTAAGTGACTTTTAGACATAAAGCAAAGAAAAACCAGCCTACAGTCCACAACCCCCCAAAAACCTAGACAACAAAGAGGGCCCAAAGAGAGACGTACACGGATCTAATCTACATGGGAAGTAGAAAAAGACAAGATCTCCTGAGTAAATTGGGAGCATGGGGATCATAGGAGAGGGTAGAAGGAAGGGGGGAAGAAGGGAGGGAAGCAAAGAAAAATATATAGCTCAATAAAAACAATAAAGGAGAAGTTTCCTTTCAAGATGGAAGGTTTTAATATACCAGAAAACTGCAACAGGAGGGCCCTTCTTCACCCCTGCCAGTTCTAGTGGCTATAGAATTTCAGTCACTTGTGCCTACATAACTCTTAGTCTCTTCTTACATTGTCTAGGGGCTTTCTCTACCTTCTGACTTCTGTCTCTTAGAATTTATCTCAAGATTTGCACATTTATAAAGACTTTTTTTTTCAAATAAAGTCATAATCACAGATCCTCACTGTTAAGACTTGGACATACCTTTTGGGAGGTCACAGGGCCTGCTCATTGGGAGGTCAGAGGGCCTGCTCACTATGGTATGTATACTTCAGACTTCTGGGTCTCTGCCAAATTTCATGATTTGAAAATAGACAATATTTACTCCAGCCTTCATTGCTGATAGAAAGGAAATTCTCATTCTTTCCTGCACTTACTAGTAGAAAACAGCTGGCTTGCACCTCCAAGGCTAATGCTGGAAATCGGGCACAAGACCATCCCAAGCCACCTATCTACATGGAGGAGATGTGAGGAGCTAATACTCTCTCACCTACATGAATAGAACACGCCTGGCATTCATAGTGCCAGCTGAGGCATGGTGACTGCATTTTCAGAAGCAAGCAACCATGGCTGAGAAACACCTGCACATACCATGATGGAGGCTGGGAAACTCATCCTATGTAAAATAAAATAAAAGCCTCATCATTAATACCTCAGATATCTCAAACATATTGCTGCTATTTTGTTTTCTTTGTTACTATAAGGTAGGTGGTGTGATATTTATCTCATGTGTTATGAAGTTCAAGTAGATATGTATTTTCAACTTCTTAAAGCAATGTTTGGTAAATGTAATGACTACCCAAATACTTGCTAAAATTTTTAAAGTGTGTAATAAAATATTTGACATGATTTTTAACACTCAGTCCTAAACGGGATTTCTTTATTAAACCCCTCCCCTCAGGGCTCACGGAACTATACAGAAGTGGAGGCTGAAAGATTGTAAGAACCAAAGCTGATGGAGGAGGACACCAAAGAAGCAGTGTCTTCCAGACACAACAGGATTGATGCACATATGAACTCACAGAGACTGTGGCAGCATGCACAGCGCCTGCATAGGTCCAAGCCAGATGGGATCCCAGTGCTGAGAGGGCATATGGACACAAGCCCCATCCTTAACCCAGAAACTATCTCTAATTGACAATCACTTGCAAAACAAAAATTACTTTTCTCCAATGGAGTCTCACTAATTATACGAACCACACTCAACGACAGACCTGGTACTCAGCAGTAGATGGCAAACACAAAATGAACTCAATGTTGGTTTGTTTTTGTTTGTTTGTCTCATAATGTTTCCTTTGGGGCATTTTTTTCTGTTCTTTCATTTATTTATTTATTTATTAAAATTTCCACCTCCTCCCCATCTCCCATTTCCCTCTCACTCCTTCCCCTCCCTCTCCAGTCCTAAGAGCAGTCAGGGTTCCCTACCCTGTGGGAAGTCCAAGGTCCTCCCCCCTCCAACCAGGTCTAGGAAGGTGAGCATCCAAACAAACCAGGCTCCCACAAAGCCAGTCCATGCAGTAGAATCAAAACCCAGTACCATTGTCCTTGGCTTCTCAGTCAGCCCTCATTGACAGCCACATTCAGAGAGTCTGCTTTGATCATATGCTCCATGAGTCCCAGTCTAGCTGGCCTTGGTGAGCTCCCATTAGATCAGTCCCACCATCTTAGAGGGTGGATGCACCCCTCGTGGTCCTGGCATCCTTGCTCATGTTCTCCCTTTGGGGAAATTTTTTACCCTTACTGGTCGTTTGCTTGAATATTATGATTTCCAATTTTGTGTCTTTTTTAGTGTGTGTGTATGTGCCTACCTATGTTTTTCTTGTCTTTAAATTCTGTTTTATTGGTTAGTTTGTATTCTAAAGAGAGAGAAAGAAGACTTGGAGTTGGATGGGTGGGGAAGACCTAGGAGGACATGAGTGAGGAAAAACTATTATTAAAAAAAAAAACTATTGTATGAATAAAAGTGTGTTCTATAAAAAAATAAAAGAGAAAAACTTTAAAGGCAGTAAGATTTGAAGGGACACTAGTCCACTAGATCATGTGGCTCTGGCAGGCCTTTCCTTCTCCCTCATCCCTTCTGCCTTGCTAAAAAAAAAATTAGATTATATTCCCTTTGGTTACTTCCTCCTCCTGAGACTAACTACCAAAGTCTAGCAATCAGAAGCTCCCTTTGACTAACTTAAATGATGTGGATAGAACATCACAGTAGTGGGAGCGTGTGGCAGAAGAATCTCTTCACCTTGTGGTAGATAAGAACCTAAGCAGAAGACAGGAAGGACCAGACAGAAGACACTCCCAAAGACCTATGCAGTGCCTATACCTACTGCCTCTACCTAGGCCTTTCTCCTTTAGTTTTCATAACCTTTCAAAATAGAGCCACTAACAGAAGGCCGAGTTCTTCATTAAGTGAATGTGTGGAAGACGTGATGTTCAAGCCATGCCATTCTGTGTCTGGTCCCCAGAGTCTCTCATTTTGTACTGTGAGATGTGGGCATCTCACAGTACAAAATGCAGTTAATCCACCTCCAGAAGTCCCCCAAATTCTTAAAAGTTTCAACATTGTTTAAAATTCTAACTCTGCTAACTCTACTGAGTCTGAAGATAATCTCATGACTATGACCCCGTTTGTTTAAAGGTAGGCTGGGGAGAAGGCTCAGTGGGTGAAGCCCCTGCTGCCATACAAGTGTGAGGGCCACAGTTTGGATCTCCAGGATTCATGTGAATGCAAGGTGGATGTAGTGGCCTCTGGGTAATCACAGTGTTTAGAAGGTAAGAGAGGAGATCCCTGGAGGGAGCCAGCTAGCTAGATGAGCCAAGTTGGTAAGTTCTGGGTTCAATTAAAAGACTCTTATTAATATAGAAACAATCAAAGAAGACACCAGACATGAACTTCTGACCACCATGTGAACAAGCACACATGTGTGCCCACAAACTTGTGAATACACATGCGTATATACATACATGCACAGAACACATTTAATGTGCAAAAGAAGAGTTTTGTACTCCTAAGATACATTGGTCCAGACTAAACATTCTCATCATACAGAGGCTTTTCACTACAATTTAGAATGCTTGGCCAAAGAGAATGGTCATAAAACTTGCAAAGGATTACAAGGGGAAGATGGGCAGAAAGGAGGAAACAAAAGACACCTCTGACAGAGTCATCCTGCTGTAGTGGGAATGCTTAGCAACTGAAATGCCACTTAAGTCCCTTTCTTATGTACAGAGCAGTCACCTGCATTAGGAAGAGCTGGAGGAGGAAGGAGGATCTATCTGAAAGTCTTCATTCTACCAACCATTTCGAAACCAGAACTTTTACCACTTCTTGGTTATTGACTTGAGTGTAATGAGTTTGTTTACTCCTCTACTGTCTGTTGTAGGAGGGTGCCGCTTGTTGGTTTCCAGCCTTCTGGCTAGCTTAGACCCAAAATAATCACACAGAAATTGTATTAATTAAATCACTGCTTGGCCCATTAGCTCTAGCTTCTTATTGGCTAATCTCTTACATATTAATTGAACCCATTTCTATTCATCTATGTATAGCCATGTGTCAGTGGCTTACCAGCTAAAGTTCCCAGCATCGGTCTCAGGCAGTAGATCCATAGCTTTTCTCTAACACTGCCTTCCTCCTCCCATGCTAAAGGCCAACCCAGTTCTTTAGTCATTAACCAATAAAAGAATACACAGACAGAAGAACCTCCCACACCATTTTCCCTTTTCTGTTTAAACAAAAAGGAAGGCTTTAATATAGTAAAAATTACATATAACAAAACAGGTATCAAGCAAGAATTGCAGTTACGATATTTATATCTACTTTATCTTTTATTATAATTAATAAAAATTATATCCACTTTCTATCTATTCTTCAACTTCATCAAAGACTCCAGAAGGATATAACATTACCTAAGTAAACAGGTGGTGCATTGTAAGCAACTTTCAAAACTGTAGAATTGACAGAGGTACCTTGCTGCCTGGACAGTCACCTAATGTTCTTCTATACCATTGGGGCATCCATCTTCAGCCTACAGGCCCATAGTATCTGGCAGACTTTTCTATGAAGCAGGAAATTTCAAAGACAGTTCTGTCTATATTGAAAGTTTGTCAGTCACTTTCTTCTGTATCCTGCAGACTCTTTCACAAAGCAGGAACCCTGAAGTATTGTCTCATCTTTTGGCAAGTTCAACAGACATTTCTCTGTGGGTCCTGCATGTCCAGTTCATCAAGCAGTCCAGGCAAGAGCAGTTTATTTCCCAAATGACTAGCCAACTCCATAAGAAGCCTCTTCTATGCCCATCTTCCTCTTGAAGTTATTGGTGCTGCCAGGAGCAGATATATCTCATTGTCATGAAAAGTCCTAAGTTCTTAAACATTTTAAATGCCATATTCTGTAGTTTTTGAAAGGTTTGAAGAATGCCTATCCATCTGAAATACATCTCTGTACATCTAGAAAACCTACCTAGCATGACTACAAACTTGACTATTATAGATGACTATTATACTACATTTTTAAATGAGCTGCACAAACACAATACCTTAATCAAGAGCAGAAATATATCTATACACAGCATAACAAAATTGACCTTAAATTTGTATCAATAAACCAAGACCCATAACCATGCAAATCACTATAGCATATCCCCCTTTAAATGTAAACAAACATTTAGAGACAGTATGTGGGAATATGGGCATAGTTTTCTCCATACTGCTTCCTGCTGATTGCTGGGCATAGCAATTTTTGGGGGTGTTCACAGTGATCTTCAGGGCATCTTGTTCCATCAAACCACACCAGTATTGAAACAATACATGGGTTCTCATCCTCTGTGGAAACAAGAGAAGTACTTCTTTTCCAAACCAACATATCCTTAGACCTAAATTTGGAAGTCATGATATCTTTGTAATATATATATATATATATATATATATATATATATATATATGCTTGTTTAGCTTATCCCATACAATGAAATATGCCTCTGTACTTAGCTCATTCACAGTTAAAAAAATTCAAAGATAATACAATAATATACAGAATCCAGACTCTCTGTGAATTTTCCATTTTTACATGGCTTATTTTTCTTTACTCCTTTTAATCTATGACTATCTGTACTCTGTCTCTTTAAAGACTTTACCCTTTTTTAAAGCATTAACTTTATTTTATGACTCTCTATACTTTTTTCTCTCTCTCTTCCAAGCCTACATACATTTATCCAACACTATGACTCAACTGGATTTGTCTTTATTGCATATCTGCAATTCCTTATTGTCCAAGAGCTAAGTGCTTCTTAAAACTTAAGCTGCACCATTACTATGGTATATATGGTATGTTCCACTTGCCCTCCCAGGTAAGCATGGTGGAGCTACTCACACCTCTGAGAGCCATGCCCACAGCCCCATTCTCAGGCACACAGCCTGTCCATGCCACCATTAAGCAAGCTTCAGCAGTCTGCTCACAAACCCTATCCAAATGCTCTGTCTCCTGAAAGATCCAGAGGATCTGAAAGAGCAAGCCTCGGAAAGTCAGCATTTCAAAACATGGTTTTCTGTTATCACTGAGTCAGGAAAATCTTTCTTAAAGGAGTCATGCCTCTGCTTGCTTCTAGCAAACAAAGCCCATCCAAGAAAATGCTGCTACTAGGCCATGTTTAACTCTGTTCTTTTGTGTCTAGGATTACTTTTTAAGCTTTCTCAGGATTTTGTGTGAATGTAGTTACCCACATTGGCACACCAATCTGTAGGAGGAGGGGGCTGCTTGTTGGTTCCTGGCCTCCTGGCTAACTTAGATAGGGTGGAGAGTTAGGTGGAAAGAACTAAACTGAATGCTGGGAGGAAGAAGATAGAGTCAGAGAGGAGCCATGGAATCACTGGAGACAGACACTGGGAACTTTACCTGGTCTAAGCTAGCTTGACGGCCAAGAACCAACAAGTAGCCCCCTCTTCCTACAACTGTTTATGAATAATACAGATTATACCTCCTAAATCTTGCTTCTTTTTGACACAGTTTCTCATGTAGCCCAAGCTAGCTTCAAACTTATAGTCCCTATGCCTCTACTTCCAAATGAAGAGAGACAAACAGCACCACACCCAGTTTATGCAGTACTGGGCAGCAAACCCAAGAGCTTTGGTGGGAAAGTGAGTCACAACCTCAGTCCCCAGTCTTCTAATTCCTATAAAGCCAAGCTTCTCACACAGGAAAGGCTCAGTAAGCATGAATTCCTGTACATATTTGATTGATGGATTAAGTTCTTTACTTCTGAATATAAATTTAATTCTAAAATGCATTGGATCATTTATTGTTTGAGAATATCTCATCATGGGTCCATGTTTATTTGAATCCATGTCTCAAGGCCTGTCTCAGCACACTGCTTCTCCTGAACTTTCGCTCTATGAGTTTCTGGTGTATTTATTCCAAGTGTTACTTGGAATGTGTAACACTTGGAATAAGTGTTACCAGTGAAAATGTCTTACTCCAGCTTCACTCAACAACCATAACTTAGATGCAATGTTCAGCACACAAGGCACTTAGTACAGAGCTAATATCTTGTCTGGATGTAAAGCCTGAGCATAAGGAATTTAATGCATTTAACATTTTAATGTAATTTGTCATAACTAAAATGAGAAAAATACAGTGCCATGGGCAGGAAGTCTATCTTTGTTTTATAAACACCTCTGTTCAATCATAGAGGCTTGCCTGAGGTCACACAATAATGAGACACAGAGCCCAAACAGTCTGTGTGATGCTCACTACCAAGGAACACAGGGTCCCGTCTCCAAATTTGGATTATAAAATTCTTCACATCAAAATCAGGTTGAGCAGCTGAGAAGATGGCCCAGTGCTCAAAACCCAAGCCCAGGGACCTGAGCTTGATCGCCCAGCCACGTGAAAAAGCCTAGCAGAGTAGTGTGCACTTGTAATCTCTGTACTGGGAAAGCAGGGGCAGCTGTGTCCCTGAGGGTCAGTGACTTGCCAATCTAGATGAATCACCAGGTACTGGGTAAAATTGTTTCAAAATCAACAATAACTTGAAAGCCAAGTAGAGAGTGACTGAAGACAGCATCTGAGGTTCACCTCTCTCCTCCACAGGCATGTGGCCCTCCTTTCCAAGGGTAAGTACACACACACACACACACACACACACACACACACACGCATGCATGCACGCACACATACACGCATACACAAAATGTAATTAAAAGTAGGTAATAATTGTAGGAAAAAAAATCAATGTTAAATTGTTTACATTTCCCATAAAGCTGGGCAAGTTAGTGATGTATACACATACCCATATCATGCATAACCATATAGGGTACAAAAAATATACTCCAAATGTGAGTGATTGACAAATCAATGACTTCATTTATGTATAATTACATAAGATTCAAGTACCTTGTTTGACTGCCACCTTCATTATGGCTGTCACTAAACAAAGCAAGATGACTCTGTTTTATGTTTAAATCCCCGCAGCTGTGTATTTCCTTTGGGAAACCAGAATTCAATTTCAGACTTGCATATGAAGCCTACTTTAAGTAACTGACCTATTGCTAGTAAATATCCAAATTTCTAACTTCAACAAATTTTCCAGAAACATAAGGATCACTAAATTTACGATATTTAGGGAAAAAAGCACTGCTTCCCTCATGTATCAAGAAGCTGAGGCTAACAAGATAGCCGAGTGGGCAAGCATGCTTTCTGCAGGAGCACAAAGGCCCAAGTTCACCTGCTTCCATCCCCAGCCATGGGAGTAGAGGCAGGAGGATCCCAGGAATTCACTGGCCAGAGAGCCAGTACAATGGTGAGCTTCAGGTTCAGGGAGAGGCTCTGTCTCAAGAAATAAGGCAAAGTGAGAGAGAGCAGGACACTTAATTGTCCCGCGCTTATCTGCGAAACCCATTCTCCAGTACAGGGCGCGCTTCCCATACCGAACCACGAGTCTGGATCAATATCCTAGGAGTTGAAAACAGACACACGACACACAGAGAGACCGGATCATTTGCCCAAAGGGTAAATGTCAATCTTTATTTAGCACACGTAGGCTTATATACTTGGAGACAAGAGAACGAGAGCCCCTTCCCACCTGGGAGTGCGAAGAGGGGTGTTGGCCGCATGGCGCCAGCAGCCCGAGCCTCCATGTAGAGGGTATCGAGCTGGGAACCCTGACAGACAGATGGGAGGAGATTTAGGGCACCTGTGAGGACCTTCTTTTTGTTTAATTAATTTATTTGTTTATAAAAATTTCCACTTCCTCCCCTCCTCCCCCTACCCTCCCATTCTCCCCACTCCCTCTCCTCCTCCCTCCCCACTTCCCCCTCCTTCCTCTCCAGTCCTAAGAGCAGTCAGGGTTTCCTGCCCTGTGGAAAGTTCAAGTTCCTCCCCTCTCCCTCCAGGTCTAGGAAGGTGAGCATACAAACAGACTGGGATCCCAGAAAGCCAGTACATGCAGAGGAAACAAGACCCAGTGCCATTGACAATGGCTGTGAGGACCTTCTTAGCAGGTGAAATTATCATAGCAATGACAGAAACAAGGCTTTGAACTAATTCCCTCTGGCTGGCAGAATGAGCAGGGGAAGTTAAGCTGGTTAGTGTAAACAATTCTTGCATCCTGTGCTTTGGCCTCGAGGAACAGGGAAGGCAGGGCCCTACACTTAATGTCCTCCTTTGTCTCCACATACACACACAACACATAGCATATAGACACACACACAGGCATGATTTCACAACATACAACACACATTTTTTGGGTTTTTTTTGTTTTGTTTTGTTTGCTTTTTTTTTTTTTTTTTTACAGTTTTTAAAAAGAAGCTAGAACTGGGCTATCCTGAGCTAGTATGGTGAGGCTAAAGGAGTAAATACTATTTATTTTTATTTTATATGTACAAATGTTTTGCCTGCCTGTATGTGTGCACCCTGTCTGATGGGACACAGAGAGGTCAGAAGAAGGTGTTGGATTCCCTGGAAGTCAAGTTACACCTGGCTGTGAGTCCCAAATCTAAGGGACTCTATCTTGAGACTCTCACCATCTTTCAGTTAGGGCTTCTTTTCCAAGAAGTTTCATTTTCAAATGTGTTAACAGGTTGCTAAATACCTGCCCCCTTCAACATATACACCAACAGCAGCTGCCAACAGTGGCGCGGTTGCAGTTCAGGCAGAAGAAAGCAAAGGTTGCCAGCAAAAAGAGGAAACCTGCTGAGTTAGAGCTGCCCAGAGTTTAAATTCCAACCCCATCCCACCCCGTTTAAATCTCATTAGCTAGTACTTTGATCTGTCTCACTGCAACGAAGGATTCTGTCGTTGTTTAATCTGAGAATATTTTTGCTACAGAGTTCTGAATGTGAAATGGGGTAGAAGGGTACAGTTGAGTAGTACAAAAGAACGTGCTTTAGCCGACGTGGGAGTGTAAATCCGAAGAACAGATTTTCTACATTTTAGGATTTTTCTGCTTACACGGCATATGGCTTTGAAGACTAAACAGTAAGGAAAGAGAAGCTGTCCACAGGTCTAGCTTCCATCTGCTGATTGTCAGTGGCCATACTATGTGCTTTCCTGGCGACAGCTGCCACTGGCTACACTGGCACTTCAGACGGAGCACATGACAGGCCACAAATGTTGCCTTAGAAACTCATTTTACTGATGCTAACCAGTATGTGATCCTTCCCTGAGAATTTGTTTGTTGCTGCTGCTGTTGTGTTGTTTCTGATAATTTCCTATTCAACTACTTGTGTCTTACATTGCTGGATTTTCTTTAGGTGAGTCATGAGAGGGACTTGAATACAGGCTAGCATAAAAGGAGCACTCAGTAAATGTCAGATGCAGGTGTGAAAGACCCAAGCTCACTCTCAAGTTTGAAAATCCACCAAAATCTACCAATCCCTGAGCTGAAAAACTCACCAATCCCTGAACAAAATCTTACCAACTTCTATCCTGGAAATCTCCATCCTAGAAAACTCTCTCAAGAAATCCTATATAAGCTGGGCGGTGGAGGTGCACACTTTTAATTCCAGCACTTGGGAGACAGAGACAGGAGGATCTCTGTGAGTTCAAGGCCAGCCTGCTCTACAAAGTGAGTTCCAGGACAGTTAGGACTGTTTTACAGAGAAACCTTGTCTCAGAAAACCAACCAATAATTAATTAATTAAAAAAATAAAAGGTAAATTACAAAAAGAACTATATAAACCTGTCTCTTGCTCAGTTCTTTACTGCTTCTCACCTGAACAGAGGCAGCCACCCTCTTGTGTCTCTCCAAATAAATCTCTTGCATAAGGTTTGTTGTGTGTTACTTTGTGGAGGTATTCCTTGAGTATCAACTGTCAGGATACCTTCCCCTCAGAGCTGTAACACATTGGTGCCATAACTCAAAGAGGTTGTCTGGTGTTTATGTTCCTCTTCGGGGTCTGAACTGCATTGAATGTCGCTGACCAGCCTGGACATAAATCATTTCTTATACCAGAGTGGAGATGTGGGAATAAATAAAGCACATTCACATGACAATATCATGAGGGAGTTCCAGGACTTATTCAAATTCTGAAAATCCCTTGCGTTTATTTTCTAAACAGCTTTTATATCAAGGTAAACTGAAAAGGGGGGAGGTAACACAAACTTCCTTAGCACTGTTTCCTAGGTAGCAGGGAATGACTTAGGTCACATCCTACCATGTCCACTTTGTTATGTACTAAAAAACTCCTCTTCCCCAGGTGACCACCTAATTTACAATAGAAGGAACGAACGACATTAGCATATCTTGGCCATTTGTTAGGTTGGCATCAGGTTGTTAGGCGACCACCTCCTGTGTACCAGGTGCAAATTGCACCTTGTAAGTTGCTCAGAATTCTCTGACCACCAGACAGTGAAGGAATATGGACCTGCATAATTTGACTCCACAATTGAGACCCTATTCTTCATATCTGGTCCACCTACAAAAGACTCACCTTCTGGCTCACCTATTGCTGGCAACCCATCCACCAGCAGTAATTTGGTAAATTTTCCTTTGGGTTCATGTAAATGCTTCCCTGAGTCCAAGAATGTGACCACTCAGTGTCCAGCACCCCTCTAATACTCTTGGAGGTGGCGATAACCCCAGATATTGTCTTTAAGATTATGGCTGTCCCTTTTCATCCGACCCTGTCCCACAACCCTTAGAGCTGTAGTCCCACAGTTTCTTTAGGCCCAACTGGACTCTTAAATCCTTTCCCACACTCTTCACCCTCTTTTTCTTTGGAGAGTCCCATAATCCCACAGCTTCTCTAAGGCCTTGTGGCCTTTTGACCCCATTCCTGACCCTTTCCTGTTGATGAGACTCCACTCTTAGAGCTCAGTTCCCATCCTTCTGGCCTCCACAAAATCCCCAGCATCAGGTGTCAGGACTCTCCTCTGACCCCCACTGAGTGCGTTAATGATCCATTGGATGGCTTGTGTATTCCTCCAGTACTCCCTGAGTCCTGGGATGCCCACACCCACAGGTTGCAGTGATATTTTCCTTCTTTCTCACTTCTCACCCATGGGAATAGTGTCTTCCAGACTCTCTCATTCCCCCTTAGGATGAATCTTAGAAAATCTGCAGCCTCTACAACTGGCACCCAGACTGCAGAGCCCTAAATTCACTTGCTTTTGCAATCAAATTTTGGTTTTAATATCCCTTAGATATTGAAATGGCTCTAAATGGCTGCCTAATAGCATCCTAGATCCCAATATTATTCAGGACCTTTACAAATATTCCCAGAGATGTGGGAAATGGAAATTCCCCATTCCCTATGTTCAAGCCTCCCTTTCTCTATTCCAAGTCTTGTTTGTTTTTGTTAGTCTGCCCCCCCACACTGTGCAAATGTCCTTTCTTTTAGATTACCATTGATGGTATAAGTTTGTTGCAAAGTGGGAGCCAGAACAGGGCCTAGCAGGAGTGGGAGAAGCAAAGAGTTAGGCCAGCTGCAGTATGCACACACTTAACACACACTCTTTGCTGGTTGTTGCTTCTCTCAGCTCTCTCCTGCACTTCTCTGTCTATAACCATGGCTCAAATATGTCCTGTCTCTAAGTCAGATTTGTTCTCAGCTTACTGGATCCAGCATTATAAGGACTCAACTCTCTTGTAGTTATGAGTGGCATTAAATTATTTTATGCTGTTCCACTTCTAATAAAAGTTGGCTCTGGAGTTGGGGTATGGCTCTCCTTCTTCTAGATCCAGGCAAGCTTGTTTAAAGATTTCCTTCAAAATCTCTATCCCAAATCAGATGAGCCACCTGAGTATGTGAAAGAAAAAGGAGAGCAAAACAAAAAAAGGGACAGATTTTTTTCCCCAGTGGGTACTATTGCTACTCATCTTATACGCTTTTGGTTTTGGTGTAACTCTCTAAAATTTTTGCTAACATGTACATCTTATCTAAAAATTTGTAAGACTACTGTGCAAACTTTCTGCACCTCATAACAAAAGGGTTAATTTAAAACTCATAACATGAGGGTTGATAGTTAAAAATCTATACATAGGTAATCTTAAAGGAATGTGTGGCTTGTTGCCCTCTTAGCTGCTTTCACCACATTGGAATGGAATAGCCACATCACTGACAGTCATCTTTACTAGAGTTGGAAAGAATGGATTTTGCCATGCGATTTCATTTCCATCTTGATTAAAAGTGACCACATGGCACAAGCCAACCAAGGAAAAAATAACTCCTTATAGTTATCAAGAGCAAACCTGATGATTCCTTTACTTTTTTAGATCACACAGTCCCTTCTTTTCATCTCCATCCTAAGCGACTTACTTTCAGCCCACTGGCAAGCTCTTAGTCCTCCCTGCTGTGGGAACTCCTTCAGCCAATAGCCTTCAAGATACATGGCCACATGTACTATATAAACAAATGTAGATACATGTGCAGCCTCTTGGCTGCTGGATTCAGTTTCTATTCCCCGCTCATGCAGAGGATCTGTGAGTCTACCCTAAATAAAGAACCCTTTATTATACTCCATTCGGAGCTAGTATGGGAATACTTTGTTATAATCATCTACATGTGGCGACCCCACGTGGATTCTGACTTCACGCCTACCAGGACCAGTCCAAAAGGTCTGAAGTCCAGATTTTCCACACGACATGCCTGGCTGGATTTTACCTACTAAGAGTTTGGTTTTTTTTTTCTTTTTTGCCAACCCCCCCACTACTCCTTTGGCAGGCCTGCCATGCAGCTACTTGGCAGTTGTCTGGGTCTTCACACACTTTCCCCGCCTGCGTCTGGACTGGACAAGCAGGATACAAGAAAAAAGACTCCCAAACCTTCCCAGACAGGGTAAAACAGTTTTGAAAAATTTCTTGCCTCTGAAAATGGTCTGTCAGTTACTCT
The DNA here is from genome assembly GCF_982192425.1 of Myodes glareolus. Classification (NCBI taxonomy): domain Eukaryota; kingdom Metazoa; phylum Chordata; class Mammalia; order Rodentia; family Cricetidae; genus Myodes; species Myodes glareolus. The sequence continues at coordinate 113,000,517 of NC_142030.1, forward strand.
AGGCCTTAGTCAAAGTGGGTTGCTCCAACGTTGCAAATGAGACTTTGAGTAACTGCCCAGGTAGCCTGTTGTCTCTTGTCATTTATTGCACATTTTGGAAGTTGTTTGATTGCACTTCCTGTTGACTCAAGTAATATTATCTCCCTTCTCAGGTCTACGATGGGGGGTTGAAGACTACATAGTTGTAGTTACTTTGCTCTTGCAATTTCGCCAAGTCTTTCCTAATACAAGACTTAGAGTCCTTAGGATAAGATAATTATTGAAATATTTAGCATATGTTTCTTGCTTGATATTGTTTATGCTGGTTGTAATTCTAATTTTTATACTTGATATTTATCCTTATTGTATATAGTTTTGTATTGGGTTTGGAACTCTCTTATTTAGACAAAAGAGGGAAATTCTGTGGGAACTCCTTCAGCCAATAGCCTTTAAGACACCAGCCCACTTGGGTGTGTTCTCTTGTATTATAAATGCAGACATAAAGCTTGCACAGCTCCTCTTGCCTGCTGAATCGGTTCCTGTTCTCAGCTCATGCAGAGGACTGTTGATCTGTGAGTCTACCCCTAAATAAAGAACCCTTATTATACTCCATTCTGACCTAGTGTGAGAATAGTTTATTGAAATCATCTATAATCATATGAGCAATATGATCAAGATCATGAAGGGGAAACCCACAGAAACAACTGACCTGAACTAGTGGGAGCTCACAGATTCTGAACTGACAGCTGGGGAAATTGTATAGCACCAAACTAAGCCCTGCAAAAGTTGGGGCAGTGACAGCCTGTCTGCAGGGCTACGTGACCACCTCAGGTGGGCCCTATGGTTTCAGAGCCTGGCTGCCACACCATATAGAAATATGGACCTACAGGCCTCTATCATCTTCATAAAGCTATTTTTAATGTTGTTTTCTTCTGCTTCATCTGTGTTGGGATGTTCAGGTCTTGCTGTTGCAGAACCACTAGTTTCTGATGGTGCCATATTGCTTTTTATGTTTTTGAGTGTATTCTTATATTGCTACTACCCATCTCTTCCTCCATCAGTGCAGGTGGAGCATGTGCCTTTGGGGGGGGGGGGTCCCTCTTCTTCCAGTCAGTGAAACTGAGGCCTGCGGGTTGCTCAATGAGAGATGGTTGGTGGGGGCAGATGTTGCTACTTGGTTGCTGGGGCTGTGGTGGGAGGGGGAGGGGCACATGAGGTGGGGGAGTCTTTGACCTACAGAGCAGGCCTGTCCAGCTGGGAGCTCACTCATCTCTTCTGCCAGTTAGTACAGATGAGGTCTGTAGCTCCAATGGTCACTGATGTTGTGGGGGATGGTTGGGGGGGTTGTTGCCCAGTTGTTAGTGCTGCAGTGGGTGGGGGAGGGACATGGGATTTCCAGAGCTTTTTATTGGATTTCATTACAACATTTTTATACATCTTTATTTTTGCTGATTCTCGCCCCCCCCACCATTTCTTCCTGTGCCCACAAGATGGTCCTCTTACTCTTTTCCCTCTCTAGTTACCCCAATTCTGCTGTTACATGTATCCTATTGCCCTTTATCCCTTTCCCAACCCAAGACCTTTTCTCCTTTAATGATCCCCTTTATAGTTTCATGGCCTATATCTTATTCATTCCTATACATAAATATAAAAACTGAAGTCTAGGACCTGAATGAGAGAAGACATTTGGCATTTGAGACATTCTTCTGGAAGCCTGGAATTCAGGCTGGCCTCCTCAAGTCTTACCTGGCTCCAGCGGTTCTAATGATTCAGTTTTTATATTTGAAATTTTCTCAGTTCCAAGGAGCTAGGAAGACAGATGGTTTGATTTATAAAGTGTTTGTCACACAAGCATAAGGACCTGAACTGGATCCACAATACCCATGTGTTCAGCAGCCAGACAGCCTAGCCTAGTAGGTAAGTTCAGGCCAATGAGAGACCCTGTCTCAAGAAATAAGGTCAGCAGATCCTGAGGAAAGACATCCAAAGTTGACCTTTGACCTTCATGAATTCTTGGATGCACAGACATATACATGAACACACTCACACCCATCACACAATTTCATCATTTAAGCTTCAACATCTTGCAAATGACTCAAATTGACCTGACCTGAGTCAGATGTGCACTAGTAAATCAGTCAACTGTAAGGGGAGAGACAAACAAAGCAATCCATATAATTCCTACAGGCCCCAGGCTGAGGTAGGCCACAGCTGCCCCCAGAAGAGAATGCTGAGCAAGAGCTCAGCTGCCCACTGCACAATCACACTTTATACTAATTTATACAGATAGTCATGAAGAAACCACATTAGTATACATGCTGAGTCAGTACTCAAATGACAAAGAGGCCTGAGTGATGGGAGCTGAAGAGACGCGAAACAAGGGCAGGGAGAAATAGGAAACGAGAGAAACAACAGAACACGTTGCTTTCCCCCACCCCATCATCTAATGGGCCACATGCATTTATGTACAGCTATTTTTGAAGAGAACAGAAATTTAAAAACAAGTAATATTTTTATTTTCAAAGTTTCCTGAAATATTCGCAAGATGGTAGAGCTCTCAGAGTCTCTTACTCAGCTTCCACTTTAACACCTCATCAGTAGGTGTATTTTCATAGTTAATGAAGTACTGACATCCACGCTGTATTAGACTTCCTTAGCTAGCCCCACTTCAGCATCCTACTGGGGAGAACATTTAGTAGTCATGTCTCCTTAGACTGTTCCTGCTGCTGGCAGCTTCTTAGGCTTTTCTCATTTTTGATGAATGACCTTGACAGTTTTGAGGATTACCCATATGGTTTTTGTAGAATATTTTGTAGCTCTTCCTGAATTGAGACATGTGCATTTTTTCTCATGGGAACAGGGGTAGTGAATGGTCAAGAGGAGGGTGTCACTCTCTTCACGGCACACCCAGTGTACATACTGTCAGCACAGCTTTCACTCTTGCTGCTAACCTCAATCACCCGGCTGAAGTGGTACAAGAAATGTCTATTTTATAAGCTACAGAAAATTACAATAATTTCTAGGATAGGGCAAAAGTAAACTAAGACACATAAAGAAAATGAATTTTATTTTTCTTGTTTCAAACTTGGAAGATAGTACTTATCTTCAGCAAGTATAGTGACTATTAAAACACTGATCACATATTCTTAGCTATCTTAGGTATATTAACATATTGAAGGTAAAAGTATCTGTAAAGGACCTGAGTTTGGTTCCCAGCACCCATCTGAGGTATCTCACAACCTGTAACTACAGCTTCAAGGATCCAACACCCTCTTACAGACTCTGAGGACACTTGTGTTCACATGTGTATGCATGTGTGTGCACACACTTAAAATAAACCTTTAACAATGCATTAATTCCTCTGCAGAAGAGGAAAGCAAATCAAATTTCACAAAGGTAAATGGAAAGTGTTTACACAGTGGGATGAGAAGTTACCTGAGGGTCTAGGAAGGCAGTGTTAGCACTGCTGCTGCAGCTCCTTAGCTGCCAACTAGACTGCTACACAGTGATGCTACAGCCTCCATTAGGACCAGCACTTTTCTCTCAATATACTATAAAGCATTCACTGACATATCAGGAGGCAAATAAATTATGACTTTATCATAAGTAGAAATGGAAGAATATTTTGCTCAGCTGAGCTTACTTTTCTAAATTATGCTTGCTCACCTTCCAATTTGAAAAATTTAGTAATTTGTAGAGAGCTTTCTGCTCATGATAGCAGACTAGTAATAGTATAACTTGAATCAAAAGCAGTTGTTTTTCAAAATGTGGTTCATACCAGCAAAATATGACCCAAGCACTAAACAGAATTCTATAGACACCCTACAATATAGGTCCTGTATGGGAAACCCAAATAAAAATTACTCTCAAATTACCTCATTTATTAGAATACACAGAGGCAAAGTTAAATCTAGTGCGATGGCTGAAGGTCTTTGGTCTTGTTAAAATATCAAGACTAAAAAAAGAGTATCAACTTAAATTTGAGTCTTTATGATACTGTCATGAAACTACAGCCTTTGATTTGGGGACTGACATTGAAACAATAACCAACAAAGCCATAGAGTGCACAGAAATCCCAAGGTGACCCAGGAATGGACAGAAGGTAAAGATGGAGCTTCATCAAGCTCTTGGCTGTGAGAGTCCTGGAAGCAGCACAGAGAGGCCAACTTAGTGAGGACACACACAGGGCAAAGCTGAGCAGAGAGCTTTCCACTGCGGTTCAGAAAGCCCCAGACTGCAGCCCCACGTGTCTTACTCAGCTCATGCTCAGGCAGTCAAAGCTCCCACAAAAGCAGCCCAGTGCTGGGGCTGACAGCTGTCTATGTTCTAACAGGTGATTTCCATTCAGTCCCTCCACTGTGATGACTTTGGAGAGTGTCAGTACCACCGCACAGGGGCACGAGCCCCTCTGGGTGTCTGTGAAGTTGCACCGTGAGGAGCAAAGTGCGGCAGGTGTTCTCAAACATTACTGCAAGAAAAGTGCCAGATAAAATAAGAAAAAAAAAAAAGAAAATGAAGGATACTTTATACTGTTCTAAGATATAATCATTATTTCAATCCTGCAAAACCTGGAGAGAAAAGAAGCTTCTTGGCAATGTCCTACAGAAACCTGTTATTCTATGTAGCATGCACATGGAGGCCAAAGGACAACTTCTGGGAGCTTTTTTCTCCTTCCACCGTGGATTCCAGGGATAAAACTCATATTGTCAGCCTTGTGCAACAAGTACTTTTACCCACTGAGCCATCTCTCTGGTCCAATATCCATCTTCTTGATTCCTTGGTGGGATTTTTCTTTAAGGAGACTCAGGATGCAGATGTTCACTGATGGTTTTATTAATGTCACAGGAGATGCCTTTTGGATTTGCCATACAATTGGAGTTTCTTTGTTGTGAGCAATTGTGCCAGGCCATTAAGAAATACCAGAAAGATGGTGATACACATGACAATCACATAGTGGCTGATGCTGCAAAAGGAGAGAACTTATGAGAAAAAGCACAAGATCCCTACAATTTCTGAGAAAATTTTAAATGGACGTACAAAGCAGAGGATTACAAAAAAATGCATAGAATTATAAAAGGTACCAATGATTTAAAAAGCAGACACCAGGAGCTAGGGAGGTGGCTCAGTGGGCTAAGTGTTTCCCAAGCTAACATGAGGACTTGAGTTCAGATTCCCAGCATGCGTGTAAAAAGTCAGACATGGCAGCACATGCCTGCCATTCCCATGCTAGGGATAAAGACCAGAGAACCCCAAGTTGCCGCAGGCCAGCCAGTCCTAATTGATTAGTCAGCTAATTGATAAACCTCAGTGTTAGGTCTCAAACCCGGAATAAATGGCTAACTGGGGTGTCATTTCAACATATCAAAGTGAACTTGGCCACCAGATTTTCCCAGCATCCCTCCGAACTGTTACAGGGCATGGCTGGTAGCCTCCACCCTCTACTCTGAACTCTCCAGCCCAGGGGCTAGGCTGTCCCTCCCCCAGAGGCTCTCCCCTATGTAATCCAGACATTTTTGTTACCTGGCCTTTTTGTGTGTCCTTTACTTTCCTGAACCCTTGGCTGTCTGTCCCCTTTCCCTCATCCCTTTCCTCATGTCCTCATCACTGCCATGTTCACTCTGGGCTTCCCCAGATCCCTGTCTCTGGCTATGCTCTCTCTTTTACCATAAACCTCCTCCTCCACCAGACCTAGGCACAGTCATGGCCTTCCTTTTTTATTTCTATTTGTTTATTCACCTAGTTTCCAGAGGAGACTTTGCCTCAAAGGCTAAAGTGGAGAGCAATAGAGGAAGATACCCCGTGTTGACCTCAGGCTTCCACAAGTGCATGTACTGCCCTTGCCCGCATTCAAAACAGATAATACCATAAAAAACAACAGTTAGTTAAATAGAAATGTATGAATAATATATGTGCTACATTGGCAATAAATTAAAAAATGCATATTACTTATACATTATTTTAAAACCTTAATAACATAATCCTTTTACTGAAATAGGGAAGAACACAATGCTTGGAGGAGTTGGCAAGTACAGGACATTATAAAAAGGCCTTTGAAACATCACTAGTGTAATGGTCTGTCCTGTCCCTTTAAGAGAAAGCCCCGCCCACTCCCCCCATCAGCTGAGGCAGGAAGGTCTTTCTTCTTGCTTGCAGCCCAAGTCTCTTCCTTTCCATCTCTCTTTCTCAAAGAAGCAGCTTCTTCCTCTCTCCCTTCTCCTCACTCCTCTCCCCTTCCCCTTCTCTCTGGTTTTCTTGCTCTCTCTCTCTGCTTCTCTCTGCTCTTCTCCATTCTCCCCACTCCTCTCCCCTTCCCCTTCTCTCTGCTCTTCTCCCTTCTCCCCATCCCCTTTCTTTCCATAACCCACTAAATAAATATCCAACCTCACTCTGTAGGCATGCCTATCCTTCTGTCTCTCACCCGCCAAGGCTGTGGCTCCTCATGGGACTGGCTGCCCTACCGAGGTCTCTCACCCGCTGCATGGCTCCCTGCCTGGAATCCAGTGCCCCTTGTGGCCCAGGGGCCCCTCGGGGAACCACAGGGTTTATTTTCAGCATTGTAACTAGTGCTGTGCCCCTTGTCACCCAGGGCCCCTCAAGGAATCACAGGGTTTATTGTAACTAGTGGGCAGGCTTTGCCACCCGGGAAGCTGGCTCCATGGTTTGCACAGGCCACTTTCTTCCTACAACACTTGGACTACATTTATCCATAGACTCCTCATGTTCAAGGTGCTTTGGCAAAGTTCCCAGTCACTAAGGAAGAAAAAATGTTATTCGAAGCTAAATTCATTGATGTAAAAAGGATTCATCCCTCTATGAATCTCACAGTCAAAGACACTATCGCCCAGACTTTTATCAAAAGACAGAAGATTAACAGATTCAACTAAAATTATTCAGTCTTAATGCATTAGCAGTAGAAAATACTCAATCCTGCCCCTGCTTTGGTGTGTATGTGCGTGAATGTAGTGGCCAGAAACATTCTCTCTCACAGGACCTAGGACTCCCAATACACCTAGACTGGCTGAGCAAGCCCCAGTTTTTCCTGTTTCCACTTCCTGAGTTCTGGGATTACAGGTATGAATGTCACCATGCCTGGCTTTTTTTTTTAAGGTGGGTGTTATAGATGAAAGTGTAAATAATTCAACTAGTAATCCAAATTTTTCTAATTAAACACAAAAGGTAGTCCATACAGAACATGATGGAAAGGAGCCCCGAGAAGCACATAAAGCAGTGTCTCCCCACAGCGACTACAACACTGCCCAAACTAATCTGTAAACACCGCAACTGACCTGCTTTCAATACCTAAGAGTTACAGTTAACTACTTAACTTTAACAACAGCCTTGCATGTTTTACATTCTTCATCAGAGAGGAGGAAAAGAATGGCATATCTGACACCAGGGTAGCCTGGGGAAGTGAGGCCATCATTTTCTCTATGAAGTCAGGAAAGCCCTGGAAGCTGCCTATAGGTGGAGGTCAGCATCAGCAATAAACCTTAGTATCAGAGAAGGTAGTTGATGGGTGGATAAACAGGACACTCACGCAATGTGAGAGTCCTGTTTTAAGTTTTAACTACTGTGCCTTAGAGATTCATGAAACAAAAATGCCTCCTCTGATTTGCAAGTCCCTTGCCCAAGGACAGATAGTTCCTGAAATGCTGGAGGCTATTTGACCCAGGTGGGCACGGTCAGGAAGTACAGATGTAGAAAATATGTCAGGATATTGCCCTTGACTGGACCTGATGGAAGAGGCAATGAAGGTTTTCCTTCTTAAGCCCTTGTAATACTTGATTCTGGGCCATTTCTTGGGAAACTGGGTATGGACCTAGATAGAACCCATCCACCTGGCCATATTTAAAGTTTGCTTCAAATATGGCTTTAAACTGTAGTAGTTGTCTTATTCTCCATCAGTGGGATGAACAGTAGGAACCAAGAGACAAAGGTAAGTAGCTAAGATGCCTGGAAGATCTCTTTCCCTCTCTCCCAGTAACACCAGCCCACAGACAAGCAGTGTTACAGTGTTTAAGTAGAAACCTGGAGCTGGAGAGTGCTACAGTCTGTGAAGGTTTGCTCTGGAAAGACACTGTCAGAAGTTCTTGTCTATAGTCCTTTCTTGGTTGATATTATTGCAAAGTTAATTTAACAGAGAAAATAAAGAACTCAAACTGACTAATGCAATAACAAGGATTACAGTCTTAGACACACAGCCTGTTTCACGGTAGACTGCTGACCAAAGAAAGAAAACAAAACCAGATCCTTAACTGCTGACAGTATCTACTCTATAGTAAGAGTTTAAACATCTACTATTTTATTATAAAAATAAGATAATGAGACATTATGCTGAAAATTTTATATACTAAAACTTCTCTGACTGTGCATTTCTATTTTGACCGGAAATAAATATAGCTCTTACCTACTATTAGTGAAATCATTAACAATTATATTACTTTAAAATGAAACTAACGACTCTAAGACTGTTATCATCATTAAGATGCACTGGAAATAAAAATTTTGATAGTAATTTTTAAGGTAATACTTTTGAAAAACTCATAGCAAAATACAAGATCATTTTTACTAAATTTGACTAAAATTAAATGAACCACGTTAGTTTTGTTATATAGCATCTGGTGACTGATGGACTAATCTTACTATAAAGTCTTCTAAAACAAGGTAACTAAAGTTTATCATTATAGAGATACTGGGAAAATAAACTATCAGGATATCAGAAACATTAAAAAAGAACAAAACAAAACCCCATCAAATCTTTCCAGAGATGGAGCTGATTTACTTTCTGTAATGGTGTGTCCTGTCCCTTTAAGAGACAAGTCCCACCCACTCCTCCCCCACTGGCTGAGGCAAGCAGATCTTTCTTCCATTTTTAGCCAGAGTTTTTTTATTTTCCATCTCTCTTCCAAAGAGGTAACTGCTGCTGTCGTTCCTCTCCTCTCTCCAATTCCTCTCTCTCCCCTTCCTCTCTCTCCCTCTCCCTCTCTCTCTGCTCTTTTCCCCTTTCCCCTTCAAAACTAAATAAATATCTAACCTCACTCTGCATGGCATGCCTATCCCTCTCTGTCTCTCACCCACTGTGCGGCTCCCTGCCTGGGACCCGCTGGCCCTTGTGGCCTGTCACTGTGTCCCTCAGGGAACTGCAACGTTTTATTTAAACGGTAACATTTGGTGCTCATGACTGGGCCAGGCTCTCCATGTTCCCTCCCACCTGCAGGTGGGCCAGCTGAGGACATGTAGAATGCTGGACTCGGGAACCAGGTTTCTTTACAACAGCTCTGCACATCTATCTGCCTGAACACTGACCTCTATGCAAACCAGAGGCTTCGGTGGTGAGTTTTCCCCTTCCAGCTCCCAACCATAGCCTTCATGGATATGGTTGAGCCCTTTGCTGACATTCATCTCTGGTTGTTTCCCATAGCTCAAAAATGTGATTGGACGACCCAGGGTCAGTCCTCCCACGCTAGCACTGCACACACTATGTGGTGCATTTGATTTGGAGACTGGGAGTCCCTTGAATTTTTCTTTCTCCTTTTTCTTTTCTTTTCTTTCGGATCACTCATAAGTGGTCCCCACTATGAGAGACGGCTCAGAGTGGCCTCTAGCCTTTGGTTTCTGAGTCACCTGGACCCAGAGCCAGTCAGACTTCATTTACACCCCACCTTTAGAGAAAAGACATTTCCTATAGGCCTTGTGGTGTTCATTCACTGTTTTCATGGTTTTTCACATTTTTCAGAGACGGTATAAACCCTCAAAATATCAGCCCCCCACCTGTAAATGCTCTGCCGGTGTCCCTCTGGCTCTGCTTTTCCTCAAACTACCCCTGCCATTTGGCAATGAGGCAGATCACGCCTCTAGCTCTTTCTTGTTATTATGTTTAAAACTCCTGCAGCTCAAAAAGTAATGGCTTTTCCATACAACACGTGACTACTGCCATTTTGACTGAGGTCAGGTGACTTCACTGCCACCTTAACTGAGAGCCAGGTCAGGGGACCAAGTCCTGCCATCTTTACTGAGGTATTCCCTGCTTAGTTCTCCGTTGGGAACTCTTCCATGTGTGTTTTGTCCAGCAGCATGCCTTTGGTAGGGCCCACCAAAGCGTCCACTTTACCTAGTTCCTGTTCACTGTGTGTGTGTGTGTGTGTGTGTGTGTGTGTGTGTGTGTGTGTGAGCACGTGCGTGTGTGCACATCCATGGAACTTAAACACACCCGTGTTTACTGTAAATGTTATAACTGTCTATTCATTATATCTCATTCCAGACTACAAAGCAATAAGTCTCATGTTTTTAATTGGTATGTACTTTTAAATCTCTTAATTCAACCCTGGTTGACCTGTTGAGAGCCAGTACAGTCAAGCTTGGAGTATAGAATCTCCAGGCAGATTTTATACTGTAGTTATACCTGATAAACAGCCCTCAATTGCTCAGAGAGCTGGGGAATATGGCATTTAGATATTTAGTTATTAAAAGACTTTTCATAACCAAAAGAGACAGGTTAGCTCCTAGCAGCAACACTCTACTACTTCCCAAAACAACATCTATCTGCAATTTGTTTCAACTGCCAAGCACTGACCACCAGGCAAAACTGCTTTTCATCTAAACTGAAGATCTCCAGATGTGGACAGAATTGCTGGAATCGACAGCCTAGTTGCTCAGGTCAAGGTAGGCCTGTCTTACTACAGATTTCTTAGCCCATAGGATCTTCTGGAGCCTGGCAGTCCTTGTGCTAAACAGCAAAAGGTAAATATGACTCTCAGCAACCATGGAGGACCCTGAGGAGTAGCTCTAGGTGCCAGCCAAGTAAGTTATTTGTCATTTCTTAATCAATAACTCAAGTACAATTTTTATCCTTCTTAAAGATTCTGATGCAGTTTGACAGCTGAAAGGTTTTGTCATTTAAAAGGACAGCCTCACCAAACAAATTTCATAAGATATTCTCTCTCATACTGCCTTTCATAGTCTTAAACATATTTTCATTATGCAAAAAATATCTGTCACAGTAATTTTGATATAAATATGCTGCTGTTTAAAACTTATGTTTTCACAACCCCCAAAATTCTTATGAGTTCCAGGGAGTCGAAGGATCCACCTTAAACAGTCAGATACATCCCCCTCAATTCCCTGGTCCTAAATTTTTTTTTCCTAAACTTAACTCTGTCCTCTGTTCTGCCAATACTTTAAACAGGTGTAAGAGACACCAGACATTTCCAGGACCACAAATACTGGACAGAAGCAAAGAAGCCTCAGCTACCCCAGGATGTGACCAGCACCCAGTCTTCTCAAGTACTCCCCCCTAAGGTGATGCCCACAAATAAACAGGAAGCAGTTGTTAGAATCCGCCATCCTAATTCCTTTAACCTGTTGTGTCTAACTTCCCACCTTTATATTATAAACAAATATTATTTTTTATTATAATGTTCTGTTCCTTTAAGAGACAAGCCCCACCCACTCCCTCCCCCATCCACCGAGGCAAGCAGATCTTCCTTTCATTTCCAGCTTGAAATTCTTTTCTCTCTGTCTCTCTCCCAAAGAGGTAGCTGCTGCCGTGGCTCCTCCCGTCTCTCCTCTCCTTCTCTGTCCCTCTCCTCCCTCCCTCCATTCTTATCTCCCTCCCTCCCCTCCTCTGTCTTTCTCTCTCTATTCTTCCCCCTTCTCCTTTCCCCTGCATGGCATGCCTATCCATCTCTATCTCACACCCACTGCATGGCCCTTGGGGCCTGCTGCTGTGCCCCTCAGGGAACTGCAGTGATTTATTTAAACCATAACATTCCCTCGGTTAAGTAAGACTAAAAGCTTTGGACATAATACACAAGTGAGCACAAGTTAATTCTGAGTGTCAGGAAAGGGGTAGCAGAATGGTTCAAGTTCTTGGGAGCCACCGAATACCACAGCTGAGTTCCTGGATTTCCTTTGTCTTAAATGAACCCAACCTAAATTGTAAGAAAGAAGCACGTAGCAGAGGTGCAACAGGCACAGGCAAAACTCACCCATAATTTTTTTAAAAAAAAGTTTAGCAAGACCTTTCTCTAGTCAAGAGACACACAAGGTAAAACGCAGCCAGGGAAGACAGACAACAGTTATATACTAACCATTCTGCTTTCTCAGATACCACATGAAAACTGGAAGCCACACACCTATCTGTCCCAGCAAAGGGAAAGCTGGGCACCTAGACTTCTAGTCTCACCCGTTTGTAATGGGCACTCAATGCTACTCATCCCCCCTGTGCCTCTCACCTCTCACTCTGGTATCAGAGCAGTCTGAAAGGGGAAAGAGGGGCAGCTCAAGGATTCTAGGAAGGGCCTGGAAAGAGATAATCTCAGAAAGGAAGCCATAAAGAACTGATTAAAATTTTAGACCCAAAAGAAAAACTATGCAACATAGAAACTGAACAGATGGGCTCAATAGTGGAACTGAAGGGGAAGTAAAAAAAAAAGCAAAACAAACAAACAAACAACAGCAAACATAAGGACAAAAGACATAGAAAGTATAAACTCACTTCGAACATACACACACAACAAAGAGCATTTCTCAAAGACCAGAAAACTATGGTACAAGATCTAACATTTATGTCTTTGGAATTGCAGCAGGAAAAAGAAGAGAAAGAAACAAAATACTCATAGGAAAAGTAGCTGTGAAGTTCTGCTGCTTGCCAAAGACATTTATTTATCCAATAGACTGCAGAAGTGAGCCAACTTGATGCAGTATAAACTCAAAGAAATTTATACAGACTCACAGTAAACATTTGGAAACAAACAGAATTTGAAAGCAACTGAGAGAAATAACACCTCGTCAGTATGAGAAAAACTATTTAAATAAAAGCACACCTCATCAGAAAACTTAGAAGTCAGACAGGCACATCATTATCAAATGATGTTGGGAAGAAAGAAAACACACCCAAAATTCAATGAAAATAACCCTTTCTCTTGATGGAAAAAAAATCCAGATAGCCTCAGATGACAAAAGACAAAAATAAACAAACAAATGAATTTAAGGCCTCAGACCTACACTAAAAGAATGTCTGAAGGAGGCACTGCAGATATAAAGAAAATAAACAAGTAATGAGCCATAATTGTGAAGGATGACCTTTGTAGGTACAAGTATGAGTACACTAGGCTTGCTGTTCTAGTTCGCATCTCCATTACTGTGACCATTACAGTTGACGTTAATGTCAACTAGTCACAGATCAGAATCACCTGAGTAAGGAGCCTTGCTGAAGAACTTTCTTGACTGCCTTATCGGATGGACATATGTATTCATCTTACTTGTGCTCTTCTTCTAGAGAACCCTGACTAGTAGCTGACCAAAACCAACCCAAGGACAGAAGGGTTCATTTCAGCTTAAAGATTAAGTGCGTCATCAAGGGGCAGGTACTACATCAGAGCCATGGAGAAATGCTGTTTACTGGCTTGCTCAGCTTTCTTACCAACCTCAGGTCTACCCACCTATAGAAGGCACCGCCCACAGTTGGCTGTACTTCCTATATAAACTAGCAATTAAACTGCCCCAATAGCATGCCTTCAGGCCAATTCAAGGGACACAATTCCTCAACTGCCAGATCCTTCTTCCCAGCTGTGTTGAGCTGATGGCAGAAGCTAAATATGTGTCCAATATAAATGGAATAGTAGAAAATGTTCAAATAAAACAAAGGACATAACAGCAGCAAAAAGTAACACAAACTAAAGCCATAGCTATTGTTAACCACATTAAATACAGTCTAAATATATGACTGAGAGAGGGAATATGAACTTACTAAAACATATGATACTCATAAGACACTGCAATTACAATGATAAAGCAGGAAAAAAGTAGCAAGATGGAGAAGATACAGGCCATGTCCGTTGTATAAATAAAATGAGCTATCTTAAGGAAAGGATCTAATTCTAAGCACAGAATTTACTTGCTGTATATACACACAGCCTGGAGATAACTTTTCCACAGTATTTTCAGTGTGCCTGTTTTGATTGCAATCAAAATCTATGCTGCCAGATATGGAATTTTCCATGATGCTAGTGCTCAAAATGTTTAGATTTTGGAACATTCCTGATCTGAAAATTAGGAGTGCCCGAGCTGTGTATCATGTAAACACTAACAAAGAAAGGAATGGCTACATTAACACCAGGGAACAAAGACACCATGTTCTCAGTATTTGCTGGGAGAGCACAATGTAGTCAACAAGGATACAGAAGTCAACAACACCACAACCAACAGCACCTTACAGTTAATTATAAAACTCTCTGATACAATGGTCTTTTTTGTTTTGTTGATGTTTTAATTGATTTTTATTGACCTCTATATTTTTCTCTGATCCCTTCCATGCCTCTCCTCTCCCTCCTTCAACCCTCCACCAAGGTCCTCATGCTCCCAATTTACTCAGGAGATCTTGTATTTTTTCTACTTCCCATGTAGATTAAATCTATGTAAGTCTCTCTTAGTGTCATCATTGTTGTCTAAGTTCTTTGGGGTTGTGATTTGCAACCTGGTTTTCTTTGCTTTATGTTTACAACCACTTATGAGTGAGTACATGTGATAATTGTCTTTCTGTGTGTGGGATACCTCACTCAAATTAATGTTTCTAGCTCCATCCATTTTCCAGCAAAATTCAAGATGGTGTTATTTTTTTCTGCTGTGTAGTACTCCATTGTGTAAATGTACCACATTTTCCATTTTCCATATCCATTCTTCGATGGAGGGGCATTTAGGTTGTTTCCAGGTTCTGGCTATGACAAACAATGCTGCTATGAACATAGTTGAGCACACGTCCTTGCGGCACGATTGGGGATCCTTTAGATATATACCTAAAAGTGGGTCTTGAGGAAGGTTGTTTCCTAATTTTCTGAGAAATTGGAAAACTGACATGCAAAGGGGATGTACCAGCATAAATTCCCACCAGCAATGCAGGAGTGTTCCTTTTCCCCCACAACCTCTCCAGCATAAGTTGTCATCAGTTGTTGGGTCCCTAGAGGACAGGCATTCGCACCCCAACTTGATCTGTTTTGCACTCTTGCAATTGGTTGAAAACAGGAACAAAACCAGGAACAACCTGTTGTTTTCAGCAATGTTTCTAAGGATGTTTACCCCTAAATCATTGAGTTACGGTGATGAGCTTCCTGCTTTTGCTGGCTTGGCCTCCCCTGCTGAGAGCTATATATACTGTGTGAGAAAGTGGAATAAAGGCCTGTCTGCAGAACCTGAAGTTGTGTTGTGTGTTAATCCGGACGTCCCTCGCTCAGAAAAATGACAGTTGCCGTGCTGGTGCGGCAATCAGTTTTTTGATATTGGCCATTCTTACAGGTGTAAGATGGAATCTTAGAGTCGTTTTGATTTGCATTTCTCTGATGACTATGGATGTTGAGCATTTCCTTAAGTGTCTTTCAGTGATTTTAGATTCCTCTGTTGAGAGTTCTCTGTTTAGGTCTATACTCCATTTTTTTTATTGGGTTATGTGTTGTTTTTATGAGCAATTTCTTGAGTTCTTTGTATATTTTGGAGATCAGACCTCTGTCTGATGTGGGGTTAGTAAAGATCTTTTCCCATTCTGTAGGCTGTCGTTTTTGTCTTGTTGACCATGTCCTTTGCTTTACAAAAGCTTTTCAGTTTCAGGGGGGTCCCGTTTATTAGTTGTTTCTCTCTGTGCTGCTGGGGCTATATTTTTTAGGAAGTGGTCTCTTGTGCCAATGTGTTCAAGTGTACTTCCCACTTTCTCTTCTATAAGGTTTAGTGTGTCTGGCTTTAGGTTGAGATCTTTGATCCAATTGGACTTGAATTTTGTGCATGGTATAAATATGGATCTATTGTCACTCTTCTACATGATATTCAGTTATGCCAGCAACATTTGTTGAATATGCTTTCTTTTTTCCATTTGATATTTTTTGCTTCTTTGTTAAAAATTAGGTGTTCGAAGGTGTGTGGATTAATATCCGGGCCTTCTATTTGGTTCCATTGGTTCTCCTGTCTGTTCTCATGCCAATACCAGGCTGTTTTCAGTACTGTAGCTCTGTAGTAAAGTTTGAAGTCAGGGATTGTGATGCCTCTAGAAGTTCTTTTATTGTATGGGACTGTTTTGGCTAATCTGGTTTTTTTGCTTTTCCATATGGAGTACTGTTCTTTCGAGGTCTGTGAAGAATTTTGTCAGGATTTTGATGGGCATTGCATTGAATCTGTAGATGGCTTTTGGCAAGATTGCCAGTTTTATTTGTTAATTCCAGCTACCCAAGAGCATGGGAGAGCTTTCCACTTTCTGGTGTCTTCTTCAATTTCTTTCTTTAAAGATTTAAAGTTCTTGTCATACAAGTCTTCCACTTGTTTAGTTGGAGGTACTCTGAGATAGTTTATGCTATTTGTGGCTATTGTGAAAGGTTTCTCTGATTTCTTTCCCAGCCCTTTTATCATCTGTGTACAGGAGGGCTACTGATTTTTTGAGTTAATCTTATATCCTGCTACATTACTGAAAGTGTTTATGAGTCTTAGAAGTTCCTCGGTAGAATTTTTGGGATCACTTATGTAAACTATCACATCAGCAGCAGAAAGTGAGAGTTTGACTTCTTTTTTTCCAATTTGTATCCCCTTGATCTCCTTTTGGTGTCTTATTGCTCAAAATCATAGAAGAAAACTTTTCCAACCTAAAGAAAGATATGCCTATGAAGAAACAAGAAACTTATAGAACACCAATTAGACTGGATCCAAAAAAGAAGTCCTCTCCTCACATAATAATCAAAATACTAAACATACAGAGTAAAGAAAGAATATTAAGAACTGCAAAGGAAAAAGGTCACGTAACATATAAAGGTATACCTATCAGAATTACACCTGACTTCACACTGGAGACAATGAAAGCCAGAAGGTCGTGGTCAAGCATTATGCAGACAGTAAGAGCCCACAGATACCAGCCCAGACTACTATACCCAGTAAAACTTTCAATCACCATAGAAGGACAAAACAAGATATTTCATGACAAAACTACATTTCACCAATACCTAGCCACAGACACAGCCCTACAGAAAATACTAGAAGGAAAACTCCAACCCAAGGAAGTTGGCTACACCAACAAAAACACAGACAATTGATGGTCTCATAGCAGCAAATCTCAAAGAAGGGAAAAACGCACAAATTAACATCACTAATGATGAAAACTAAATTAACAAGAGATAGCAATCACTGGTCATAAATATCTCTTAATGGAAATGAACTCAACTTACCCATAAAAAGGCACAGGCTAACAGATCGGATATGAAAACAGAATCCATCCTTCTTCTGCATACAAGAAACATGTCTCGACCTCAAAGACAGACATCATCTCAGAGTAAAGGGTTGGTAAAAAATATATCAATCAAATGGACTGAAGAAACAAGCAGATGTAGCTATCCTAATATCTAACAAAATAGACTTCAAGCTAAAATCAGTCAAAAAAGACAAAGAAGGCCATTTCATATTAGTTACAGGAAAAATCCATCAAGATAAAATCTCAATATTGAATATCTATGCCCCAATTACAAGGGCACCCTCATATGTAAATAAAATACTTCAAAAGCTTAACTCATACATTAAACCCCACACACTAATAGTGGGAGACTTCAACACTCCCCTCTCACCACTGAACAAGTCAGTCAGACAAAAAATGAACAGAGAAATAAGAGAACTAAAAGATGTTATGACTGAAATGGACTTAATAGACATCTATAGAATATTCCATCCAAACAGAAAAGAATATACCTTCTTTTCAGCACCTCATGGAACTTTCCCCAAAATTGACCACATACTCGGTAACAAAACAAACCTCAACAAAGACAAAAAAATTGAAATAACCCAACGTACCTTATCAGATCACCATGGTTTAAAACTAGAAGTCAACAGCAATACTAATTCCAGAAAATCCACAAACACATGGAAATTAAACAATGTTCACTTGAATCATCAATGAATCAAGGAAGAAATAAACAGAAAAATTAAAGACTTCCTAAGATTCAATGAAAATGACCACACAACATACCCAAATTTATGGGACACAATGAAAGCAGTGTTAAGAGGAGAGTTCATAGCACTAAATGCCTACATAAAGAAGCTGGAAAAATCTCATACTAGTGAATTAACAGACCATTTGAAAACTTTAGAACAAAAAGAAGCAAACTCACCTAAGAAACTAGATGGCAGGAAATAATCAAAGTGAGAACTGAAATCAACAAAATAGAAACAAAGAAAGAAATACAAAGAATCAATGAGACAAAGAGCTGGTTCTTCAAGAAAATTAACAAAATAGACAAACCTTTATCCAAACTAACCAAAAGGCAGAGAGAGGACATCCAAATTAACAAAATCAGAAATGAAAAGGGGATATAACAACCGACACGGAGGAAATACAGAGAATCATCAGACCATATTTTGAAAACCTGTAGTCCACAAAATTGGAAAACTTGAAGGAAATGGACAACTTTTTGATAAATATCACTTACCAAAATTAAATCAAGACCAAATAAGCAAATTAAACAGTCCTATAACTGCTGAAGAAATAGAAACAGTCATCAAAAGTCTCCCAACCAAAAAAAGTCCAGGACCCGATGGTTTCAGTGCAGAATGCTACAAGACTTTAAAAGAAGAACTAATACCAAAACTCCTCAAATTATTCTACACAATAGAAACAGAAGAAACACTGTCAAACTCTTTTTATGAGGCTACAATTACCCTGATACCCAAACCACAGAAAGACATTACTGAGAAAGAAAATTACAGACCAAGCTCACTCATGAACATTGGTGCAAATATACTAAATAAAATACTGTCAAATCGAATCCAAGAACACATCAGAACCATCATTCACCACGATCAAGTAGGCTTCATCCCATAGATGCAGGGATGGTTCAACATATGAAATTCTGTCAACATAATTCCCCATATAAACAAACTGAAAAATAAAAACTACATAATCATCTCATTAGATGCCAAAAAAGCTTTTGACAAAATACAACACCCTTTCATGATAAAGGTCTTGGGGAGAGCAGGGATACAAGGAATATACCTAAACATAATAAAGGCAATATACAGTAAGCCAAAAGCCAACATCAAACTAAATGGAGAGGAAACTCCCAGGAATTCCACTAAAATCAGGAATGAGACAAGGTTGTTTACTCTTTCCATATCTATTCAATATAGTTCTTGAGGTCCTAGCTAGAACAGTAAAAAACAATGGTCTTATACCCAGTAATGTTTTGTAAGTTGTACTGGTTTAATAAAATTCTGATTGGTTAGTAGCCAGGCAGGAAGTATAGTCAGAGCTACCAGAAGAGAATTCTGAAAAGATCAGTCTGCAGTCATCACCCAGACACAGAGGAAGCAAGAGAATAATGTCTCACTGATAAAATGTACCAAGCCACATGGCTAACACAGACAAGAATTATGGGCTAATTTAAGATGTAAGAGTTAATAAGAAGTCTGAGCTAATAGGCCTACCAGTTTATAATTAATGTAGACCTTTGTGTGTTTTTCTTTGGGACTGAATGGCCGTGGGAGCAGCGCGACAGAAACCTCTATCAACAGAACTCCACTCTCACGAACAGGAGAACGTGGTTGTCTGTAATACTCATACTTGCTAGATATACCATATCCTGTCATAACACCAACTGTAGCAAGTTTATAAGAACTGAAACCATACAGATGATTTCTTTAACCACAATATTGAGGAGGATAAATTAGTAGAATCATTGTATCTAGGGTAAACATTAGAATGAAATAGCTGTTTTCACTGTATAGAGGGTAAACTTCAGAATTCTCACAGCAGAATAGTTGCTTTCTAAAATTTCCTTAGTTGTGAAGAAATAACTGTAGAAGACAACGATTGCTTCCTGTTATCTACAGAGTTGTTTTTATGAAGATTTATAGTATTTGCATGACTTTGGTCACAAAAAGTCCCGGCACATCTGGAGTGACTTGTATTATTGGGTACTACAAATAGTATACATTAAGAACTAAGGTTGTAGGGGTGTGATGGTTCCCTTTAGAAAACATATAGATTAGATCAGGTCTTTGGTATGAGGAGCTTGTTTTATCCCCAAACAACTTCTGTGTAACAATCAATAAATACACCTTTGCATGGCTGTTGGAGGCTCAGTTAATTGAGATTGTTTCTCCCTGCTGCCCCAGAGCCTGGATTACCTCTGGAGTGACCCTCTTTTCTGTATCATACCACATGATATCGACTGACAGAACACCATCAAACTAAGTATGAAAACTCTCTTAACATTTGGAAATAACATACTTACATATCACCCAATGGGTTAAAAATGTGATTTTCATCCTTCTGATTTCCTAAAACAGAATCTAATTATGTGGGCCAAGTTGCCTAGAGCTCTCTATTCAGCACAGACTGACCTCATGACTTTCCTGTTTGTTGTGATTTCAGAGATGTGTCACCATCAAAGACTCAGTTTCAACAGAAGTTTTAAATATATATGTGAATTGGGGGCTGGGGATCTGGCTCAGCAGATAAAGGTACTTGCCACTGAGTCTGACAACTAGAGTTTCATTCTTGGCATCCACATGGTAGGAGAGAACTGACTCCCACAAGTTGTCCTCTGACCACCACATCCGTAATGTGTCATGACTGACCAAACACACACACACACACACACACTTCTGCAGGGGAGCAAACAGCTGTACTCACAGGAATGTTTACAGTCTCTTCAACACAGCCCAAATTGGAAATAACGATGTCTTTCAGCAAGGGAATAACTAACTAACCAGCTGTGGATGTCTCAACAGTAATAAAAAGCAAACCACAGAAGAACCTGAATATCTGACCAAAGAATAGAGTGTAAAAGCTCATTCCATTTATAGAACATTTGTGAAATTAGAAAACAGATCAAGGGTTACCAGGTCTTAAGAGGGGATGGGAGTGAGAGGAAGAGGGTGTGGCCAAAAGGTCTTTATGTGACAGGAATGTTCTCTCTTTACAGCATCAACAACACCCTTCATGTACTGTGGCTTTGTGTGAGGTTATAATAGGTGAGCATGCATGGAGGGCAGACAGCATCTCCCTGTATTGTTCATTATAACCACATACAAATGAATTGTTATCTCAAAATAAAAAGACTTTTTTTTCCCCTCAATGTGTGGGTCAGATAAAATAGGAGGTAGAATAGTGTTGTGGAATATTACTTTAGGGAAAGATGTGTTAGATTTGTTCACATTGTGGAATATTATTTTAATTACGTAAAGATATATTACATTTGTTTATGCTGCATTTAATTATGCAAAGATGTGTTGCTGCTTCACCTTGCTTGCCTAAGGCACCTGACTGGTCTAATAAAGGCTAAATAGCCAATAGCTAGGCAGTAGAGGGATAAGGCAAGGGTGGGAGGCAAAGAGAATAAGTATGAGGAGGAATCTAGGATCAGGAAAGAAGAGAATAAGGGAGAAAGAGAGCGAGACACTCAGGGCCAGACAGCCACCAGTTAGCCAAATATTGAAGAAGCAGTGAAAGTAGAACACACAGAAAAGTAAAAAGACCCAAGCACAAGACAGGTGAAGAGAAACAGGTTAACTTAAATTATAAAAGCTAGTGGGACAAGCAGAAGTTAAGTCCAAGCAGTCATTATTAATAATAAGTCTCTGTGCCAGATTTGGGAGCTGTTTAGTGGCTCAAAAGAAAGCCTGCTACATTTGTTATTCCAATGTGGGATCCATATTTCCACATAGGACCTGAGAAAGCCAGGGGCAGGGGAACAAAAAAACCCTCAAAAAACAAAAAAAAGGATATGGCTTCTTGAGTTTCTGCTATATAGCAGAGCACTTAACAGCAGGCAGGCTAAGTAAAAGTGCCTGCCACAATGCAGACTCCAGCTTCCTAGATCTGGGGCAGTTGAATGCAGCTCCTGGTCAGGTGCAGCTCTT
Source organism: Myodes glareolus (assembly GCF_982192425.1). Lineage (NCBI taxonomy): Eukaryota > Metazoa > Chordata > Mammalia > Rodentia > Cricetidae > Myodes > Myodes glareolus. Next base: position 113,022,375 of record NC_142030.1, read on the forward strand.
GTCAGGTTCATGGGATGTAAAGTTCGATTTTCACAGAGCAAAGCAGATGCCAGGCAAAACCACTCAGCAGCTTAAGGTTTGGCTTGAAAGGCCAGAAAAAGCCAGAAATGAACACAGTAAAGACAGGTCCAAATGAAAAAAAAACTCTAAACAGGTTACAGTGTGTTTAAAAATGTATATAGGTATTAAGAAAACAGGTATAGTCATAGAAAAAAACAGTTTAAAAATAAAGTCTTTAAAGAAAGAGTAAAGTAATTAAAGGAAAAAAGCCACATAAAGATGGGAAACAGGGAGGGCATCTGGATCCTGTATGGGGTTGTGTTGACTGAATTATTTGAATGCTGATGAGTGAATGACAATTGCTGAGAGACACTGGACTGTAAAAGAAACTGCTGAGTTAAACCAGTCTAGATACTTTAGGGGTGTCTTAACTTGAAAATGGAATTCAGTAAATATATTACTTCGGGGGAGCGGTTATGCTTTTGTTCCCACAGAAAACAAAAGACTGTGGATTCCTTCAAGTTTAATGAACATCAGGTTTGATTGGGGGAGACCTACTGAAAACCTTGGCTATAGACATAAAAGAAAGGAATCTAGAGAAACGATAAGACAGGTGACATACATACTGATTCCTCTGCATGGGAACAGCTCCCAGACCGGACAACAAACGCTACAACTAGTTTTCCAAGGACTTGAGCATTATCTCAACTTTCTCAGGGCCCCCTGGGGTTATACCTCAAATCTAGCTCTTCATCTCCTCCATCCTACTTCAGCAAGTACATCTCCATTCACCACTGAAGACAGAACTTATTCATGAGTCCTATTTCCAATCCATCTAGGAATCAACCAATTCTCCCAATCTCTTAAGTCTAGCCTCTTGTCATCTTCTGAATTGCTACTCTAGGCTACACTGTCAAAGTCTTAGTACTCTGTGTTCTCTGAACTCCATACCAGCTTCCTAACTATATTCTTGCTCTTGACCTGGAGTATATCCTCTATTGTGTGATTAGTGAGTCAAAAACTTGGAGTAAATCATATTATTTAGTAGTCTACCATTTTCCCTTGAATTTGGGATAAATTTCTAATTCCTCACTACCATCTGGCCATATATGCTACCAACCTTCTATTCTCTAAACTTACTAATACATTAATTTAAAAAGCCCTGTATGTATTTGCATATTAAGAATAAAGAAATGTATGACATCATTTTGAACAGCATTTTTCACAGTGTCATAAAATGGTGGGAAACTTTCTAATGCTTCTGGTGCTTTTCGTGATAAGTTTCTGGTACATTTATTTGTTCTTATAATTTCCAGGCATTAACCATAGAAATTAAAGGCTGACTTCACAGATAATGTGGAAATCGTCAAGTACACATGACTTCTGCATCCTTACAGGACATTTCAAAACCTTTATCTGTTTATGAAATTGAAACCTTATACCCAGTAAGCTAGATATATTGGATACACCTTCTTCCTGCTGTAAAATGTGTGCTGCCCAGGCAAGGGACTCTCCTTTGTTGTCAGAGAAAAGCTGAGTAAGGGAGGGAGTACAAATTGCCCAGCACTGGGTCTTAAGGATAGAATATGAGGAAGCTCAACTTGACCTCATTCTAAAGGCAACCAGGCAAATATAGAGGGGTTTCCAGGTGTCCAAGGAGATGTCCCCAGCTTGTTCCTTGGGCAGCTGAGGAGAGGGCACCTGAACTGGCCTTGTCCCATAGCCACACTGATAAATATCTTGCATATCACCATAGAACCTTCATCTGGCGATAGATGGAGATAGAGACAGAGACCCACATTGGAGCACTGGACTGAGCTCCCAAGGTCCAAATGAGGAGCAGAAGGAGGGAGAACATGAGCAAGGAAGTCAGGATGCGAAGGGTGCGTCCACCCACTGAGATGGCGGGGCTGATCTGATGGGAGCTCACCAAGGCCAGCTGGACTGGGACTCAAGGAGCATGTGATCAAACTGGACTCTCTGAACGTGACTAACAATGAGGGTTGACTGAGAAGCCAAGGACAATGGCACTGGGTTTTGATTCTACTGCATGGACTGGCTTGTGGGAGCCTGGTTTGTTTGGATGCTCACCTTCCTAGACCTGGATGGAGTGGGGAGGACCTTGGACTTCCCACAGGGCAGGGAACCCTGACTGCTCTTTGGACTGGAGAGGGAAGGGGAGGGTGAAGGGGGGGAGGAGAAGGGAAATGAGAGGAGTTAACTCTGCATAAAAAAGAGCAAAACAAAACAAAACAAAAAACTATGAGAACTATGATGTTCTTATAACAAGGATGTTCTACGAAAGAAAAACAGAACATGGTATGTTAGTATAGTGGAATACTCTTCAGCAAAAAAAAGAACAAAGTATTGGTAGGTAACATTATAAATGAATGCAAAAATAAAGTGGAAAAATTCAGATATAACAACATTTTATTATTCTGGTTATAGAAACATCTAGACCTAATATAAACCCACGAAGACAGAAGAAGACTATCATTGTCTGGGAATGTTTATGGGAAAAGAGAGGACTGTATCACCAGCCTCAAGGGGATGCTACAGTGATGTAAATGTTTTAAGAAACTATATCCTGATCAGTTGCAGAACTCTAAAATTTTCAAAATTTAAATTATTTATAGCAGTCACTTAACTTAAAGCTTTAAGATTGATGAATATTATGATATGCAAATTATCCTACAATAAAAGGAAAGGGGACAGTTGGAAAATGAGGGAATGAGAACAAAAGAACTACAATGTCACCATATTGTAGTTTTCTTAAAATCTGCTATCAGATTTTTAGGTCAAAATATCAAATTAAACAGGATCTCTTAACAAAAATGTAAACAGTTAAGTGTTCTATCTTTTAGTGTAATGAAAAGCCCATCTATAAAATCGACTCAGTCCATGGATCACTAGCCTTCTCCCTATGGCCTGGAATGACAGACGTGCTGCTTGTTCAAGCTAACACCATTGGTGGTAGGAAGCAGAGATGAAGCTCATCATCCACACAACTGCACCATCAGGCAACTAGCAGGGATATTCCGAGTCAATCAAGTCCTGTCTTCTAGGCATTAGCAGTATTAAAACAACTGTAAACATCAACTTCAAATGATTTCAGCCTTTTGCAGTCTCTCTCTACCACAATGCTCACATGGAGATCAGTTATTGTGCAGGTGTGTATGTGTGTGTGTGTGTGTGTGTGTGTGTGTGTGTATGTGCATGTGTGGTGCAGAGGTGGAAGTGTATGTGGTAGAACAGCATCCAGGATTTGCCTTATAGTCTTTTCAACTCACCAAATGAATGATAAAGGCTTGATTGCATTCTTTTCCATGAAAGTGATGAGCGACAAAAGCCGGTCATATATTTTAGAGGTACTAGGGCAAGAAATGTTGTGAATCAATGTTTGAATATGATTTGATAGTCACTCTAAGAGTAGAGATTATTTTATGATGATCAAATTTTGGATAGTCAAAGGTGATTGAACGGGACTATGAGTTTTCCTTCTGATAAATATTCTAGTTGTCATTTGTATTTTAATGTGGTATAACAATAGTGTGCATAAGAAAAAAAAAACAAATGAACACCACTATCAGAGAGAACCAGCTTCAGCTCAATCAAACTGATTCTGACTTTCTTCACCTCTCTCCAAATATATCTGGATCATAACTTTAAATATAGTTCTCTTAAGTGGGGATGGAAGAGGCTAGGAAAGGGAATGGGGGTGTGAATATGATCAAAATATACACTATAAAAATGTCATGAGATCAATCACTATGTATTTAATGTGTTAAAAATATATTAAACCTTATAGAAGAGAAAGTGGAAGTACACTTGGACGCATTGGCACAGGAGATCACTTCCTAAATATAACCCCAGCAGCACAGACACTGAAACAATTAATAAAGGGGACCTCTTGAAGCTGTAAAGCAAAGGACACAGTCAACAAGACAAAACAACAGCCTACAGAATGGGAAAAAAATCTTCACTAACTCCACATCAGACAGAGGTCTGATCTCCAAAATATACAAAGAACTCAAAAAATTGGTCATCAAAAGAACACATAATCCAATAAAAAAAATGGAGTGCAGACCTAAGCAGAAAACTCTCAACAGAGAAATCTAAAATGGCTGAAAGACACTTAAGGAAATGCTCAACATCCTTAGTCATCAGAGAGAAATATAAATCAAAAACAACTCTGAGATTCCATCTTACACCTATAAGAATGGACAAGATCAAAAACACTGATGACAACTTATGCTGGAGAGGATGTGGGATAAAGGGAACACTCCTGCATTGCTGGTGGGAATGCAAGCTGGTACAGCCCCTCTGTATGTCAGTGTGGCAATTTCTCAGAAAATTAGGAAACAACCTTCCTCAAGACCCAGTAATGCCACTTTTGGGTATATATCTAAAGGATGCTCTGTTGTGTCACAAGGACATGTGCTCAGCTACATTCATAGCAGCATTGTTTGTCATAGCTAGATCCTGGAAACAACCTAAATGCCTCTTGACCAAAGAATGGATAAGGAAAATGTGGTACATTTACACAATGGAGTACTACACTGCAGAAAAAAAAATAATGACATCTTGAATTTTGCAGGAAAATGGATGGAACTAGAAAACATCCTTTTGAGTGAGGTAACCCAGACACAGAAAGACAATTATCACATGTACTCACTCATAAGTGGTTTTTAAACATAAAGCAAAGAAAACCAGGTTACAAATCACAATCCCAGATAAACTAGACAACAATGAGAACCCTAAGAGAGACATACATAGATCTAATCTATATGGAACGTAAAAAGAGACAAGATTTCCTGAGTAAATTGGGAGCATGGGGACCTTGGGAGAGGATTGAAGGGGAGGAGAAAGGTAGGGAGGGAAGAAAAATGTAGAGCTCAATAAAAATAAAAAATACTAATCAAAAAGAAAATATATTCCAAGAACAATTCTGTGTCCGGACCGCCCAGATAGTATCTCTCTATGTAACAGCTTTTGCTGTCCTAACCAGGATAGCCTTAAACTCACAGAGATCTGCCTGCTTCTGCCTCCTGAGTGCTGGGATTAAGGCATGTGCCACTACCACTTGGCTAGATTCTGTTTTTATAGAAACTAAGGTTACAAGACTGTTGTCTTGTTCTCTTGGAGTTTTCTCAAAAGCACTCAGTTCCCTCTCATGACTCCATTGGACCGTGTTTTGACTGACAGTCTTTAAACAAATGGAACCAGATATCCTTATGCAGAAGACTTAAACTAAATTTCTCTCTTATTCTGGACAAAAGCTAACTCCAAATGGGTCAAAGACTTTAATGCAAGACCTGGAACTCTGGCATTATCAACAGAAAATGCTGGCTTTAGGCAGAGAGAAGGACTCCTAAATAGGAACGTAGAGCTCAGAAAATATTATGCAAAAATCAACAAATAGGCTTGCAGCAAATTCAAAAGCTTCTGCAAAGCAAAGGAAAGAAGAGAAGAAAGGGAAAGCCTACAGAGTGGGAGAAAATTCTATCTTTTCTGCCAGTAGAGTATTAATACCCAGAACACAAGAAGAAATCAGTGATCAACACCAAAAGAACAAGTATAGCAATCAGCAAATAGGCAAGTGAACTGCAATGCCAGCTCCAAAGAACAATCTGTGGTAAGTGCTCAGCAACACTGGCCATTAGGGAGATGCAAATCAAAACGACACTGAGATTCTCTCCTAGCCAGAACAGTTTTCATCGAGAATACAAAGTAAATAAATAAATAAAACAAGCATATGAGGGAAAAGCCTTCTCTATATACTGTTAATTGAAACATAATTTAATATAGTCATTAAGGAAATCAGTACAGAGGTTCCTCCAGACTAAAACAAACATCATTATATGATCCAGAAATGCTGTTCTCTCCCGCCTAAACCCCTAATTTATATAATTCAAAACTTCACAGTGAATGATCATTCTGTAAATTAAACAGCATTAGACACAAAGCCCCCTTTTCTAAAGAGCCCTGGGCATGAAGCAAGCTTTGTACACACAAGTGTCCTAACATGGAGCTAGCATCTGCAGCCTCCTTCCACTCACCCAGGTTTGGGGAAACTGGTGCCAGAGTTGCAATCTTCACACCACAAGGTCTTTCAGTAGCTGGGTCGGACACCACAGATACTCAAAGTCCTATTTTTGTTTACTTTGGTTTTGTAAAATGGTTTGTCTTGTTATACAACACACCCTCTGGAAAAATCTCTAAGTCCAGACAGAGAGGGGATAGTGAGAAACCCAGAGTCTCAATCAGTGAAGACTACCACTAAGCTCAGCTACTTAAGGGCCCTGTAACATGAACCAATTGAAACTTCCCCAGGGTGGCAGTGTCAGATGCAAAAAGCAAAAACATCTGATGGGTAAGGTAATACTTCTCTGTGTTAGGATGAAAAGTACCTGAAATAACCTTTGGGGAGATAGTGCAAATAACAGAGCATAATACAAGTATAGTCTATTTTGGTGAAGTGTGACTCAGTGCAATCCTCTGACTGACATCCTGGACTTTCTACTCAAGTGTGAGTGTTTTGTTGTTTTTATTTGGTCTGTGCTAGACTCCTGGTTTCTGAACAGTCATTATTCTGCCTTTGAGGATCCACATTCCAAATGACCACCTTTGGGTAGAAGGGGTGTGAATTGCAATGCACAACCCTATAGAGTTATGGGCATATCTCTGTGCGCCACTTGGACTCCTTAAACTGCCTTCAGAAACTTCCTCTAATGGGATGATCGCACTGGATGAACTCAGGGATGTTCACTCCTTCCAACTATAGTATTGCTCACATCCCTTACTATACGAAACGAAAATACAATCTCCTAACATAGAGGTGTGAAGGTATCCCCATGTAAATGCTGCACCTATGCCCTCTTCCCTTTCTAATCAAGCTTCAAAGAGTGGTGCAGACACGGATCCCTGCTTCCTGACTCTACTGCCAGTGAAATGCTCTCTGCTTTATTTCTAGCAGGAAATGAGTAGCAGGAAGCAGAACAAGAGACAGCCCAGTGGACAGTACAGATCTCATTCCTTCTTTCTCACTTCTAATAGCAGCTCCAGTTCTCTGTAGATCTTCTAGCAGGCAGTGAGCTTCCTAGCATGAATTAGCATTGCCATGCTTCTGGTCCTTGACCATCAATGAGCTTAACTTATATTATGTCATGCTCATCTCCACTTCAGATGGACATCTTAGCTCTGTTATTCTTTATCAGTTGAGTTTGAGGTAGAGTTCCATGTAAACAAATAGAACAATTTTAAGTGCCCAGTGAGCTGAGTTTTGACAAATGGCACACCCAGGTGACCCACGTGACCATCACCTTTATCAAGACATCTGGAAGATGTCCATCCCCACAGAAGCTCCCACTTGCTCTTCTGTGTCAACCCCACATTCCTCAGACCTCCACAGCTATTGATTAGCTTTCTAGAACTATGGATTGGAATTTTATATACACTGTATACCTACCTATCTTGTTACTTTCATTCACTGGCAAGTAGTAGCTGTCTACTGTTTAGATGCAGCAGGATCTATTTACCCATTCATGTGCTCACAAACACAGTGTGGTATGAATGAAGTTGCTATAAAAATTCCTATACAAATCAATCATTCTGTGTACATTTTTCCTTCTCTTAGATAAATACCTAGAAATTTAGTGGCTATGTGTATCTCCCCTCCTCGTGACTGTCTCTGTGTATGTGGTATGCATGTACACATGTTCATATACATGTGGGTATGTGTGTATATATGTGTGAGTATGTGCAGAGGTCAGAGGCTGGTTCTGAATGTCTTTATTGTTCTCCACTGTGCTTTTTCAGACAGAGTCTCACACAGAACCTGGAACATATGGATTCCGTAAGATTAGCTGCACAGCAAGTCCCAGGGATCTTCATGCTCTGCCTCCCCATCATTGGGATTATAGACATACGTTACTATGCCAGGCTTTTTTGATCTTTTCATATTTGTATACAATGAAATATGATCACATATATCCACATTTCCCTTCTTCTAATCTTCTCTTCTCCCCATCTCTCTCTCCTAAATTCAAATTGCCTTTCTTTTCATGACCCACTAAGTTCAATTAGTGTTGCTCATATATGCATTAGAAACTGCCATTAGGCCCAGATGACTATGTAGATTCCCATCAGATCCCAGGTCTGAGGGCAGTCAATGTATCTGGAAAAGCAGATACAAGCAGGGAGCTTTTAGAGAAATGTCTAATGCACAGTCTTACATAAAACCACACATATTCCCCGAAGCCTAAAGTGTGACTGAATATTAACTAAATGAAATAAAATGGTTTATAAAAGCATATTCTGTCTCAGAATCCATTTTGCGGGGTAGAAAGGTGAGAGGATCAACTTTGCTTTCTTCTTCTCAGGAAAAAGAACTTGAACAGATCATTGGAAAGAGAAGAAACTTGCTCAGATTATGCTTTAAATGACAGTGTGTTATAGGGTCCCCTTAGAGCTTCTACAAGATAGATAGTGATGACATGAAATCTCAACCAACACATAAAATTCACAGTGCAGTCTGAAGTGGTTGTGAGGTTATAAGCGCACATGAGGACATCTGAGAGCTACTTTGAGAATACAGATTCGTGGGTCTGTCATATCTTTCTGCTGCCCAGTTCTCTCCATCCTTGTCTCCCACAGCACCCCGTGGAAACACCTGCCAGAGTGTCTCATCTCAGAGTCATAAAATCTATGCCACTTCCTGTAGGTGTCTGAAGTCATACTGGCACCCATATAGTGAGACTATATACAATACCTGGTTCCAATATCAAGCCAGCTGCCAGAATCCTTGACCAAGAAGAAAAAATGCTGTAAAAGATAATACAATATGACCCCATTAAAAACAAAGACTATTTAATTTCAATCTATAAACAAAGTTGTTTTAGGGATGAGTATTTGACACATCATTTTCTACCCAGAATCCACAAGAATATACACTTAACTGCTACTTCTGTTTGTATTAAAATAAGAAGTAGCCCAAATGCCACAAATGGAATTAAGATTCAATAAAATGAATACAAAGTGATTTTTATGAATAATAAGAAATAAAACCACCCAACTCCAATAAAAATATTAAAAATGCCCAAGATTCAACTGAAGTCACAGCATCTGGTCAACAAACATTTAGTGATGCTGTTAACTATGAATTAATAATAGTCACTGACAGCATCCAGAAATAGTCTCCTCACGAGACACATCATCTCATGATGATTCAAATTATGAGCTGTGTAAATGCTTGTGTGCATGTACTGAGAGATACAGAACAGAGGAAGGTGAAATCTAACTGAAAAGCAAGAATCAGATAAAGATATAATCGAAGAGGCGATGAGGAAGTTGTTTTTGGACAAAGGGAATAATCTACTAAACATCAAGGGTCCACCCAGATCAAGTTCATAGGTTCAAAGTGATGCTGGTTTAAGGAAAACAAGGAAGGAGGGATATAAAATTAAGCCAGTCAAAAAACCTGGATCAGAAACAGTTTGGTGACTTAAACCAAGTGACCTGATTCTTCACACAAACTCAACCAGAACCATTTATTCTCATCTGTTCTTGCCTATCTGTTATGTTGTGAATGTTGATTTTGTCCTAACATTATTTGTGATCAATTTGAGAAATATACTAGATATTTATTTGAACAAAACATAAAAATGTTCTCATCTAAATCAAGTAGACAGCAATCAGATTTGAGAAATTATTTAGCAGATATATAGTCAGGTATGAATCATACCTTAAAAGAGGCATGGCTCTCAGCTACTGGGAGGTGGTTTCTAGGCCTTGGAATGGATAATGAAGCATTTTGCCAGTGGCCCTGGTTACCAGTCTAATAATATGATTTATGAGGGGAACTTTGAGCCACATGGTATGTTCTCTCCTCTTGAAAGAACTGGAGATTAATGATCAGTTACGTGTGCCATGTTGACCAACACGCACTAAAAAGAAAAGGAAAGCCTAGGCTGGCAATGTGCCATGTGTATTGTTACTCTGTGTTGAGGGATAATGTTGCTCTCACTCCACTAGAAGAAAGCAGGAGAACTCTTCATTCTATTCAAACAGAAATTCCTTTGGGTGGCTTATTTGTATGATCTCACCATCACAAACCAGAACTGAGAATATAACAGGATTCATTGAGTTCAGTGATGGCTTCTAGAAAATTATCAAACCTAACTGTGGGTACAGTAACAATATATGAGATTATCTAAAAGTTCTTAGAATCCACTGATTATAGCTATTAACATTAACATCCCCCAGTTGACAAAGCTGCACTTCATTTTTCCTTTCTTCACTCCTTTTTTCTCTTTTTTAATCTTGGAGAACCAGAAGTCAATATTTAAATGAGTGAATCTGAAGCTGGCTTCTTCTGTTAATCTATGAAAGGCTCATTTCAAACACAAATGAAGAGAACAGCCTGAAAGAGCAAGTATAAAATAAAATAACAGTCTGAATAAATCAAGTAATAAGAAACAATTTCACAGCTTAAAAAGTTTCATTAGCAATATAAAAAGTAATATATCTGTACAAACTGCCAAGACTTAAAACTCAGTATATAGATTTCATGTACAGAAATGTATTCATATTTCTCCTAATTAAACAGAAACAAACTTGGTTTCATGAGCTGACATACTGATGTAAGTAAGTGCCTTACCAAAGCCATGATGTCTGATATGACAAGAACAACGAGGAAAAGGCTGGAAAATAAAGGGAAAAATACACATAATGTAATAGGCACACCTTTCAAACTCATTAGAACCCAACTGTGAACAGTGTCCTCAGGTAACTGAGGAAGATAAAACGAGACCACTACCCAAAATGTACAAGGTTTTATGAGTTCAGTTACGGAGACTAATGAACAAGACACATAAATGACAACTAGGAAAGTTTGTTTTAAGTCACATAAAATAAAATAATGTTAATATGGCTTTTCTACCTTACTTTATCTAACACATATTTTATGGAGTGGGTAAGAAAATATGCAGTGGGTAAGAAAATACCACCTTGGTGTGCTACATTCAACTTAAGTCTTGGTGGTGTGGGTATAAAAAACAACCAGAATGTAAACAAAGTTTTCTTTATGTGCCAGACTTAAAAATTCTAAGATTTTAACAACAGAAACAAAATGCCTCTGTGAAGACAGAGACAGGAGGGCAAGACATGAATGAACAAGAGTTAAGAAGCAAATAAGCAATAAGGAAAGGTGTAGCCTGGCTTCCATGATGGGTTAGGAGAAAAAGAGAGAGAGAGAGAGAGAGAGAGAGAGAGAGAGAGAGAGAGAGAGAGAGAGAGAGAGAGAGATTCAAGTCTACCTGTCAATAGGAAAATGGAATCACTGAGTTGAATGGATGGTATATTAAACACAAGGAGCTCTGACACAGGGAAAACAATGTCAAGCCTTTCAATGGCTTAAGGGTCACAAGAGAAATTTTTGTTTTGTGTTCTTAAGCCTTTGATATTGCTACCTCTGCCTCTTGAGACTTCATTGCATTAGTCTCAAAACAGAATTACCACACACAGGCACACCAATACATGTATACAGTCACACATGTCGGTCAGATTTCTGCTTTTATCTCATTGCCCACTGTTCTCATACAAAGCTTAATTAAAATTCTTCCTGAAAACTTTGTCTGCTAGCATTGATGCAGGAAAGCACATGCTATGTGACTCAACAGGCTTTATTGAGGCTGAGAAGGAGCACATGCTTTCACTATTGAACTCATGTAAATATCCAGAAAGATTATTTTCTTTTGAACTAGAAATAAGATTTTCACTATGCCTAAACAGTAGAAGGAAATCTTGAAAAGAATTATGATGCATACATACTAGAAAGCTAAACTGAGTTCTACCTTAGGCTCATCAAGGAAATATGCAAATTTATGTTAATACTATTCATCCTTTTAGTATTGACTGCGCCAGCTTGATTCACTTATAAAAGTGCTATTTATAAGTCTTTTCAGAGAATCTCTGTGCTGATGAGGTAATTTTATGGGTTAAAAAAGTAAATACTTGGTTAACAACTTCTCTTTCACAATCTTGAATGCTGAAGACTAACTGTTCAAGAAATATCTCAAAACTCAGAATCCTTCTCACATATTTCTCAATGTATATTTTTGCAAATTATTGATATAAAGTAAAGTTAATGTGAACTCATATAAAATGAAATAATGCTAACAAATGTGTTTAATATGTTTTTAATAAATAAGTCAAAAGAAACTGTAACAGTAACCTTTCATTTTTTGTAGGAGCCATTATACCTTTAACAAACAAATAATTAATTACAGCATTTAAAATTTGTGTTTTTCTAGAGAGAATCTATAGTACCTTGAATAAGATTCTAATGTTTTTACTGCAGAGAAAGTATATTTGTCTGCTAAAGGCCCTAATTAGTCAATTTCCTCTAATGACAACTGAAATCTAAAAATAGAAAACTTCTGAATTTTAAAATAATCAATTTGTGTCACACACTTTTAACAGCAATCACATGACATATCTTTAAATGTTCTCTCATTTATAAACAAGGGGGAAACCCAGGACTTCTTAAGCATTTATCTTACCCCTTTGATGACAGCTGTGTAGTTATCTGAACTGCTTCAAAAGCACACATCACAAGAACAAAGGGAATTAAAATCTGTTTCCAAAAACAACAAAAGATGTCATTGGTAACAAGTGCCTGAAACACGTCTGACGCAAATACTACTTCTGCTTACAGAATGACTTTCAATCTCTCAAACAACTTATATACCAGTTGAGAGAAAACAGAGATAAAGCGTGAAACTGTCACATGGGACAGTGAACAACAATTTAAAAACCAACAATAATACACCAAGAATAATAGCAAAAATTAACGTGTATTCCAAATTAAAATCTCCTACAATTTTGCCCTACTTGACATATTCTGCTGATTCGTGACAACGTTCATGTTTCCAAGAGCATGTGACAGCGTGTGCCCAAAGCTGGTCAGTTGTGCAGCCTGCTGATACGACACACAGATCAGTGGACCTGCTCATTACTAGATGACCACAGCACAAGAACACAACTCATCTATTTCATTATTGCTCTTCTGAGTTTAAAAATGGTACTTTATTTATGATTATAAACTTATACTCAGTATAGTACATTTGAAAACATATGCAGAAAACATAAGATTTTATAGTAATTGAAAGTTCATCATCTAGACCAGATGCTCTTAGCCTTCCTAAGGTTGTAACCCTTTAATAGTTCCTTATGGTGTGGGAACTCCAACCATAAAATTATTTCACTGCTACTTCATAACTGTAATTTTGCTACTGCTGTGAATCATAATGAAATATCTGACATGCAGGATATCTGATATGCAACCCCCAATATTATTAATATGTGTGGAGTATTATTTTACAATAAAAGTTTTAAACTTTTTTCATTCTTTGAGAACTTCATACATGCAAATAATGAAATGCAATCATATATATACATTATATATATATATTTTATATATATATATATATATCTCCTACTCTTCCCATATCTCAACAAAAGACTAAGTCTGTATTTCATAAGCTGGGGGTGGTTTATGGTAAAGAAATGATGTTCAAGACTTAGAAGATTCGTCTCCAAAGGACATATGAACACAGCAGAGTTCAGGAGTGTGCTCACCACAGTACTCATCAGCTAACACTAGCTGTCAAGTGCATTATGTTGCTACAACTTACTGAATTATGACAGAAATTAAAGATCTACTATTTTAATTTGATTTTTTATGTTTAATTAGTATCATAGTCCTCAGACTAAGCAAAAAAATCACTAAAAACTGTAGATGATAATATAGGGAGACCCTAATATATTTTAAAACAAGTCAATAGAGAATAGAGACTGGGACTTCTTATCATTTCTCAAATTACATTTCTATTACTGTAGTAAAAACAATCAGCGAGACTGGTTTAGCACAGAAGCTCCAACCAAGAGAATGTACACCTTCAACACTTATTATTCCTGTACCTGAATATTTAAAGAAATATATACTAACCACATAAGATGTACCAAGTGCTACAGAGGAGAAGTTTAGTAAACCGGTAAGGATAACAACTATGATGGTTTGAATGAGAAATGCTCCCCCACAGACCCATGTATTTGAGCATTTCATCACGGCTGGTAGCACAATTTGGAAGGTTATGAACCTTTAGGTTGTCAAGTCCTATAGAAAGAAGTACATCGCTGAGAGCAGGCTTGGAGAACTTATAGTCTGGCTCGCACTTCCTGTTCTCCCTGTTTCCAGTGTGCAGATGAAATGTGATCTCTCCGCTTCCTAACTGCAAGACTGGATTGGATTTATGCTTCTGCTTCTATGCCATCTTTGTCATGATGAACCAAATCCCTTCTGGAACTGTCAGCCAAAACAAACCCTCTCTTTCCTAACTTGCTTTTTATCAGGGCATTTTATTACAGCAACAGAAAAACAAATAATATTCTACCACAACCTTTATCTCTAGAAACCTGAACATGTAATTACTTTCATACTGTGAGCACTCAGTTAGTACCTGACATATTACATAAACAGAATACTCAATGAGACATTTGTTAAAAGGACTGACCAATTCTAGGTACATGGGAAAATGATAACATAGTGACTGTCCTATGGTTGGAGACCACAGAGTCAGGAAGCTTCTTGAAAACACACAGTTTGGTCATAGTTCTCCTACAGCCTTTAATTCTGATATGATTTTCTTGAGTTAACAGAATCCTTATTCTTTTATAGTCAAATAGTTTTAAGAATAAAGCAAAGATCAATGCTATCTGGAAGCAGGGGTCCAGGGTCGCCTCAATCAACACAAGTTTGACAAGGTACCTCTGCTACAGTGACTTTACAATCTTAATGCAACATAATGCACAACCTTAATATCAAAATCTTTAAAGCATTTAATGAAAGTAATAAAATTAGAAAACCAACCTTCCACATCATGAGAGCTCCCATCATGAAAGGACTAAACACAGTTAGAAAGCAATACACAGAGGCAAGGTCAAAGCTAGACAATGCGAAAGGAAAGAGAAAAGATTTTAGAATTCATACTTTAACTTTAAAAGAATATTCTTTTAAAAGAATGTTCAGAAGTTCTCTGAAATTGCCTCTTACTAAAACTGAGTCATACTAGAATAAACAAAATGTATCTATATGCTAATCTCCATTATTATCATATTATACTACAATATACTGTATTATTGAATATAAAAACAAGGTAAAATGACTGGACAGATGGTTCAGCAGCTAAGAGCAGTTGTTACTATTCTAAAGGACCCAAATCATCAGGTGACAGCCTGTCACTCCAGTCCCAGGATAGCTGATATTCTTTTGGCCCAAGGGTGTGCGCGGGCACACACCTACACGGGCACACACACACACACACACACACACACACACACCACACACACTAAATGTAAAAATTTACCTATTAATAGAAGCTATATTTCCAGTTCCAAAAAACGCAGTCACTAAAAAGAAAACCTACATACAGTTAAGGAAATGCATAAATAAACCAGAATTCATAACATTTCTTTCTTTCCAAATCATTTATTCTTGTCTAATTGTCAAGAGAATCTTGCAAGTAGTGACTAATCTTGGTTTACAAATGAAATATTTCCAATTCTACTTCCACATCAAGCATCTTCTTAATGAGTCTGGGTCAAATCATCTAACAAAGACAGTCCCTAGAATGGAGGGAAGGACATGAGTTCAAGCTGATTTTCCTTTCTCCTTCAGCCAGAGCTTCTGTACCTGGTGTTTGGTGCGCTCTCTTTTACATTTATGAAAATAAAAGTCAATTCTCCCACAAAAGCAATTTACTTTTTTATCTGTTTAATCATCATGAATTGTTTGAAAGGGATGGTTGTGTGCATTCCTGGTGAATGCATTACAGAGATCTGAAAACCAGTAGGTGTATGGAGCTGCTATGACTCTTGAGAAGGCTGTTTTCTTCTTCTCAAGCATCAACAGGATGAACTGTCTGTGCCTGTTGCCTATGACTTTTCAGAAGGATGTAGGTCTAGAGCATCAGACATTTTCAGCTATAAGATGGTTTTATTTACATATACTTATCATTGGCTCGTTACATATAAAACTCATAATAGGTTCTGCAAAAAGTTCAAAAAGAAACAAAATATACTTTAGAACAACTCAACTAATAGATAATGTTGAACATTTTTAATCCTTACTGATTTATTATTATTATTATTATTATTATTATTATTATTATTGAGCGTGTGTGTGGAGGGGTGCGTGTGCATGTGTATATGTGGAAGTTAAAGAACAACTTTAAAGAACAGATTCTCTCCTTCCATAGTGGGTTCTGAGAACTAAACTCTGGTCATTAGGCTTACATGGTGTATTAGCTACTTTCTATTGCTGTGATTAACACAGGCCAAAAGCAGCTTAGTGAGGAAAGGATTTATTTGGTTTACAAATTCAGATCACAGTCCATCATTGTAGGAAGCTAAGGCAGAAACCTGGAGGCAGGAACTGAGGCGGAGATCATAAAGAAACACTGCTTACTGACTTGCTGATCAGGCACTGCTCGGCCAGCTTTCCTTATACAACCAGGTACCAGCCAGGGGCAGCACCACCGCACTGGACTGGGCCCTCCCACATCTGACAGGCTTGACCACAGGTCAACTGATTGGGTTCCTTTTGCCCACATGACTCTAGTTTGTTTCAAGTTTGACAAAAACTAACTCACACTCACACGATGAAGGCTTTTACCTGCAAAACCATCTTGCTGGCTCCATTTCCTGAACTTTGTTTAGGATCAATCTTGTTGATGTCCAGGACTGATGGCTAGTAAAGCACTGAAAATGATGCCTGACTTAATCACAGTCTTTGTTCAAATGAGCTCTTTCCTCATCACACATGTGCACAGAGACTTGGTACAGAGACCCCACAGGGAAATCAGGACAACTTCCACATTGATCAGCTGAGATGTAAAGGTATGCTGCAGCCATTCTCTGAACTCAAGTCTGAACCAACTGGCAGTTATTGTCTGGTCTCTGTCTTAAACAGAAGTAGGTACTAAGAACATACATGTGAATAAAATTGTCTTAAAGTCATTTAAATATGCTGGTAAAATTGGTAGACATAGTGGGAAAATAAATTACATCATGAAACAGTAGGTAAGTGTGATAAGAGCTAATGAATCGTTGAAAAACACAGGAAAAATGAAGGAAGGAATATAAGCAACATGCTAATAAAAACTTGAATTTTGAATTTTGGAAGGAAATAATGTGGGAAGTAAACAGTTCAGGTAAGTGGCATAATGAAAATTCATGTGATTTGTGATACACAAGCAGAGGAAGACAGAAGCAGGAGGCTGTGTAGGGATCTGGTTCAGTAGTCCGTGTCAGAGGCAGGAGCATGTCTAGGGATCTGGTTCAGTAGTCCGTGTCAGAGGCAGGAGGGTGTCTAGGGATCTGGTTCAGTAGTCCATGTCAGAGGCAGGAGGGTGTCTAGGGATCTGGTTCAGTGGTCCGTGTCAGAGGCAGGAGGCTGTGTAGGGATCTGGTTCAGTAGTCCGTGTCAGAGGCAGGAGGGTGTCTAGGGATCTGGTTCAGTAGTCCATGTCAGAGGTGGGAGGGTGTCTAGGGATCTGGTTCAGTAGTCCGTGTCAGAGGTGGGAGGGTGTCTAGGGATCTGGTTCAGTAGTCCGTGTCAGAGGCGGGAGGGTGTCTAGGGATCTGGTTCAGTAGTCCGTGTCAGAGGCGGGAGGGTGTCTAGGGATCTGGTTCAGTAGTCCGTGTCAGAGGCGGGAGGGTGTCTAGGGATCTGGTTCAGTAGTCCGTGTCAGAGGCGGGAGGGTGTCTAGGGATCTGGTTCAGTAGTCCGTGTCAGAGGCGGGAGGATGTCTAGGGATCTGGTTCAGTAGTCCGTGTCAGAGGCGGGAGGGTGTCTAGGGATCTGGTTCAGTAGTCCGTGTCAGAGGCGGGAGGGTGTCTAGGGATCTGGTTCAGTAGTCCGTGTCAGAGGCGGGAGGGTGTCTAGGGATCTGGTTCAGTAGTCCGTGTCAGAGGCAGGAGGGTGTCTAGGGATCTGGTTCAGTAGTCCGTGTCAGAGGCGGGAGGGTGTTTAGGGATCTGGTTCAGTAGTCTGAGTCAGAGGCAGGAGGGTGTCTAGGGATCTGGTTCAGTAGTCCGTGTCAGAGGCGGGAGGGTGTCTAGGGAGCTACTTTGGGTAAGAGCACCCATCACCAGTTGTTACTCAGTTCACACAGGTATCTGCTGATTTCCAGGAAAATGATGGATAGAGGGCTTTCAAAGTAAGGAGAGGTCAGAGTTAGAAAAGTGGATGCCAGAGGTGTCTGACAGTACTAGAGGAAAAGCGTCACTCATTAGACACTGGAAGCAGGCTGCAGAGCGAGACGGGGAAAACTATGGTTCAAGATCAGGCAAAGGAAGAAAAAGAGAAGAGTGATTTGAAAAAATGAAGAAAACAAAACATACAGCCATAAAAACAGCAGACTGGTAGCGAGAAGGACTAGAAAGAGGGGCCAACAAGATCTGATCACAGAACAAAACTTTCAATTATCTATGACAAGTAAGGTCTGGACAGCTAAGGTTCAGTATGGTAATACAGAAACCGTATTGTGTTAAAGCCTGCTAGGACAGAAGATCTTAATTATTCTCACAAGAAGAGGGAGGGAAGGCAGGAGCGAAAGAGGAAGGATGGGAAGAAAATGTGAAGAGGGAAGGAAAGGCAAGAGGAAGAAATACAAATGGCAGCAGGGCAGATGAGAATGCCAACTATTTTGTGTGATCATTTTGCTGTGTGAGGCGAAGCACTGAACTATACACCTTTCATGTTTATCGGTTTTATTAATTTTACCTCAGAAAAGCTGAAAATTTTGCTAAATTTTTTTAAAGGAATAACTCACTATGATTTTCATGGAACTGGTCAATTGGTCTTCCTGAACTGAGGCTTCATTGTGCCATCTTTCAAATGTGTAATGCTCAGTAATTCCATGAGATCACCTCTGATTGGATCCAAAGCCTATCAGTGAGATGGAAGTTAACCTAACAAGCCTCAGGTAAAGCACACAGGATACAAACTCCTCTAGGGCAGGAGAAACTAAACAGGAGTTGAGAGTTGAAAGAATTCCATTTTAGTTTTAACATTTTATTCTTAAGGAATATATGCATATATGATAAAATCTTAACTGCTAAAAGACTGAATGGTAGGAACAAACACATTTGCAACATCGTTTTTCTATAGCTAAAAAAGTATTTGTTTGTTTCCCCTACTAGGGGTTGAACCCAGGGCTTGGTGCACGCACTTGCTTGGTGCAAGCACTCTATCTACTCCTGACCTAAAAGCCTACCATCTGTCCTCTCCAAGTGAGGATGAGAGCTATGTATATGAGAAAACTTGAGTTGAGAAAAGAGTTAACTGGCCTCTAATAAAAATACCACTATTAAGTAAGGAAAAAAAAACACCTTCTACAGCATCTTCCTCTATTAAAATGGGGTTGGCAGATGTTACAGGTCCCAACAAAGGATACAAGGAAAAAGGCCCTGCGGATGTCATCCAGATTGAGCAGTCGAAGTTGAGCTATATCAGTGTTACAGGTGAACTGAATGCTGCCGAGCTGGGAGGCAGGAAGAAATACATTAACAAACAATAGTATTTAGTGTACAAACTTACAGACAAATTAACAATGGTTAAGAATTTATACCGTGCCTACTAAAAAACAAATACAAAAAAACCCCACAAGAGTGAAATAGCTTAATGACATCTTAATAGAATTCACTGGAAGGAAAACATGTTAAGAACATGCTAAGTGGACTTGTAGTGTCAGCATGTCATTGAAGTGAGAGTTGGTCTTCTTTCTACCCTATATAAATGTTCCACCTTCAAACTGCTATTCAGAGACCTCAGTTAAATAATATTAAAAAGATTTCACAAAGTAAACATTTATTCTCTTTCTTGTCCTGCTAATTCTATTTGCAGATAAATTATTATTTTTCCTTATAAAAGCAAAATACTTCTGTCTTTGATAAAAGGGAAAGTGACAACATTAAATAATGTGGAAACACTGTTGCTTAGGTCCCCAACCCCGGAAAAGAAGCCAAAAGAGAGTTGAAAGGAGAAGTCTCCCCGTTGCCATACTCTATATAAACCAACAGCAAGTACTGGCATGCTGCCACCTTCTTTTCTAAACACAAACAGACTTGCTTTCCATTAAAAGTAGGGTTTGAAAACGATGCAGTAAGTCCCTCTCCTGAAATACTGCCTAGGGTAATTCTTTACTCTTTTTTTTAAAAAAAAGATTTATTTATTTATTATGTATACAGCATTCACAGTATTCTGTCTGCATGTATGCCTGCATGCCAGAAGAGGGCACCAGATCTCATTACAGATGGTTGTGAGCCACCATGCCGTTGCTGGGAATTGAACTCAGGACCTTTGGAAGGGCAGGCAGTGCTCTTAACCGCTGAGCTATTGCTCCAGCCCTAATTCTTCACTCTTTACACTAATCCATCCACACTGATTTTCACACATACACAGCAGCACAACTGCTTCTGTACTGAGAAGTTATTCTGAATGAAAACACCTCTTGGGAGGCAGCGGAGCTCGGTAAGGGCGGAGGTGCACAGAAGCGCTCAGCCTTTCTTTATCTGACCTCAGTAACTGAGCAGTCTCAGAGTCACCTCAGCTCTAGCACAGGTGAGAGACATCACATAACCTTCTGATTCCTCAGGAGGATGGCCCTTTAAAAGTGGTTGACTTTTGTCCAGTTCTAGGCACAGCATAGTGTTCAAACTGTGGAAGATACAGTCAGAGGCCAACATCACTGAGACGACAGAATAAGCACCTTGGATTATGATGGCTAGAGAAACAACAATGGGTACTTAAAGATCACCGTATGATCAAGTGAACCATCAAAGGGAAATCTGGAGTGAACCAGATGTGTGAGCATGTGCCGGGAGACAAGTACACAGTGCACATGCCACAGCATGCCTGTGCAGACACGGGCTCTCTACTTCTCCCACTTACCTCAGACCACTAAGTGTGCTAGCCAAGTATCAAGCACTTTTATCCACGAGATATGTTGCTTGCCCTATATTGATATTTTGTTAATCTGATTCCTAATAATTTTACAGAAAAAACGCAACATATACATGCCATACAAAACTGTACAATTGTATTGACCTTAATTGTCAATACAAGTAAAATTTGCTAAGTTTTTAAACTGCTAGATTTCTAGGCAGAAAGAATTTTTGATGAAATAACAGTGTAACATTCTCAGCGTAGAGAATGTTTTAAAACAGAGCAACAATTGTTTGGGTGGCTACCTTCTGTTTACAGGAAACGCCAGGCTGTTGTAGGGTCTCTTGTTCCATGTGTATCCAGACAAACATCAAGCAGGACAACACTAATGGAAAGAGAGCTTCATACCTAAGAGACAGGAAGTGAGGGCACAAAGATGAGAACACTGACAGAGAAGGCTGAAAATCAAAGCCAGACTCCTTCCTAAAATAACTGTGATGGGGGCTGGAGAGACGGCTTAGCAGTTAAGAGCAATTGTTGCTCCTAAAGAAGATCCAGCTTTGGTTCCACATCGTGGCTTACCATAGTCTGTAATGCCAGATCCCAAGGATCTGTTACTCTCTGCTGGTCTCTATAGGTATCAGGTACACACACAGTGCATATATTTAAAAGCAAAACAGTCATATACACGAAATAAAAATTAAATAAACCATAAAAATAATTGAAGTAATACTCAAAATCTTTTAAGTTCTCCAGACAACAGTAGAGAAAGATACATTTAAATTTCAACTCTAACAGTAACTTGTTTTGAACTTAATTAAATTTTGAGATACATGTTTAAAATACTGGAAATATTTAAAAACATTTTAAAAGAAGGTAACAGTTATTCATAAAAGAAAGAAAATGCTAAGACAAAGGTAAAAAGATAACTTGGGAAGAACAAACACTAATATATGTATCAGGGCAAGACAAATATCCCCAACTTCCTAAAAGGTAAGTTTGATACAAAAATACAAACCCCTAACAAGAAAATAAAAGGGTTCACAAAAGCATGAAAAGAAGTCTGGCTCTGTCAATAACTGATATGGAAATCAAAACAAAAATGAGATGCCATATGTACTTGCCATGTTTGTCAACATAAAAACACAGTGTTGAGAAGAGTACACTGAAATAGATTCTCATACTATGTGTATAGAAACACTCTATAGTGGAAGACCATCTAATGCTATGAATCAAAAATATAAAAAAACATTCTAAACCATAATAAAAGAACATTAATTCTAAGAAAAATCAAGTATGTGCACTATGAGTCTTACTATAAAGAAGTTTACAGAAGGGGGCAATAAAGGTGTGAAGGTCTTGCATATCCACAGGACAGTGATTACAAATGTACCTGTACCTCTGTAAGATGGAAGACAGTAGACATAGAACAAAAAAGGGAAGAAGGAAGGAAGGAAGAGAGGAAGGAAGGGAGGGAGGGAAGGAGGGAGGGAGGGAATGAGAAAGAGAGAGAGAAAGAATGAATATTAGGTTTTTTCCACACTGCCAAGCCTTTTCAAAATTGCTTCTGCTCTAGCTTGGGGTAAGTGCTCCACCTCCATGATCCCCAAATGCTTCATTACAGCACTTACCATGCTGCTTTGGTCACATAAACACATTTAGACTCCTCCTACTTTAGGAACAGAGTCTGGGTACTATGCAAATCTAGCTCACATGAAGTGGTTCTAAAAGAATAACCAACTTTATTAAAAGCTACACAACAAAAAGACGTTAAGTAACTTTGCTTCACTTTTTACCACTGAACTCTAGGTCCTATGACACTATTTCCCAGACATGAAAGTGCAAAAGAAACAAAATGCTTTCAACTCTACCACAATGGTAAAATACTGAAGACTGGGCAGAAACATCTAGATTTGAGGAAATACATACAATCACCTTGTGTGTAGGATATAGGATGTCCTAGGATATGAGTATAGACTATATACATGAGAGAATATCAATAGCAAAATGGACAGAAAAAGTACAAAGCAGTTATTTATAGCCCATTAAAATTGCGTTTAGCATTCTTATTTGAAGGAAAAATAGCATTACTAAGGATATGATAAAATAACATCTCTTGTAGTTCGTTGGTGATATAAAATAGCACTGTCCTAAAAACAAATAGAACTTTCTGTTAAAAAAAGTTCATGCTTAATGGACCTCATACATCACAGTGAAAACCATACAAAAACTATCTAAACTCACAGACACTCAGAAACAGAAACAGCCAGTTTCAGAGCCATCAACCCAGTTCCATTGTTCAAGTCTATTCATTTCCTAACCCATAAACTCAACTTTCCAGTTTTTACTGTTAACACTGCAAAACACAATTCTTATTCTATAGCCATGAGCAGCTGCAGTGCAGGCCTGCATTACTGCAACAGTCCTTTGGGTGTGTCTGCTCGGTGCTCAGGGTGCTGACATGTGAAAGACAGAAACTTGGCTAATCAGATCAAGAAGGTGCATTCCCTAGGAAAAGGCAGATGATGACTTTGAAAATATTTAAGTATTTGTCTATTTTTATTTTCTATGTTTGAGTATTTTGCTTGCATGAACATGTATGCACTGCATGCATGTTTAGTATACAAGCAGGCCAGAGGAGGGCACTGAATCCCCTGGAAGTGCACTTACAGAGAGTTGTTAGTACCATATATATTCTGGGAACTGGCACCGGGTCCTCAGAAGAAGCAACCAGAGCTCTTAAGTGCCCAGCCATCTATACAGCCCCATGGCACCAGGACTTTTACAAACAGATTCAGTTTGTAAGTATATGAAAGTCATTCTTTCTAATAATACACAACCACGAATCGCTCAGTACTTCAGAGCTCTGGCCCTTTCTGAAATGCAGACAAGATCAGAGAGAAACAGAACTCCTAAGAGACTTTACCTCTTCAGACAATTTTTCAAATATATCCAGCAAGTCTAAATTAATATGGAAAGACCAATAAAATGTCATCGTGGACTAAGAGAATGTAATGAAATACTAAGCCCTAAATTGCAATCTGCTGGTTTGGCCTCTGGGCAGATTGGAATGGGCTGAAAATGCATTTAGATTTGTATTATATTTTGCTATGCAAAGGGATAATGTAAACAAAATTTCAAAGGGAAATATTTAACAACTTAACAGACAAATTATTTTCAGGATTGTAATAGCTTTCATTTGCATAAATTTAATTCAGGGCTGATTACTAATGAGTCTTTTTATTCATTAAATCAAGGATGTATTGTTAGAATTTAAGATTACTATTACTCTATAATACAATAAAGCTGCATTTATTCTAAGAATCTCTTATGTCTGAATATTCACTGAATTATACAGAGAAACTTCTATTTTGTCCAAAACAGTGATGAACTACATGATTTGCAAAGCTGCTAAGAAACCAGGAAACTGTACTAACCTGAGTGGCTAGAACATGCAGTTCCAAGACCCTTTCCAGAGCCAAACCTTGACTCTGGGAGTGATGGCTCTCTAATGCATTAATTAGTGAGTTCACACTCGGCAGTGACATTCCGATTTTAGGCATGAACTTTCCTGATCTTGATTTTCTTAAAATAAACTAATGTAATTTTGATAATCTGTTTGAGGATCTCTCAAAAACCATTAAATTGATGATTAAAAACACTTTTATTTATTATATATTATTATAAAACTTGTCTCCAGGGTAAGTTACAGAATAAATCACTCTATATTAAGAAATTCTTTTACCTACAAACTTAAACTATTATTTCTTTCATCCTTATACTCCTTTGTTTCTAATCCAGATCTATTTCTAAGATTTATATTTTACTCTTTTTTATTATTAATTGAATTTTTTTCACTGCCAAAAATTGAAGCCAGACCCCTGTGCATTACAGAGAGACGCTTCCATGCTCCTTGTGGGATCTTTGTCTTTATTGTCAACCCAACAGAATCTAGAATCAGCTGGGAGACGGGCATGTATATGAGGGATATCCTGACCATGTCAATTGTGGGAAGGAGACCCTGAACTGCACAAAACGTAGAAGTCACATGAGCACTACCACGCGGTCACGGCTCTCTGCTGGTGGTGACAGATGCCTCTCAGCAGCGGCCGCACCACACTCTGGAACTCTAGTCCAGAACAAACCCCTTCCCCGAGTCCCTTTTGTCAGAGCATTTATCACAGCAACAGGGAAAGGCTTTTAAAGGACAGGTTCCTGCTATATGGCACTGACTGGTCTCAAATTCAAAACCACTGCCTCCGCCTCCTGAGACATGTTCCACCATTTCTTTAAAACTGATTACACATTCCTTTGAGCCCATAAAAGGTCAAATCATTACTAAGTGACTGTTAAAAAAATTAGCACATATTTCTTTATTCTAAAATACTAACTTTCTCAAGTAAACCCCTAAGTGTGATTTGTTTTGTTTTCAAGACATGGTTTCTCTGCGTAGCCTTGCTGTCCTGGACCTCACTCTGTAGACCAGGCTGGTCTTGAACTCATAGAGATCCACCTGCCTGTGCCTCCCGAGTGCTGGGAGTAAGGTGTGCGCCACAGTCAAGCTACGTGTGTCCTCTTAATAGAACAACATCATCCCCAGAGAAGGGAATTTTATCCTTCATTATATAAAACAAAAACTTTTCCATATTTTAATGTAAAGGCTGCTAATATAATAGAATTATTCTAAAATTTTAGCAGTAATGTGGGGAAATGAAAAGTGTCTCAAATTAGTTTATAACTATTGAAAAAGAACAACTAGATTCTCACACACTTCAAGATTTATTTAAAAACTGCATATCTCAAAGCAAGCTCAGCATAAGATTTCTTTGTAAGCAACTAAGAAAAGTTTTCATGGTGTCCATGTTATATGTTCATAGCTGTGTCCCACAAATATGTCAGTCAGGGAGAATGGAAAAAAACAGGATACGTTGGGACCTTTGGTGAGAGGGAATTTACTGCCGCCCCACTTCTCAAGTCTAGATCACATGGGATGCTAAGGTCCATCGGCAAGAGCTTTCAGAATGTCTCTGTAATACTTAATTAGGATGGCTAAAATTCTTGAAGAGTGAACAGGCCTTGGACCCTAGATGACCTCAACCTGTTGATAGCACCATGGTGAATACCGGGCTGAGTCTAATTTGGGTCAAGATACCATATATTAGCCAAAATTTAAACTATCAGTGGTATTTACTCAACTCTTCTGTCCTGTTTATCATTTGTTCTAAAGTAAAAACTCTTTATCCTCATAGGATGTAAGGAAGGATTTAGCAAAATCAAATTCAAATGACATGCCTGGAATGTCAGTACTCAGGAGCCTGAAATAAGAGTTTGAAGCTAGCTGGGACTACATACTGAGTTCAGTTGGAGTGTGTGTCTGGAAGGCAAGAATTCTTCCCTTCAAAGTCAACATGGAAACTATAAAACTGCCTTCACTAAATTTTAAAGTAATGTTTCAGAGTTCATGGCAAATCAACGCACCAGATTCTTTGTTTAAATCTATTTGGTAATAAAGTTTCAATTTTGTTTTAATTGTGCACGCCTTTAATCCAAGCACTCAATGCAGACTCAGGCAGAGCTCTGTGAGTTCTAGGTAAGGCTGGTCTATATAGTGAGATCCTGTACCAAAAACAAAAGGAAAAAATGTAATGTTTAAAGGAGATTTCTTTTTATATGCATGCATGTTTTCCTGCCAGTCTGTGCTCATGCATGCAAGTTCCTAGAGAGGCCAGAAGAAGACACTACATCATGTAGATCTGGAGATACAGACAGTTGTGATGCTTCTGGGAACTACGCTTTTCTGCCAGAGCATCAAGCAATCTTACGTGCTGAGCCATCAAACCAGCCCTAGAGATTTTCAATTTTAAACAAAAGTGAAGTAACTTCTTTGGAAATACTTTCAAAATTCCTTATACCAAAGTAATATTTTAATTGGAATACATGTAAGTAAGAATAAAAACAAAATAATATATTCAAATAGTAATGAACAAATTAAAGTATTTGAAGACTCTGTTTTTTTCTTTTGGTGGTGCTAAATACTAAGTTTGGGACCTAACACATGCCGGTCAAGCTTTCAACCCAAGTTATACCGCAACCTTGAAGCATACTTTAAAATGCATTAAGCAATAGCATCTTTGTCAAGAACAAGGCCATAAGAAAGCCTCATTCAGCAGAGTGCATGTATTCCTTGCTTCCTGTGGCCTGCTGTGGTGGGCTCCAGCTGTTCCCCAGAAGCCATACTGGAGCACTATTCTGGATGCACGTTCTCAGCTACTTTTCCTGCTTTAGCGCAGTGATTCTCAGCCTTCCTAATACCGCGACTCTTTAATACAGTTCCTCATGTGGTGGTATCCCCCAAGTATAAACTTATTTTTTTGTTACTTTCTAACTGTAATTTTGCTGTTATGAATCATCATATAAATATGTGATAGCAAGATATCTAAGAAGCGACCGCTGTGAAAGGGTAGTTCAACCCCAGAGGGGTTGCCACCACTTGAGAACCACTGCTTTAGACTAATCTATGAGGTATATTAAAAAAAAAAAAGACTCTGCTTTGCACTGTTTTAGTTATGGTGGTTTTGCCCCTTAGCCCTGGAATTCTCACTTGTCCACATCCAGCAGGGGACTGCGGTGGGGTGGGGATGAATGAGCCAGAATGGGAAGTACCCAGGCAGGAAGAGCACTGGAGGATCTTCAGCTGCTGCACCTAAGCCCTGCAGCCTGGTCTGCTCATGCTCAGAACCATCAGAGGATTGCCCAAGCTCTACAAGTTGTCCTAACTCCCTTATGAGCCCTTGCATGCACTGGCAGTTAATTAAGATAATTTTAACAGTGTCTCCAGTCACACATACTCTGGAAAAGCCAAATTGGGCACTGAGACTAGAATCCCCAAATCATTTACAAACAGAACACCAACACTACTAATACCAACACCAATAATGAACAAAGACGGATGAGGTCATAAGTGTGGAAGCAGTTATCTATGCCCTCAAAGCAGGAGCACCGTGACATTGCTCTGCCAAGGGGAAGTTTCATGGGCCAGAGCTGAGATTTCATGCTATGACAAAGCGAAGGTCAGACTGATGTCTAAACCTCTCTAGTTTAGGTGATAAAAGCTGTGAGGGATGTGAGCCTTAAATTAAAGGAGTTAAACCGTGAACAAATTTTCTTCAGTTTCTTATTTGTTAAAAAATATTTGCTGTATTTCCTGCTAGATCCCTGCCTTTGAATAGGTTTTAAAACAAAATAGCTTTTTTCTTAAGTACAACAAGAAGCAATGATGCTGTTTTCTATTACAGACAAATTTCTGTTTCCCTTCTAGAAGTATACTCCAGTCACTTATCAGAATAGAGATCATATCACTGTGGGAAAATATATTTTAAAAATGCAACAAAAATAAAGATCATTCTTAAAAAACTCTTTAGATTTAAAATTCTGCCTTTATCCATCAGGATTTCCTAATACTATAATTAAATAAAATTTCAGCAATTACTACAAGTAAAAAGAAATAACAGACAATACTATGAAAATTATGAGGAAAAATAAAGTAAAATTTTAGATCAAGTTATTGGTGTGTGATTTCCCCTCTTTATGCTGTGATTATCATTAATGAATAAAGAAACTGCTTTGGACCTATAGCAGGGCAAAACTTAGGTAGGTGGGGAAAACTAAACTGAATGCTAGGAGAAGGAGGTGGAGTCAAGAAGAAGCCATGGTGCCACTGCCTGAGACAGATGTGCTAAAACTTTGTTGGTAGGCCATGACCTCATGGCGATGCACAGATTAATGGAGATGGGTTAAATTCAGATGTAAGCATTAGCCAATAAGAAACTAGAGCTAATGGGCCAAGCAGTGATTTAATTAATACAACTTCTGTGTGATTATTTCAAGGTTAAGCAGCTGGGAAACTAACTAGCAGTCTCTTTTACCTACTTACATAAAAAACATAAAATATTTATAATTCATTCTTCAATATTTAGAAAACATTCTTATTTCCAAAACTTAGCTACTAAAGGAGAAAAGTCAATTTAGCATTTCAAATTTGCAACTGTGAAATCATATTTTAAGAAAAGTTTATACATATATGTGCAACAATAATAATTATAGAAGATGTCATGAACTTGAGAAGGAGAGGGAGGATAGGAGGGGTTGGAGGGGGGAAGGAAGGCATAGAAATAATGAAATAAACAGTGCTCATAAAATTCTCCAAAAAAAAAAAAGATTTTTTTTTAAATAGAAAAAAGTTTATACCCTGTGCTCAGAAGCAAGTAGGTTGGCATCAAGGAAAGAAGTATGCTGGAGAGTCGCTGAAAGAGAGCTGTGGAACTCAGGAACGGCACAACCAACGAGGAGGCTGCAAAGAAAGAAGAGTCCTGTCAGCTCTTCAGACCCAAGAGACCCACCACCACTCGTGCAGCCTAGGCTTTGTGACCTTTAACACAATGCAGGGTTCTGTAAGAAAACAAAAACATTACACTCTTAACTAAAATTACACCTGGCTTTAATTATATCATTGGCTAAATAACTCAGATTTTCTCAACTTTATCCAAATCAAATCACTACAATATTAACCCCCAAATAAATAATTATTTTCTCATGAAATAAAATATATTACTTAATGTTCAGCAACTTGTTTCTTTGACATTTATGTCGTAGTTCAAAGACAACAAATTCTCTAGAAATTGATGATGTTTAATGTCAGAGAAGTAGGCATCTAGAGTTGTAATGTGCCACGTGGTATATCAGGATCAGGAAGGAATGACTTCACCATATGTCAGAGTTGTGGAAGACAGAGAAACAAGATATTTCATAACAAAACCAAATTTAAACAATACTGGTGTTTGTGTGTTGCTTTCATTGGTTAATGAATAAAGAAACTGTCTTGGCCTAGTTGATAGGGCAGACGTAGGTAGGTGGGGAAGACAGAACTGAATGCTGGGAGGAAGAAAGGCAGAGAAGGAGAGACACCATGGAACAGCCAGAGACAGACATGCTGAATCTTTCCCGGTAAGCCACTGCCACATGGTGATATACAGATTAATAGAAATGGGTTAAATCAAGATGTGAGAGTTAACAAATAAGAGGCTAGAGATAATGGGCCAAGCCGTGATTTAATGAACACAGTTTCTGTGTGGTTATTTTGGGGCTAAGCAAGACGGGCAGCTGGGACGAACAAGCAGCCCCTCCTTGCAACATAATACCTATCCACAAATCCAGCCCTACAAAAAGTGCTAGAAGGAAAACAACAACCCAAAGAAGTTAGTAGCACCCACAACAAAACAGCAAATAGATAATATCACATCAGCAAATCCCAAAGAAGGAAAACACACACACTACCACCACCACCACCAAAACCAAAAAATAACATGAATTAACAATCACTGGTCATTAATATCCCTTAATATAAAAGGACTCAATTTGCCTATAACCACATGGATACAAAAACAGAATCCATTCTTCTGTTGCCTACAAGAAACATACCTCAACTTCAAAGACAGACATTACCTCAGAGTAAAATACTGGAAAAATATTTTTCAATCAAATATACCTAAGAAACAAGCTGGTGTAACTATCCTCTCAACTAAATCACCACTGAGTCAAGGAAGAAATAAAGAGAAATTAATGACTTCCCAGAATTCAATGAAAATACACAACATATCCCAACTTACGGGACAGTATGAAAGCAGTGCTAAGCAGAAAGTTCACAGCACTAAGTGCCTACATTAAGAATTTGGACAAATCTCACACTAGCAACTTAACAGCATACTTGAAAGCTCTAGGGAAAAAAAAGAAGCAAGCTCACCCAGGAGGGGTAGATTACAGGAAATAACCAAATTGAGGGCCGAAATCAATAAAATAGAAACAAGGAGAACAATAGGGAGAATCAAAGAAACAAAGAGATCGTTCTTCAAGAAAATCAACAAGATAGACAAGCCCTTAACCAAAAACTAACCAAAAGGCAGAGAGAGAATATCCAAATTAACAAAATCAGAAATGAAAAAGGGATATAACAATAGACACTAAGGAAACCAAGAAAACAAAAACCAGGATAGCCAAACCAATCTTAAACAAAAAAGAAACTTCCGAACGCAACACTACCCCAAACTTCAAGCTCTATTATAGAGCTACAGTGATGAAAACAGTTTGGTATTGGCATAAAAACCGACAGGGGACCAATGGAATGGAATTGAAGACCCGGACATTAATCCACACACCTATGAACACCTGATTTTTGACAAAGAAGTGAAAACTGTACAATGGAAAAAGAAAGCATCTTCAACAAATAGTGCTGGCATAACTGGATGTTGACATGTAGAAGAATGTAAATAGGTCCATATCTATAGCCATGCAGAAAACTCAAGTCCGACTGTATCAAAGACCTCAACATAAATCCAGTTATTCTGAACCTGATATGGAAGAGAAAGTGGGAAGTAGCCTTGAATGCATTGGCAGAGGAGACCATTTCCTAAATAAAAATAACACCAGTAGCACAGACACTGAGATCAACAATTAACAAATGGAACCTCCTGAAATTAAGAAGCTTCTGTAAGGCTGAAAGACATTTAAGGAATCACTCAGCATCGTTAATCATCAGGGAAATGCAAATCAAAACAACTCTTGAGATACCATCTTACACCTGTCAGAATGGTTGAGATAAAAAACACTGAGGACAACTTATGTTGGAGAGGATATGGAGTAAGGGGAACACTCCTCCACTGATGGTGTGAGTGCAAACTTGCACAGTCACTTTGGAAATCAGTATGATAGCTTCTAAGAAAACTGGTAATCAATCTACTTCAAGACCCAGCAATACCACTCTTGGGAATATACCCTAAGATGCTCAACCATACCACAAGGACACTGCTCATCTATGTTCATAGCAGCATTATTTGTAATATCCAGAACTTGGAAACAACCTAGATGCTCCTCAATTGAAGAACAAATAACGAAAATGTGGTATATTTACACAACAGAGTATTAACGGAAAAAACAATGACATCATAAAATTTTCAAGCAAATGGATGGAACTAGAAAAAAAATCATCCGGAATGATGTAACCCAGACCCAGAAAGACAGATACGGTGTGCACTCACTCATAATTGATTACTAGATATAAAGCAAAGGACAACTAGATCATAGTCTACAGCCTCAGCAAAATTAGGTAACAAGGAGGAACCTAAGCGGGACACACATAGATCGCCTTAGGAATTGAGAATTAGAGAAGTTCTCTTGGGTAAACTAGGAGAAGAGAAGGAAGGCGATGGGGGAGGAAAACATGAGGGAACAAGATGGTCAAGTGAGGGGAGGGACAGAGAGGAAGAGCAATGCAAGAGACATCTTGGTAGAGGGAGCCATTATGAGGTTAAAGAGAAACCTGGTACTAAGGGAACTCCAAGGAATC
Source organism: Myodes glareolus (assembly GCF_982192425.1). Classification (NCBI taxonomy): domain Eukaryota; kingdom Metazoa; phylum Chordata; class Mammalia; order Rodentia; family Cricetidae; genus Myodes; species Myodes glareolus. Next base: position 113,054,780 of record NC_142030.1, read on the forward strand.
CACAAGGATGACCCCAGTTAAGACTCCTAGCAATAGTGGAGAGGGAGCCTGAACTGCTCTTTCCCTGTAATCAGATTAGTGACCACCCTAATTGTCATCATAGAGCCTTCATCCAGTAACTGATGGAAGCTGATGCAGATCTACAGCCAAGCACTGGGCCGAGCTCCTGGAGTCCAGTAGAAGAAAGGGAGGAGGGAATATGTGATCAAAGGTCGGGGGCTTAAAAATATGAAAGGGAAAACCACAAAGACAGCAGACCCTAGCTAACGGGAGTGGACTGAGAGCTGGGGGAGCCTACATGGGACCAAACTAACCCCTCTGAATGTGGATGACAGTTGTGTGGCTTGGCCTGTTTGTGAGCCCCCTGGCAGTGGGACCAGGATTTATCCCTGGTGCATTATCTGGGTTTTTGGAGCCCATTCTCTATGGTGGGATACCTTGCTCAGCATTGATGCAGGACGGACAGGCTTGGTCCTGCCTCAACTCAATACATCAGGCTCAGCTGACTCCCATGGAAGGCCTTATCCTCTCTGAGGAGTGGATGGGTGGTGGGGGGAGAAAATAGGGGGAGCAGGAGGAAAGGGGGAGGGGGAACTGTGGTTGGTATGTAAAATGAAAAAATTTTTTTAAAAGACTTAATTCCATCTCTTCCTTCTGTGTATTCACTTTTGAAGCACTTGTAAACCACCATGTGGGTGCTGGGTTCAATCTGAGTTCTCTGCAAAAGCAGTAAGCACACCTAATCACATAGCCATTTCATCAGCCCCACATCTAACATTCTTAATTAAGGGTGCCACAGAGAGGACATGACCAGAAATACCAAACAGTTTTATAAAATATACACCATGCTGGGAAATAGCTAGTCACTTTTCGTCATTTGCTAATCTGTGTAAGACCTGGAGATGTAAAGACTGACGTGAAAATTAAATATATGTTGTGCATATACAGGATGGAATATTCAAAAACAACTTCTTTTAGAATCACTCGGGAGATGTTATTAGATGTACGTAAGTCCACAGTCCAGTCATCAAGACATAAATATTCTGTCAAGTAACTCTTATTAATCTATGTATGCTCATGAGAGTTCTACTTTTCTTTGTCAGTTCCATAAAGAAATAGAAATAATAGCTGGCTACATTTTCCTTCATCAAAACTGCTTCTTTCAGTTCAATAGAGACATAAAGGTATCATTTTTAAGATAAGAGACTAAAGATAAATTTTTCCAATTTGGTTCGAGGGGTCACTTACCTAATGTGGCCCAGCTCACAATCTGATTCATAAGAGGCAGGCCTTCTTTCTTTAGCAGACTGTGGTGGGTGTTGTATACAACATACATAGAAAACATTGTACTCAGCATCTGAAAACACACAGCAAACTGGTTAATAAAGGGAAAGCAGGGAAAGGTGACACATTAGAAAGAAAATGCTGAGAAAGCTCTGAGAAAAACTGGAACTGGAACGTGGCTGAAATGCTGGGACTACCAGGCTGCCTTGTACTCCAGAGCTGTGAGTTAACTCTGCATTCTAAGCCCCAGACTTGCCTGAGGATGACATGAGGCGCACACACTCAAGAGCGTTACAGCATCCTCATCAGTGCTTCTCGCTACAGCATCCTCATCAGTGCTTCTCGCTACAGCATCCTCATCATCAGTGCTTCTCGCTACAGCATCCTCATCATCAGTGCTTCTCGCTACAGCATCCTCATCATCAGTGCTTCTCGCTACAGCACCCCTCATCATCAGTGCTTCTCGCTACAGCATCCTCATCATCAGTGCTTCTCGCTACAGCACCCCTCATCATCAGTGCTTCTCGCTACAGCATCCTCATCATCAGTGCTTCTCGCTACAGCATCCTCATCATCAGTGCTTCTCGCTACAGCACCTCTCATCAGTGCTTCTCGCTACAGCACCCCTCATCAGTGCTTCTCGCTACAGCATCCTCATCATCAGTGCTTCTCGCTACAGCATCCTCATCATCAGTGCTTCTCGCTACAGCACCCCTCATCAGTGCTTCTCGCTACAGCATCCTCATCAGTGCTTCTCGCTACAGCATCCTCATCATCAGTGCTTCTCGCTACAGCATCCTCATCATCAGTGCTTCTCGCTACAGCATCCTCATCATCAGTGCTTCTCGCTACAGCACCCCTCATCATCAGTGCTTCTCGCTACAGCATCCTCATCATCAGTGCTTCTCGCTACAGCACCCCTCATCAGTGCTTCTCGCTACAGCATCCTCATCATCAGTGCTTCTCGCTACAGCATCCTCATCATCAGTGCTTCTCGCTACAGCACCTCTCATCAGTGCTTCTCGCTACAGCATCCTCATCAGTGCTTCTCGCTACAGCATCCTCATCAATGTTTCTCGCTACAGCACCCCTCATCAGTGCTTCTCGCTACAGCACCCCTCATAAGTGCTTCTCGCTACAGCATCCTCATCAATGTTTCTCGCTATAGCACCCCTCATCAGTGCTTCTCGCTACAGCACCCCTCATCAGTGCTTCTCGCTACAGCATCCTCATCAGTGCTTCTCGCTACAGCATCCTCATCAGTGCTTCTCGCTACAGCATCCTCATCATCAGTGCTTCTCGCTACAGCATCCTCATCATCAGTGCTTCTCGCTACAGCATCCTCATCAGTGCTTCTCGCTACAGCATCCTCATCAGTGCTTCTCGCTACAGCATCCTCATCAGTGCTTCTCGCTACAGCATCCTCATCATCAGTGCTTCTCGCTACAGCACCCTCATCATCAGTGCTTCTCGCTACAGCATCCTCGTCAGTGCTTCTCGCTACAGCATCCCTCATCAATGTTTCTCGCTATCTAGAAGCATCTGTTACAAACGTTGAACATTTCTTAAATTATACAAATAAGAAAGTGTGTAGTTTAATGCCTTTCTCATCTCTGTTCCTCTGAACAGCAATAGCCATGCATTTATTTATTCAACACATTTTTGCTGGCCCTGGGAACTGAGACAGTATAAATGCTCATTACACGTTACTGAATGGGAGGGGTCAGCTTGACGTCTGCTTTCATAAAAACTGCTTTATTGCAGTATAGTCTCTCCCCTCATTTATGCATTATCTCCCTTTGTGCTGACATGCTAGACTTGAACATTTTTAACAGATTCTATATGCATGACAACCAAAAATATTATCCATCTGTATAGAAAAATGACTAATGATCCCTGAACTAGTGAACTGATTACCATTTTAAAGAAATTAGCTAAAGTATGACCACAAGAAAATAAGCTCTCAGAGTTTAGGTCAGTGGTCTCATGAAATAGTAGAGATAAAATGAATTTATTTTGTCTTCTCGTGGCATAAATAAAGATACAAAAAGTGCTGTGAATAAGGCAATGGTGAAATTCTAATGCTTTCTATTACAAGACACTGTGGGGGTTTGAATAGGAATGGCTTCCGTAGACCCATGTGTTTTAACGCTTGGCCCCTAGGGAGTAGCACTAATAGGAAGTGTGACCTTGTTGGAGGAAGTGTGTCACTGTGGAGGCGGGCTCTGAAGTCTCACACCATGACTAGTAAGTCAGTTCACTTCCTGTTGCCTGTGGATCAAGACAAAACTCTCAGCTCCTTCTCTAGCACCATGTCCGTCTGCAGGCTGCCATGCTTCTCACCATGACAATAATGGACTAAACCTCTGAAACTGTAAGCCAGTCCCAATTAAATGCTTTCCTTTATAAGAGTTTCCACGGTCATGTTGTCTCTTCACAGCAAAAGAAACCCTAAGTAAGGCAGACATATTCTATATTCAGATGCTAAAATGAGAAGAAAAAAAAAAGTCTTGGCACTCATAAAATATGTCAGGCATCACAGGAATTAAAGCAAATAATTAAAAGTAATGCAAGAACTTTATGATGGAGTTATATAACACTCAGGAGTATTTCTAATAAAGTATATTAGAACTTAAGCAGGATATTTTCCCCTCCTGGAGAGAGAGTTAGGAACACACACTCCTGTCACAGCTCTCACTGTTGTAGGCGGATTCTGTCAAAACTACCCCAGCTTCAGAGGAAAGCCAGTAAGTGTGCCATTTATAATGAAACATATGTTCATAGGCTTAAAAGGATGTTTACAAACATTTCTTCTCTACTTATGCATTGATTATTGCTCTCCAAGAATGAATGTAACATGTTACGCCTTTTAAGCACAGTATATTTTTATTTCACACTGCTTTGTTCTGAGAGAAAGTTTTGAGGCGGCTCAGACATGGCTTTCTCCACTAAAGGACAGAGAGAAGAGCTGATGTGGAAGCGCGAGAGGGGGGCCTCACGTGGGAATGGAAGCTACTGCAGGCACTTCGGATATCAAACTAGAAATAGAACTGACATAAAGCCGGTTGAATCTTTCTTGGGCATACACCCAAAGGGCCTTATATCCTTCTACAAAGCCACCTGAATACCCATGTCCACTGATACTCTATTCTAATAGCTAGGAAAGAGAATTAAGCTGGAGAGCTGTTAACAGATGAAAGGGTAAGAAAAATACAGCACAATTTACTATTGCTGAATTTGACTGCCATGACTATTGCACACATAAACTCACAGTGCTATGATTACCTGCACAAGAGCAAGCCAGGCTACATTATGGCATAGATGGGGAAGGTAGTCTCTAGGCATTGCCACCAATTGGGAAGCTACTGGAAGCGGACAGCTATGAGAGAGGGAGAGATGGATAATCCTTCTTTTCTGAGGTTGTTCTCACTGGTTGGTTTCCCATGCTCCAGTGGATGGCCCTGCACCCATACATATAAGTACAGCACTAGATGGACTTGGTGTTACACATACATAATGGGATATTACTCAATTGAAAAACAAAATGAAATTATGAAATTCATAGGTAAATGGATAGAATGGAATATAATCATTCTGAGATACCTGAAACCCAGAAAGACAAATACTGCATTTCTCTCCTATATCTGGAGGATAGATTTGACTCTTTGGATATGTATGTTTAAATTAGAGTACCAATAGATGGCAGGAAACCAGTATGGGGCCAAGGGAGGGCATTCAAGTTGTTGGTCAGACTCTCTCAATAATATTATAGGCTATCGCCATAGCTTTCAGTTACCCTCTAGAGCTTACTGCTAAGATTTCTGCTGAAGACTCTGCATACATGAGTCATAGGACATGGAGAAGTTAAGTGGTACCAACTAGGAAGCTTCATCCCAACTCCCTAGCTTTTACAGTGCAGGAAGGTGCCATGCATGCTACTGGGGGAGAAAAACAAGCAACAGTTTTACCCAGATGTGAGCCCTTCCACTTGAAATAATGATGCAACTGGCAATACAGGACCACTGGTGGAATAGCTGCACAAATATTACAGGAGTAACCAGCCACTTTCTGCTTGGACTGGCCCTCCTTGACAAGATGGAGCTCATTCCTTGTACCGTTAACTGGACCAAAAACCTGTGACTGGCGAGGTCAAAGGCCCTAGATTAGAGCCTAGCACTATTATTCTGCTAAATGGATACTAAGTGTTCCCTAATTCTCATCTTTATACCCATACAGCAGAGCATCTTTCATCACTCATCACAGGCACTATTTTTTATAGTATATGGAGATCAATACAGAGTACGCGTGGTCAACATGCAGAGAGTGAGGGATCATTGTGAGGGGGATGGAAAGATTATGAGAGCCAGAGGTGGTAAATGTCAGACACGACAGCACCACTGTGTACATGAACCCACAACTGCACGCACAGGCCTGCAGGAGACGGGGCGGGGAGCACATAAAGCCCCATCCCTCTCAGAGAAGTTACTGGCAGCTGGGGGCTTCTGGAGGAAGTTTTCTTCAGGAATATAGCAGAAAGTAAATCCAGTGGGTTTAAGAAGCAAACACATGGCTGGGCGTGCTGGCACACACCTTTAACCCAGCACTCGGGAGGCAGAGGCAGGCGGGTCTCTGTGAGCTCAAGGTCAGCCTGGTCTACAAGAGCTAGTTCCATGACAGGGTCCAAAGCTACAGAGAAACCCTGTTGGGGCCGGGGGGGGGGGGGTGTTGGAGAAGAAGCAAACATATGAAGTTGGAAAGAAAAGTGTTGGGAGATAAGGGAGAAATTGAAAGGGGGAAAAAAAAGGGAGTGGTTTTGACCAAACCATATCATAGGTATGGATAAAATGCTAAAAAGAAAAAAAACAACAAAAAAGGCATAAAATTGAAGAAGGAACATATTCATGGGGACATGAGAGTAGCTGACAGAGGAAATTAGGGATTGATATAATTATATTTTATTGTTTATATGTATGAAATTCTCAAGAATAAAGAAAACGATAATAAAAAATACATTTAAATCTTAAAATAAGAAATAAAGCCTATTGCTGAAAACAAAAAATTAAAGTAAAACTAAAAAAAGTACTTTCTATTCTTATGTATAAAATTATATCATTTTATGAAATACGGTACTATGTAATCTCTATTACAATCTCACTAACTATTTGCTATACTGACATTAAAACACAAGCTGGCATTAAATTACTGAAAACCATATATCCTGTAAACAGAATATCTGGGCATCAACAAATGCTAAAACACTGAGGGTAATGTTCTTTCTGCTGTACCACAGCGGGCAAACACCTCCAGCCATCTCCCAGGCTGTCACTTCCAAGCAGCTTGGTGTATGTGGGGATGGCACAGAATCTCCGTGCAGAGGAAGAACTTACAGCTCATGTTTGGTCAGGAAAGATGGCCTAACGTCTCCTTGGCTGCGGCTCTGGGAATCTTTGGCTGCGCCTTACTGAGCTTATGCTACTTAGGTTTATTTCTGTGCGCTACCTGAAACAAAAACTTACTTCCCAGGTGACAGTCTTGAGTGACAGGAACACAGGAGTGTAACAGAGTATAATAATGATAAGATACACTTTATTATACGGGTACTATGACATGCTATTGACCTGTGTAACTGACCTGTAACAGAAGCACCAACAGCTCCTCCTTCGCCACAGGAGGTTTTCTTTTCGTGAGAGTCGTTACAATAGCCAGGGACAGCAGAAGGACCAGCAAGCCCGCACCCATGCTGTTTCAAAACATAGTTCACATTAAAACTTTTCTAAAGAAGCTTACTAAAGACAGCATATGAAAACATGAGACACTTTGTGCAAATGCAGAACTCTCAGGCATTCCAGTTAATCCACAGGAAGCAGCAGTAAAGCTGGCAGAGGAACAGTGGGAAAGAACAGGACAAGCACATGACAGGGCTCATTGCAACCTCTCCACAATTTCAGTATATTTACCTTATTATCCTCTTTCTCTCATTCATTCCGTGTCATTCACTAACTGCAATGTTACTTAATCTGAACTGGGCAAACACACAGAGAGAATATAAAGATAGCTAAACAAATGGCTGTCGTCATGGGCCATGCAGATTCTAACTCTGAGAATCACGCACACAGCATCCTGTTAGGCCAATAGCTCCTTCCTGTCACTGGTCTTGGTATCTCCCAGCTGGCATGGCTGTAAGGTAGGGCAGCGGTCCCAAAGGTGTTGAGGGACTACATCACCATACACGTATCCTATAGATGATGAAGTAGTTAATTTCCTTTTCTAGACCATCAGGAAGATGGTCACTGAAATCACAGGTAACAAAAAAAAAAAAATCAAGGAATTTTAGCTCTATTTCTTTCTTCATAAAAATCTGATTAATATAACTGAAAGTATGTTCAAGAATCAATGTAGAACTCAAATTAAGAGAACTTAGGAAAAATGAGTTTCTTAGAGAAATAAGCAAGTGTAAATGCATGGTTAGATATAGGCCTAGAACATGGTAGACATTTGTTTGTTTTAATTTTTCAAATAATCTCTGAGAATCATAAGACAGTAACACTTTAAGAAGTATTATAATAAAACTCAGAAAAAATGTTTGCTTCTTCCCTTTCTTTCAAAAACTAAATTGCATTTTTACTCATTGGCAACTCCTTTGCATTAGTACGCTGGGCTCTCAGGAAGCTGATGGTCACACTATACACCTATCTGCTCTTCTTACTTTATGCTTAAATGTTTCACGTATCTGTTTCTGCAATCCAGAGGACGGAATTGCTGTGAGAGATCAAATGGAGATGGAACTTCCTCTATGAACTAAAAATAAAATAAGTTGTGAATAATCACAGGAAGTCAACATGAATTTAACATTAATAGTAATTTAAATCAAGTTTAGGAGAAACACCACAATTTTCAAAACCACAAATTTGATTTTTCACATTTTAGAAGATGTATTTGCTTTCTGAGTCAGCCTTTAGTGGAATGTACAAGTGGCAAATATCTACAGAAACGATTTATGCAATTTTTCCTCTTTCAGCATATCGTAACTTCTCCCTAACTATGCTACACTGCTTGAGGAAGACAAATGGACCACAGCGGACAAAAGGAAAGAAAGGGCTTTACAGAGACACCAGAAGACCCCACTGTGGGACTCCTAGAGCAGGGGCTGTCCCAGACTGCTTACTGGCTTTGGCCCCCTACTCCTCATACTGGGTCACAGCATGCAGTCTTAATATTAATATTCACAGAGGTGCTTAGTCTTAATGCAACTTGATACGCCATGTTTTGTTGATACTCATGGGAGACCTGCCCTTTCCTGAACAGAAACGGGGGAGTAAATTGTGGGGCGAGAGAAGAGGGGGTGTGAGGAGAGGGACTGGGAGGAGAGGAGGAAGGAGAAACTGCAGCTGGGATGTAAATAAATATGTTTATTAAAAAATAATAAAAAAGAATTTCTTAAATTAACAATCACTTAAAAATATTCAGTTAATCTTCCTACTATTAAAAATAAGATACACCGTCATGTATTAAAGGTTAAAATGCCTTTTAAAAATTCTCAGAGTGAACCAGGCAGTGGTGGCCCACACCTTTAATCCCAGTACTCCGGAGGCAGAGGCAGGAAAATCTCTGAGTTCAAAACTAGTCTGGTCTACAAGCAAGTTCCAGGATAGCCAGCGATACAGAGATTCCTGTCTCAAAAATTAAAAAAAAAAATGCCCAGAGGGCTCAGATATAGGCAGCGAAGGTGATTTATGTGATTTATAACAAGAAGAATGGAGGGGGATGGTATTCATGCCTAAATCCCAGTACTCAGAAGGCTGAGGCAAGACGCTGAGTTTGAAGCCAGCCTGGGCTACATACACAGGCTCCACCTATAAATTAATAATTAATTATTAATTAATTAATTAATTAACAAAGCGAAAGACACTGCAGCAGTCAGACGGAACAAAGACAATTTAGTCAAGCACCTATAGACACAGACCAGGACACGCACACACATGGAGTGGGAGTAGTGTCAGTAGTCACCTAATAGCAACTTTAAAACTTAAAAGCAAAGGCGACCAACTGTTTTTAACATTTGTCCTCCTCACTTGGTACATCGTGTACCATCAACATTAGGAACATATGTAAAACACAGAAATTTTCCTGCACAATTTGAATGGATAAATATAGAAAAGTTTCCTAGCAAGTACAAGGTCCCGGGGTTGATTTCTAGTTTAGCAGACACAATAAAATGAATCATCAATGGCCCTGCCCCTTGTTGAACACTGGAGAAGGAGAGCTGGCCCTGCACCCCCATGGGAGAGCTATCCCACCCCTCACCATGGGCATCTGTTCCAAATGGCATGGCCTAGGGGAGCTGGTTCAGTCCCTTGCCTGAGGAAGCAGTCCCAGTGGACCCTGACCTGCTCAGCTACCACCCAGACCCTCATCCTGGGCTCTGGGTTGGCCATCTTAATATCTACCTCATCTACGACCTGCTGGAGAGAGTGAATGGCCTGGTCCCCAGGATCCCCTACGACTGAGGGCAGCAGCAGGATATGCCAGTGTGTTCCAGAGGCCTTGAACCAGACCAAACCCATCGCAGCGAACAATCTGCAGGTGGGGCTGACTAGACAAGAGGGGATACTGCAAGACACACTGCAGATCCCAGTGACACTGGGGTGGCTGAAGACACTTGGGAAGACAAGGAGAAAAGTAGGTCTGTGTTTCCTTTTTAATTTTTTGGAGGGTATGTTGTAGGAGTGAGGGGCAGATATGGAAGGACTGCGAGGTGAACAAGAATACACAGTCTGATATGAAATTTCCAAAGAATCAATAAAGAATTATATTAAAAATTAAAATTAAGATTAAAATAAAATCAAGACAACACAAAATAAATGTAAAGCTTTTAAAACAGAGATTTTTTCCCTGATGAGTAAAATAATTTAATTAAAATAAGACAAGCTTGAGTTTGTCAATGGCTTTTGCTATGGACACACTCAGAGGCAACACTTCAGCAACAGAACATGTTCACATGTTACTAAAATTTTTACAGATTCCATAATATTCAAAGTACATGAAATCTGGATGCACTTTCATCGCCCGTGAAGGTCTGGTAGCATCGCCACAGAGATCATGCCTCGCAGGTGATTGGCTGAGGTTATAAGGAGTAAGTTTACATTAGTATTTCAAGTCTATCCATGCAGCGTTAGGCTCAGGACCAAGATTAAAGTGGATTAAAGTGTTATGCTGTTGGGGCTGGACAGGTGGTTTCGGTAGGCAAGGGCACTTCCTGCTCTTCTGGGGGATGGCAGCTCAGTTCCCAGCACCCACATCAGGGGGCTCCCAGCCACCCGCAACCCTAGATCCAAGGAGTCTCACATCCCCCTGGGGCCTTCATGGAGACCCACATATATATGGCTGGCGCCCACACACACACACGTGTCTCTCTTTCTCTCTCTCACGCACGTGCATGTGCACACAAACACACACACACACACACACACACACATACACACACAGAGAGAGAGAGAGAGAGAAAGAGAGAGAGAGAGAGAGAACTGTTTGTAAATGTCACAGTGTCAGGAGAGGACAAATTCTACTGAAATGGAAAACAACGCTGTACATACACTAGAGAGATGTCTGGCTTTCTACCCACAACAGGCATCAGTGGGAACACTGCCAGAAGCAAAGAGAAGAAAGCCCAACTCAGGCAGGTGATCTGCAATAAAAAAATATATATATATGTTTAGACAAATATGGTATAGAAATCTGTTTTTAGCATCTTACATAATACATGAGTGTAAAACTAAAATCAAAACCAGTCTGGTATTTACTATGGAAAGTAACATTGTATTAGTTACCTTTGTAATAACAAAACGTAGGGCAGGAAGCAACTTAAAGAAGGAAGAGTTTTCTCTCCTAGAGAAGAGGGGCTGGTCACACTGCAGCAAGTACGGAGCAGACACGAATGCGGCTGCTCACTTTGCCTCCCCCCACAGTCCCAGTGGTGCAGTGGGACTTTCACTGCAGATATTCCCAGAGACAAGCTGGCAGTCAAGACGACCCAATACAAACATGGCTACCTTACCGAATATTTACTATCTGTTTGGGGTTTGTGTATGTTAGAAATTTTCATAAATGTGCTTTGGTCAAATTCCCTCCCAGCGTCATGTGTTTTTAAACCCCACTGAGTCCAATCGATGCTACTACCTAGGAAAGCACTGTGTGGATGGGGCAAAGGTTGGCGTGTGGAGCCCGAGGCCACTCTGCTGCTCTCAGCAGGGCCCAGACTTCTCCCTCATCTAAAACTGGAGGCTCCATGGATGCTCCAAACAAGCCAGCTCTGCCTTTACAGCCTTCCTACATCTCAGGCTCATTCTGACAGGAACAGACATAGAAATCAGAGAGACCAACAGTTGATGTCAGCCCTCCCGTCCAAAGGACCTGGCTGTTTATGAGGCTACATTCCACTCCTTTGTCTGAAAATACACAATTCTTTGACCCAAATACATATCAACACAAAGTAATTGACAGTCTGTGCTGTCAACATGAGTACTTATACCTTTGCTCGGGCCCACAGCTGAGTGAGAAACGGCCAACCAGCAAACACAATCAGTCCGGCTGTCAGCATGTAGCGGTAGAAGAAACTGAACACCTGGTGATACATTGCCAAGGAAATGAAGAGTGAGGTCACATAAGACCAGTATGAAAACGCAAGACACCTGGAGATGCAGACTAGCCGGGTACTTACCAGCACTTCAATTCCCAAGATAAAGACAAGCAAGCAGGCAACAAAGTGGCTCAGAGGAAAAGTCAACAGGGAGGCAACCAGGTCTTGAATAACTTGATATCTGTTTGAGGAGATGATTTGGAAAGCACCTTAAAATAAGCAACATAATGCCAAAAAATAAAAAGTGCTAAAACCTAAAAGTCCCAGAAATTCCCACTCATAAATTATTTAAAATTTAAGATAAACTGTAGCAATTTGTTTCATGGCTTTGCTTACTTTTATTGGTAGAAAACTAGTATTTGGGGGAAAAGGATATAAAGCACTTGCTTAGATTCTATAAATATTAATGACCAGAAAGTATTCTTTTTGCTTTGTTTTGTTTTGCTTTTCGAGACAGGGTTTCTCTGTGTAGTCTTGACTTTCCTGGAACTAGCTCTGTAGACCAGGCTGGCCTCAAACTCACAGAGGTCCACCTGGCTCGGCCTCTCAAGAGTTAGGATTAAGGGAATGGACTACCACTGTCTGGCTCAATAAATCATTCCTGTATGATCTTAGTTTAAACAAAGGTATATGCATTTACAGAAAACCAGAAAGAAAATAAAATGAACCCAAATATATGCCAGCTGAAAGAAAATAATGAAACTCACCTGGATAACCCTGTGGGCTCCTGTCACAGTCTTAGTAGTGAAAGTCTTAAATGCACTTACTGACTTTCTTATTTTCAGTACCGAGAACTAAACCTAGGGCTTTCCACATGCAAGACATCCACCCTGACACTAAGCTAAAACCCCAGACTTTTCATTTAAACTTTATTTAGTCATTCAGGCTGGCCTCAAAATCCCAGTTTTGTGCCGCAGCCTCCTGCGGAGATGGGATTACAGATATGCACCACTACTCCCAGCTTAATTGCACTTTTTAACTGAGCCAAATAACCTTTCCAAACCCAATTTAAGATGTCATTAATTGTACACTAATTGTAATTGAGAATTTATAACCGCCAAAAATGTATTACATACTTGACTACATTTTACATTTCATTACTGAGAAGAAAAACTTTAGCATTTGTAGAACATTAAGTAGGTAATTATAAAAGGCCAGTGTCATTGGGTTTATAACCTTTTTCTGATGGAAAACAATGGCTGTTGAATAGAACATTATCACACTACTAAGTAGCCACCTGAGAAAGAAAAGTCAATTCCACAAGCAGAATATCTCTTTTGTTTTCCCCTGCGAATAAGCAAAAAAGCACAAAAGATTAAATGAAGTCATTTTGGAGGGTTTTATTCTAGAAAAAAATGGGTTAAATATTCCATTTTTATTTACTTATAGTGTGTGTATATATGTGTGTGGGTGTACGTTCCACAGTGTGCATGTGGAGGTCAGAGAAGAATCTGCAGGAATCTGTTCCTTTTACCATGGGGGCCTTGACCCCTGGAGCCATCTAGCCAACTTGAAAACTCACTTTTTATGCTTTATTTTCCATGCAACCTATTAAAAGAGTGCAATAAAATATAACTGCAAAATCACGGTCCCGTAGATTTTAAATATACATATATTACAATTAAGCTATTTAATAATTCAGAAGGGGTTCTAGTGGAGTAGAATATTCTTCTTGCCTAGCAAACCTTTTAGAAAATTGTGAAACCAGAGAAATGATGTCAGAAACAAAACAAAACAAAACTGTAAACTAAGTGCCGCGTGGTGATGGCGCAGCAGAGGCAGAGGCAGAGGCAGAGGCAGGCGGATCTCTGTGAGTTCAAGGCCAGCCTGGTCTATACAGTGAGTTCTAAGACTGGCTCTAAAGTTACAGAGAAACCATGTCTTGGAAGAAAAAAAAAACCTAAGCAAACCAACAGCCTTATTCCTTTTAGATGGTGAAGTCAGTATGTTCTTTGCTCAGTGTCTTTTTCCTTATATTTAAAGGTATCTGAAGCATCTCCATATTTTATTCCTTGTATTTTAATGTTTTAAAACATATTTTTAGAAGATAGAAGACAATGCTAGAATCAACAAAAATTAGAATAAAAAATGTAGTGTCAGGACTTATATGCTAGATAGTTCCTTTGTTTTGTTTTGTTTTTGATTTTGTTTTTTTTAGAAAGCATTTTCCTATAAAGTCAGACCTAGAAACCCCGACTGTCCTGCTTCTGTCTTCCGAGTACTGGGATCGTGGCACACACGATCACACCCAGCCTGTTATGCCATCTTAAAAATGCCCTTAAAAATGTTTGGAACCTGACTGAGTGCCTTCCTTTCCGGGTTGAATCCACTTTTAAACATCAAGAAGTACATAAAGACAGAACCACATCACATGTGAGTAAACATTAATAGATGTGATATAATTACAGTTTCAATACTTGATGGCTAAGAAAGAAGTAAAGTGTATGGAAAGAAAACACATAAAGATATTCTGAAATACAAGGTAAAACAAATCCTAGATGCAAGGTGCTCATGACACAGCACAGTAACATCAACTATATTTTTGTTTGAAGTCTACTCAAAGCAAAACAGGTGAAATCAAAATGTGAGACAAAAGGGATGTTTAATATGCAACATTATGCAGTTGTAAACAAAATGTGAGTGTTTGGACATCTAAGAGTATTATGGCCATCTTTTATGGCTTATGCTACAGAAATCATGTTGGGGGATGTTCGATCACACTGTGAACCTGAATTTGCATTTGCATTAATTAAACAAAATTAACCTTGGGTCAGGGGTCTGAGCTAGCAACTAGTTGTCAGAAAGTAATCATAGAACATCAGAGGGCATCTAGGAGGGAAAGCCGGAAGCACCAGAAAGAGTAGGGAGGTGTTTTAAATGGTGTGGTTTTTTTCTGTTTTGGCAGAGTGGAAGGACAGGCTTTTGGGGGGACGCCAAAGAAAATTAAGTCTCTATGCTGTTTTTTTGTGAGATAGTGGCCCAAGGAAAAATTCATCTACAAAACCTAATGCATTTTAAATACAGAATTAACTGCCAGTGAAGTGGAAAACAAGGAAAAAGACAAGGTACTTACTCTCTTAGAACTGCATACCATATCGGCACCGGCAGCAAGCAATACACATAGTAAGTCCAGGGACAGGCTTGGATCAGCAGAAAGCATGCCACTAAAACACCAATAGCTACAAAGCTGCATGGCAGAAGACGGTGTGGCTTCTGAAAATGAAACGGAACACTCAAATACATTGAAACCCTCGCTGATTGATAGTTGTTAGATTTTATAAAGGGAAAAATATTTTCTTCCAATGTTTGTTCAAGTAGACGATTAATTACAATTCTTTCAAAATGAAAAATCTATCATTTGAGGGTAATAACATATCTGAAAAGGAAATGGCTATCCTAGAATGGTTACTGTCAAGTCAGCTGCAGACTTGGCAATGGTCCTACAGTTGGTTTGTAAATAACTCATTCAGAACTCTGAACATAGTTGCTCTTAGAAACATTTTTTTTTTAAATCTTGATTGGCTTCTATGGCTAGCTCACAAGGACCTATTTATCACACAAGAAACCATTCTTCATTTGGAAATAAACTTTCTTTCTATCAGCTCCAACCTGCCATGCTGCCCATTTGCCTCTCTCTCCCATTGCCTAAATACAGTTGGACCCTTCAGTTACATCTGCTGTCCTCAGCTACCTGCGGAAGAAGCAACGCCCCACGTAAGTCCCTAGTGCATACACCACAGACTCCCAAGGCCTCCTGGTGCTCTGGGACAGGTGTAAGTGCGGGGTCAGGGACGCCGTCCGAGAACTGGAAAGCGGCATGTTTAAGGTAACATAGCAATGCTAAAAACTAGACTTCTAGGGTCTGAAGCAGTGATTACAAAATGATGCAGAGTACATTCAGCTCCTTCAGATGATATTAAGTATGCCTACAGAGAGGAAAGGAATGGGGGGATAGAAGGGTGAGTGCTCTTCTATAAATGTAGTGAGAATTAAGAACCTCCTTTTGGAAACACACAAATTTAGGGAGGGAGAAGAAAATATTAAATATGTCCCATCTCTTTTTGATGTTTTTCTCTACTGGCATAAAATATTATAAAGAAAGAATCAAGGCTAAGTCAGGATATCAACGAAAAAAAGGCTGAAACACAGCACTGTAACTACGAGCTCTGGTTCAAGCTCATCAACTGGCTATGATATTGTGATGGGTGACCGTGGTTGTCGGCTTTACACACCTGGGAGGAGCAAACTTCAACTGAGGAACTGCTCGTCAGACTGGCTTGGGAGCATGTCTGTACAGCGTTTTCCTGAGTAACAGCTAATGTGGGAGGGATCAGTCCAAAGTACAAAGCTTTCCTTAGACAAAGTTTTCTTCTATCCATAATACATGGATAATAAATATATAGCAATTCATCAATAATAAGAAATCAGATTCCATAGGGTCTAATAAAGTAACTAGAACATTATTGCTGCTTACTAAATGATGGCTATTATTTTTATTTTTATCCTTTTTTGCATTAGTTTCAGCAATTATAGAATCTCTCAATCAGCAGCACAACAAATAAAGACGTAAGAGAAACCAGTGGAGGTCACAAAGCAAAATGATAGGGGATATAAGGTCAAATTCAAATGGATAGGGGCAGATATGATCTCTAAAATCTAAAGGGGCTAGACTACAATTGATTGTAAAAGATGATAACTCACACTATTTTGAAATAAATAAAATAATAATAAATGAAAGATAAGATGAGAGTGTCTAAAAAACATTTAGACTTTCTAGAGTTGATACAATATGGTAGAATTAGCTAAGTCATCAATCTCCCTCCATATTTTGAGAATCATAACCAAAAAGGTTGCAGTGAGATTAAACTTAACAACATTCATAAAGCAAGCATTCAGGGTAGGGTACACTTTTAAAAGATGAAATGTATATTGCTCTTGCCGAGGACCCAAGTTCAGATACCAGCACACATTCTAGATGGCTTACAACCACCTGTAACTCTAGCTACTGATCTGATGTCTCTCACCTCCATAGGCACCCTCACTCACGTTCAGATATCCTCTGACACACATACATACAGGTAAATAAAAATAATAAGTCTTTAAAAATAAACTCACAACAGGACTTACTTTTTTCCCATTATCATTATGATGGATTGCCTTTTATTTAAAATATGGCATTTCTTGCAGTATCATATTAAACACACAACATATTTTAAGGCTGCCATTTGTAGTATGATATGCAGTGACCGATATCATGGAGTGTGGCCATATGTGTTTCTTACCTATTTTAATAGCAAGATTTTCCATGATAAAATCTGACCATCATATTTCTCTATAGAATACCTAGCCTTGTTCTATACACTCAATTAATAAGCAAAAAATCCTATCAACTACGAATTCTTGACACATTAGCAGAAGTATCATATCTTCTCTTCTAAAGTTCTGAACAGCGAGAGGAGCAGAAGCGAGAGTCTCTGGCCTAGACCTCAGTCCCCACACCCGGTCTGAGAGGCTGTTAGCAAGTTAGCTAATTCCCTCAGCTCAGTCTCATCTTTTGTGAACAGAAGTTACAGGGCACAGTTAGAGGCAAAGAAGGCAGAACACATTTCAAGGACTCAGTAGAATTCCTAGATGCATCTCTCCATTACCAAAACATAACCATTTCTGTATATTTCTCTAATATGTAGAAAATAATTCCCTTTACAGTCAACTTCAAATACATTGGAATAATTAAAATTACTTGGAAGAAATTATTCAAGATGTGTTACAGAACTGTAAAGAATTGAAATTAAGCAATAATGTTCTTCTCCTTACACTATAGACAAAATATAAAATGGTAAAAGTTACCACTAGAAATGTGGTATAATATAATAATAACAAACGATTATTATTAAAAATATACTAGCAGAATACATTCCTTTTTAGAGGATTTTGACATGCTAATAATCATTAGAGAGAATGAAGTTTAGGAAATGGGGTTGGATACTTTGCCTGGTAAATAATAGTCAGAAATATACTTTAAGATAGGGAAATGTTTTAAAGCAATAAAACCAAGTATGTACTGTTAGAGTCTATTTAGAGCAGTGTTTCTCAAACCCTTTGGGGAGTTGATTATAATGACTCTTTCAAAAAGGTCACTTAAGATAATCAGCAAGCACAGATATTGACATTACAATTTGTAACAGTAGTGAAATTACATTTATGGAGTAGCAAAGAAAAGAATTTTATAGTTGGGAGTGACCACACAACACATGAACTCTATTAAAGGATCACAGCCCTTGTTTAGAGGTTTGACCTTCCTTTCCATAGCAAGCTAGACTTGCATTCCCAAAACAAGGTAAAGGAAACATTCTGGCAATTTATAGTATTTCTTATTGAAAGAAATAAAGTCAGAGAAGCATAAATATTATATTAATTGTTTAATATTTATTAATTAATATTTGAACAATGACTTTATTGTTTGTCTAGCTCTCAACATGAGATAATGATAAATATACTGTTTTGGGTTTTTTTGGTTTTTTGTTTTGTTTTGTTTTGTTTGAGACAGGGTTTCCTGTGTGGCCCAGAATGTCCTGGAACTTGCTGTGTAGAAGAGGATGACCTTGAACTTAGGAATCCACCTGTCCTGAGCACTATAATGAAGGGTGTGTGCTGCCACGCCTGGCTTAAAGTTGTTTTTGTTTTTGAAGATTTATATATTATTTCTACTAAGGTGCATGGGTATATGATGCATGAATTTATGTGTCACGTGTAATCAGATGCCCAGGGACGCCGGGGTCCATCAGAATCCCTGGAACTGCAGTTAGAGGCGATTGTGTGCCACATGATTCGGGATCTAGGAACCAAAATTAGGTCCTCAGCAAGAGCAGTAAGCACTTTCTGCCTCTGAGCAGTTCTCTGGGCCCTGAGGCAGTTCCTAACGACCTATCTAGAAGTACGCGGAACACTTACATTGAGTAGTTATTTTAAGAAAACAGAACTTGGCATCATTGAGACTACAGAAGAACTTACACTATTCATATGCATTTCCTTATGCTCCTCTTAAGTTACAGAGCAGTGTGACCAATGCATCCTCTTAGCCACTGATAAAACAGACGCAACAGAAAACACAGCCAATACAAAAGAAAGCAAAGGACAGACACATCAGTTCTCTTACTCTTACATTTACATATTCTATGAACTCACTATACATGATTTGATTCAGTTTCTTAATCATTATTCCTGGTGACTTTGATATCATCATCTGAATCTTTGTTACATTGTCCAGACTTACCTTAACTTCCTTCCTAGCGCTTCTTGTGAGATTAGAATGAGACTTGAGGATTAACAAAGAAGCATAAGACATCCATCCCACAAAACCAACAGCAACACTGATGCCCAAAAAGAATCTATCGTAAGTGTGATAATAGGACAATCCTTTCAATGCGAGATCAATCAGCTCCTCGCAGAGGGAGACCTAGGGGACAAAACGGAAGTAGAACTTGCAGTGAAACAATAGAAGTCAAGTTTCTTGAACCCAGGAAAACTGGTGTTCCACAGAATCAAGCCACTAAGCGTGAGTCACTACAGATGGGAGGATTAGGAACGGATTTCAACTGTGAGGCTCTTTGGTAAGATAGGGCATTTTAATGGAAACTGCCTGTAATCTATGCTGTGTTTGAAAGCATTCATTATGCAGAAATGGTCCTCAGATGACACATACAGGAAACAAAGGTTCTTTAGCATTAAACCAAATAAAGGAAATGCCTGTATGTATATACATATGTAAACATGTGTGTATATGCATTATATTCTACTTTCATATCATATTATGCAAGTCTACTTTAAAATATCACCAAAATTACAAAATATTAGAAAAGAACAATAGTTTAGTGAACTGGGTATGTATTTTAGTGGTAGAGTGCTTGCCTAGCATATGAGAGACCCTGGGTTCAAATACTATTAAAGAAAGTCTAAAATTTAGAATCATAATTAAAAAATTATAATAAACAGATTGGTAATTATTTAGGCAATTTTTTAAAATGGAAGCAGAATTTTTAGTGAAGCAATGGTGACAGGTCTGTAACTGTTGTGACATTTTGGTCACATATGACAATAAAGTTTGCTTTGAATTAGAGGGTAGAACTAGTTACTAGTTGACCAAAAAAACCATAGAGGTTTTAGAGGACTGAGGCTAGAGAGACAGGAAGTACCAGGGCAGGGCTTAAAGAACTCCCTCTGGATGGAGGAAAGACAGAGATAGGCAGTCAGTGTCTGCTTCCCTGCCACTACTCTGTTCAGGTTCTTATCCTGATACCTGACTCCTGAGTTTTTATTGATAAAGAATTAATTAGATAAACGCCTCATCAGATGTAAAACATGGAGCATGAAATCAGAGACAGCCACTCACCCCTAGCATTGCAGCCACTAGAGCTGCCATCCTGCTGTCACCAATCACTCAGGTTGTACACAAGCAGCGCACAACTGCTGATGGTCAAAGGTGTCAACAGCACTACCTTTAAAATAGTTAACTGAGAAACTTCTCTGGGTAGAACAACGGACTGTGACATCACAGAAATTATAGGCACTGGAACAGCTGGTATAGGAGAAGCTGAATGCTCAACATATTGAAGAATCAACCAGTCCCTGAATTTTTCTACAAAAAGAAATCTGGAAAATGGAGAATCATCACAGGTCTGAGAGCTATTAATAAGGTGATCCAGCCAATGGGCTCCTTACAGCTTGGAATTCCCTTGCCATCTCTATTACCTAAAGGATGGGGTATTATAGTGACCGACTTAAGGATGCTAATTTACTTTATCTTTACAAGATAAAGATAGAGAAAATTTGTCTTCACAGTGTCTACTTATAATAATTCCCAGTCAGTGGGAAATTTTTCCACAAAGAATGTCAAAAAGCCCTACCTTATGTCAATATTTTGTAAAACATAATCAGATTTCTCAGTCTATAATTTACCATTATTTGGATGATATCTTACTAGCTGATTCAGATTCAGATGCTTTAGAGAAAAGGTTTGAAGAAGAAAAGAAAATTTTGTCTTGTTAGGGATTATAAGTTGCTCCTTAAAAAATACAAATAGGAGATTCTATTAATTACCTAGGATATAAGAGGTTTATAAAAATTTCAACCATAGAAAGCACAAATCAGGAGAGATCAATTATGAACTCAATGATTTTCAAAAACTGCTGGGAGATATTAACTAGCCACAGACCACAATTAAGACAACTCAAGAACTAAGTAATTTATTCCAACCTTACAAGGTGATAATGGACTTAAATAGTCACAGAAAATTATCAGCTAAAGCTGACAGAAAATTGGCTTTGGTAGAAAAGAAATTACCAGATGCACATGTGGATCATGTGGGTTGATTGAAAACAGAGTTTGACTGTATCCTGGTTATTTTATCTTCTATGCATTTACCTACAGAAATTCTAGTGTGGAGAGAATATAATCTCTTAGAATGGATATTTTTACCAACAAACAGAGCAAAAAATTAAAGACTTATGTAGAAAAGGTTACAGAATTGGTTCTAAAAGAAAAACTGAGACTTCATCAATCAACAGGAATGGAGCCAACAGAAACTGCAATCCCTTTTACTAATGCTGAAATTTCCTCCTTATGGGCAAAAAATGAAGACTGGCAAGGAGCTTGCAGTAAGTATTTTGGAAGAGAGTAACAGCAAATATCACCAAAGCAAGAGAATTTAGTTTATAAAGAGAACTAACCTATATAATGTGTGATCCTTTCTCACATTATACAGGAAACACCACTTCTGGAGCCCTACATTCTATACTGATACAAACAAATCAGGAATGGCAGGTTATAAGTCAGAAAATCTAAGTGGCTCGAAGTCCTTACAATTCTGTTCAAAAGTCAGAATTATAAGCTATTCTCATGATATTATTAGATTTTCCAAAACCTCTTAATATATTGACTCTCAACATACAAAGTTGTTTTACATATTGAAACTGCTGAATTTATTCCAGATGATTCAGAATTGACCTTTTTATTCAGTTACAAAAAGTAATGAGAAATAGAAATCATCCCTTATGTATAAAAAGCCGATCAGATCCCATAGAGGTCTACCAGGCCCTCTAGCATAAGGGAATGATGAAATTCATCAGCTATTGGTAGGAAATGTGCTCAAATCTTAGCATTTCCTAAGAAACACCATGTCAATAGCAAGGGTTTGAAAAACAATTTTTCTATCAGTTGGCAGGAAGCCAAGGAAATTATAAAGAAATATACTATTTGTTCTTTGTATAATCAAACCCTACTACCTGCAGGAAGTAATCCAAATGGTACTCAAAGAAATGAAGTTTGCCAAATGAATGCCTTTTCTTTAGCAGAGTATGGAAATTAAAATATGTACACTATACCAGAGATATATGTGCAGGATTTCAATGAGCAACTGCATTGAGTTCTAAAAAGGCTGATTCTGTAATTACACATTTAATAAAAGTTACGACAATCATGGGGATTCCTGTACAAATTAAGACTGGCAATGCTGCAGCATGTCTCCAGTAACACAAAACAGTTTTCGCATACTGCAACATAAAGTATATTACATGTACACCACACAATCCTACAGGGCAAGCAGTTATAGAAAAATTTAATCGCACTATAAAATATATGCTTAATAAACAGAAAGGGGTAATAAAGACTCCCAGAGACAGACTGTACCGCTGTGGGACAATGGTCTTGTACCCTGTAAAGATTTAGAATCTGGATACTGTATGTTATTGTGCTGTCTTTGAATTGTTTGATGGCTGAGAAAGGAGCAACAGCTGCTAAAAGACATTTGGTTATAAATCCTGCTGGATTAACCCAGCAAATATATTTTGAAAATGCCTTGACTTCAAAATTTAAGTCAAAAGAGATGTTACTTTGGAGAAGAAAAGGTTTTGCTTTTGTTTCTACAGAAAATGAGAGGCTGTGGATTCATTCTGAGTTAAGAAAAATCAGGTTTGACCAAGGAAGACCCCCGAAAAATCTTGAAAAGGAGCAGAGGGCCTAGATGATCCAACATTTCAGAAGACCTCTGTTGGAGATTCATCTGAGTTCAACATCCAAAACAACCTCAAAACTGCTGGTTGAGATGACCAAGACTCACAGAATATTTCAGGCAGGACTTGACCATAATTCTAAACTTCCTGTAGGTTCCCATAAGATTATCAGCACCCCCAATTAGCAGGAAGTAGCCTCGAAAACTATGCCCATATTCTCCCGAAATAGAATATGAATGTTTGTCTTTGTTAAGAGTGTTGGTTACAAGTTGTATGGATAATAGTCAGGAAGAAAGCTAAACAAAGGAGATTAGATTTAGTGATTCTGTTTTGAAAAAGTGTGTGTCGGGGGGGAGAAGTCCTGTGGGACAATGGTCTTGTGCCCTGTAAAGTTTTGTCAGTTGTAAAAAAATGCCGAGTGCCCAGTAGCCAGGCAGGAAGTATAGGTGGGGCAACCAGAACAGTAGAATTTTGGGAAAAGGAAAGGCTCAGTCTGCAGTCATCACCAAGATGCAGAGAAAGCAAGATGAGAACACCTCACTGATGGAGGTACCAAGCCACGTGGCTAACCTAGACAAGAATTGTGGGTTACTGTAAGATGTAAGAATTAGTTAATAAGAAAGCCTAAGCGAACAGGCCAATCAGTTTATAGTTAATGTAGGCTGTTGTGTGTTTCTTTGGGACTGAATGGCTGTGAAACTGGGCAGAGAAGAAACCCCTACCAAAATTGCACAATGTTTTATTAACTTTAAATTTTTAAATGTTAATGAGAAATGAATATCAGCTGCAGAAAGACATTGAATAAAGGAAAAACTGCTGAATTAAGTCAGTCTGAATATAATAAAGATGTTGATCTCACAATGGAAACCAGGATACGTGTTACATTAGGGAAGAGGTTTTGCTTTTGTTTCCACAGGGGAAAACCTATAGAGACCATCAAAATTGATAAAGATTAGATTTGAACAGGAGAGACCTCTTGATTAGTAGAGGTGATAGTTCAACAAACAGCATGACCCCTCAAATCTAAACTAACATAAGATAACAAATGCTGTTATTTTGATCATTTATCACCTGCCAAAAAGGAAACTCCCCAAAGTGAGGGTTGGGGCAGGGCTTTGATTTTTGTCTTTGCGGGAGAATGAAGGCATCCAAATAAGGAATCTGAAGACCACTGGACAAAAGTGATATCTGAAGAAAAGGATGAATAATCCATAGAAAATTTCCTAAGATAAAGAGTAAGTTGCCTAATGATATATCACATTTCCAACAAGATAAAATTTCATAAATCTTTCCAAATGTTTGCATCTGCTGTTCTCTACACATATATAAAGGAAATGGTCTTTTTGTAGTACCAGTTCAAGTAAAAATTAAAACTGGCTTTGAACGTAAAGAGTGGCTTTCTTCTTCTCTAAACCCAAGCATGTATTTTAAAGGAAAATCCAAAATCTCTGTTTCTTGTCAAAAGACCCACCTGATATGGGACAGAAGAAAGACCAAAATAAAGGTACTATTCTATCGCCACTAACCTCATAATCCTTTGGTTTTATTTTGATTCTTTAAACTTTATTATCTCAAATTTTATATGGTGTGGCCAGGCAGTGGTGGCACACTCCTTTAATCTCAGCTTTTGGGGAGTCAGAGGCAGGTGGATCTCTATGAGTTTCAGGCCACCCTGGTCTACAAGAGCTGGTTCCAGGACAGGCTCCAGAGTTACAAAGAAACCCTGTCTTGAAAAACAAAACAAAACAAAAGATATATGTGTGTATCTATGTACCTTTGGTCATAATATTAATGGTCATATAGAGTAACAACGAATTTGAGAAAAAGGCTTAATCTACTTTCCTGTACATGATTTTGGGTTTGTGTCTCTGTAAGGTAACTAGGAATTACGTTTGCATACCCTGGATGTACTTAACAAGTTGTGTTCCTTTAACCTCTCCATGATCTGCTGCATATGACATTTAAAATGTTGTAAGTTTTCTACAATGAACCATGAGCATTCCTAACAGTAACCTCTGAAGTCTCCAAAAGTTTATTGGGCCCCACAACAATGAATGCACCTGGATTGTAGTAACGCATCTAAGTTGACTAACAGAACCCAAAGATAAGCTTTGGACTACCAACTGCTCAGGACAATCTTGAGGTTAGCTGTGATGGTTCAGTCTCATGACTACACCAACCCCACACTTTCCCATTACACAGAGACTGCCAACAAATGGCACAGCTAGCTCTCCCAGGACTTGACTGTATTTCAATTTTTTCAGGGTTTCCTAGATATGCTGTCACCCTCCAGACAGAAGGATGCAATCTAGAGAACATAACAGCCACATTCCCAAGTGGTGGGGTAGATGGTATTTGATCATTCAGTGGGTTATGGATATTACCACTTGGGGTTGGTTACAGTTGTTCTTAGTAATGGTCAGGGGGAAAAAAGCTGAACAAAGAGATTAGATTCAGGGATCTCATTCTGAAAAGAAAAAAGAGGGATATAGAAATGATACAGTAGATTAATTAATCTACTTCTAAAGCAAAAAAGCAATTACTACTTTTAAATATTTTACATTGGTACAGATTTTTATATAATGACATAAATTTGAGGTTATTTTTGTAATACTATAATATATATATATGTTTCTACTATTGTTTAAGATATTTTGTATATTGATACAATTTTAAGTTTATTTTTGTTAGAACATGCTGAACATACGTTTCTGCTGTCTTAAGGTATTATATCTATGCAGCTTGTTTAACAATGTAATGTAAATTTCTAGTCCTTGAAATCATTACAAACTATTTAGGATAATAAATGCAGGTTAGTTGTTAGTCACCTATTACAGTCAAACTTGTAGGCATGTTAAGTATGCTTTCAAGGTCAAACAGAGATATATTTTAGATAGATAAGTATCTTCAAATACTTGAGAGATCTACAGAATATAGAAACATTCAAGATGTTTTAATAACATAGTTTTTTACGGCAGTGAGACATGTCTGTTCCTGGCAGCACCAATCTACTCTAGAGAAGATGATGGGCACTGAAGAAATTGCATATGGAGTTTATTTTCTTTGTCACAAAATAAGCCACCAGGCAAGAAACTGTACTTGCCTTGACTGCTGACAGTATGTTGTCCAAATTGGACAAGCAGGACACAAAAGAAAGTGACTGCAGAACTTTGCCAAGACAAGGTGAGACAGTCCTTCAAAATTCCTGCTTCACAGAAATGTCTTCCAAATGTTCTAGGCCCAACATTACAGAGGAACTGTGGATGACTGTTCTGGCAGTCAGTTGTTTCTGTCATTTCTTAGCTTTAGAAGTTGTTTGCTCTGCACTTCCTGTTTACTCAGGTAATAGTTTTCCTTCTCAGGTCTCTGACGGAGTTGAACACTAGATAGTTATAGCTATAGTTCTCTTTGTTATCAAATTCTGAAAAGAAATTCACAAAAGAGGTGTAAAGTTTATAAAGTTGAAAGACATAGAAAAAAGGTTTTGGGTTGGTAATGCAAGCAAGGATACAATGTGAATTAAGTAAAAAATTTTGGACTCACCAAAATAGGATAGATAATGGAGTATTTTCTCTGAAATTATCAAATGCAAATGTACTAGACATTGCTAATGCAATTTATACCTGTATATATTTGAATGTAGTTATCATACTTATTGTATATAGTTTTAATATGTTACTTAAAACCTTTTTATTTAGACAAAAAGAGGAAATGTGTGATGTTTGATTGCATTCTGACAATAAAGTTTGCTCTGAGCTGCTCTAGGATAATGCTCTTGTATCCTGTAAAGATTTGTCACTTCTATTGGTTTAATAAAACACCAATTAGTCAGTAGCCAGGCAGGAAGTATAGGCAGGTTGACCAGACTAGGAGAATTCTGGGAAGAGGTGAAGTGGGACAATGGTCTTGTACCCTGTAAAAATTTGTCATTTGTATTGGTTTAATACAACACTGATTGGCTAGCAGCCAGGCAGGAAGTATAGGTGGAGTGACCAGAACAGGAGAATTCTGAAAAGAGGAAAGGTTCAGTTTGTAGTTGTCACCCAGACACAGAAGAAGCAAGACAAGAATGCCTCACAGATAAAAGATACTAAACCACAAGGCTAACACAGACAATTATGGGTTAATGTAAAATATAGTAATATAAAAGTTAATAAGAAACTTGAGCTAATATATCAACCAGTTTATAATTAAGGTAGATCTATATGTATTTCTTTGGGACCAAATGGCTGCAGGACCAGAGAAAAGGCTCAGTCTGCAGTCACCAGCCAGATGGAGAGTAAGCAGGATGAGAATACCTTACTGAGTAAGGTACCAAGCCACAAGGCTAATCACAGATAAAAATTGTGGGTTAATTTAAGGTGTAAGAGCTAGCTAATGCCTTCATCTGGTGATGGATGGAGATAGAGACAGAGACCCACAATGAAGCACTGAACTGAGCTCCCAAGGCCCTAATGGGGAGCAGAAGGAGGGAGAACATGAGCAAGGAAGTCAGGACCACGAGGGGTGTGTTCACCCCCTGAGACAGTGGGACAGATCTAATGGGAGATCACCAAGGCCAGTTGGAATGGGACTGATGGAGCATGTGATTGAGCTGGACTCTCTGAATGTGGCTGATGGTGGAGGCTGACTGAGAAGCCAAGGACAGTGGCGCTGGGCTTTGGTTCTACTGCATGGACGGGCTTTGTGGGAGCCTTGTCTGTTTGGATGCTCACCTTCCTGGACCTGGGGGGAATGGGGAGGACCTTGGACTTCCCATAGGGTAAGGAACCCTGACTGCTCTTTGGCCTGGAGAATTAGGGGGAGGAGGAGTGGGGGGAGCGGAGGGGAGGGAAGTAGAAGGAGGGGAGGAGGTGGAAATTTTTAATTAAAAAAAATAAGCCTGAGCTAACAGGCAAACCAGTTTATAATTAATATAAACCTCTGTGTGTTTTGTTTGGATTGAATGGCTACAGGACCGGGCAAGACAGAAACTTCCATCTACATTGAGTCAGAGGGCAGAGTTAACCACTAGTTTACCAAAATTAACCATAGAGGTCTTGGATTGAAGACAAATAGGAGACAGGAAGTTTTTGACGGAGGAATGGAAGAAAAAGAAAATCACTGGTGGCTTCTCCACTTCTCTGATCATTCAGGTTCTTACCCTGATATATGATACCCGATTCTTTACTGATAATTAGATAAATGCTTCAGTGTGATAGTGTAAATGGCAAATGTGGTGCTCTGCACCCTCATAAGGGGATGATGGTTACTTGAAATTTGTTTTTTCATTGATAAACAAACAAACAAAAACAGCAATACAGTTCCTTTCTAAAGCCAAACTAGAAAACTGCAGTCACAGACTGCCTGAAATAAGAAGCATGTCTAAGTTTAAAGGTTCCTCAGGAAATTCTCCATTCTGTCTGATGTGCTCCCTACATATAGTTTACCCTACACTGACCACAAGTGCCCATATACTTACTACTTCATCAAATTTTTCTTGCTTTATATAAGACCTTGCTTTTCTTAAAATATCCAGCTGCTGAGAATCAGAGAGCAACCTATAGAAGAAAAAAAATAGTCTTAGTGTTTCCTCATTTGGTTTCTATCATTTCATGATTTTTATTCTTATTTGAAAATAAGATAGTAAAAATTGATAAAACAAAATAAAACCAAATAAAAATGAAAATGAAAGAAAAGATTAAGTTAAAGTGTATAGTTACTAGCTATCTGAATGCCTCCAAGAAAGAGATTATGGCATCCCTAATATCCTTTTATTTTTAAATTATTTTTGTAGTGCTAAAAGTCAAACACAATGCCTTAAATATGAAAAGCAATAGCCCCGTTGATGAGTTATACTCCAATCCCTTACAGAAAGCTTTAAACACTAAGTACATTTATGAAAACTATATAAATCATCATTCTAAGGAAATTTAGGGCCATAACAAAGAAACTCTGACTAAGTCAAGGTAATTACTATACCACTGAGTTCCATCACTAAGCCTTCCTGTGTGTATACTAGTCACAAAGATAGGGTAGCACGGTAACTCATCAAGTGTGCTTTTTATGCCTTATCAAAACAGGGGCTAAGAGTCCATAATAAACTAGGAGAACCTAACCAACAATAGGAGTTAATTAATAATTTGAACCTATTCATCATTCTTGCACTACAATGTACTCAGAGAAACAAGTCAGAATAGAGAATAATTCAAAGTTATATAAGAACAAGGGCATTATTAACATTACAGAATAAAGCAACAAATATCATCAGAACAATCACCTTTATAAAATGAATAAGTAAGTCTAAATGCAAATTTGAATACATATTGCTGAACTAAGTCTACATTCCTAACATGAGCATAATCACATCTTGACAATGCATAAAAAGTGACTGAAGGCATTGAAAGCTGCATGACATATGACAAAGACTGGGACAACTGTATGTGGTCAACATGCCATAATCATTTGTCTTCTTTCTAGCTAGTGATTTCCCAACTCTGAGGAGATGTAACTCTGATGAGAAGTAAATCTTTTAAATAATTTGAGGTGGGACTGTCTGAAGTTCATTTTAGAACTTGAGACTCTTTTCTAGAAAATACACATAATTTCAAACCTTGCATGTTTTTACAAAAATATTCATGAACCACAGAAGACTACCTATAAAATTTCTTAAACTCTATAGGAATCATAATTAAGAATTGGGTTGAGGGGCTGAAGAGATGACTCAAGGTTAAGTGACTTGCTGCTTTTCCAGAGGACCTGAGTTCAGTTCCCAGCATCCATGTTAGGTGGCTTGCAACTACCTGTAACTGCAATTCTGGGAATCTTAATGTTCTGGCTTCCACAGGCACTGAACTCACATGCAAACACACACACACACACACACACACACACACACTCATACACGTACACACCCCCCCACACCGACACATAATTCAAACTAATACAAATAAACTTAAAAGAAAAAACAATCTGTTCTGATTCTAAGATCTCTCAGCTCACTCAATCAAGGGCTCTCATGTTTCTAACTGCAGAAGAACCCACCATCCTTCCATCTTCACCCTCCATAGAATTTAATTTGTAAAGAAAAGGTGTCACAGGCAGGAATAGAAAGAAAGTGAAAAATGTTACTTCAAAATGTTACTTTGGTCCATTTCTTTCTATGTTTTGAACACTGAACATTTGGAATGTTTTCCTGGAAATCTTGAATTTCTGATCCAAGGGCATAGGCAGTACTGAATTTGCCAAATAAAAGCCTTATAGCTGACCTCTTCTTCCTTGTTCTGACCT
The DNA here is from genome assembly GCF_982192425.1 of Myodes glareolus. Lineage (NCBI taxonomy): Eukaryota > Metazoa > Chordata > Mammalia > Rodentia > Cricetidae > Myodes > Myodes glareolus. The sequence goes on from NC_142030.1 coordinate 113,084,975, forward strand.
ACTCTGATACTTGGTGTAGAAGGTCCTTCTGTATTTGTGTTGCTTTCATCGGTTAATTAAAAAAAAAAGCTGCTTTGGGCCTGGTGATAGGGCAAAACTTAGGTAGGCGGAGAAGACAGAACTGAATGCTGGGAGAAAGAAAGCATCAAGAGAGAACCACCATGGAGCTGCCAGGTCAGACATGCTGAATAGTGGTGATATACAGATTATTAGATTATTAGAAATGGGTTAAATCAAGATGGGAGAGTTAGCCAATAGGAGGCTAGAGCTAATGGGCCAGGCAGTAATTTAATTAATACAGTTTCTGTGTGGTTATTTCCTGTGTAAGATAGGTGGGCGGCCGAGACCAAAAGCAGGCCTTCTCTCCTTCAACAGATACTGACTGTCTTCACCAACTTTCTCACAATTGATATGGCTCCTTTGATCTACTTCTTCAATTCTAAGCTCCCTACACTACTTCTACTCCTCTTAAGTCCTCGTGATTACACACGCACACGCGCGCGCGTGTGCACGCCCCCACACCATTTTTCATTTGTCATCTATCTTGTACTTACATCGGAGTTCTTGTCCATAAAGATCTTTATGCTTTCTAAAAATCAAATCTTTATGACCCATTCCAAACCTTTCCTCACACCATTACCACTTTACTGTGGGTTAATAATCAGTGTATTCACATTCAGTTACATCTTAAACTCATGTGGATCAAGATAATGTCTTATACTTCCATTAAACTTCACCATAATACTTAGCAAAGTGCTAAGCACACAGAATGAATCAATAAATCTTAATGATTAAATTCTATTAAATTCTATCAAAGAGTCTGTTGTAGTAAGTAGCACATGCCTTTAGCTCTCAGGGGGCTACTGCCACTGCCACTGTTGTCCTCCGCTCAGTCAAGCTCCAGCTCCTACCACACACCAATAACTCTCCAGAGTTTCTAAGCTTCCTTAGAGATGGAATTGGACATCCTGAGACCTCCAGTTTCATGGACTAAGCAGAAAAGGGGTATCTTTGCCTCTCTACTATAGAAAATATCACTGATGAGACTTCCAGCTCACATTCTGTAAGCCAGTCTATCAAATCCTGTTTAATAGTCTATGTGTTCTCTAGAGAAACAGAACCTATATACTACAGAACAGAACCTAATATACTACAGGATTCATTGAAATAATATTCTACATCATATGTAGTATCTACATATGCCATATATGGAAAGGCACAACAAGCTACAACTTTCCTTAGAGAAAATGACTAAGATTGGAACACTAGGCAGAAAAGGAGACATTTTTATCTTTGGTTCTGTAATTTGAAATGTGTGCATATGCTATTTTTCTCCTTAACATTTTACTAACAAGGTTAAAGAAAATCCTTAAAATGATGAATTTAACCATAGCTTCAGGCTGTCAGTGAATTTTGGAATATCAGTATAGCCACCAGAAACAAGAAAGTGTGGTAAATTTTAAATTAAATTAAAATTCAATTTATAAACGCAAAGACAATCAAGAACAAAAGGGCTAAGTAGAGAGATGGAAAGCAAAGAAATAAGAGAACTTTCTACAAGTGGAACTCTTAAGACAACATTTCTATTTTGGGGTCAAGGCAAGAAGCTGAGAGTTTAATGTACAGATGCTGCCAGATGCGAAGCAAAATCTGTGGGGACGTCAGCAGTCCCGAGACCAGAGAGATCAAAATTAAACTCTGTGGCTGCAAATGTTGCCTGGATATGTTTAATTGCGAATTCTTTAAAATTCTTTAGACCTAGAATGACATATTTTTTGAGATTTTATTATTTGTATGTATATGTGTGTATATATGTATGTGTATATGTATAAACACATATATATGTATATACTCATATATATATATATGAGTTTTATAATTTGTATTATGTATGGAAGCTTGGTCAGCATGTATGTATGCTCAGCATATGTGTAGTGTCCACACAGGCCAGAAGACGGTGTCCAATCTCCTGGAAGCAGGGTGCACATAATTGTGAGCTGCCGCTGGGAAACGGACCCAGGTTCTATGGAAAAGCAACCAGCGCTTTTAATGCCTGAGCCATTTCTCCAGACCAAAGAGAGACTTCGACTATACTATCCTAAAACAAATTCTGAGGTACAATTTCAAGAAAAGTAAAAAACAGGGGCTTTCATAAGAAACACTACATACCACACCATAGGTTATGATACAGTTTGGAAAACTCATTTTAAAAAAAGGGAGGTGACAAAGATCCTGGTGACAAGGAGGAACAAGAAGGGCCATTTGTGGAGACAGGAAAGAAGTTACTTAAGAGCAAGGTCCATAAGCAGCCATGAGCTCCACCAGTGCTAGAATGCACACAGGGTGAGAAACGATTCTCAGGAGTGGCTGGGAGGAAAGCCAGAGATAAGAAACCAAACCAGCAAGCGGGGCTGCAATGAGGCCACACTGCAGCAGCAGAAACAAACCAGAGGTCAGTGGCAGCCTGGAGTTGGGACACAGCTCCGAGCCGTCTATAAAGCCGCCTGAAACCGGGATTTCTAAACCCAGGCTTACCCCAAAGAAAGACAGAAAACCACACTCACAAATGGCATCACGGCTGGTACTATATTCAGTGTGCAAAAACTAATCAAGCAATTGCTTTATTCTTATGGTTTGGACAAATATACCTCCCCTGAAAGGCTACTGTGGCAAAGATTTGGTTGCAATATGGCATATCTATGAAGAAGTGACTGAATCTTGAGGGTACTAACTTCATCAATGCCATTCATAAGTTCATAAATGAATAGGCAACTAGGAGGTGAAGCCTAGCTGACAAAGCAGGTCACTGGAATTACGCATTTGAAAGATATTTGTCCTGAGCTCCTTAGTCATTCTCATGCTTAAATATTCTCATTCTTTCTCTCTCTCCCTCTCCTTCCCTCCTGGTCACCAAGATATAACATCTTTGCTCCACATGCTAGCAGGTCATGAGCTGAAACCTCTAACACCGCAAGCCTTTTCATTGTTTCTCTGGTAATTCAACACCGTAAACAAAAAGGCTGACAGATACAGGAACTGAGGTGAAGGAGAGAAGAGATGGGGGTCTTATCCTTCAGAGGGGAACTGAGGTGAAGGAGAGAGAAGATGGGGGTCTTATTCTTCAGAGGGAAACTACTGGAGCTATTATTTTGAGTTAAAGGCAAACAAAAAACCAAAGATCTCTATCCTACCAAATGTGGTGGTGCATTCAGGGGGCAGAAGCAAGCAGATCTCTTTGAATGGTCTACATAGTGAGTTCTAGACCTGCCAGAGCTAGATAGTAAGGCACTGCCTAAAACAAAAAATTACTATCCAGTTTCATAAAAGCAGGAGATAAAATTGCCATAAGAAAAATATCCTATCTCTCTATTCCAGAAGGAAAGCATCATTCTTTCGCCCCACTCCACAATCTTGGATGCACCATCACTCAAAAAACCATGATTTTGATTAAGAATGGCAAGTTAAAAACGAGGAAATGTGTGCAAAATACATCATTAGCTGACTCCTTAAGTTCTTATGATAAGTGACATATAACCAAGGCTGACTGTACCAACAATTTTCCCATCCAGCCATAGAGGTCGAAGGGGCCATTCCAAACCTCATTAGAGCAAGATTACCAAGCATCTTACTACATTCTAAACATCAAAGGGTACGGCCTAATTACCCTGGAGTATAATGTCAATTCGTTTTTTAACTCTCTTTTTATTTATTCTTTGTGTCTTTCACATGATGCCTCCTGATTCCACACATCTCCGGGCCTCTCACATCTGTCCTCTGCCCCTGCAACCTCCCTAAAATAAAATTTAGGAGAAAAAAGTGAGGGAAACTCATCATGGAAGCTGCAATGTGACATAGTGAGTCACACAGTAAACACCATTATCCATATATCGTTGTATGCATGTGTTCACTGCAAAGAATCATTAGTCAGGTTTGAGGCCCTGCTCTGTTACATCATCCATGCTGGGTCCTCACTGGGACTCTTCCTAGATGTCCTGTTGCTGCCCCGTGTTATGGAGATTCTGTAGCCCTCGATTGCCTCCCATGCTCCAGAGGATTACAGATGGGATGGATGTTGGGGTGGGCCGGCACACAACCCTGGTTCTGAGCCTGGGTAGTTGCAGGCTTGGTCAGCCCACCAGCTCTCCACTATCTCCACCATCAGGGTGAACTCCCCATCACTGCTCTGGCTAGTTCACCTCTTACAGTGATGAGCAAGAGGCATGGCCAGTTCTTCCACTTGTGTGTCCTCAGGGTGGGTTCTTCTACACCTGCACCTTCAGTGTCAGTTCTACTGTGTTGCCCAGGAAAGGTGTGTTCTCAAATACCAGCAAGGGGGAGGTAGACCTTGGCCATCCATCCTGACTTTTGAAATGAGTTGACATCATTAGTGTAATTTTCTATCTTTATTATAATGTGGCTGAATTTGGAATTATTTAGGAGACTTGAGTGTATCTGTGAGGCCATCTGACAGAGGCGGGGTGGGGACAGAGACAGAGACAGAGTCAGAAATATATAGACTGAAAGAGAGAGAGAGAACTGATGGGGGAGGACTCACTCTCGAATGTGGGTAGGACCAGTGCCACCTATAGGCTAGGGGCCTGGGCAGGATTGGAAAGACAAAGGGAAAAAGCCAGCTGAATAGCAATATCTGCCCCAACACCCTCTTCTGGCATCCTTAGGTACCTACATACATGTGGCACAAATGCACACATGCACACACACACACATAGGATTAAAAATAAATCTTAAAAACAAAAACTATATAGAGTGTCCTTCTCACTCTAGTCAGGATGGCTAGCATCATTAAAACATAGAACAATAATGCTGGTCAGGACGCAGAGAACCAGGTGTGGGAACTCACACATGGTCGGTGCACATAAAATAGATCTGCCGTAGAAATCAGCATGGAGGTTCTGAAAAAAAGCATTCAGCTCAGATACTAATGCAACCATTCTATCAGGGAGCTAGCTATTCACAACAGTCAAATTATGGAATGAGTCTAAGGGCCCAATCAACAACCAATTAATTTACATACAAAATGTGTTACATATATAAAACAGACTGTTAGTCGGCCATAAAGAAGAATGAAATCATGCCATTTGCAGAAAAATGGAGGAAACTTAAGAATATGTTAAAAGATGTAAATCAGACTCAGAAACATAATCACATGTTTTCTCTGATATGTAGATCTAGACTTTCTTTTAAGGACCAGTGAGATGATTTAGCTCATAATTACACATGTTGCTAAGTCTAACAACCTGAGTTCTAGCCCTAAATCCATATGATGGAAGAAAGGAACAGATTCCTAAGGACTGTCCCCTGAACATCATACTTTCCCTGCGGCATGTGGTCATGTACACACGCGCACACACACACACACACACACACACACACACACACACACACACATAAATAAATAAATAAACAAACAAACAACTTTTTGAAAAGAGATAAAGGGCTGGAGAGATGACTCAGTGACTATGGGCATTTGCTGCTCTTCCAGAGGACCTGAGTTTAATTCCCAGCACCCATATTAAGTAGTTCACAAGATCATATACAACTATAGCTACAAGGAATCAGATACCATCTTCTGGACTCTGTGGTACCTGCACTCACATGTGCACTTGTATACCCACACACAGACATGCACATGCATCTTTTAAAAGTCAAAGGAAAGTAAAGAAAAGAAAAGAAAAGGAAAGAAAAGAAAAGGAAAGAGACATGCCACGGTACCTGAATAAAATACTAGTACTCAGGATGTAGACACAGGATAAGATAAAAGTTGGAAGACAGTCTGGGCTACAAAATGAGATCCTGTATTAAAAAAAAGGGGGGAAGAAAAAGAAAAGGAGGAACAAGAGGAGGGGGAGGAGGAAGAGGTGGGAGCCAATGGGCAGGTCACTGGCAACAGCAATGAACAACAACAAAATAAACACAGTCACATTTTCCCGACTTGGCTGAAAACAGAAGTCACCACAAGGCGTTATTAAAAACAGAAATATTTAGGGATGCTTCATCTCAAATGCAGATTTCTCTCATTGACTGAAGAAAATACCTTCCAGGAGTAATAACCCCAAATCAACATTAAAAGTGCCTTCTCTTTCTGCATGGGTGCTACCTAATGTGAGTAGGCACACTGGTTTTCGTGGCCTCACAAGTGTTCTGAGCAAAGTCTTTCTGCATTTCTCGCATGTCTGTCTCACATTCTTTTCCAAATAGGAACAAAGCCTCTTCCTGACAATGCCTTGCCATATATAATTCCAGTCAGTATAAATTTTCCACCTATTAAAGGGTTTGAAGGTCCACAAGAGTTCTTAAAACCAAGCTTCGCTCATGCCATAGGATCAGTTCTTAGCACGCTCTGCAGTAGTTGCTTGCCCTGCCTGGAGGTGGCGTGTGTGTGTGGAGAGAGGTGGGAGGATGGTGACCTGCAGGCTACAAGCACTAAGGTCAAGCCTGGTGAGCCTCAGGGAAGCAGACTTCAAGGACAGGGAGGTGTGATGCAGCCAGGAGCTTGCACAGAGCTGCCCCAGATGCCCTACGTAAGACAAGTCTTGGCAATGGTCCAGTACAGTACTTATGGTTCCTCAGAAACCACACCAACAACTCACTGCAATGAATATTTGCACATAAAGCTGTTTGGATGAAAAACCATACCATGTGACATTATGCAGTTTCCAGAGACTACGATGAACAAACCTGTGGGAAAGAGGTGGGGAAGTTAGAGGAACGGAGCAGTGGGAGGGGAAACTAGAGACGTGACCTCAATGACAGAGAGAAGGCTAGGGGGACAGGGGAGCCGCCGTTGCTGATTAGGAACAACAGAGTGTTGTGCGGCAGCCTAGAGCTCTCCAAGACTCAGCTCCCAATATGCTGCCCAGCCACGGTGGCCCTAGTTCTGAGCAACGACAGAATATCTGAGACGAAAATGGTTCATTTTTTGGATTGGACTAACTTGAAAGACCTCTGTGGTCCATGATGCCTCTGGAGGTCACATTGGTGTCCAGGCTGTGTTGAAGCCTGAGGTTAATGTGGCTGCCCATAGGCCTATAGCAGCAGGGGACATGTTGATGTGAGTGGCCTGGCCAGTCACCTGAGGCCATATGGAAGGATATCTGTGGTCTGTGCTGCTGCTGAGGGTCATGTCCGTGTCTGTGGTCCTACAATACAGAGAGGGCTGTATTGATGTCTGTGGTTTGTGTTACCACAAAAGGCCATGCAGATATCAATGGTCTGTGTGCTGCCATCTGAGGCCTTGTTGATGACAGGGGGCTGTGCTGTACATGGAGGCCATACTGACGTTCACGATCCATGCTGCTGCCAAAGACCATGTCCTACTGGAGCTGGGGGCTGTACTGAGGTACCACTGAGGGCCATGATGGTGTCCATGGCCTGTGTGGTAGCTAAGGGCCGCGCTAATGTCTACAGTCTGTACTGCCACCAGAGATCACGCTGACGCCAGAGACTATGTGGATATCCGTGGTCGGTACTGTTACCAGAAACCATAGAAAAGTCTAAGGAGAGACAGCTTTTGGGGTTCAGCCCCAAGACACTCTTCAGGGTTCAGATGAAGGCAACTGCAAGCAAAAAGGACTTTTCCTGAGAGTGAATGAACTCTCACGCATGCTTTGCCGAATCTCTTTATTCTGCTTCTATTCTAGTTCTCCTGCCCTGCTACTAATTCCTCCTAGCTGCTGCTGCTGCTGCTAGCTTCCTCTTCCCTAGCCTACAAACTCTTCTCCTTACAGAAGGCTTGAGGCAAAAAAAAAAAAATTATAGGAGTTGCCTCTCACTAGTCAAAAGCACATTCTTAGAGTAAGCAGTAGGGAGCTGAGCCATTGCCATGGCAACACAAGGTTCCAAGGCTCCAGGAGTGAGACCATGACCTGATTGGGGGGGCAGAGTCCAGACAAACCTGGAGACACAGGCCTACTGTTAGCAGACTGCAAGCAAAGAACTGAAGAGTTGACGTGCTTTTCTTCGGGTGCTTTGTGTTGTGACTTTGTCCTTGTGCGGAGCTGTAAGGTTTTAAACTTGTGACCTAGTTAGAAAGCCTTCAGTCTAGTTGGGACTTGCTCTGAGGTGAAGGTGAGCTAACTGTGTGCAGTTAGTCTGAGCAAAAGAACAAAGCAGGCTTTTAAGCATTTTCAATTCTTGTGGGACAAACAGATCTAGTAATGAAGCATGTCCCAGTATATGTCCTACATATCAAAACTATATAGATAAATGAAAAGTCATCTTCTGAGCACCTACAGATATATGTGTCCTTAATATTGAGATGTAATCATGAGGTTACATACACACATTACATGAAAATGCATGGTAATGTGGAGATATCATAGCTGTTACTGCACAAGTGAAATTGCAGATGAAAGCAGCGGTTTTCAGAGTCAGTGGTCCACAGGCCTTGCTGATGCGGTGCTGAACTACCCGTTGCTGTGAGCTGTAATTGCATCAAGGCTCCCAACAGCTCATGAGAACGACCCTGACAGACGTGCACGACCCGTGCTCCTGTTGACGGTGACGTGCAAGGAAGCTACTTCTGCAGTGGTGCTGGTGACCGAGACACAGACGGCTTCTGTGGCAGCCCTGTCCCCACTGCACCAAAGACAGCAACAGCCTAGACAGAACATCACTGAAGAGCACTCTAGAAGTTGTGGTAGGGATGCTGAAGCAGAGCTCTCCATAGCTGAAGGCCCCTGGGAGGGCTGCAAGTAATGAAGGACTCAGTCTCCTCTAAGGGTATGGCCACGCTCCAGGATGGACAACAAAATATGGACTTTTCTTCTCTTTCTTCTCCTCCTCCTATTTTATTTTATTTATTTTTGAGACAGGGGTTTCTCAGTGTAGCCCTGGCTGTATTTGAACTCTGAGATCCACCTGCCTCTGCCTCACAAGTGCTGGGATTAAAGGAGTATGCCATAATTGCTCAGTCGCCTTCTTCTTCTTTGTTGGGAGAGGTCACAAGGATGGGGAATGGGCATTGGAAAATTGGGAAGATTAGGGTTTGTAATATGAAATTTCCAAATAATAAAAATATTTTTAAAAGATGGACTTCAGTTTTAAAGAGGAAATAGTATACCTTGTAAATGATTAGTAAAGCATACCGGTGAGGCAAAGAGAGGCTCCTCAAACAGTGTATAAATGTAACCTGAGTGAGGAGTTTCCATATTCATGAGCCCAAGGAAGCAAATATGTAAAAAGAAAGTAATACTTACCATGTTAGAGAAAAACATATTGAATTTTTAAAATAAAATTTATATTTTTAAAATTTTCATGATGAATTTCAAAAGGAGAAAAAGACATTCAAATGCTTATTCTTCTGGGTCAGGTGCACAGCCTTGTCCAGATCCACTGTCCAACACGGCCTCTTACGAGAACCCTAAGTCTTCCTTCCGGCTTCCCTTCAGATTTTGTTTTATTTTGAGACAGGCTTATCCTGTGTATGCCAGGCTGACCTTGGACTGACACAAAGTTTCCTGCTCAGCCCCAGTGCTGGATGACAAAAAAATGAACAAGGTGTCTCTCCTCCTCTGAGGGCAGTGTAGGAACTGTTTCAAATTTCTCTTAATCATGCAGCGCCACCTGCTGGTCACACCTTGGCATATACCCAGCATTCACAATACCCAATTTTAGCCTTTAGAGTTTATTCTATTTGTCAAAAGGAATGTTTCATAACTTTTATTCTTTTTCCCCAAGAGTTATTTGCAACTCAGTAGGAAACTATTTATTTAGTATAAAACAGAATATGCAATTACAGTAAAAACTAACTGGACTCTTTAAAATATCTAAAATATACGTAAGGCCTCAGCAATCTTATTTTTTATTTTAAAGCCTCTGCTATTCTGTTACCCTGCTGTGGGACAATGGTCTTTGACCATATCACTTGTATTTTAAATAAACGCTGATTCACCAGTAGCCAGGCAGGAAGTATAGGCAAGGCAACCAGACAGGAAGGAGAGGTGGGGCAACAAGAATCTTGGGAAAAGGGAAGTTTCAATCTGCAGTCATCATCCAGACAAGGAAGAAGCCAGACACTGAGCAAACAAGATGTGACTGCCTCGCTGAAAAAGGTACCAAGCCACGTGGCTAACACAGACAAGAATTATGGGCTAATGTAAGTTTTAAGAGTTAATAAGAAGCCTGAAATACTAGGCCAATCAGTTTATAATTAATGTAGACGTCTGTGTGACTTCTTTAGGACTTAACAACTGCAGGGTCCAGGCAGGACAGAAACCTCATTGATTCTTCACAGCTATTTAGATAAAAATTATCAGACAAAAATTTACTGATGCTGTAAATCTATTAGGTAAGAAAAAAAACAAAAAACAAACAACAACAACAAAAAAAAACCTAGAGGTTATCAAATGCTCAGGTGCCAGTAGTGAAGGAAGGAAGTCGGTACCATGAAGGACATGGTGCTGAGCAATGGAGAAAGGAATGTGAAGGAGACACCTTCAGACAATTTCCCTAGAAGGAGGGAAGCCACACGCTTTCCCTCATATTCTATGTGAGAACGACAATGCTCCTTTGATACAGCTTACAAGATGATGCCATTCTCTGTATACAGAAGTTATTAAGAAGCCGATGGTATAAATGTAGAACATTTATTGGATTTAATAAAAATAAAAATGTCTCTTGCACTTGGGTACTAGCAATCAATGTTTATTTGGATATCCTGAACACTAAAAGCCAAACTAACACATATAGTCACTGCTCTCAAATCTTACTTTTCCAGAATACTTTAAGACAGGAATGAAGTTTTAATAAATAAAAGCAAAAATTCTTTTAAAATATGATTTAGTTTATGTCATGCACAACTCCCCAATTATTAGAAAAATAATTTTCAGTATACCTGGTTCTTTTACCTTTACTAAACTAATAAATTCTCACTATAAAGCTAGCTAATATCCTCTTAATACTACTAGCTTGGCATGTATATTTCATGCTTTTCCTGTGCAATCACAATATTATGGCATACTTTTAAGATTCATTATATAATGTACCATAGGTAAATTCTTACTTTCCTCACTTAACCTACGAACTTTCTCATGCAAGTACATATATGCTTATTACCTCACTCTCCATACACTGCCATAAACTGGCTCACAATGACGCCTCTACATATAATTACCTATCTCAGAATACATTGTCAAAAGTAAACCTGTTGGACAGAGTTTGGGTATGTGCTGGTATTATGCAACCACCCCACAACATAGTTAAGAGCCCAGCAGGCTGTGGAGCCACTCATTGGTTACAGGTTAGGATTAGAAGTAGGTTAGATATCTCACCAAAGACATTTTGCTGTGCTGTAAATTCTTTATCTGTAAAGTAGGAAATACTAGGAACTGATTCACAAAGGGGATAATACGAGGTAGATATTCTTTTCATAACAACAATCTACACATTCTCTTTTGTGAATTTTGGGCATAATTTTCCATTTTTAAGGTAATATTTTTTCCAATTGCTGTATACATTTTGTGTGTGTGTTGGGGAGTGTACATGGGGGCATGAGGGGCAGAGGTCAATCTTGGGATGGCATCCATTTTTTTTGGAGATAAGGTCTCTCACTAGAAGAACTGAAGGACTTCTGGCCAGCAGGCTCCAGGAATCCAACTCCACAGTGCTAAAAGTGCAAACACCCACCCAGCACCACAACTTGCCTCTTTACCTTTTCTATTTTTTAACATAGGTTCTGGAAAATAAACTCAGTTCCTCAGCCTTAAACAGGAAGCACTCCATCGCCTGCATTATTTCCCTGACCTGATTACACAATTCCCCATAGACCAGAAACCACAGTGCTTGCTACATAGTCTGTAAATAGTTTCTACAAATCTGAGAATGAGTTAATCTATATGGTCTATTTTATCTAATGCAACATTTAATGCTGATATATTCAAGTTGTCTTTTTCTTATGACATATTTTGTTTTATTTATGGGAGTCACATTTTTGCTTTTTAAGAACCATTATATTTCATTTTCAACCAATGTGGAATTTAATGTATGACTGGCTTAAGGTAGAGGACCTGGCCATATTTTATCCAGTACAAAGAAAATGTGCTATGTATAAGTCTTCTCCCACCTGAACTTAAATGTCATCTGCAATCAAAACCAATTATGACACAGGTATCAATCTCTTTATGTATTTGTACTGCCAAGTCAGTTTGCATAATTACATGTTATATTTCTACCAATGCTGCCTCATAACTTTAGAATGTATATGCTCTCTAGCAAAGAAAATCTCTTCATCTTGTTCTTTCTCAGCATTAGTTAAGTGATTCTTGTAAATCTCTCTCTATAAAATTTGAGAAACATCTTGAACCACATAAAAATTATTATTCTTTAGTTAGTAAATTTTAGTGTTAATTATTTTTATGATATTTAATAATACCACTCAATATTTATTTATATTTTATTATCACCTAAAGTAAATTTTGTAGTTTTTTTCACAATACATATTTTCCATTATATTATGTTTTACTTTTATTCTAAATGGCATCCTTTATCCTGACACATATTCTACTTGCTTTATCAAAGATTACAAAGTCTATTTTTCAAATTTCTTTCTTTAGATGGCAACTTCAGTATGCTGCTGCTCAGATGGTTTCAAACTCGTGACCTTCAGTATGTAATTTTTAAAAACAAAAAAAATAAAATAAAATACCACTTAATAACTTTGTGTGCTTTTTTTGTCTTGTTGGAGGTTTTTGTTTATTTTGAATTTTTTGGGGGGGATGATGGCGCCCATAGACTCATGTGTTTAAATGTTTGGCCCATAGGAAGTGGCACTATTAGGAGGTGTGGCCTTTTTGGAGAAAATGTGTCATTGTGAGGGAGGACTTACAGATCTTCTCTGCTCAAGCTAAGCCCAGTGTGGCACACAGTCACTTTTGCTACCTGCAGATCAAGATATGGAAGACTCAGCTCCTTTTCCAATACCATGTCTGACTATATACAGCCATGACAGTAATGGACTAAACCTCTGAAACTGTAAGCCAGCCCCAATTAGATGTTTTCCTTCATAAGAGTTGCTGGGATTATTGTGTCTCTTCACAACAATGAAAATTCTAACTAAGACAGTGGCAGGGGAGAGGGTTGTTGGTTTGTTGTTTGTTTTTTAAGAGAGAAAGAAAGAATGTGAAGTTGGGTGGGTAAGGAAGTGTGGAGAATCTGAGAGGAGTTGGGGGAGGGGAAAGAGTAGGATCAAAATATACCGTACAAAAAGTTTTTAAACAAGAAAAGTAAAGCAAACAAAACTGCATAATGATGAGAAAACACCATTCTCAGCTCACCAGAGAGACCTGTTTGCTTTAAACTATTCTAGTCGTTTTCTCCATGTGCATTAACACTGCCGCTGCCTCTAGACCTCCTCTCCCCGCAGCCTGCTCACCTCACTGCTCATGCTTCCTTTGTGAGTCATGATGGTGCTGCCGTAATCTAGGATCTAAATCTCTATCTTATTCATTCAGTAAACAGAATCCTCAACCTAATAGTTATGAGGTCAGTATGACCATCACATTTTAGGCTTCCTTTCCCCTCTGTCTTGCAACTGTTAACTGTACTGGTATATTGTCAAGGGTGGTTGTAATGATTCAGACACACAACATGGCTGACACTTCTGGGTTCCAGGGCCACGCATGTGTGGACAAGCCCCCAGGCAAAAGTGCCTAATGGCCCCAGGAATCTTAAAGGACCCCACGTGACCCACGTGCAGCATGGTCACATCATCTACATATGATGCAGCTGTGGGAGCCCTTGCACGCATGCGTGGGCTCCGTCATCTGTGTATGACATGGCCTTGCCATTCCCCTGTGCGCATGAACTAGGCAGCCCTTAAAAGCTGAACGCGCCATCTTCAGCCCTCTCTCTGCACACTGACTTTCCCAGGCCTGTGCACACCCCCTCTAATAAACATCTAAGTAGGTTTGTTGCGTGTTCCGTGTTTCCTTCTCACCTGCGCCTAGTAATTTCGGTGGTGATATTTATATCTTATTCAGTAATTATATTAATTCTCCCCTGTTTTGCCTAACGGTTGACTGTAAAAACTGAAAACCAGTATTTACATTGTATGACTAACATTTAAATGCTGTTCATTGACTAGCAAAGTTTTGTGCTATGATTTGGAGGCCCAAAAATATAAGCCTATTTCCAAGTTGACCAAAGATGAGAGAGTTGGAAGTTACCTCTATTCCTTCAAGGTTATTGTGTTCTGCTCTTTCAAGGTTATTGTCAACAGGTGTAGCTAATAGTCAGACCTTGTGCTTCAGGAATAGAGGAGTAGGTAAGTTTCTACCTCAAACAAAAGTCTAAGGATCTGACTAAGAGTCCAGTTCCTTGAAGGAGATAGCATTGAATTCCACCTAGGGAGTGGTTGGCCTACAAAATGTTTTGGTCTTGTTTAGTTCTAACAACAGAATGTTTAACTATGGCCATAGCCCACGTTCATTTCCTTGTATCATGTTAATGAGGTCTTTTGTCTTGCTCCTACCTTTTGGGGTCAGGGGTTTTTAAGCAATTGGAAATTAAATGTGGGCGATGTCAGTGTTCACTGGACTCCCTCCTGGCACAAGTCTGTATGTTTGGCTCTCTTATTATTTTTCTGTCTCTGTATTCTTTATTAATATTTCTAGATCCCAATGCCCCTACCCTGGCAAGAAGTATTTTTGTTGAGGCTGGTCCCTGACACTAGGATTAGATTTTTCTCATCTATCCATCAAGTTTTGATTCATGTGACAATGTAGAATCATTTTTCTCACACTCTCAGCAACTGTTGAAAATCATGCCTACCTGAGGTGCTGTTTTGTCACGGGGACAGAAGAAGGGTAAGTTTTTCTGTATACCATCCTGTTAATCTCTTCCAGCTTTCCCTCACTCTACCCCTTTACATTCATTTCCTTCACTGGAGCTCGACTCAGGAAAAACGGTCTGCCTCTTCTTCAACTCATCTTGAAAGTTCTAGTTGCATTTTTCATCTTTTAAAAAATATGTATTAATTTTGTATGTGTGTGCATGTTTGTGTGTACATGTCCGTGTGTGTGTGCATGCGCACACATGTGTATGCGTGTGTGTGCATGCACATGCGTACACAAATGTATGTGTGCCTGCACATGTACCATATGTGTGCAAGTGTCCATGGCAAGCAGAAACGTGTATTGGATGCTCTGAAACTGGAGTTACAGGCAGTTGCAAGTTGTCTGACATGGGTGCTGGGGACACAATGCAGGTCCGTCCTCTGCGGGAGCTGAAAGCATTCTCAACTGCTGAGCCATCTCTGCAGGCTCTCCTTCTTTCTTTTAACACATCCTGTCCTAGTTTTTTCAAATATTTGTAAAGTGAGCATTAATTTTATGAATGTAACAGTTTCTTAAACATTTCTGAAATTTTTAACACTTTGAGGTTCTATTCCTTGAAATATGTATCCTCAAGAATCACCTTACATTTTATCATATTTGGTTTTGCTGGTGATATTTAAGACTTCAAGTAATTGAATTTTAGCTAGACAGGTTTGGAGACAGTTCTCTTCATGTTGATCCAAGCAGATGAGACACTGATTGGGCCAAGCCCCACATGATATACCAAATAATGTCTCTAAATATAAATAGCAACATTCAGGCAGGAGTTGAACATCAAACTCAGCATTAGACACTAAGCCAAGTGGAAGAAGGCAAAAGTACACTCATACCCTTGAAGAACACTCTGTTCTTGACCTCCCTTCTAGAGAGGCAGGTCCAAGCTTCAGAATCACCAGCCTAAGGAACGGTGCCACCCACAGTGAGTGAACATACCTATTCTAACTAAAATAATCACCTTAATACCCCACAGAAATGTCTACTGGTCAGCCAGACCCAGCTAATACTCATTAAGAGTTTATATCCAGATGATTGTAGATTGTTTCAAGATAACAATTAAAACTAACAAATACAGTGTTCAGTCAATAAGTGAAAAAGAGATACACACTATACATAAGTACAAACACTCAAATACACCCAGGTTGCTATACATGGTAACAGCCATGGCTATGTCTGTGTCCTCTGGGAGCCAGCCTAGCCCCTGCTCACTAACTGGGAACAAAGGTGACCACTAGCTGCAGACCTGCCTGCCACTCACTTGCTAGAGGCACGTCTCCTGAAAATAAAACGACAACTCAATCCTCCAGACCATATGCATATATAGGAATCTATACACATACATATATAGTTACACACACACACACACACACACACACACATTATTTACACCTTTCTGATTTATGACGACCACATCTATATAATATAGGCTGCCAAAAGTAATTCCAATGGGGCAATGAGGATGACGAGTCCAATATAAAATAATTTAATAAATTCCTAAAACTCCTATAATCTCAATTTGTTTTTTACCAGAAGGAAAATACTTCTGAATAAGAACCTCCAAGAGACCGAGAAAACTGACTGAGCCCACACATACAGTCAGTTACATAGAGTAAGGTGTAGTATTCCAATCTGCTCTTTCTTTGTTCAGAAAAAATACACCTTCTCTGAGATCTGGGACGAAGAAATCTGGGGCCCATCACAGCACTTGTGGAAGCCAGTGGTCTTCCACACACAACATCTGGCCTTTCCCGGTCACTCTTCACTCTCCCTGTCACCATCCTCACAGTCCTGGCTCCAAAATCTACAGAACCGTCCAGATCTGACATGGAAGGCCCCAAGTCTAACTAAAAAGCTGACATCTTCAGAAGGAAGGTGGAGTAAGCAGGTCATCTTTCTACAAAACCACGACAGTGCTCAGGTCTCCATCTCCTCCTCAGCCACTCAGAGGTATACAACATTTGGCTCAATGTTAGCAAAAGTAACAGTAGAAGACTTCAGTTTGGCATAGTTTACTACACACAAAAAGACAATTTTTATACATAAATTAATCTAGCTCATTGGCATCAAACTCAAGTGAAATCTTTTTCCTTCGAGCTAATAAAAACGTATTTAAGACTTACTTAAATGGTGTAAACAAAAATGGCAAAGTAACTTCTTTTTTCTGAGTCATCTTCACCTGGGAACCAAGCATGAAAATAATATATTATAAATGGGAAAAAATAATGAATTTCATTCTGAAATATAAATATCAATCAAAATGGCCCTTCAGGGATGATTAATTTCTTTGGAAATAAGTGGGATTTTGTGTTATTATATTATAGTTTCATAAATATTTACATAAAAATTAAATAATACTTTAGTATCTCAGTAAGCTGAGAATTAAGTACATCAATCTTGCAAAAATGTAATTACAATGACTTTTCCTTGACTGTTTGAGAACGAAGTAAGGCAAAGTTACATTAGAGAATCGTCTCTAATGTAACTTTGGATCTCTAGTCTACTTCTTTTGGGCATATTCCAATAAATGAGGCCTGGACTTGTAGTCTTTACAAGGATATATGACAATCTAATATGACACTCAAAGGCAATTCTATGCCCTCTAACTCACCCATGAAACCTGTACTTTAGAAATAAAAACTTCATTGTTAGGTTTCAAACCCAGGACAATGGCGGAGGTGCCTATTTAACATATTTAAGTAGACCATGCCTCCAGGTTCTCCTAGCATCCCTGAGTTCTTACCAGTTATAGGGCATGGCTCGTATACTCCACCCTCTAAGTTGAACTCTCCAGCCCAGGGGCTGGGCTGCCCTTCTCCCAGAGGCTCTCCCCTATGTAATCCAGACATTCTGGTTACCTGCCCCTTTGGTACCTTTGCCCTCTTGGCTGTGGCACCTGGTTCCTTTCTCTTCCTCCCCCCCCACCACAAGGCTAAGGGTCACGTCTACTCTGGACTCTCCTAGATGCCTCTGGATATACTCTCCCACACATCTACAATAAACCTCCTCCTCCACCAGACCTAGGAGCAGTCATGGCCTTCCTTTCCTTTTTCCTTTTTTCACTCACTTATGACACAGGCAAATATCCAAAAACCAAGAACCTAAGTTATAGAAAATTATTAATTAAAATATAAAATCAAATATTTTACTATAAATATTTTAGAATTTATAGTATAGTTCATTTGTTTATTGTTTTCACCTTGAACTGTTCAAGAATCTGTACTGCATTGGTAAGCATGCTCTCTGCTTTGAAGAGACCAGTGTTGTTAAGATAATCCACAGGAAGTGTCCCCTACAAAATAAAACATAACAAGTACTGATAAAGACTGTGTTCTGACTGTAAAACAAGTACAGCCTGTAAACGCAGCACTTTGGAGGCCAAGGTGCTGATGGCAAGTTCCTGGCCAGCCTGAGCGGGAGAGAGATTCTGTTTCAATAGAAAAACAAAAGTTAGATGCCGCAGAAATTGAGAGCACTTGCTGTGGGCTGGAGAGATGCTCAGTGGGCAGTGGTTAGAGCACCGGCTGCTCTTCCAAAGGACCTGCGCACCTGCGAGCTCTATTCCCATCACCCACATGGTGGCTCATCATGGCTTGTGATCACTTTTAATTCCAGTTTCAGGAACTCTGACACCCTCTTCTGCTTTCTGAGAGCACCAAGACCTAATGTGGTAAAACAATACCCAAGCAAGTACTAACCCACACATGCAAAGCATTAAAATAAAAAAAAAAACACCAACAAAAACGAGTGCATGACGATAGTGGTTAGGGGCATTTGCTACTCCTTCACTGGACGAAGACTCAGTTTCCAGCACCTGTGTTGAGTAGCTTACATACCTGAACAAGTGAACACAGACAGGGCAAGCATACACACAACACATGCTCACACACGCAACCAAAATAATTTAAAAAGAAACAAAAAAGACACATATAAATTTCTGAATTAAATGACAAAATATTTAAAAATATAACTGAAGAAAATTTCTCACATTCAAAAATAATGAATTAAATAAACAGATGAGATTGGTTAAAGTCAACTCAAATCTAACATTGGCAGACTACTGCTATGACTTGTACTCCAAATGCTCCCTAAGGAGCCTGGTGCTACAGGAAGATGACAGACCCATGAAGAGGTGAGACCTAATGAGAAGTGACAGAAACTTTGGGGTGGCCATTGGGTCACTAGGGACACACCCTCTTAAAGTATCTTGGATTTTTTTACATCTTTGTCACAAGGCAAGCAGTTTTGGTTTTGGTCTACCACATACTCCTGCACAATGTCACCGCAGATTGAAACCTTTAATGCTGTGAACCAAAATTAAATTGTTTTTTCCAATTAAGCTGATTATCTAGGAAATTTTTTATAGCAATGAAAAGTTGACTAAATAATCTATGTTGGGCATACTGCTATATGCTCAGTGAATTGAGTATGTTATACACAAAGAATAATCACTGTAATGGTCACAGCTACAATATTTTGGATATAAGGATGTAAACAGGACACATATAAAAACATACAGATAGTCTGTTCCCTACCATGCACTCACTCACTCACATACGCTTATGGCAGTCAAGAGCTTATCACTTACAGTTCTGACTTATTCCATTTTAACATAAATTTAACGTTGAAAACCAAGTAAGTATGGCTGGCTGTGAGGAGTATTTCTTAGTTTATGTTTTGGTTTTCACCATTCACACCGATTCTTAGCAACATTACTACTTCCTGCTGAGGGTCTTCTCCACTGGATGTAATATGGTCAACAGTAATCAGAGCCCTGGCCTCCTCCGTGGACCAGCCAGACAATCTAGATTCGGTTCTTGAGAGTCAGAAAGCAGCAACTACAAGTATAATTTTGTTCTACCCAAGGGTTGGTGCCTTGAGCAGTACAGCCATGCCAGGCCCTCTTGGTTCCTGATGATTTCCAAACATGATCTATGCAATCCAGCAAACCATCAATATATTTTCAATAATTTTCCCTTTAAAAATGACTCAGTTTCTATTGCTTAATCAAAAAGTTGTATATATATATATATATACACATACATATATATACACATATATATATATATTTCACTTGTTATAAGATTTTTCTAAAAACGTAGTTTTTCAAGAAATAAAGTATTTAAAAGCTTTCTTCCATGTTATATAGTTTATACTCAATTATGAGATATTACCTATTTAGATATAAATAAGCAGGAAGGAATATATTTTTAAATACAACTACGGATTATAGAGAAACACATGAAAAGTAAATTTTATTTTTATAAGGAGTATTGGTAATAAGTGTCATTCCTTACCACCGAATTAAGAGGAAAGGGAACTCCAATAAGAGACGCCATCAGCGGTGCAATGTCAGCCTAGAATGGAACAGTTCAATTCTAGAAGTCTGCATGTAGAAACCAGCAAATTGCATCCCCACATACAACTGTATTTGGATTACAACCATACTGATTACAATCAAAACATTTATATACATTATACACATCATTTATATACATTTATATACATCAGTGTCTTTAAATGCCATTTTCTAGAAATGATTGAACTTATGAAAAACTAAATCTGAAAAGTAACCATTAAAGGTCATCAATACAAAACAAAATCAAAACCTACTTGTCCTATTGGCTAAGAACTTGAACAGTTTGTGTAAGTTACTGAGTGAGCACCGCTTTGGTGGTCATAACAGAAAGGGTGGTGGTCTTTACAGGAGGACTGTGCACAAGCATGAAGGAAGTCTGGCCAGCCAGGGAAGGGAGAAGAGCCCAGTGGCACTGCGGGGACTGCTTGGACCATGATCACCCAGAGACAAGGTGATCTCGCCAAAGGGCGAGAGAACAGATTCTACTTTTCTACATTTCAGTGGCTGTGTTCTGGCAGTCCTTAAAAGTTGTCAAGTAGTAAAAATACTTAGAAGCTGGGAAAGACACCTTCAAATCCTGGCTTGTTAGCTCTGAAGACTTCGGCAGTCCTCACCAGTCAAATACCCGCTTCTCCCTTACAAAGGGATGGCACGATTAAATGAGAACAACTGCGATGAAGGCAGCTTCAGCTGCTGCTCTCCTGGCACTGGGATAAATTCTCCTCCTGGTCCCATCGACACCTGTTTGCTTCCTTCTCCTCACTGGGGCTCCTTTTTAAGTACCTTCCGCTCCTCATCTAATCTAAGAGTTTGTAAAGGCTGCTCCCAGACTTACGCCACGCCCAGAATACTGGTGACATTCAAACCCTTCCCTAAGTCTTGTCTCTCTCACTCATCTCATCTACTCATCCTGAAGCCAGAGGGATTCTTGCACGCACGTGAGCGCACATACACTCTTCAAGAGCTTCCTCCAGCTTTGGGGATTAAGTCCCCAAGGTGCATCATGCTCCCCCAGACCTGGGCCTGTGTCTGCCTGACGTCCTATGGTCCCTGTGACTCTGAACACCAGCCTCTCTAACAGTCTCCTACACTGAGCTGTGCAGGCTGGCCCTCTCCCTGGAAAGCCCTGCTGCTGTTCTGGCCTATTCCTCAATCTCAGCTCAATCCTAAATTTCCCAGGAAACCTTTGCTGAGCAGAGTTTCCCAGACATATACATCCCATGCTCTCTTGTGGACGTGGGCCTTAACTAGAGTATCTTACAGTTCTAACTCCACATTTGGTCATACAATGCTTTCAGAGCACAGGGTCTCACCTCGACAGTAACAGCCCAGGCCACAGCTGTTTGCTTTTCCTGAAAACTATCCACCTTCACACAGGCACAAGTGGCCACTACTGAACCTTATCTAACTTAAATGTACACCAGGAATATTTCTCAATAGACTGAGGATTCAGAAAGTAAAACTCTCCATTCAGTTTCTGACTAAGACCTACTTTTATTACAAATAAAAGATGTTTTTATATTAGGGTTCTCAAGAAGTTTCTGGTCCTTTGACTGACTTTTTAAATTATACGCTAGTAAGTTGGCATTTTAATGTTTTATATATATATATATATATTTATTTTCTTGGGTATCATGTATTGATCCTAAAAGAAAAATTTGTTTTTATTAAGCTCCTAGAAATAGGTTTTCTAGGGATAAACATGAAACTGAAACCCGAGACCATGATTTACCCTCCTTAAAAAAAAAAAAAAAGTCACCTTGCACATGACCTAGAAGGCGAGCTACCTGCCTCTTTCATAATCACATCCCAGTGATGGCGAGCCTTAATGAGGCCATGCAGGGGAGCTGCTTACTGGCTTGCTTCCCATGGCTTGCTCGGCCCACCTTCATAAAGAACCCAGGACCATCTGCCTAGGGATGGTGCCACCCACCGTGGGCCGGGCCCTCCCCCACTGATCACTAAATGAGAAAATACCTTACAGCTGGATCTCATCGAGGCATTTCCTCAACTGAGGCTCCTTCCTCTGATGACTCTAGCTTGTGTTGAGTTGACACACAAACCAGCCAAGACACAAAATAACTCCCTTATAAAGGTTACCTGGAAGGAGCCTTTGAGGTGGAAGGTGTGATGCACACACATGTACCTGGAGGAATGCATGCAGGCATAGTGGGGTGAAAGAAGGATTTGCAAGTGTCTTCTGCTATTGATCTCCATCTTGCAAATTGAGATAGGGTCTCTCACTGAACCAGAAACTTGCTGTCTGCTGAGCAGGCTGACTGTTCAGGAAGCTCCTGGGCTCTGCTGATCTTCACATCCCAACACTAAGGTTACAGGCACAAGAAGCCACGCAGGGATTGATATTCAGGTCTTTCAAGGCAGGGTTTCTCTGTAGCTTTGGGGCCTGTCCTGGAACTAGCTCTTGTAGACCAGGCTGACCTCAAACTCACAGAGATCCACCTGCCTCTGCCTCCCGAGTGCTGGGATTGAAGGTATGCGCCACCACTGTCCGGCTCAGATCTTACTTTCTTAACAAGAACTCTTGCTCACCTGAGCCCCCTGGAGTCTTCTTATTTTCAACTGAGAGTTTAAACGTTCTTTACTTATTACCATGTGTATGATGGAGGTCGGGAGAGGAGCATGCAAAGAGATCAGAGGATACCCTGTAGAGTCAGTGCGTTTCTGCCCATCTTAGGTGCTGGGGACTGAACTCAGACTCATGTTTCAAGCACTTTATCCACTTGGTCAGCTCAATGACCCATCTGAATTTTGTTTTTGTTTCTTTGTTTTAATTGGCACAAGAAGGTTAGGTCAAAACACCTGCACTAAAAGTAGTCTGCTTAACAGAAATATGTTGAAAATCTTTGCTGCTACTACTACTACTATTATAACAGTCTATTTTTCTCTAAATGTTTATAAAAAAGAACATAATTAAATTTAAATAGATACCTGATCAACGTCTCGCCTCTTCCAGTTTTCCAATCTCCATTCTGAAAGACATAGATATAAAACACGATGTTAAAATTTTTAACAAGGACTGTTTGTCTTATTTTCAGGTGTGTGGGACACTCCATGTAAAGGCTAAGTATTGGAAACCTCTTTCTTAAACCACGTATGGAAAAAAAAAAAAAAGACCGAGAAAGGCAGAGGCAGAGGGGGAAATGCTAAAGTATTTTTAAAAAGAAAAACTGAAAAAATAAATCCTTAGCATTTTCTATGATTTATTAAGTATTTTAACATGCTCATTTGGAAATATAATGTTCCTAACATCCAAGGAAACAAAGAGGGAAGTCCCAGCCTAAAGGCAACTGCCAGCAAGGCCACCACTCCCCCAGCTGTGCCTCTGACTGTGGCAGCCAACACACCCACCCTCCCTTTTCTGGGTTGGCAGCAGTTAGCAAAGCATTTAAAACTGGAGCTATGATGCTCCTGTAACCCCAACTTTTAACACAGTAGTTACTATTACAATCCCCTTCATAGGGTGCAGCTAGCCCAGCTTTGGAGGAAACTCATTGACTTCCACAGTGGCTGTACCAGTTTGGACTCCCACCAGCATTTGCTGTCATTTGTGCTTGGAGCTTAGTACTTCTGACTGAGCTGAGGTGGGATCTCAGAGCAATTTTGATTCGCATTTCCCTGGTGGCTGAGGATTTGCATATTAAAAAGGTATTTATTTCTCAGCCATTTGTATTTCATCTTTTGAGAGCTTCCTGTTTCATGCCCAATCACTGTTTTTGTTTTGTGGTTGTTAAGTTTTTGAGTAAATTTTATAATCTAGATACTAACTCTCTGTCCAGAAGCTTATAAGTTTCCTGTGGTCCAATCTATCAGCTGTTCATCTTAGTGCTTGCATTACTGGGCTCCTGTTCCGACAGTCCTTTCCTGTGCCTAAAGTTCAAGCACAATCCCTACTGTCTCTTCTAGCAGGTTCAGCCTACCAGATCTTACGGTGAAGTCCATCCCTCATCGCTGTTAGCAATGGTGTTCAGCACAGTAATAAAAAGGACCCAACTCAAGAACTTCCTTTGTTTTCTAGGTTTCATCTCCTACTGGGCAGAAGTTTCCATGGCATGCACGATGCAGTCAGACATCTGCTTTCCATGCTATTAGGGTATACTGTCATCCTCTACAAAGTTCATGGTAAGGAGCTAAGTACAGAGAGACATTTCATTGTATGGACTAAGCAAACCAGTCTTACTGTCTAAGACAGGCCCAAGAGGTTCTTCTTTTGTTTTCACAGAGGATGAGACCCTGTGGATTGCTTCTAGACCAATATGGTACGATAGACCACGTCCTCCTGAAAGGTTGCCGTAAACAACCTCAGAAAATTAATTCGCTCAACTGCTGACTGAGATGAACCTAACATACAGGATATACCATGAAAGACCCAATTAACAGCACCCTTATATAGCACAAAGCAGTTTGGAAAGAAAAAACTACACCCATATTCCCAAATATTATTTATAAATGTTCTTTTACATTTAAAAGGGGATATGATATAGATATGAATAATTTGCATTGGTATAGATTTGGTTTTATTGATATAAATTTAAAGTCAATCTTGTATGTATATTTCTGTTCTTGATTAAGGTATTGTGATTGTGTAGTTCATTTAAAAATGAAATGTATAATTAGGAAATAGAGGTTGTTAATGGATAATCATCGATAATAGTCAAGCTTGTAGTCATGTTAGTTAGATTTTCTAGATATATAGAGATATATTTCAGTTAGATAGGCATTCTTCATATCTTTCAAAGACTACAGAATATGGCATTTAAAATGTTTTAATAATTTAGGGCTTTTCATACATCTGCTCCTGGCAGCACCAGTTACTTCAAGAGAAAGATGGGCATCAAAGAGGCTCCTTATGGAGTTGGTTAGCCATTTGGGCAAGAAACTGCTCTTGCCTGGACTGTTGCATAAACTGGACAGGAAGAACCGCAGAGAAATGGCTGCTAGACTTGCCTAAAGGTGAGATGATCCTTCGGGGTTCCTGTTTCATGAAAGAGTCTGTGAGACGTTCTACAGGACACAGAAGAAAGTGACTGAACTGCCTTTGAAATTTCCTGCTTCGTGGAAATGTCTGCTAAATACTATGGGCCTGTAGGCTGAAGATGGATGCCCCAACAGTACAGAAGAACTTTGGGTGACTGAACAGGCAGTGAGATGTCTCTGCCATTTCTAGAGTTTTGGAAGTTGCTTATAATGCACTTCCTGTTTACTTAAGTAATATTATCTCCTTCTGGAGTCTTTGATGGAGTTGAAGAATTTATACATATAGTTTTCCTTAGTTGTGATAAAAGATAAAGTAGATATAAATATTGTAACTAATTCTTCCTTGATAACTATTTTGCTATATGCAATTTTACTATGTTAAAGTTAAAGCCTTCCTTTTTGTTTAAACAGAAAAAGGGGATATGATATAGGAGGTTCTTCTGTCTATGTGTTGCTTTCATTGGTTGAATAAAGGAACTGCCTTGGCCTTTTGATAGGGCACCACTTAGGTACGTGGAGTAGACAGAACTGAATGCTGGGAAGAAGGGTGCAGAGAGAGAAAGAGCCGTCATGGAGCTGCCAGGTCAGACATACTGAATCTTTCCTGGTAAGCCACGACCTCGTGGTGACATACAGATTATTAGAAATGGGTTGAATCAAGGTGTAAGAATTAGCCAATAAGAGGCTAGAACTAATGAGCCAGACAGTGTTTAAATGAATATAGTTTCTGTGTGATTATTTCAGGTGTAAGCTAGGGAACAAAGAGCCACCGCTCCTCATACAACAGTTTACTCTGCAACAATACCTGGTTGCAGGAGGAAGCACAACCTGAGATTACCCGAGCACCACCCAAAAACAGACTATCCAAAGGAAATGCCAAACATTCCCAACCACTGTAGATAGGATCACCTGCTAGCACACACCAAAACACCCCTTGACAAATGTCAGCCAATCAGGGTTCCTGAACCTCAGAAACCCCTCACCCCCACTTTTACTACTATAAAAACCCAACTCTAACTAAGCTTGGGGCTCTCTGATTATAAATACATTGGACATGTGAAGAGACCGAGTCTGAAAACTTGCATAAAATAAAGGTTGTTTGCTTTTATATAAGGGACTCGGTCTCCTTGTTGGCTTTTAGGGGACTTGGCGGATTTGGGCATAACATACTACTGCTGTATTTTGGCCCTTTCTCAAATACTTCCCCTGTAGGCCTATGACCTTGCCTGGGGTTTGGCCAAAATTATCTCAGGGCTTGTACCTCAAGGCCTATAGGACAGAATAAAGCCTGGTTCGAGTACTTTGAGGCCTGGAGGACAGAGAAAAGCCTGGCTCAAGTTTGAGAGAGGATGAGACAGCAAAAATTAGATAGACGTCCCTCCAGCCAAAGGGAAGGTTTGGCTGCATTTCATTGGATGGAGGTACCCCACATCACACCATGTCACTTAAGCTATATAAACTGACGCTCACAGTAGTAAACTGAGCTCCTGCTTGACTGGAGTCCCTAAGGCGTCTGATTGCCCTGCTTAGTGGGACTGCAGAATGGACAAGGAGCACACTCACCTTTCCTTGGGCCTGAATATGGAGGCTCAAGAAGCCTGGCACCTGGAGGCCAAAGAAGCTAGCAGACTGGTATTCTCTGTTAGAACTAACAATATGTAAACAACATAATGAAAAATGTACCATGACGTACGTGAACACATGCTGTGCCATTTTCACCTGGGTCCAGCTTTTCATATAAAGGATATATATATATATATATATATATATATATATATATGACACTGCAATCTCTTAATATGTTTTTCGCTTAAGTTGGAAAACTGTAATTAATTTTATAATTTGTCTCTAAGAAACTGTGCTTTCTTTCTTGTTTTATTCTTATTTCTAATTAAATTTTTAGCATAATAAAACAAGATTAAAATTTCTGATTCCTAGATAATTAGAAAGGCCAAAATAGTCACTAACAGTGGTATACTGGGAAATATTCAAGAAATGGTTCTGGTGAAAAAGAGAAAAGGAGAGAAAGCAAATTAACCAACTCCTGGATTTGGAGCATTTGCATAGAACAATGATTAATGACAGAATCATTAAAATGAGGAATTTAAAACAATTTGAAATAATTGTTAAAAACTGTTTGAAAATGTCAACTTAGTTTAATTCTAGTTGTATTTTAAATGCTATCTACATGGGCATGTGACTACACAAACAAATATTAGTACCTTTTAAAAACTCGTCATCGAATTGCTGAGTTGATACTTTTTGAGGAACTTTGATCCCGGCTCCCCAAGTCACTAAAGGAGTTAAAGTCTCTGAAGGATGACCAGCACCGTGGGAACCTGCAGCAGAGATGTCAAGAGTCGTCAGAGGAGTATATAATCACCGACAATCACAAAACAATCTCTAACTGTTTTGTCTTAAAGAATTGATCCATGTGAAGCTGGGGAAATCAGAGGCCCAAATTCAGGAACTACTGCTGCTTTGCTAAATAGATATAATGTGACTTTCAAACTGTCTTTTCAATAACTATGCTGACATCCATATATTAGGACTGTTTCAGCTTTAGCTAAAGAAGCTGCTTTCTAAAGTGAGGAGCAATAATTGCAATAATATGTAACTGATCAAAGTGATGAAAACAGGTGGCTAATGAACGTTCAGCCTTTAATGGGACATCTACATCACGTGTGCACATATACACCAAGGTTCAGGGGTCAACAGAGAAGGAGCTGGGGCACACAGGAAAAGAGAATAGGGAAGAGATTTTTGAGGGGAGTCATCCCCCAATTGGGAGCAAGTGTTTCAGGGCCTCTAAAAAGGACAGTAACACGTATAGATTCACCATGGTTTGAAAATGAAACGTTCCTCAGAGGTTCACGTACTAAAACCTTGCTTTGGGCAGCTGCAGAAACATTAGGATATTGGGGCTAGCTTAAGTTATGAGTCACTGGAGGTATGTTTTGAGGGTAATACCCTGTCCTTGTCCCTATTTATTTTAGCTTTCTATCTACTACAAGGTAAAAAATCCTCTGCCAAACACCCTAGAAACATGGCGTTCTGCCCAACCCAAGCAAGCACAACGAATCCTCTAAATCAGTGAGTCAATATTTCCTCTTAAGCTGCTCTCCTGCACTTTGGTCACAGCTATATCCTTCTCTTCCAGCCTCACTGTAAATGGGATGGCAGAAGGCAGTCCTTTATAACATGGAACCAGCTCAAGAACTCAAACCTCATCTTTATGTCGTATCATTCAGAGCACACACTGCATTTGCCTTGGGAATCTCAGGAGCACACTGTCCTAGGTAGTCTGCAGCTGTCCGCAGCAATGCAGCAATGCAGCGATGCATTGTAACTAGCATTACTCCCTTTGCCTCCACATGGGAGGGATTCCAGGGAGAATTTCTTTTCTAATATAAAACTGTGAAGAAAATTTAAAAGTACTTGAATTTTTTTCTACTTACTCATTTGTAAATGAGACTATATTCTTTTTATAAATAGAAAAAAAGAGAATCCCTTATAGAGGTGAGATTATTTACTATTTTAAACATACAATTATGTGCTGGATTTTTGCATACTGCAAGACATCGGGTCTTCTGAACATAATATTTGTAAACTATATCTGCCACGACTCTCACTAAGGCAGCACAGAAACACAGACTAACCCCAGTCTGTCATTCCATGGTCAGAGGTAAAGATATATGCTGTTTTCCCATCATCACCATAAAAATGCTTGAATATTGACACAATTTCCTTCACTCCATCATCAACGTTTTTAATATTGTCCTTATATTCCCTGTTTACAAAGAAACAAAAGAACAAGTTAAATTAATTTAGAGGAATCAAATTTATCCAACCCATACTCATTACATTTAAGTCAAGAACTGAAGAAATGCTTTACTATTTTAAAATCAGAGGCTCCTGTTAAGACTAATTTTTCCCTTTAATGAATTTAAAAAATCCTCAAATAATTTTCATAGACATTTTAAAAGGAAAATGTTGATTATTAAATATATTTTAATAAACACTTTTAAAATCCTAAACAGGATAATGGACTTTTAAGTCCATGTCATATAAACGGTTTTGGTGACTTTAACAGGGAAGTAAAATAATTTAAAATATAGAATATTCCCACACTATAAAGTATTTGTGACTTAAATCTACTGCAGTGCTGAGAACTGTACTCAAAGCTTCCCACAGAGTTGAACAAAGCTGGTGTAATATGAATATATTTCACTAGTGAAAACAGTACATCAAGTTAAACTAGGGAAAATGAGATATTCATGCTGGTAATTAAACCATCAGACATTATAGTTAACATAAAACCAATTCAAAATAAAGAATAAAAATTCAAATGATTTCTTCTTTCTTATGGTCTGCAAAGCTGAGAAGAGCACTAAGGAAGTAACTACACCTCATGCAGTCATTAGCTTGATACAATGCGGACTGAAAAACACCCAGGAATTACATCTTCTGTTATAAAAATTCATAAAATGTTTATGCTTTTCAGATTCACTGAAGATATCCCCCAAATGTGGGTAATTCAGACATTTCTCTCTGCCTTGATAAATGAAGAATATCGACTGTGTGAAGATCTATCTCACTTATTCTAATGTGCAGTGTGGCAAAGCATACGTGATCTGGCTACTGTAAAACAACACATCATACAGCTGAAAACATTACACAGGACAGCAGGTACATAGACTACTAGTTCTGTTGTCATAACTACAAAGAAAATTTCATATCATATCAAAATTTCAAATGGGATAGCTATTCCCGACAAGATGAAATTGAACACATCACTAATATTACCTTGACGATGGTCGGTGAGCATGTCCATTTGTATCTATTCCTAATAAATGTAAGAAAAATACTACCTTTTCCTCATTCACTTTTGAGAACAAAGACTGGTTGTTCCTCGCAGCATCAAAGAAGTCCTAAATGTAAAAAATCAGGTGAAAAGTAGTTAATTTATAAATAACTATAAATTAATTCATTTTATATTGTTTAATTTTGTCATCAAGGTATAACATGAAATCTTTGTTATCAATTCAGACATTTCTGTCCAAATAATCTTTGAGCTATTCTGATACAATTAGGCAAAACAATTATAGAAAAATGAGCTTAATTTCATACTATTCTTACCACAGATCTACTGTAATTAAAAACTGAAGAACAATCTGGTTAAGAGGCAAATGTTAAACAGCAATGGTGGGAGGAGTGCAAGGACATTTATTATATTTAAGTATACTTGGAAATTGTCATTTTTCATCACCCCGCCCACTGCCCTTTAAGTTAAACTATGGCCTCTTACTTAGCTGTGAGAATGCCTAGCTACTTCCTGTTCCATGGCTAGGACCTGCTTTGGCTGTCCTGTGGTGGAGAAACACCACTTAAATACAGTTCAGAACGTATTACATTTACATCCCAATAATAATCTACATTCATAAGCCTTTCAGACATTAATAATTCACCCTGACTCACATTCATAAGCACGTATGCAAGTGCACCCAAAGAGAGTACTTTAAAATTATTTTAAATAAGCCAGGCAGTGGTGGTGTACGCCTTGAATCCCAGCACTTGGGAGGCAGACGCAGAAGAATGTCTGTGAGTTCAAGGCCAGTCTGGTTTACAAGAGGTAGTTTCATGACAGCAAGGGCTGTTACACACAAAAATCTGTCTCAAAAAATAAAAACAAAAAAATTATTTGAATAAACAGATTATGTTAACATGTATCATCATTGTTTACATGTTTATAAATTTAAAAGATGCTAACTTTCAATTAAAAAAATACAATGTATTTAAAAGCATAAGTGTAATAATTAAGAGAAATTATTCAAGGATAAAACAGATCTTAAGCTTCCATTTATAGTCTCCTTGAGTTAATTTTATAGTTTTCTCCATGAACCATAGACACAAGATGTGTGAGCTACGAAACACTAACCAAGAGGAGCTCAACCTGTGTCTCAGCAGGAGTCACTTCAAACGCCTTTTTCAAGTTCTGCTGCTTAAAGAAGATCACGAGCAATTAGTAAAGGCTAGCCGACTAATTTGTTTAGGTTTATCAGAATTTTCTCTTATGTGCAGATTTTTTATGTGTTTGTGACTATATGTATGTCCACCAAGTTCACACAGGTGCCCAAGGAGTCAGAAGAGCTGTCAGATCCCTGGAACTGAAGTTATAGGTGGTTGTGAGACACTCACAGTGCTAGGGATCAAACCTGGGGAGTCTATAAGAGCTGAGTCATCTGTCCAGCCTCTACTCTCTTAAAAATCTAATTTTTTGCTATTATAAAATTACTTCTTTTGTAACGGCATTTTCAAGATGCTCCACATCTCACATGGCCCATTATGACCAGACCAAAGCTCCAAGGTCAACAGAAGGTCAAGAGCTGCCTGCAATGACTCATCAAACAAGAAATGGAAAGAAATTTTTTCTGGATTCTAATGTTGGGCTCATTTTACCTTGGAGTTTATCTCTCTAAACACTAAGTTTTAGAGAGATATTTCAAAAAAATAACTTTATTAGTCATTTTATAACATGTAATTTCTTTAAAAAAAAAATAGCATGGTACAACACCAAACGCTCCAGTTAAGACAGGCAGCAAACTAAACTTGAGATGAGCTCACTCAGAAATGAATTTTCAAGACCCTACATAAGTGCGTATTTAGTTATAAACCACTAAATAGCAAATACCTCTCCAGGTGTACTCACATGTAAAACAGAACTTAGGACATTGAGGAAAGAAGTCCCACAACTAAGGCCAGCCTGGGCTACATAACAAGACCCTCTTTCAAAACAAAGAAAAACAGCAAGTACCTTAACTTTATCAAAAACCCAGGTATCCAGTTTTGTGGCATCATGGGCACCAAAATCCTCTTTTTGAGCATCATAACTATATGTATAAACATGGTCACCACTAGCACCTGAAAAGGAATTTTGAGAAATACACAAATTGGGGGAAAAAATCTTTTAAGTTGTCATAAAATATGAAATAATCAAAAGTATTTTTGCTGTTTTGAGATAAAATTGTTATATTGTCCACACTAGTATTGAACTCATGACCTCAAATTATCCATCCTCTTATACATCCTGAGTTCCAGGATTACAAGCATGCCCCTATCATACTTGCTTTACTTACAAGCAGGCAGAATTAATTACAAATTACTTTATGATAGAGATAAGAAACATAGAAGAAATAGCTTACTTTATATTCATTCATGTTATATACATCAACATATTCTTTTTGTTCTCAAAATAATATATTTCGCCAAAATCCTAATATGCAATAAAGTAAAAAATAGTTCAGAAGTTTATTCCCACTGCAATGTGTGCTCTCAAGAAGTTACAATATTAAATAGATAAAAATAGCCAGCTGATGTAGGTGGGTCTTCTGCATTTCTGTTGCTTTCACTGGTTAATTAATAAAGAAACTGCTTGGCCTGATAGGTCAGAACATAGGTGGGTGGAGTAGACAGAACAGAATGCTGGGAAGAAGGCAATGAAGCAGACGCCATGCAGCCAGTCGCCAGATCAGACATACTGAATCTTTCCCAGTAAGCCACCACCTCGTGGTGACTTACAGATTATTAGAAATGGGTTGAAGTCAAGATGTAAGAGTTAGCCAGTAAGAGGCTGGAGATAATGGGCCAGGCAGCATTTAAAAGAATACAGTTTCTGTGTAATTATTTCGGGTGCAAACTAGCCAGGAGCCGGGCAGGAACACGGATCGCCGCTCCTATTCACTACAGAATGGCGCCTAACGTGGATGGCTACATCCACATAAAGCCTGAGACAGCTTGGGAAGTAATTCTAGAACAAAATGACAGCATTGCGCATGGTTTCTTGGTAGCAGCAATTTCCCGGGTCTGCTATACTTGCTAGAGGCAAGCAAGCACTCTCATCTAAGAGAGACTTCCTGACTCAGCTTTAGCTGCAAAACCCTGCAGCTCTTTAAGAGGACCTGCCACGAAACATCTAAATAGTGTTGATAAAAGCTGACCACATGATTGTTGGTTTTCAGCTGTAGCAGGAAAAAAGCTGCGCTGTTTTAAAATGTTGGCTTTCTGGGCTGTCCTGCTAGAGCAAATTCTGACTCTTTCAGGCAGGCAGTCCGACTGAGTGTGGTCTGTGAGCAGAATGCTGCAGCTTGCTTGCTGGCAGGGACCTTGAAACACCACAGAGTTGTGGCAATAAAAATAGCTACAGCCGGTACCTCAGCCACGAGGCTGGAAAACTAAGGAATGGGCTGGATCTAGCTGTCAAAGCCACGACTTTAGTCCTACCGATATTGCTTGGTAAATTAAAGACTCATGTGGTCAGAAAAAGAGAGATATACAGTAAAGAGAGATTCAAAGACAAAGAAAACCTCTAAATGGTTTACAGTATGTTAAAAATACATGCATGCTAAAGGTTAAAATTCTTAAAAATAAAAAAAAGAGGGCAGAGGTAGATTGACCTCTGTGACTTCAAGGTGTGGTAGCACACACCTTTAATCCCAATGTCTGGGAGGCAGAGACAGACAGATTTCTGTGAGTTCAAGGTATGGTAGCATACACCTTTAATCCCAGCACTTGGAAGGCAAAGACAGACAGATCTCTGTGAGTTTAAGGATAGCCTCACCTACAGAGGGAGTTCCAGGACAAAGATACACAGAGAACCTGTCTCAAAAAGCCAAAAACTAAAAATAAAAGAAATACAGGTTAAAGTAAAGCCACATAAAGATGGAAAATACACAGAGAATCTTGATACTGTATGCTATCATGCTCTATTTGAATTGTTTGAATGCTGAAAAAGGAGCAACAGCTGCTAAAAGATATTTGCTTATAAATGCTGCTGAATTTTGAAAATATCTTTACTTCAAAATTTAAGTCAAAAGGTATGTTACTTTGGAGAAGAGGATTTGCTTTTGTTTCCACAGGAAATGAGAGGCTGTGGATTCATTCTGAGCAAATAAAAATCAGGTTCGATAAAGGAAGACCACCTGAGAAATCTCCCATAGGAACAGATGGCCCAATATCAGAGTTCTTCATTCAGAACAGATTCAGGACTGCTGCCTGAGGTGATCAAGACTCACACGATACTGCAGCCAGGACTTGATGATAATTTTCTTTAGGTCCCCATAAGATTATCAGTGGGGGGCTGGAGAGATGGCTCAGAGGTTAAGAGCACTGGCTGCTCTTCCAGAGGTCATGAGTTCAATTCCCAGCAACCACATGGTGACTCACAACCATCTGTAATGAGATCTGGCGCCCTCTTCTGGTGTGTGGGCATACATGGAGGCAAAATGTTGTATACATGATAAATAAATAAATCTTTAAAAAAAAAAAAGATTATCAGTGCCCCCAAGCAGCAGGAAGTAGCCTGGAATACTACGCCCACATTCCCAAAAGATGGACTATGGATATTTTCCTTTGTTTAAAAAAAAAAAAAAAAAAAAAGAGGGGGAAGTGGTGCGAAATAATTGTCTGTATTCTGTCAATCATGTTTCAAATAAATGCTGATTGGCCAGGCAGGAAGTATAGGCGGGTCAACCAGACAGGAAATAGAGGTGGGGCAATGAGAACAGGAGTATTCTGGGAAGCGGGAAGCTCGCTCTGCATTCCTGCCCAGACCACAGAGAAGCAACATGTGACCTGCCCCACTGTGAAAGGTACCAAGTCATGTGGCTAACATAGAAAAGAACAATGGGTTAATATAAACTACAAGAGCTAATAAGTAGCCTTAACTAATGGGCCAATCAGTTTTATAACTTATGGAGATCTCTGTGTGATTTTTCTTTGGGGGGCTTGCCAGCTGTGGGGTATCGGGCAGGACATAAACCCCAACAAGCAGGTCCCTCATATACTTCTTCCTAACCCAAACACAAACATTTTGCTTATCTTAAAATTATGTTCATTTGTCTCAACATAAGGAAATAAACAGACTAGAATTGTAGTGTGGGCCTATAATCCCAGGTTTCATGTCAGTCAGGCCCTGTCTCAAAAGCAAGGACTGGGGGAAGAAGGTCAAATGCTGTTTAGAGCCAAATACAAAAGTGGAAAAATATGTTAATCTTATA
Organism: Myodes glareolus; assembly: GCF_982192425.1. Lineage (NCBI taxonomy): Eukaryota > Metazoa > Chordata > Mammalia > Rodentia > Cricetidae > Myodes > Myodes glareolus. The sequence continues at coordinate 113,120,230 of NC_142030.1, forward strand.
AATTCATGAAACCTGGATTAAGAATCTAAAACAATTTCTGGAGTGGAGAAGCTCTTGCAGGTTGTGAAGATGATATAGTGTTGTGATATTTTACTATTTTGGCTTTTGAGGGGACCCACTACCCAGCTCCCGAATAAATCATACATAGAGGCTTATTCTTTATTATAAGTGCCCAGCCTGGTGCAAGAGAATTGTCTGTATTCTGTCAATCATGTTTTAAATAAACACTGATTGGCCAGGCAGGAAGTATAGGAGGGAAAACCAGACAGGAAGTAGAAATGATACAATGAGAACAGGAGAATTCTGGGAAGGAGGAAGCTGATTCCTCCCACTCCTGGACAGATCATCGAAGCAGCAGGATGTGATCTATCCCATTGAAAAAGGTACTGAGCCACATGGCTAACACAGATCAGAATAATGGGTTAATACAAGTCATAAGAGCTAATAAGAAACCTGAGTTAATAGGCCAATCAGCTTATAACTTATGGAGACCTCTGTGTGATTTTCTTTGGGGCTAAACAGCTGGGGGAATTGGGCAGGACAGAAAATTCCAACAAGTCAGCCCATCATGTTACACCAGGCTTAGCCTGGCTTGTTTCTAGCCTGCTCTCCTTAACTTAAATTATCCCAAATACCTTTTGCCTCTGAACGTTTATCTTTCTTACTTCTGTATATCTTACTTTTACTCTTACTGTGTGGCTGGCTGGCCCCTGAAGTCTGTTAAGCCAAAATTATCTCAGGGCCTGTACCTTGAGGCCTGTACGACAGAGAAAAGCCTGGCTCGAGTTTGAGGGAGTATCAAAGCTAATGAAGATGAGACAGCAAATCCAGGTAGACGCCCCTCAGGCCAGAGAAAGGACTTGGCTGTCTCTCATTGGCTGGAGGTATCCCCACTACATGATGTCACTTAACCTATATAAGCTGATTCTCACAGTAATAAACTGAGTTCCTGCTTTGACTTGACTCCCTATCGCTTCAGATTGCCCTGATTCATGGAGCTGCAGAATGGGCAGATAGCACACTCACTTTTCTCTGGTGATAAGGAATCTAAGGAGGCCTAGCAATGTCTTCCCCCCTTTGTTCTCTCTCGGTTCTCCTTCTATTTATACTCTGCCTGACAGCTCTGCCTATCCTTGCTCCTGCCTCGCTACTGGCCGTTCAGCTCTTTCTTAGACCATCAGGTGTTTTACACAGGCAAAGAATCACAGCTTCACAGTTAATCAAATGCAGCATAAACAAAAGCAGCACACCCTAAAATAATTTTCCCCCACAACAGAGCATGAAGCAATGACACTCTATGACATCAGCTCTGCGCTACTGACACTGACTCTGCTCAGCCATTCTACGCCTGAATGTAGACATCTGAAGGAGTTGGTTATTTACCACCACACATAATGAAGCGTTCCTATTGGTCTGTGGCGTCAGCTCTGTTTTATCAACTGTGGCCAGAAGTACAAGGGCTAATTTGGTAAGTCACAGTAACTTAACCAGCCCTCACTGCTTCCTAAAGAATGAGATATAAAACAGCAAATGGGACCTGCCCAGTGTAACACCAGCTTATGAACAGCACACTAACAATTCTGAACACATAGTTCGCCTTCGGGACACATGATTTTCTTCAGTACTTCCAATTTTATCAGTGCTGTATATGACGTTATAAAATCTTTACATTAAATGATCTGTCACTTTGCTCCCAGGAAAGATCATTTAATGACAAGAACTTCATCCAACTGACTTTTTCAAATAAATTTTGTAATTAAGAGATGACCTAATATTTCTGGATTTGTCCACATAAACAAATTCAACAAATCCTATTTCCAACGTAGTGAACTGTAAGTGGCATTTCAATATATTAAATAACATATTAGTATTATATGCATTAAATGCCAAAACTATGGCACAATAAATAGATTAGTCATTATAAATGTTTGAATATTTAAAATCTTATGTAACTACCTACTGGCTTCTTTAACAAATTATCTAAGCATGAAGAGCCAAACGCCAACACTGTTCCCATAAAGAGAACAAGCACTTTGATAAATGATGCATGTGAGTCACTGAATTTTAAAACAATCCTTTATGATGTTACACTATTAGAACATATTTTATATAAAGGAAAACTGGAGCTCAAGTTAATAAGGTTGTTATAAGATAAAATATATCATTTTACTGAATTAAAAAATATTAAGAGTTCTTCCAAAAATAAATAAATAAATAAAAGCAGTGGTGGCGCATGCCTTTAATCCCAGCATTCAGGAGGCAGAAGCAGGTGGATATCTGGGAGCTCGAGACCAGCCTGGTCTACAAGGCAAGTTCCAGCACACCTAGGACACCAAGAGAAACCCTCTCTCAAAAAGCCATATATATATATATATATATATATATATATATATATATATATATATATATAAATAAACAGTGTTCCACAGATATTAATATTTAAAATGCAACAAAGGAGAAATCCTATTTGTTGAACTGACAAATCCACTGTATGACACATTCCTGTTTTCAGAAGTGATAAAAATCTTTAGAAATGAATAACTACAACATAAAAAAATAAAACCCAGCAAGATGCTAAGTGGCTATATGCACTTCTACCAAGCCTGACATCCTGAGTTACATCCCTGGGATCCACATGGTAGAAGAACATGACTGCTGCAAATTGCCTCTGACTTCTACACGAGTACCATGTGAATCATGAACACACATAATATATGGCTGGCTGGAACTCACTATGTAGGACACGCTGGCCTCAAGCTCAGAGAGATCTACTTGCCTCTGTTTTCAGAACACTGGGACTAACAGCATGTACATCAGGCTAAATGAAGTTTTTGTTTTTTTGTTTGTTTGTTTGTTTTAGATAAAGAATAAAAAACCAAGGGATAGAGTATAATAGAGTAACAGACTAGTCTCATACGGGAGAGGTTCTGAGGCCAATCCCCACCACTGCAACAATAAAAACATTTATTTCTGACTTACTTGCTTCCTGAAGAAATATGTTTGATATGCTTACCTTTGGCAAACATAGGCAAGATGTCCGGACTCCCCCAGCTCCACGTGTACTTGCTCTCATTAAAAAGAGAGTCAAATTCGACAGGATTTTCTTTCCATCCTTTGAATAACAGAGAAGAGAGGCACACAATAATATAAGAAAACAACAAAAGAAGGCCTGAAAGAAGCATTCTTTAAACAGTAATTGAAGACTACACATAAAACTCAGATTTTATTAGGCTTATTATACTCTAAAAATAAATGGAAGAAGCTGGGTGGTGGTGGCACACATCTTTAATCCTAGCACTCAGGATGCAGAGGCAGGTGGATCTCTATGATTCCAAGGCTGGCCTGGTCTACAGAGAGAATTCCAAGAAAGGCTCCAAGGTTACAAAGAAACTTTGTCTTGAAAAAACAAAAACCAATAGGTAGACAGACAGATAAATGATAGATAATCCATTTCTTACTAAAATAATCACTTTTAAATTCTTGATTGTAATGCTTAACAAAGCCATATTTCCACACACACATACTTTTTCAGTGCCATAGGGTTATGGCAGATTAAAATTTAATTCCAGAACCAATACCAGGGTATGTTCATGTGAGTAAGGTATACTCAAAGACTTGTTACAAGAATCTCAAAGCACAGTCTTGGGACTTGACAGATGGCTGGCGAAGTTAAAGCACCTGCTGCTCCTGCTAACCCTGTGTCCTAGGTTTGGATTCCAGCACCAATACGGGTGGCTCACAACCACCTCTCACTCTAGTTCTGGAGAGATTAACGCCTTCTTCTGGCCTCCATGGGAACTGCAAACATGGGGTGCATAAACAGACAAGCGAATACACACACACACACACACACACACACACATACACAAATCTTTAAAAACAGATTGAGTTTTCAACTAATGGCATGATTCGTGGTAGGAAAAGTATTTATATAGCAAACATTTTATTTGATAAAATTGTTTCAGAACAGAACCTTTGGCAACTGCACTGACATCCTCATAAAAGCCAGCTATTAGGGCTACATGGCCAGGGCGAGATTCTGTTGGCACACGTGTGTGAGATACTCCCCAGCTGCCTTCATGCATTATGACGTTCCTAAAAGACAATCGGAATGAACAGTTAACATATGCTAGTATTAAAACTCTCATAAGGCTTTAAGAAAGATTTTTACGTAAGGAGTCAAAAACCAAAAAGTTAATTTTAAGATGGGAGGGAATCTCAAAGCCCAGTTGATCCCAATCCTATACTGCCCACCAATTCATCACAGTAGCATGAAGGAACCCAGGTAATATAACAAAGAAATTCTCCCCTATTCCAGAGAAACAAGAGACAAACTACACCCTAGAGTTCCAAGCCACAAAGCAGAGATGTTTGCTAATGTAGGAAAACAATGATATGCAGAATACTACATGGTTAAATTTTATTTGCTGCGAGGATGGTATATGGCTATAGAAAATAAAGTCTTTGTTCTTAACACATGCAGTATAGTGTTTGGTGGAGAAATGCCACATTGTCATATTTTCAATTGTTCAGGAGAAAAACTATTTTATAATATATTATAATAAATAATTACATTTTATAATATATGCTTACACAGTTGAGTATGTAAAAAAAATCACATATTTTTAAGATTAAAAAAAAAAAGGCCAGGCATGGAGGTACATGGCCTTAATCTGAGGGCTTGGAAGGCAGAAGCAAGCAGATCTCTAAGTTTGAGGCAAGTCTGGTCTACCAAGGTCCAGACCAGTCAGCATGACTCAGAAAAAAAAAATGTTTTTTTGTCTTAAAAATTGTCAACTGTAAGCTAAATGATGCTTATCAATTCATAATACAATCTTTTCTTTAAACTCAATCTACCATTTCTAAGACACACCCGGAACTTGTTGCCGTCCTTACCTAATAAACGGTGCTCTAGAGTTACCATCTTCATCTAATTCATAAAGAGCATCCGCTCTCAGCCCATCAGCAACAAATAATACTAATCTTTTTGCTGGAGGAGGCAATGGTGTAAACTGAGGAGTCATTCCATGAACCAAAGGAGATGTAAAATAAATGTCAAAGATGGAGGTGAAGAACACAAAATGTACAAGCAATCCCAAAGCAAAAAACAGCAGCATATCCAGAATGAGCGACCTGCAAGAGAAGCCAGAACAGGGAACAAAGTCAAGCTGGACACACGTGAAGATGATCTTCAACATATCTGACGGCTTCACACACTGGCCCTGCGTCACGGTACTATACAACTTCTCTTATTTACAATGCTAACAAAAACACTGTTAAACAACTTAAGATAATACTGAAATGCTAAAGTAGACCAAGCATAAAGAAATCAAATTCATGGGGGCCGGAGAGATGGCTCAGCAGTTAAGAGCACCAGCTGCTCTTCCAGTGGTCCTGAGTTCAGTTTCCAGCAACCGCATGGTGGCTCACAACCATCTATAGTGGGATCTGAAGCTCACTTCTAGCATAAAGGTATACATACAGATAGAGTACTCATATACATAAAATAATAATAGGAATAATAATAATAAAAGTCATAATGTTTAAAAAAATCAAGTTCAATCAGGATTAATAAACTATAACTAATCCAGTTAACTACTAAGCAATTAAAACTTAGCAAAGGAACACAGAACAAAAGGTCATAAAATTAGTTAGGTAATCACAGGAAATCTTAAATAACACAAAAAATGTAACTCAAGTCACTCTTGGTTGTCCACATGGCACTGTTCCCACTCATAGAATTTAAATTTATTAAATTACTTAAATCTTTAAATCTTTTGAGTTAATTTTTTTCTACTTTGGTAGTCAGCTCAGAGGTCTGACTATTTAGAGCAGCAATAAACTGAATAGGAATCTGCATTATATCCATTTTGTGAGTTACACACAAGACTTCTTTTGTGCTTCAGAAAATCTATACTCCTTAAATAAATACTTTATTTCCCTAAGTCAATAAAAAGGGTTTTATTTACTCATTGAATCAAATTATTGGTCTTTAAAAAGGAGTACTCAGACGACCTATCAGAGATCTGATGAGCTTACAAATGCTAAAGAAAGAAAACCACACAGTGAAATACCTAAATAATAATGTTAGATAGTATGTCTTTAAATCTCAAAGACCAAGGTGTCCATAGAAATGCTTTCAAACCGGCCTGTCATTTTGCTTTTGTTGGTAAATGTGTCCACAGATTAAGAAATAAAACATGTGCCTTTAATCCCAGCACTCAAGAGGCAGAGGCAGGTGGATCTCCGTGAGTTCGAGGTCAGCCTGGTCTACAAGAGCCAGTTCCAGAAGAGGCTCTAAAATTACAGCAAAACCCTGTCTCAAAAACAAACAAACAAACAAAAAAAAAGGAATAAAACATGAGAACTTCTCTTACGTGAAGCAGTATTAGGTACATGTAATGACGTTGAGCTGAAAAAGACAAGATGAGAATTACAGACACATTTTATTCCTCCTGGTCTGAAGAATCAAATGTCACATGGATTCATGTGTAAATGTCCTGTAAAGAGAAAACAGACAGTATAAATGTGCTTATAAAAGACAAATTAAAAACATAAAATGAACCAAAAGGTCAAATACTTTATTCTAAGGGAACTTAGGGTTAACAAAATAAACAAAGACTAATTTTGCAATCTAATCTCAGTGCAATGTTTGCTTCTTTCCAAGTTTATATAATCATTAAACTACACAGTGGGTACCATCAAGACAATGGAATTCTGAATATTAATAATTGAAACACAGAAAAACTAGCCAGGATTCTACTACCTGTAAGCCAGCAGTTGTCATGATCCCTTTGGAAGTCTAAGGACTCTTCACAGGGTTAACAGAAGACCACTAGAAAATACAGATGTTCACATTATGAATTTTAACAGTAGCAAAATTGCAAATATTTGTGAACAGTTTCTTTTAATAAATTATCTTGTTGGTGGGAAGTAGTAGTGCATTCCTTAATCCCAGCACTTTGGAGGCAGAGGCAGGTGGATTTCTGTGAGTTTCGGTCAGCCTGGTCTAGAAAGTGAGTTTCAGGACAACCAAGGCTACACAGAGAAACCTTGTCTTAAAAAAACAAAAATAAATAAATAAATGGATGGGTGATATAATGTATAAATAAATAAATAAAATGTATCTTTTCTCCATTTCTATTTTGATAAACATCTCTATATATTTTAAAAATAGATATTAACATTTGGAATGTTTTAATACCGTTTAGGGTTTGTGTGTGTGCATCTGTGTGTGTGTGTGTGTGTGTGTGTGTGTGTGTGTATACACTCACACATGTACATGCAAGCTGTGCCACAAACGTGAAGAAGAGAAGGCAACTCTGAATGTAAACACTAGTCGTTAGATTCCCTGGCAAGGCCTTTACCTACAGTGTCATCATGCTGACCTGCTATTCATTTTTCCTTGAGCATATATTACCACGTCACTTAAAAACAAACTTCCCATGTATCACATACCATTATCACATTTTGTCCTGTAAATGCATCTTTGCTAACAAATCCCAAATTGAAAAACACTGAAGTAATTTTGTATAGTGATATATTATTTGTATTTTAATAAATAAATCTTGCCTGAAGACCAGAGGTAAAGCTAAGGACACTAGAGGTCAGGCAATGGTGGCACACACCTTTAATCTAGGATTTGGAAGAAAAAATCAGATGGATCTGTAAATTCAAGGTCACCTTGGGTTACTCAAGATCAATGCAGAAACAAATACAGGTAGTGGTGGCTCACACCTTTAGTCCCAGTCCTAGGGAGTCACACAGCTTTAATCCCAGAACTAGAGAGAATATAAAAGGGGAGGAGAGAGGCTTAGTCTCCTTAGTCTGCAGTCACCCAGCCTTGGTAAAGGTAAGACTTCTCTAGTGACTTGGCTGCTTTGCTTTTCTGGTTTTCAGGTTGAACCCCAATTTGTCTCTCGGTTTTTATTATTCATGCTATGGTTTGTCCTCCAGTTTTGACTATCAATAGCAGTCATGTGATTTAAAAATGTATATGTAGGCTTTAGATTTAGCTCAGCAGACTTATCTGTTTAGTAGATAACTATGGCTTCAATGATTTAACGTCTGCTTTTGTCACGTTGCAATAATTTAAGGACAGCAGGAAAGGTCATCCTTTGTACCCACTGCAGTTCTGTGCAAAGACTCAAATGTTTGCTGAATAGATCATTTAGAATTAAGTTTCAATACCAATATGTCCAATAGCCACTAGAGGTCGCCTTGCTCCTCTGTTTGTGTTTCCTGAATAAAATCTGTGAAGTTCCAAAGATATAGTCAAAACAAACACAAAAAAGCTCATGTTTTATGTTTAAGTAATTTATTATACATGAAGTTTCAGTGACTTGAAAGTATGAATATTTACCCAATCACATTTATCTCAAGCAATATTGCCATATAACATTTTTCTCTAAAGGGAATCACTTTTTATTCACATTTGTTAAAAAGTAAAACTTCATTGGCTTAATTAAATTGTCTGAACCTTCAAAATAAATGCATAACTATTAAAATTAAAGCATACACATTCATTTACCTATTCAAAAATATAGTTTACATCTGTTTTGTTTAACCAGAAAAGGGGAAATGGTGTAGGAGGTCCTTCTGTTTATGTGTTGCTTTCATTGGTTAATCAATAAAGAAACTGTTTGGCCTGATAGGGCAGAACTTGGGTAAGCGGAGTAGACAGAAATGAATGCTGGGAAGAAGGGCAGAATGGCAGAACGCGATGGATCTCTTGCCTGGGACGGGCGCTGGTTAGAATCTTGTCAGTAAGCCACAGTTACATGGCGATAGACAGATTAATGAAACTGAGTTAAATTAAGATGTAAGAATTAGCCAATAAAAAGTTATAGCTAATGGGTCTGGCAGTGTTTAAATTAATACAGTTTCTGTGTGATTACTTCAGGTGTAAGCTAGCAAGGCAAGCAGGACAAAAAGCAGGCCCCCTCTCTTTGCAACATCTGTGGGATATTTACCACCATAAACTAAACACTAATAAAGTATTAGACACTATCAAACATTAAATTAACAAATGCAAACATTTATAATGTTATTGGTGGTAATTTAAGACGATTAAATCCTCAAATAATTTTAACACATAAATGACTAAAAGTGTGCCAGCCAGTGGCAGCGCATACCTTTAATCCCAGCACTCAGGGAGGCAGAGGCAGGCGGATCTCTGTGAGTTTGAGGCCAACCTGGTCTACAGAGTGAGTTCCAGGACAGTCAAGGCTACACAGAGAAACCGTGTCTTGGGGGAGGAAAAAAGATTGTGGTGGGTTTTTTAAAAAAAATCTTTTATATTTTTATTGCTAAGAGACAAATGCCAACGACTATCTTTATTCAGATGTCAGCCTAAAAGGCTTTGATCTGGGTCAGTCTTCCAATGGAGAAAGAAAATTTCCAACAGCTATTAATAAATTATAAGAAGAAGTCAGAAATTCTTAATATCCCAGTGTATGCATTAAAGCAATTCATCCACAATACAAAGTTACTCTTTGGGCCAGGCGATGGGCGAACACCTTTAATTCCAGCACTCTGGAGGCAAAGGCAGGTGGATCTCTGTGAGTGGAGGCGAGCCTGGTCTACAAAAGCTAGTTCCAGGACATGCTCCAAAGCTATAGAGAAACCCTGCTCGATAAAAACAAAAACAAAACAAAAAAAGAATTATCCTATGGGAAGACTGGTCAGTCAGTTGATTTCTTGAGCAACGCAGTTAGATAAACAAGCTTGCACTTACAGGATAAGAACTAGAAATCTAACTACAGATGTGTGTATACCAGCCACAGAAGAACTTAATCGTTCAACCTAAGACTCAGGCAAACATTTCAAATCTATCTTCTATTTGCACTTTAGAATCCAGACCCTAAGTTAAAGCTGCTGCCTCTCAGTCCTACTGACTAAACTGCTTTTCCGGGCTCCCTAAGCATTGCTACTTGTGTTTTAAAACCTGCCAAGTGTCCTCAGTATCCAATATGCCACTAATTAATTACTGGCCATACTAACATCTGCTGCCAACCAGGCTCCATGACAAGAGCATTCACAATTCTAGGCATTTCCATCATCCGCCTGGGCAGACCAATGCAAGGGAAGCTCAAACATTTCCAGCGTCACCTAATAAATAACGTGCATAGGCTTGTCCGTCATCATAAGTGCCGCTCTCCTCAGAAATGCCGAGGGTCACTCTCCAAACTTTCTCATTATAAAGAAGGGGAAAGTCTACATAACAACGTATGTTCGTGTCCTTCCCATGCCATTCAATACTCCATTTCAAAACTTCGTTTTTAATCTCTGACAATCTCAAACTAAGGACTGATAATCCCTTTAGCTAAGAAAAATGAAACACAATATAAAATTGGCCATTTTATACTATTTCCGTATTGAAGATGTTTTTCAGATTCATTAACAAATGGTACAGAACAGTATTGACCCGAAGAATTGGAAGCCAAAGTTTTATTTAAATAACAACAAAATCCTTACTACTAAAACTATAACAGTATTGACCCGAAGAATTGGAAGCCAAAGTTTTATTTAAATAACAACAAAATCCTTACTACTAAAACTATCTTTCAATTATCTTACAATCCAACAAGGTTCCTTACAGTCTTTCATAATTCGGGGTAACTTTCTCCCTAGCTCCCTGTCCCCTATTCCCAATTTAAATCATCTATGCCCACCTCCTAACTCCTCCTCCTATGTAGTGTCTTTTGGTTTGTATTTTAACAAACAAAGTTTATCTGAAGACCAGAACATAAAGCAGTCACACTAGTCAGCCATAAAGGCCAGGTAGTGGTGGCACACACCTTTAATCCCAGTAGCCACACTAGTTAGCCATAGAGGCCGGGCAGTGGTGTTACTGGCCTTTAATCCCAGCACCAGAGAGGCATATAAGGCAGGGTGAAACAGGAAATTGCTCTCTTTCAGTCTGAAGCTTTCATAAGGGTAAAAGCTCTCTAATGGCTTGGTTGCTTTGCTTCTCGATCTTCAGGCTGAACCCCAATATCTGTCTCTGGGTTTTTATTATTTGTATTTTTATTATACAATTGGTGCCCAACATGGGGCCCAAACCCACAACCCTGAGATTAAAAGTCTCATGCTCTGTTGATTCATTCTACACCTTCATATCACATGCAACACTATGTAAAAGAAAAGCTTCTAAGAAAACTCAAATAACAATAATAATGATGACAAAAAAAGAACCTCTCAAAGTCTCGTTCAAATGAAATTGTAGTTTATTGATTAAACTGAAATAAAAGCCTACACTTAACTTCTGGCATTCTTTATATGGAAACCAAGAGCAGCACCTAAAGTCATATAACAATGCTCTATTTTTATCTTCCACAAAGCTAAAGCAAGCTCTCCAGGGCTTCACTGTGACAGAGCAGGCAGTTAGCACGGCTGCATATTAATTGTATTGCCTGTTAGGAGTTGTTTAGTAGGGAAATTAATCTAAAACCAGGAAAAAGTGGCAAGCTGTGTGTAACAAAATGAAACAGTCCAATACGAATGGCAGGGAAACATCTCCTTATTACCTCAGTCAACAATCAAAGAATAACACAAAAGATAAATGATCTTCCAAATGTAGGAGTATAGTTCTGTGCTAGCGTTTCATAAAGAAAATCAACTCTTTCTACAGCGTGCTTTTTTTTTTAATCGTTAAGCTCCACAATCAAACCTTGATTCTTGCCTAAATAAACTCAGAGAAGTTTCAGGGGATTGTGGGAAAGAATGGTTTTGGACAAAAGATGGGTGATGGCTAGTGCCACTGAATGTGTCCTACTAGAATGGGATGACCAGGTCATCAAGGCTGCCCACACTAATGTTTACAAATTTCTAATGGTAGATAGAGCTGAACAGTTTGAAATTTTCCTTTGGTGCAAACTGTACGTTAGTTCCAAGGGTTTACGAAGCACTGAGTTTGTTGTCCAAGTCCAAGCAGTTCACAGATGAGTGCAAAGGCAACTGGAAACTCGAGTGCAATTTCCGCTGAAGCTTTATCTGAACCCGGCAGCTCTCTAGGTCTAATTCTGGGGATCGAGGGACCGCCCTCTCTTAACTGCGAGGAAGTCATGCGGTCGCTAGACCTCCAAGAACAGAAGAGCAAAGAAGCAAGATTCTGACTACTGCCCACGGCACTTACTACCTGGGCGGAGACAGCAAACAGCTGCAAAAAAAATGAAGTATGAAGGGAGTTGCGAGCGTGAGGCCACTGCGCTGGTGCGGCGCGGCCACACTTCAAGTGCAAGGGACTCGGAATTTTACCTGGGACTTATCCGGCTGAGGTCGGGTCTCAGGAACCGGGACTCCTCTGCACGAAGTCAGGACCCGTGCATGAAAGTCCCAGGAAGGCCCCTATCCCTCCTAAAGCACAGCCAAGCGGTACCCATCAGCCACCTACAACACCAGGGAACGCCCCCAAGGAGCCCAGGCCTCCGCTACTGTCGCGATACCTCCAGCGATTCCCCGCCCCCCAGAAACTTCAGCCAATCTGCGATGGGCTATGGGCGTGGCTTTACGTTTGAGTCCGGAGCGGGTCCTTCAATCTTCCGCCTCCTGGGCCTGAAGTGGGTGGGGCTGAGGCGGGGACGGGGCGGAGAGAGGACGGGACACAAACCAGTTCTCGCGAGAGTAGAGACCAGGAAGACGCCTGCAGAGCCGGCTGCTGGTGCAGCGGTGACTGAGGCTGCAGGTGCTGCTGCATCCCGGCGTCCTGCCTCCCAGTCCGGACGGGTCTGTAGGTGAGAAGAAGGGACGCGATCCGCCCGGGCTGTCTAGGTGCTCAGTGACTCCCGGGATCTAACGGAGATTCAGATTGCGGCCTGTCGGACTAGTCAGGGAAGCACCCACACTCCTGACAGTAAGATGGCGGCGATGGCGCCCGGAGGTGGTGGCAGTGGCGGCGGAGTAAATCCATTCCTTAGCGATTCCGATGAGGACGACGACGAGGTAGCGGCGACCGGGGAGCGGCGGGCAGGACTTCGGCTGGGTGCTGCGGTCGGCCTGGATCCTGGCTCTGCGGACTCGCTGTCGCCACAGGACCCTATAGCCCCGGGGAGCAGCGCGCGACCGGGGCTCCCTGTGGATGCGGCCGCCCCTCCGGCGGCCCTGGGGGGCAGCGGGGAGAACCCTGCCCGGTTGTCAATTGATGCCATCGCCGCCCAGCTGTTGCGCGATCAGTACTTGCTGACTGCCCTGGAGCTGCACACAGAGCTGTTGGAGAACGGCCGCGAGCTACCACGGCTGCGCGATTACTTCTCCAATCCTGGCAACTTCGAGAGGCAGAGTGGGACCCCACCAGGGATGGGGGCGCCTGGGATCCCTGGAGCATCAGGCATTGGAAGCGCTGGAGGTCGGGAGCCGAGTACGACGTCGGGCGGTGGACAGCTCAGTAAGTAGCCAAAGCCTATCACACCTGCAGGCCTGGTGTTAGAAGAGTCACTGTGCTCTTGAGGGGTTTTTGTGTGCGGCCTCCAAGTCTAGGGTCGTTTTGAGAAGCGAGACAATATTGAGCGAGGTGGGAGGTGCCCTACGTAGTGGAAGCAAAGGGATCCCTCTGTAGCTGTTCTTTGTATTGGCTCTGATATTTGGCAGGTGTTGCACTGCTCCCTCCCCGCCCCCACCCTGCCCCAGTTGGTATTGGGACCCCCTAACATCGTGTTTCCTGTTTATTGGCAATTATGGCACTCTAGAAAACTTCCTTATTACTTGGGCAATTTGCTCTAGGCGTTTTTCCTTTTTCCCACAGTCTCTTGAATCATTGTACCAGGAAATAATGTTTCTTAGTAATTCTTTGATTCATTGAAGAACTGAAAAAGAACCGCATAGGAAATGGCAGCGCACTGTACTGCTGTTGGGGCCACTGAAGACCTTTTGTCTTTGGAAGACTTGATTCAAAAATTGTTTTTTCCATTATTTTGTATATTAATTTATGCTAATAAAAAGAAGAAAATGGGATTTCTCTGCTTCATTGGATGTGTACTATTTAAATAATATCAACATAACAATTTCACTACCCTAAATTTAGTAGGGTTCAATTTACAGGAAGACTATGGAACAAACCAAGGATCTTCTGCCATCTTTTTTTCACCATACCACCACTGTGTAGGCTTTTTTCTCTGAATAAGCTAATCTATTTTTTTCTTCCTACATCATTTTTTAGCAGCAGAGTAATCACTGATATATCCATTATTTATATATAATTTTTATATGAGGATTCTCAGTTTCCTTTTTGAGAAACATCAAATTTTTCCCACACTGATGCTCATACTTTGATGTGTTCTGTGAGGCCAACTGGAATTTACTAACAAATCAGCCTAATTGATTTCTCTAAGTGTCTGTACTTTTGAATGATTCCAGAGATGTAAATTGCTAACGTTTGATGTGGTAGAACTGGAAAGGGTGCATTTTCTATCAAGGGAAATCCTAGGCATATTTCCTTCTTTTATACCTGTCTATATTATCTAATGAGTATCACCTGAGAAACTCCCTCATCAGGCCCTAGGCCAAATGTCCCTTTTATAGTACTTTATGTGCATCCCAGACTTAGTTAGTTTTAACCTACATCATAGCCTTTGGCTCTTTTGTATTTGGTTTAATGGCAGTAATGATTTGATATAGTCAGTTCACCTGTTAGCTTGGAGCTCCTGCCTCTCTTTTCCCAGGACTGAAATTTAAACCCAGGGCCTTGCATCTTATGAACAAACTGTTCTATCTCCCCAGTTTTGTGTGTACATGCGTGCATGTGTGTCTGAACGAGAGGATGACTACTGATCAGAAGATGAGGACTTTTCATATTTTATCTTTTAAGTGACAGTTCTAGGATTTGAACTCAGAAATCTATCTTAACATTCTTTCTACCACAGCTACTGTATTCTGATACAACTCAAGAAAAAGTTAGTTTGTTTCAGTATATGATCAAGCAAAGTATCTAATAATTCAGAGTATGCCTTCACTCAAAATGGCCAGTCAACAGAGAAGGCAAGCAGGTGATTCAAAATTGATAATTTAAAGGATGAATTGAGAAACCATAGCCCCATATTGAGGTGAAGATGCATGATCTGACAGGAGTATCAGTCCATTTCATCAAGGTAGCCGCACTGCATAGCTTTAATCTCAAAGTCAGGACAGTCAGACTGCACATGTGGTTGTAAGCTCTCCAGGGTAGTCGGTTTAGCCTCCACAGAGAAGCCCATTTTTAGTAGAATATTTTTTATTCTTTTATTCTATCAGAATTTCATAAATATATTTTGATCATATACATGTTCCATTCCTCCCCCTAACTCCTCACTCATCCAACTTCAAGTTACCTTTCCTTCTTTTTATATAACCAACCAAGTCTTTTATGCTGTCAAATACTCATGGGTGTGAGTCCCTTCACTAGAGCATGGTTGCCCTACCACAGGTCCATATCCTTAATGAACTGACTCTTCCCCCAGAAACCATTGGTTGTCTCTGACTCCTCAGGTAGTGGTGTGGACTTATGAGCCCCTCCCTACTCCTTGTTGGAATGTGGATTGGCTTGATCTTGTGCAGGTCTTATTCAGGGCAACCACAACTGCTATGAGTTCCTTGGGCTGAGTCCTGATGAGGGAGTTTATCGGATAACATCATTAGCTATCATTAGCCCTATCATGTCCAAAAGACAATTTTTTTCCTAGTTCTCCCCAGCCTCTGGCTCTTAGGATCTTTCTGCCCCCCTATTTTGCAATAGTCCCTTAAAGCTTTGGGAGATATTTGCATTTGTGGATGAGCACTCTACTGGCATTATCTAATCAGTTGTGTGTTTCTACTTAACTACCAGCCAGATTCAAGTACATTTATCAACTATTCTGAATCAAGTTATCACATGATGCTAATTCAGGTTGTATGATTGGTTTCAGCCAAGAAGCTTAGCTGTATGATTGCATGTGATTTTTCTGGTGACAGAGCATGGCTCAGCCTCAAGAGAATAAAACGAAGTTGTAAGCATGGGTGTAATCTTCCAGATTGTCTCACCCATTGCAAAAGTACAAGTCAGTTTGTTTTTAAAACCTGTTAGTCCTGTTGTGGAGGTATAAGATTGTTCAAAGTAGTGTCATCACATTTTTATGTTATTTTGCCATCTCTCATCTCTGAATTTGTGTGCTGCCTTAGTTCATACTTTCAGCTTGATTCTGAACCACCAACTTTACCCTTATTTTGTGGCTTGATGTCATCCTCTCTTTTTATTCTATCTTTGTTCCACTTTACTATTATTAGTTACTGCTGTTAACACAGATTTACATTTTCTTCTACTGGGATACCAATGTGAAGTGAATAATCCTTTGCACCATGTAGAAAAGATTATCACAGGTAAGGTCAAAAAGTATGAACTGAATCCAGTGTTGGTGCACATGCCTTAATCCCAGCACTCAGGAGGCAGAAGAAGACAAATCTCCAAGTTCAAGGCCTGTCTAGTCTACAAAGTGAGTTCAAGGACAGCCATTATTACACAGAGAAACCCTGTCTCAAACAAAACAAAACAAAAAAGTATGAAATGAAATAGGATATAGTAGAAAGGCAAAGAATATAAACATCATAGTTGTTAAAGGAGCATGTCACAAATAAAACGGCACATATGGAACTTACAAGAAGAAATGGAGGAGTGCAGAGGCTATGAAAGCCTCAGTGCAAGGTAATTAAAATTCAGCTTTTCCTTTGCTTATTTTTATTTAGTGTGTATTTGTGTGTACCCACAAGCAGAGGCCAGAGAACAACTATGCAGAGTTAGTTTTCTTTATAGCTGGACGACTAATAATGAGGCAACCTAACATCAAATGTATATATAAATAAAGCTACTTTTACATGTGATTTATAGAGTCACTCTGCGTATCTTTTATTCAACGTGTATATAATAGATTTAGTTCTCAGCCTTGATAAAGTTAAGAACAGGTTTGCTCTTTTTACAACTATGTTGCCTCATTATTAGTTGCCCAGCTCTAAAGTGAATTATTAAGAAGTTACACAGAAGACATGATGGTTTATGAAGAAACACTTTGTGGCTACAGCATTGTGTATTAGCATGTACTTACTCTGTGGTATTTTGTTTTGTTTTTGGATAGATTCTTTAATCATGTTTTGAGAATAAGTCCCAGGTTCAAATGATTACCCTACCTCAGTTTCCCAAGTAGGTAGAATGGCAAGTGTATGTCGTGTATCACATCTGGTTACATTCTTTTTTAGCAAAAGAGGTTAATTTTTCCAAGTATGGTCAAGTATTAGACCATGTGGAATATAACAGATGTTTGCTTGTCCTAAAAAAGAACCATGTCTGACTAATACCCCTGATCATGTTTCTGTGTTGCACAGTCCAGAGGCCATGTTAGTAACAGGACTCCTACAGAATTGCTTAAAATTTGCTCTTAAAATTTTGTGGCTAAATCCAAAAAGCCATACTTATCTTGGACCTACAATATAGACTACTTGTCTTCAAATCCAAAATATATTTGCTTACAAAATATGTTGCCGTTTAATCTAATCAAAATTGGCATTACTTTTTTCCATAAATAACTATTTTGTTTCAAGATGGAATAAATTTTAATGAACTGGAATATTTTTAATTAATGAATTTTATGTATATGGGCGTTTCACCTGCATGGTTGTCGGGGCATCACATGTGTGAATGGTTCCCCACAGAGGTCAGAAGCCATCAGATCTCCAAGAATGGAGTTGCAGGCAGTTATAAACCACCATGTAGAAATCAAATCTAAATCTTCTGCAGAAGCAAGAAATACTCTTAACCATTAAGCCATCTCTTCAGTGCTAATATTTTTCTTCTATGACATTATAATCATTATTTTTAAAGATATGACAGCAATTTTTTCCTATTATAAAATATAAAATTGTTGGCTTGTAACTATAAAAAAAATAGGGACTAGGTTTATAACTTTGTGCTAAAACAGTTGCCAGGCAAGCATGTGTGAGGCCTTAGGTTTGACTCCAGCACTATTCATCCCCCCAAAAAAGGGGGGGAAGAAATAACTTTTTTTTTTTAAGGCAACTAGAATTCACTTTGTAGCTCAGGCTGCCTAAAACTCACAACGATTTGACTGCGTCTGTCTCTCAGTGCTTAAATTAAAAGTGTAAACCACTACTTCCCAGCAAGAGTATATTTTTCAGTGGCTATAATCATACCAAGTTAAAAATCAAATTGTATTTGCCTTCCCCAAAGTTTTTCCCTGTTATGTAGGTAAGTTCTTTAAAACTTCAAAAGAATAATACTGCCAGTATAACAGAAGAATAATGATTGCATCATGACTAAAAAGGTTCTAGTTTAGACGTTAATGTATATCTAAAAATATTAGGAAGAAAAAAATTAGTGCTTAATATAAAATATGTTTACCTGTAGCTCGAATGTTGGAACCTATGCCTATAATCCCAGTGTTCGTAAGACGGAGACTGGAGGACTTGAGAGTTTAAGGCCAGCCCGGGCTACATAGGGAGACCCTGTCTCAAACCAAAAACAAACAAACAAACAAAAAAGAAGGTATGTGAAATCAACAGTCAACATAATTCTACCATTCCTTTAAAATCAGGTGTGAAACAGAATTCTGGTGTCATAACACCAGAATATTGGTTGGTAAAGATCCTGCTTGTGTTCACGCATGCACAGGTTGGAGACATCAGAATTGCGGATAAGGAGCTATGTAGTTACTTTTTCTA
The DNA here is from genome assembly GCF_982192425.1 of Myodes glareolus. Classification (NCBI taxonomy): domain Eukaryota; kingdom Metazoa; phylum Chordata; class Mammalia; order Rodentia; family Cricetidae; genus Myodes; species Myodes glareolus. The sequence continues at coordinate 113,138,905 of NC_142030.1, forward strand.
TTGCTGTGATAAAATACCCTTACCAAAAAACAACTTAAAGAAGGAAGGTTTATTTCAACTTACAGTTTTCGGGTTCATCGTAGTGGCGCGAGCTTGAGGGAGATGGTCACATTATTCAGGAAGCAAAAGGAGGTGGATGCTCATGTTTACCTCACTTTAAAAATCTCATTTTAAAATGAGATTTCTACCTTTTGAACTAAAACTTAGTAAGATTTATAAATCTTGAGTAAAGAATATAGTTTGATTTTTTTTTTATTTTTTTCATGCAATATATTTTGATGTTTTTTATTCTCTCCCAATTCCTCCTGGAACCTTTCCACCTCCCTAGATACCCAACTTTGTTTTCTCTCTCTCTTAAAAAAAAATACAGAAAGAAAGCACTTACACTCACACCCCAAAATATACAAGTCAAAAACCAGTAAGACAAAGTATACTGTTGAGCTCATTTTGTGTTGCTCAACTACTCCGGGGCACGGGGCTTATCATGAAGTATGGGCAGTATACCCAGTGAGACTCCATTAAAGGAAATTATTTTTTATTTGCGGGTGGATATCAATTGCAGATAGAGTCTTGGTTAGATGTCGGACCTTATGTTCATGCCGCCCTATCAGTGCCTGAACCTGTGCAGACTTTGGGCATGCTAACCAGCTCTCTGGGAGTTCAGATGTGCATCAATCCTGTTGTGTCTGGAAGACACACCTCCAGCTTTTGCATGTCTTTCCGTCTTCTGCATAAGTTCCTGAGCCTTGAAAGAAGAACCCATTTACGACTGGGTAGTCCAGAGACTCTTACTGCACATTTTCCAGTTCTGGGTCTCTGTGTTAGTACCAATCTACATCAAGAAGCTGATCTGTAGGTGATAGACACTGATCTGTAGGTAGAGGTAGCCGAATGTCATTAGAAGTCATTTTATTGTTGTGTTCTTTTGGTAGAATAATATAGTAGGTTTTCCCCCAGGCCCATGACCTATCTAATCTGAAACTCTTGGTAAATTCAACATTTTCAGGCATGGGTTCCTTCTCATAGAGTGGGCCTCAAATTCAATCAGATAAAACAGCCTGGTATTGACATAAAAACAGACAGGAGGACCAATGGAACCGAATCGAGGACCCGGATATTAATCCACACACCTTCAAACCTGATTTTTGACAAAGAAGCAAAAAATATCAAATGGAAAAAAGAAAACATATTTAATAAATGATGCTGGCATAATTGGATATCAACATGTAGAAAAATGAAAATAGACCCATGTCTATCACCATGCACAAAACTCAGGTCCAAATGGATCAAAGACCTCAACATAAAGCCAGCCACACTGAACCTTATAGAAGAGAAAGTGGGAAGTATACATTGGCACAAGAAACCACTTCCTAAATATAACCCCAGTACCACAGACACCGAGAGAAACAATTAATAAATGGGATCTCTTGAAACTGAAAAGCTTCTGAAAAGCAAAGGGAAAAGATCTTCACTAACCCCACATCAGACAGAGGTCTGATCTCCAAAATATACAAAGGACTCAAGAAATTGATCATCAAAAGAACAAATATTCCATTAAAAAAAATGGATTACAGACCTAAACAGAGAACTGTCAACAGAGGAATCTAAAATGGCTGAAAGACACTTAAGGAAATGTTGAACATCCTTAGTCATCAGAGAAATGCAAATCAAAACAACTCTGAGATTCCATCTTATACCTATAAAAATGGCCAAGATCAAAAACACCAATGACAACTTATGCTGGAGAGGTTGTGGGGTAAAGAAAACACTCCTACATTGCTGGTGAGAATGCAAGCTGGTACAGCCCCTTTGGATGTCAGTATGATGATTTCTCAGAAAATTAGAAAACAATCTCCCTCAAGACCCAGTAATACCACTTTTTGGTATATGTCCACAGGATGCTCAATTGTACCACAAAGACATGTGCTCAACTATGTTCATAGCAGCATTTTTTGTCATAGCCAGAACCTGGAAACAACCTAAATGCCCTTTGACTGAAGAATGGATAAGGAAAATATGGTATATTTACACAATGGAGTACTACACAGCAGGAAAAAAACAACATCTTGAATTTTGCAGGCCAATGGATGAAACTAGAAAACATCATTGTGAGTGAGGTAACCCAGACACAGAAAGACAATTATCACATGTGCTCACTCATAAGTGTTTTTTAAACATAAAGCAAAGAAAACCAGCCTACAATTCACAATCCCAAAGAACCTAGACAACAATGAGGACCCTAAGAGAGACATACATAGATCTAATCTACATGGGAAGTAGATAAAGACAAAATTTCCTGAGTAAATTGGGAGCATGGGGACCTTATGAAAGGGTTGAAGGGGAGCGGAGAGATAGGGAGAGTAGCGGAGAAAAATGTAGAGCTCAATAAAAAATTTTAAAAAATAAAAAAAATTAATCAGATAATGGTTGGTTATTCTCAAAGCAATGGTGCACTGTCATATCAGTATATCTTTCAGGCAGTTTGCTACTGTAAGTTATAGTGCTCCTAGCTGGGTAATATTGATGATTACTTTTCTCCTGTGGTACCACCTAAGAGTGCCGCCCAATACCACGAGTACTAGGAAGAAACTTCTAGTTAGTCACTGGATTGACTTTTCTGTGTTCAATGAGATATATTTTTAGCAATACGGTTTTTAGCAATAGGCCCTTACCATTGAGTGTGGAATAGTCTAGTGTTTGGATGTTCCCATGGGGCAACTTTGACCAATAATTCAACAATATGTAACTCCTTGCTGGCCCTGGAGGTTTTACTTGGTGGCTATATGGTATCTGCTTGGGGCATTGTTTCCCCTATTATTTGGTGACTGCATTTAGATTTCTTTCGTGTGTGTGTGTGTGTGTGTGTGTGTGTGTGTGTGTGTGTGTAGCAGGTTTCCATCATATTTTTCAAATGCTCTTTAATATTAGTTATCTCTCCCTGTTTTCACACTTTATGCTCCTCTTTCATAACCCTCACTATTTAATCTTCCTATTCTGTCTTCCTTTTGTCTCTCCATAATAGTACGTTCCATTTCCCTTTCTTTAGGAGATCCTAGTCACTTACTGTGTACTCAACTTCCCTGTTTATTTGGATTGTATCACACATATTAAAATCTAGCATCCACATATAAAAGAAAATATGCAATCGTTGCCTGTTTGAGTCTGGGCTACCACACTCAGGATGATTTTTTTTCAGCCCCATCCATTTACTTATGAATTCCCTTTTTCTTAACTGCTGAATAATTTTCCATTGTGTAAATGTGTAACACAAGGGCCTGCTTGTTGGGGTTTGTGGCCTACCCAGTTTCCCATAGCTGGCAAGTCCCAAAGAAAATTATACAGAGATCTCCATAAGTTATAAAACTGATTGGCCCATTAGCTCAGGCTACTTATTAGCTCTTGTAGCTTATATCAACCCATTATTCTTATCTATGTTAGCCACATGGTTTGGTACCTTTCTCAGCAGGGCAGCTCACATCTTGCTTCTTCGGTGATCTGGACAGTACTGCGGAGGGAGCTTCCTGCTTCCCAAAATACTCCTGTTCTCATTGCCCCGCCTCTACTTCCTGTATGGTTGACCCACCTATACTTCCTGCCTGGCCACTCAGCGTTTATTTAAAACATGATTGACAGAATACAGACAATTCTCCCGCACCCCCCCCTTTTTTTTAAAGAAACAAAGGAAAGTATTTATAGTCTATTTGTTGGGAAAGTGGCCGTAGTATTCCAGGCTACTTCTGGCTTGTTGGGGGTGCTGATAATCTTATGGGAACCTAAAGAAAATTTAGATTTATAATCAGTTCCTGACTGGAGTATCCTGTGAGTTTTGATCATCTCAGGCAGCAGTCTTGAATCTGTTCTGAATGCAGAACTTTGACATCTGGGCCATCTGTTCCTACTAGAAATTTCTCAGGTAGTCTTCCTTGATCAAATCTGATTTTTATTTGCTCAGAATGAATTCACAGCCTCTCATTTCCTGTGGAAACAAAAGCAAATTCTCTTCTCCAAAGTATCATACTGTTTGACTTCAATTTTGAAATGAGGTATTTTCAAAATACCTATCTTGGATTAATTCAGCAGCATTATAAGCAAATATCTTTTAGCAGCTGTTGCTCCTTCCTCAGCATTCAAACAATTCAAAGAGCGCATAATAGCATACAGTATCAAGATTCTTTGTGTATTTTTCATCTTTATGTGGCTTTACTTTAACGTGTATTTCTTTTATTTTTAATTTTTGGCTTTTTGAGACAGGTTCTCTGTGTGTCTTTGTCCTGGAACTACCTCTGTAGACCAGGCAATCCTTGAACTCACAGAGATCTGTCTGTCTCTGCCTCCCCAGTGCTAGGATTAAAGGTGTCTGCCACCACACCTTGAATTTACAGAGGTCTGTCTGCCTCTGCCTCCCAAGCTTTGGGATTAAAGGTGTGTGTTACCACACCTTGAAGTCACAGAGGTCAATCTACCTCTGCCTCTAAAGTGTTGGGATTAAAGGTGTATTCCACCATACCCAATTACTCTCTTCCTTTTTTACTTTAAGAACTTTAACCTTTAGCCTGCATATATTTTTTAACACACTGTAAACCATTTAGAGGTTTTCTTTGTCTTTGAATCTCTCTTTACTGTATATCTCCCTTTTTCAGACTACACGAGTCTTTAATTTGCTAAGCAGTATGAAGAGGATTAAAGCTATGACTTTGATGGCTAGATCCAGCCCATTTCTTAGCTTTCTGAGATTTCAGCCTCATGGCGGAGGTACCAGCCAGAGCCATGTTTATTGCCACAACTCTATGGTGTTTCAAGGTCCTTGCCAGCAAGCAAACTGCAACATTCCGCTCACAGACCACACTCAGTCAGACTACCTGCCTAAAAGAGTCAGAGTTTTCCCTGGCAGGGCAACCCAGAAAGCCAGCATTTTAAAACGGCGCAGCTTTTTTCCTGCTACAACTGAAAACCCGAAAAGCATGCGTTCAGCTTTTCATCAACACCCTTTAAGTGTTTTGTGGCAGGACCTCTTAAAAGAGCTGCAGGGTTTTGCAGCTAAAGCTGAGTCAGGAAGCCTCTCTTAGATGAGAGCACTTTCTTGCCTCTAGCAAGCAGAGCAGACCCGGGAAATTGCTGCTACCAAGAAAACATACTTTATTCTTTCCCAAGCTTTCTCATGCAGTTATCCATGTGGGTGCCATTCTGTAACATGAGGGCCTGCTTGTTGGGGTTTATGTCCTACCCAGTTTCCTACATAAATGTACAATATTTTCATAATTGTTCATCATTTGATGAATATCTAGGCTATTTTTTAGTGTCTGGCAATTATGCCCAAGACTGGTATAGCTGATCATGAGGTGGATCTGTTCCAGGCTCCCTGAGGAACTGACAGGCTGATTTACATTATAGCTGTAGCAGTTTGCACTCCCTCCAGCAAGGCATAAGTGTCCCCCTTTTTCTTCATCCTTGCCAGCATATGCTGTCTTTTATTTTACTGATCTTGATCATTCTGACTGAGGTAAGAGGAAATCTCAAAGTTATTGGTTTGTTTGTTTGTTTCCCCCCCTTCCACCCTCCCTACCCGCCCCCACAATGGCCAAGGATGGTGACTATTTCATTTTGCTTTATCCTTTGAGAACTCTCTGCTTAGTTCTATGCCCCATTTGTAATTGGGTTGTTTTCCTGATGCACAGGTTTTTGTTGTTGTTTTGATTCTTTATATATTATAGATACAGACTCTGATCAGTTTTGACAAATGAATGCATCTGTAGTGACCCATGCTCCTACATCTTATATTGAATGGGCTGTTTCTCTGTCAGATTTTATTATTTTTGTTCTTTTGGTTTTCAGCAATTTGATTATAATATTCCTCTGGTTCTGTACTCTATCCTCTGGTGTCCTCTTAACGTTTTTGAATCTGTATCTGTTCAACCTCTTGTTTTACTCGTTGCCTCTGTTTCTGTTTCTTAGTCATTTTGTTGTTGGTCTATGGAAATAATTCTGTTAATTTTTGTCTCACCTTTCATTGTTCTTCAAGTAGAAAACTTTGTTTATCCCCCCCCCCCCGCATTTGTCTATATATCTGTGCATACATGCCCAGAAGTCATAGGCCACTTGCAGAAATTGGTTCCCTCCTCACTATCTGGAGTCCACGAACTGACCACAGGTCATTAAACTTGACAACAAGTGCTTTACACACTGAGTCCATCTCACTGCCCCTGTAATTATTTTTAATGCATTCCTCTGTCATGTTTATTCTCTTATACTCTGCATTGAACTTTTAGTATGAAGCATTTACTTTTTAGGTCTACTGATATTTCTAGAATTTTCATTATTTTTCTATATTCTGTATTTTTCTGCTAGGATTTCCTATCCTTTTTGTTTTTTGTTATTTTCTATTATTCTGCTAAAACATCATGACCAAGACAACTTGTATAAGGAAGAGTTTATTTTAGGCTTAGACAAATAATGTCCATCCACTGGGGATGGAAAAGTGTGGCAGCAGGCAAGCGGGCATGGCCGCACAGTAGCGGAGCACTCACATCTTACACAGCAAACAGGAAGCAGAAAGGAGCTCCCTGCAAATGGTACATGGCCTTTGAAACCCAAAGCCTGTGTCCAGTGGCACACTAGCTCCACAAGGTAACACCTCCTAAGCCCCCTAAACAAAAACAATTGGGGACCAAGTATTCAGATGCCTGAGACTAACTCAAACCACCACACTTTCATTCACTAAACATAATTTTAGTAAATCGTTGTGCTCTGATTGCCACATATGGCTTGCCTTGGAATTGATCCTTTTTGCTCATATTTTCTCTTGGTGCTAGATGACAGTTTGTGCTTCTTGTGTATCGAGTCATTTTGGACTGTATGATAAGCAGTTTATTGGATAGATGGTGAAGACTGGCTTTGGTCTGTTTTTTCCAGTTTCTTCTGTTTCCAGTCAGCAGTTATCCAGCCCAGACTAAATCTAAAAGCCTTTCAGGTGCAGTTCAAATAACTGTCTTTGGAGAGGTGCTTACTGTCTGTTTGGAGTGTTTGGTTGCTTGACTGGTTCTGGTTATATTTCTTGTAATATGTTTTATATATACTTTTTTCATAAGTGGACCATTTGGGTAACATGATTATCTAAAGTAGTTGAATTGTTTTTGGGCATTTTTAATCTTTTTGTTTGGTTGATTGGTTAATAGAATTTACAGTTTTATTAAATGACAATTCTTGAATTATAATCCCTTATTTTACAACTAAGTAAAAAACTGTTATGTTACTTTTGTCTTTTATAGATCGAGCTGGGAGCATTAGTACTCTTGATTCTTTAGACTTTGCAAGATACTCAGATGATGGTAACAGGGAAACAGATGAAAGAGTGGCAGGTGAGTAAGACTGGAAAGATAGATCTGGATTCTTTGATTTTTTTTTTCAGAAATAATAAAATGGCTTGAGGAACTATCTTTCTCCAGCCGTATGGTATGCTAATATAAGTAGTTATTATACAAAGTTAAGTACTGATTTCTAATTTAAGTTGGAAGCATGCCAGTTTGCTGTTCCAGTGGGTGTCAGAAGTTTTACGATATATAAACCTACAATTTGCTGAATTTTCCTTGTAACAAACTAGTTAACAGCTCTTTTAAAGCAGGCTTATATTATTGGTTGCATAGTTCAAAGGTAACTGCCTCATTCCCTTGATACTCCAAGCTAAGACCAACATTCACATATATCTATCAGTACAACTGTATATTTTTCAAAGCTGGTTGAAATAGCTCTGTTCTGATTGTTAATTTGAACTTTGCCTTGAGTTCTGTGAATGTCCCATAGCTCTCAAAGTTGTTACTAGAAATTCCTGATTTTCCTGTGAGGCCTGGTACAAATGGTTCTTTCAGGACCATACCGCTGTAATAGGATAATATCTTTTCTGTTTGCTTACTTATTCAGACCAGTCTCCTCCCTTCCTATCCCTACCCTTTTCCTCTCTGGTCCTTCCAGATAGATATCAAGATATCAATCACCACTGTATCTGTAGAGCTTCTGAGGACCTACTTGTCTTATACTATATTCTGTCAGTATCATTTGATGCCAGTGACAATTTCCACAGAATCTACCCTGGAATTTGCCAGTGTAGAAGCTGTGATTCCTTGGGTGCAAGTATCTGGTTCTTCAACATAATGACTTCCTGTGATTGAAGTCATTTAGTGTTATAGGAACTGTTTTCTTAAGACTTTGGCCAAGAGTAAGACATAAAAAAGCAAGATTTAAGCTCGGTGGGATGTAGGCATTCCTGAAATTGGAGGGCCATAAGGGACAAACAACAGTGAGGTCTGAGTGACTCTCGATCAACACCTATTAGTAAAGGATTTTTCTGGTACATACTGGGACAAGTTTGTAAAAGCCTACACAGTGCTGATCTACTATAGTCACTATAATAAAAATAAACCATTCTTATAATATACGTGCTTGCTCCACTCTAAACACTGAGTGTTTGCTGTTTCATTGAAGCATCACCACCTACCCACAAGAAGCTAAGGCTCTGGGAGAAAATGCACTAGACTTGAGTAGTGAAACTAGGATTCAAATCCAGATAGCCTAGCAACAGAGCCCACAATTAACTAAACCATATGCTCCCTCTTAATGTGAAGGATTACATTTGACCAAATTAAAAATTCCATTCCAATATATGGTTTCCATTTCTTGCTCAAGACAATATAGAGATTTGATATTTAAAACTCATGGTATTATGTAAGTTGGTGGGTGGATAATCAATTTTAGTTCAACCAAAGCTAAGAAGACTCAACATTATAAATAATAGTAATATCAATTTAATGAAAATGTCACTCTAAAAATTTACTGTGACCTATATTTTATAATTGTTTTTCTTATGAGCATAAAATTTAGCAGCAGTCATCAAAACATCCAAATCTAGCTCTTGGCAAGCTGAGGCAAGAGACTTGTCCCAGGTGTAAGTCTAGCCTAGGTTGCATAGTAAGATTCCAACCAAAGAAAAGAATAAGGGGAAAAAAAACCTACAAGTCACATCTGTAACATCTAAAATAGCAAATCAAATGGAAAGTTAATTGAAAACTCAGGATTAGTTTATCCTATTGTATCATTTGTAAAGTAGCATTGTTATATAATTGCATATTAAATATTATATAGTAAATATTAAATATTTTTATTGATTTTATTGAGTTATACATTTCTCTCTGCTAAATATTAAATATTTTATATTGTATAGGAAATATATGGTAGTTGTTGTTGTTGTTATTGTTGTTTGAGATAGGTTGGTTCTCGTGTATCCTAGGATAACCTGAAACTCATTATGTACCTGGGTATGATCTCAAACTTCTGACCCTCCCTGCTTCCACCTCCCAAGTGCTGGGATTGCAGTTGTATGCCACCACTACTTGTGTTGCTGTACTGGGGATCAAATGCAAGGTTTTGGCTTTTTTTTTTTTTATGTGTATAGTTACATGTTAAAAAAAATAACTCTTCCCCAAAGCTACAGAGAAACCCTGTCTCGAAAAAAAAAAAAAAAACCTCTTACCAACAAGTTGGCCATATAATCATGTTCTTTAATTTCTATTTGAAGTTAGATTCCATTAGATTGAAGAGTTTCTCATTATTTAAAGTAGCAGAAAGCATTGTTAAGAAACAGGCTCTGAGCCATTCCATCTGCCATTGTATCAGAACAGAAGTGAGAAAGTTAGTATCTCCCTTCCAGATAGAGCAGTGTACCTCATCCTATACACCTTTGCACAACAAACAGTAGAATGTGGGACTGAAGAGTTGGCTCAGCAGTTTAGAGCACTGGCTGTACTTTCAGAGAATCCAGGTTCGATTCCCACCATCTACTTCAGGGCTCACACTGATCTGTAACTCCAGTCCCAGTGGCTCGAGCGCCCTCTTCTGGCTTCTAAAAGCACCAACCATACTGATGGTGCATAAACATTTCCACAGGCAAAAGAAAAAAAATAAATAATTTTTTTGAAAAATAATGCTTTGAATGTGGATATTTTGATGTTACATTTTTAATCCAAACAGTATATCCTACCTGCAACTTCAGGAAGCCACTCATTTTCTCATTACTATACTGTGCTGGTGGGTGATGAACAATGTCTTCATCTTCCTTAGAGAAAGGACATTATTCTAGAAAACAGCTTTCAGTATGTATGAGACTTAAGGATATAATCACATTTTCCAAAGATTCGATTCTTTGCTAATCATTTGTAGTAATTTAAAAGTGAATCAGAAAACATGTCTACCTGTCGTTGTCCCCACACACACACACTTCCCACCCTCCAGTGATTGGATCTAGGACCTCATTCATGTACTTTCTCACTGAACCCTATCCCCAAGCTTAGGGATATCCCCTCTGCTTGGTGTTTATAGAAAATACTTTAACTTAATATTGTTAACAATCCTGCAAAATAAGTAATGAAATCTTTATTGTATAAAGTAGTAAAATGATACTTCAAAGATTTGCCTCTAACAGGAACACAAAAGAATTTTATTTCCAAAGACCACAATGTCTTTTAGAATAAGCTGTACCTCTGAAAAAGTGTATATTTTATAGATACCAAAATTGAATCTTTCCCAACTAAAATTATTCCTACACAGTCACTTTCTTTTTAAACAAGTAAATATTTGAAACTTTTATTGCTAACACTTTTTCAATGAAGTATACATTTTCACATAAAATTAATGTTAGTTCTTACAGATGTCACAGCAAATGAGCTTAATTCTGATTTCATTAATAAATGGCTAAAATTTTCTTAAAGGTATGATGGAGTCATGATATTCAGATTGCTGTTGTTTACCTTATTATGCATTTTGAACATAGAAGTGTAAAGTAGTTTCTACCCTGTTTTGTTGTAAGATTGTTTTGGAATCAACAACTAAGGTTTTGATTGCTTTAGAACTATGGCTGGGAGATAGCTCAGCCTATAATGTGCTTGCCTTGCAGCCATGAAGAGCTGAGTTTTAACCCCAATACCCATTACACACACACACACACACACACACACACAAAATTGGGAGGAAAAGAAAAAGGTATGTATAATGTCATGTACCTGTAGTCACTGTGCTGAGGATCTGTTCCTGGAACTCTCTGGCCAGCCCACCCAGCCTACTTGGAGCATTCCAGGCCAGTGAGATACTCTGTATCAGAAAACAGGATGGCTCACACCCAAGAAAGAACTTGGGAGTTTGTGCTCTGCCCTTCATGTGCACAACTATAAGAGCTTGCTTCACAAGATCCATCTTTTACAATCAGAGTTTCTGATTTTGCTCTTGTAGCACAACCTGCTAGAGTGTAAAGTCTATATTCCCACACTGATGAAATCTAAAGGGACACAGAGCTGTTCTCTAATGTGTAGGGAAAGATCCTCCCGTATACTGGAAAGAAGAGTTATTGCTGGTCAACTTAGCACGTAGTAGTTGACTCAACTCTGTATTCCAAGAATTATGCTGTTCTCTTCTAAGATGACTCAGATCTTGCCTGTGGAGTTCCCAGCCCCTATCTCTTGAGCAACAAACACGTAGTAGCACCCATGGTCTTGTTCCTTGGGTAATGGCCGAGGCAATGTCTATTCCACTGCCTCAGTAGCCTCGCTCTTTTGCTGAGCTAAATCTGTGTGAACTAGGTTGGCTTCAACTTTAAGATCTTCCTGCCTCAACTTCCTGAATGCTGGGATTGCAAGCCTTTACTGCCATATCTGCCTGGAATTTTTTCTTTTTCTTTTTCCTTTTTTGAGAAATGGAGACTCTCAGTAGGTAGCCCTGACTGTCCTGGAACTCACTATATAAACTAGGCTAGCCTCAAACTCACAGAGATTCACCTGACTCTGCCCCCCAAAGCATGTTCACCATACCTGGCTAGGAATTTTTTTTAAAAAATCTAATTTCTCTTATTCTGTGTATCTCCCCCATTTTTTTTAAATTAAGTGTGTATGTTCTTTCCTATTAGCAGAACTTTTTGATTTTATTTTCTTATGCTGAACCTTATATGAATCTTATAATTTGGTATCATTTAAAATTGGATTGGTATTCCAACAAGGCTAGATAGAGCATTCTGAAAATAAATTTATCTGCAATTTGTTATCAAGGAATTAAGGTAGGATTTGAAGTGGGTAAAAACTATTGTGGTGGGTGGCTCAGTTGATAATAAAGGCGGTGGTCATTAAATTTTTGTGGATTCTAGATTTTCAAAGGTGTATTTCATGGCAATGATAAGTTTCACAAACAAAAGGTGGGATGGGGCTCATGGATACGTAAATTTAGAAGGATGAGATTTTCTGCAGAATGTTTCTGTCTTTGATATTTGAGTATCATAATATTAGTACATATAATAATGCATAATGTCACAGAAGTCTGACTTTTGGGCTGTTATAGAGATGGTTGAGATGAATTGCTAGTTACTAAAGGATTCGAATCAGTGTGATTTGGACATGACTTGACGGGAGGATGAAGACCACATGCAAATGATGAATAATAGTTTCCAAACTCTCCTTAGTTGACTTGAAAACCAACACAGTGGATGGAGGTATCATTAATGGGGAGAGATGACTCAGGGCAGACCAGGTGTGAGAAGAAAAAATGACACAATTTAGTTAGGATCAAATGCAAAACTTAGGAGATATCCAAGTGGGCATATCTAAGAAATAAGAAAGTAAGATTGTGTCTGGTGAAAGGGTTTCAAGAGAGTGATCATAAAGAATACCACAAGAATGCTTGTCCTGGGTATTTAGGTAAAATGAGAAAGGGCCCAAGGGTGATAATGAGAGAAGCCAACTTTGAGACAAGTGATAGAGGAACCTAAACAGAAAGAATAATAATAGGAAGGGCTTTTTCCTTCTTTTAAAGGACTGGGAAAAAGGGCTACTTTTCCAACCTTTTAGAGAAATATAGAAATAGAAGTGCCTCTGGACTATAGAGTTTAAATTTTGCTCTGATGTACTTAATCACTAAGTCATGTTTAATGGTACAATTTGCTTTTTATGCCCAAAATAGGTAGGAAATTCTGTAAACCCAGTAGGGTGTTGATGTTACTATTTTAGCACATGGGAGGCAGAGACAGGAGGATATCTATGAGTTCAAGGCCAACCTGGTCTACAAAGCAAGTTCCAGGACAGCCAGGGCTACACAGAGAAACCTGTCTGAAAAATAAAGCAAAATAAAAAATGAACAAATTTTTATTCTAATTTATATTCTTACTCTCCTAAACCACTCAAAGAATACTAAAGTATGAAGAGTTGAGAATTGTTATTTCTGGTAACATTGTATTAAGGTGGACAAGAAATTCAGAAAACTCTCACCTGAAAGAAGACAAATGCACATCTTCAAAGAAAAGGGAAAGTCCTGATTCTGACCTATTGGTTTGAGCAAAAAATTTATTTCCAGTCTCATGTCAGCATGAAGTAGTTTGAAAAACAATACTGGATTGGGACCTATGGTAATTTAAAATTGCTTATACTGACTTAAATGTCTCAGTAAAATTGTAATGTAGTGTTAATATACATGCATGTTTCTAGTTACTACATTTAATCTCATTCAGATAGCCTTAATTTGGATTAGGCATGTAGAATGAGCAGATTGGTTATTGGTTCTTATATATAAACACACATACCCTCATACACTTTTAGGAAGAATTCTGATTTTAAGAACTGCTTACAACTTGTTCCTGAGCAGGGTACTTCAGTCTACTGTTTGAGGAGACAGATTCATATATGTAAAAATATTGTGTGGCTTTAAGAATCTTAGCAGTAGAAGGTAGAATAAAAGAGTAATGAGGGTAATACTTAAATATTTTGTATATATGTGTGAAATTGCCAGAGAATCAATTTTCAGAAGAAAATGTGTTAAAATTCTCCTATTCTGTATCTGCTTAGTTATATCCTACTTAAAGCCCTGTCCTGTAGAGCCTGTATTGTACGTAAGAAACATGCAGCAGAGTGACTTCATTTGCAAACAAGGCATTGCTATCTCTAATGAAATTTGGCAGTATGTATGTAGATGTTTGTAAAATATCAATTCTTGCCGTCTGACATGGGTTTTTCTGGCTTTCTGTGCCTAATCATTTTTTGTTTTGTTCCTGATCACCAGTTTAATTTGAGTATTTCCCATTTTGTGTTTTTACCAGTTCCCCTCTTTTTTTTCTCCCCTCCCCCCACTTTTCTATCATTCTGGTGTAGGGCATTTCTGATCTGCAATTGTTCTGTAGTATATTTTGGACAATTTTAAGTGCTATTGAAAGCATAATATGTATACGTTTTCCTTATACATAGTCTAGTTAGGTGCTTTTTTCAAAATTTCATAGAATTTTGAAAACATTTTAAATGAGCAAATTTCTTCATAAGTCTATTCTGCGATATAAATAATCTGAATTTAGATAACTCCTAAGGAGTTTCTCAAAGGTGTGATTTGGAGAAGTCTCCGCTTTGCTGCACAGCAGTGGTTGCAGATCGGCTTTGCTGACTACCTAGGCCCGCAGTGACCCAGTGCCCTCCTGGTGCTTCCGCTGCTACTGCCGTTCAACTCTGTGCATCAGAATCAATGGCCGTCATAACTGTGGCTCAACTACATCTTAAGTTCTTACTGAACACATGCAAACTGAGTGAATCCAATTTTTTCCATGTATTTTTATAGCTTTCTTATATCCGATGCCATTTCATCTTTTTGTCAACCAATCAATTGGGGCAAAGTTGCATTTCTTAAGATGCAAATTAAATTGTCTAGTTTTTCTTCAAGACAGTAATTATCATTTCTGACAAAAATCAAGTACTTTTCCCAGAGTTTTAGTTAACAGAAGTAACCTTTTCTCGCAAATTTAAGCTTGCTTTTTTCATAAACACAATATCTATAAATTTAAGAAAATTCCACAGTTAAGACACATGCAATTCAATTTTGCTTAAGACAAATAATGTTCAAAGTTTAATAAGAGATGTTCCCTGCATCAGTGTTATCACATAATCAGACTATATGATAGTAGGAGAAATCTTTGAATTTTATTAATCCCTCTAAAACAGAAAATAATCTATTTGAAGACTTATAAAAATCTTTTTAAATTCTTTCTGATTTTATTTAGTACCCTTAGATAATTATAAACAACTATTTTAGATGTGATTGGTGTATATATAATCATTTCCTTTAGGATTAACTCATTTCTATTCCTTAATGTTAAATTTGAACTAAACATAAACCTTTAGGTCTCTTTTCACTTTTTGTAGACAGGGTTTCTCTGTGTAGCCCTCAATGTCCTGGGAACTCTCTTTGTAAGCCATGCTGGCCTCGAACTCCTAGAGATCCACTTGCCTCTGTCTCCTGAGTGCTAAAGCATACACCACCACCCCCCAACCTTTCAGGTCTTTTTTTATGTGTGTCTTTAACCTATCTGCTTGTTTCTAGAAAACATGCTTCCTTATAGGAAAATGTATACACACACACTTGTTGTGCATTGAAATCATACCCTTCAACTTAACAAAAGGTCTAACCATTAGTGTTTCTACAGTCACAGCATTCAGAACAGTACATTTCAAAGTAACTTAAAAGTCAAGGGGAGGGGATTGTTTTGTTTTGTTTTTATAAGGATATTTGCTTATTTTTCATGTAATTTTTAGCTAACCTCCCCCCAAATTATGTTAACCAAAAACATTTCATTACATTTTCTTGCCCAGATTTACTAAAACGAGAAGTACCAAGATTATTAAATTTTTAACTACCTAAATAAAAGTAGGCCACAGACTATATTTTAATAGCTATTCCTTGTCAGACAGCTAGAACACACACCCCTAACTCTGCTGAAACTGTGGAAAGTGATCACCAGTTTGCTTGCTAATCAACTCTGCTGCATGCGTTCACAAGTTTCATAAAGATTGCATGCTTTCTGTTTTCAATACAAATTGTGTTTTTTTCATACCCATCTTTGCTTTTTATTTTTTTATTTTTGTTTCCCTTTTCTTGGTTGGATGCCTGTGTGTGTTTAATCCAAATCCCTGTCCAGTCCTGGAGTTTGAACTACGGAAAGCCAAGGAGACCATTCAGGCCCTCCGAGCCAACCTAACAAAGGCTGCAGGTGGTGTACATAAAACTTTTTGAGCCTTTTCCCACTTTTACAATGTAGAAGTAGCTGGACAATTTTTATGTGTAAAATAGTAAAACATTATCTTATTTTATCCCACCAGAACATGAAGTTCCTTTGCAGGAACGAAAAAATTACAAATCAAGTCCTGAAATTCAGGTGGGTGAATGACAGCACCAGTTATCTTCCGGGTAGCCCAGCGTCAAGGAGCAAAACTCACATTTTCCCCATCTGTCTTTTATTTTTGCTTCCAGGAGCCAATCAAACCTCTTGAAAAGAGAGCTCTCAACTTCCTAGTCAATGAGTTTTTATTGAAGAATAACTACAAGCTTACATCAATAACCTTTTCAGATGAAAATGATGATCAGGTAAAGTAACTGTTCAGTAATGTCTGCTTTTAATTTACTTGGTTTCTTTGCTTGATTTTTAGAAGTTATGCCTATGGTAAGATTCCATGTGGGTAATTTCTAAGAGTAAATCAGGTACGACTCCATTTAGTATTTCATTGGCTCACGGATCTCTTCTGTTTTGTAAGTTTTCTAAATAAAGACTTGTCTTTCTTCCCAGGTAGCTTTTTACAGCCTGTGATTAACAGTATGGCCCCTTCATATCTGTGTGTATTTGTAAAGTATTCTTTTTAAAACTGTACATTTACTTGGTCCTATAAATCAATGTAGCTTAGAAATTGAGTTTGACTATAAAATCTTTTGAGTAGCACTATATTTCATACATTCAATAGCACAGTTAGAAAATGTTCTGAATGACAGTGTATATGATGTATGTATATGTGTGTAATTGGTTCTCTGAATACGGCTTTGCAGAAGTAAATAGCAGAGGTTTTATTATGAGGGAAGCAGAAGGCTGTAGTTTTTATCTTTGTTCATTCATCTACCTTGTGGTGCTCAGCAAACACTCAACCTCTGAAGCTGCACCCTTCCCCCAGAGGCCATTTTTTTAAATGAAGGTTATTCTTTTGATTCATCAAATCTACTGTGGATATTTTTACAGAAATAGAAGTTTTTTAAAGGACATACCAGTTTATTTACTTCCTCCGTTATCACATGTTTGGCAAGACTTAAATGTAATACAACTAATTGTATATGATTTAATAGGACATTTTCTGAGAATATTAGCAATTGCTAAGTTATATCACCACAGTGAAATTCATTGGCATAAAATATACTTTTCAAAGACTTAGTAAAGTGCTCTAATTTTAGTGATGTCATTCATATTTGAAGTCTGTCATTGAATTTGATGTACTATGTGGCTTATGGTTATAAATATTTATTCACCACATGATAGGTAGATTTACTGAACTTATTCTATGTAAAAGACATTAAATATTTACCAAACATGATTACTGTGGTTATAATTTAAGTCAATCATGTCTTTTTCTCATTAACTTAACAGTGAATAGTAAATATTTAAAATGGGAGAAATGTTGGAGGGAAAAAGGGGGTTGAAAGGGGGAAAAGAATAAACAGAGAGGACAGGTCAAACACTATGATGGTCTCTTTAAGTCTAAACTTGTACTTTTAAGTGCAAACAATTGATCCTATTCAGTTAAGAATCAGAAAGTATCAAGAGATATCAGCAGTACTTTTTCAGCAATTGACAAATAAATAGCTTAGAATATAGAAGATCTGTGTTTCTTCATTGATTGATTTGACATTAATTAAAATGGAAGTGGGTAAAGTGTAGCCAAAGCAACTCTGATAAAGAACAAAGAGGACTTGAATCAAGATAATCACAAGGTATCATGTTGTTATATAGACAAGATAGGATGGTAAGAAAATTATGTATCTGTGATTTATTACTATGTAATATCATACATCCCATCCAAAAAAATCTTTGCCATGGAGTATTCAAGATGCTGAACCTTTTCGTGGTTTTATGAAGTTGAATTATTCTGAATTAAAGGGAATTTTTCAAAACACAACAAATTTTCAGGTAGCTATTTGGATTCTTTAACTTTCCAGAAGCAATTCAAGTTAGACTTAAGCGGCTGTGGCAAGATCAACACTTTAAGCTCATTATTAATTCATTTGAGTCTATGTTGACTACATGTAATGTGTGTGGGATGACAGAAGAACAATGCCATCAGTCAGTTTGCTTGTAACTTGCAATTATGTTGGTGAACTAAGTTCTTAGAGGTTCTTGCTGCAGTGCTAGTAATCACACTCAGTACTTCATGCAAAATGCAACATCTTATCATCTAACACAATTAAACAAAAAGCATAAGATTGTTAGAATACTAACAATTATTATTTGTAGTGTTGTGTATTATTATTATGCAGTGAAAGAGTGCCTAGAATATACACTTTAATTTGATTTGATTTTTGAGACCTGGTCTCACTATGTAGCTCTGGCCAACCTAGGGACCCAATGTACAGGTTGGCCTCAAACTCACAGAGAGCCATGTGTCTCTGCCTCCCTGGTGCTGGAATTAAAGGTGTGTACCATCTTGCCCAATACATTTAGACATTATGATACAATATTATCTTTGGTTTTCCAGAGTAGCAATATTTGATTCAAAATACAAGATATAATTACCTTAAAGAGTTTTTTTAATTACATCTGCACTGCACAGTGTGTGAGTTCATGCACGCACGTGTGCACATACGTGTATGTGAGAAGGTCAAGGAACAACTTTCTGGAGTTGGTTTTCTACCTCTACCATGTGGGTGCCAGGAATTGCAGTCAAGTCATCAAAGTGGACAGCAAGTGCCCTTGCCCAGTAAACTGTTACTCCAGCTTCTCCAATCATTTTTAATGTTTTTGTTTTGTTTTCTATTAGGATTTTGAATTATGGGATGATGTAGGATTAAACATTCCCAAACCCCCAGACTTGTTACAGCTTTACCGAGATTTTGGAAATCACCAAGTGACTGGGAAAGATCTTGTGGATGTGGCCAGTGGAGTAGATGAAGATGAATTAGAGACTCTTACACCAATTTTAGGCAACGTCCCTCCCACACTTGACACTTCCCAGCCTATAGAGGTGAGAAATAACAATTAAATACTCATGTTCACAAAAATTATTTATGTCAAAGTCTTACTGTGAGATCTTGAGTTTCTGCTTTTTTTTTCTGCTTTGATTTTTAGAACTCCTTGCTAGTACAGAAATTAGAAGATAAAATTAGTTTATTAAATAATGAGAAATGGTCCTTGATGGAGCAAATCAGAAGGCTTGAAAGGTTAGTACTTGGTTGTTATTTCTAAAAGTCCTAAAATTTGTATTGACATTGACAAATATATAGATGCGTGAAGCAGGGCTTCAATAGTAAGGCAAGATGTTTTCACACAGATGTTATTAAAGCCTCTTAATTAGTTTTCTGTAATTAAAATAATAAAATGCCTTCTCTGACCAGTAAACTAGATTGATATAATCATCTTATAGTTTGTCTTACACTTAAGAAGTTAGATATTTTACCCTCACTTGTGTCTTGTCAGTTTCAGTAAAATAACTCCACATTAGTGGCTTTCATACTGAACCATTCATTATTTCATTTACTTCTTACAATACTAAGTTGGGTTTGATGGGATGGTCTCTGTGTTTTAAATGGAGAGTTCTCAAGACCAGGCTTTAGGGCTGTTGTTTCTCCTCCTGATTGACAGTTTGCAGCTACACTCTTAGGACTATAAAGCACCAATGACTGTTAAGGAAGAGTGTGGTCACTCAGGAAGTATTTAGCTTTTAATATGTTCTGTTTATATTAACCCCTTTTCTGGGAGTGAATATTGTTGTCAAAGCTTTCAAAACTGAAATTGCTCTCCGGGAATTTTCTTTCTTCAGTGAGATGGACATCCTCAAAACTGAGCACTTTACCACCCCTGCAGTTGGTGATTCTGTTCAGCCTTCCCACAGAGATTCTGAAGACAGTAGACGGAGCCCAGTTGTAAATAGTTCAGACCAGGATAAAAACAAGGATGGTCATCTTGAAACACTAGGTGGACCTGATTCCTCTACTCCTAAAGAGAATTCCACAGGTTCTTTCCCCAGGAAGGAAAGAGAAGAAATGCCACTTTCTTCTGTACCGAGTAAAACTGTGGTCCATTTCGATCAACCCAATAGGTTAGTGTGACGCCATACTTTGAAATGTGTCTTTGATTATTTGTGCTTGTAGGGCTGGAAAAACTTCAGTTTATATTTGATGAATGCCTTTTGCAGAGTTACAAATTCATACATTTAGGATGACTTAGCTCATAGGCAGAATACATGTCACAAAATGGGACAAATAATTATTAAATTATGTCAACGATAAGAAAAACATAAATTGACAAAGCCTATCTTCACTAAGGTCTTACGGCCATAAGTAACCTCTAATAAATAATATGTAAATAATATAATAAGTAATAAATAGCTCTACGCTCTTGGCCTTTCCCTCCATGTCTCTTACCTTCCTTGTGTTATCACACTCAGAGGTTAGTGCTGCACAGTTGCCTGTACTGTGAGAGAGCAATATAAAATCGTTTTGTTTCTGTATCTTTACTAAAGGATGCCATTAATATTCTCTTAATTCTTTTATTTGTGCTGGGTTGCAGTATTTAAAAATAAGGAAGTAAAAAAATTGGTAAACCATGATTACTGTCCTGTGTGCTCAAACTATCTAGTAGTAAGAACAAAGTATATATTTTCAATATTTTCAATTGTAACTTTAAAAAAAACATACTTTTAAGAAGGAACTATTTACTATTTTTATCTCATGTGTTTGTGCTTGGTGTATACTAACTCATCTAATCTTACAGTGTACTTTCGGCTATAATACGATTCTTGTTAGAAACAAGCACAGTATCCCCAACGTTAGGATGAAATTCTTACAGCATGGCTAATTTGCTTTAGACTTACAGGTTCTCTTTATCATTGAGAAGTACTGTATTTGTTTGTGTAAGAAAAATTTTCATTCATGAATCACAACCTTCTGTACTTGTTAGATATAATTGTTATCTTTGTATATATGAAGCTCATAGAATTGGAATAAGGTGTACAATCCTCAAAGTGTGTTTGTTCTAATGTGGATGATATAAAATATGGAAATGTATGTTGTGGAAATGTATGTAAGTGCTCCTCAGTAGTAGGAGCACTTAAAGTCCTCCCAGATAAGAGCATCTGTATAGTTCTTTTATACTCCAAAGTTAGATGTGGTTATATTCACTCAATACCTGTATGCCAGGCAGTGCTACTAAGAATACTCTGGTGAGTGAGACACTGTAATCCTTTCATGCACAAATGTTATGGTGAGAGAGAGAGAGAGAGAGAGAGAGAGAGAGAGAGAGAGAGAGAGAGAAGCAATTAAACTAAAGTATGAAAAATAAGACAATGAATGGGTCTTGCTTTGGGAACACGTAATCAAAGCACCCAACCTAGCTATCAAGTAGAAAGGTTTCACTGAAGAAATGTCATGTAATCTAAGACTTGAAGCTAAGTGAGAGTTGACTAGGTAAAGAAATCAGAGGCTGAGTGGGTAAAGAACATTAGGAATGAAAACACAAGGAAGAGATTTACAAGATACCTAAAAAGTGGAGGGTTCATTGGATTTGAAGTGAAGAGAAAGGAATGAATCCACTGGGGATAAGAGAAAGGCTGGTTTGTGGTATCTAGTTTAAACAAGAGAACAGATTGTGACCCCATTCGTTAAGAGAATGTAGGCAGTACCTGAAAGAGCAAAAGGTACAAGCCTTGGCACATCTCTCTAACTCTACAGTCATGGAAATTTTTGGATACAACTTGGTGCCAACTAAGTATGCTTTTGGTGAGTTTTTGGTATTAGTCTTGTCTTTGTAGATGGAGCACACAATCAGCTCGTAGTCAACTTTATGAGTACTATTACATGGACACAATGTTTTAGAGAGCAAGATAGACTTGACCTTTCTTATTAAATATAAAAGTAAGCTGATATTTTCTGTTGTTCCTCCAATGTTTTTCTCTTAAATTATATCAGGAATGTTCAACAAACTTTCCTTTCTCTAGTAGTTTTTATGTAGGTTAAACTGAATATATTGCCACAACTGTAATGTCTTTTTGGCTTTGTTTCTTGTTCAACCTTTGTCAGCCTTTCTGAAGACATAAAAATTGGAGGGTGGAGATATTTTCTCTCATTACTGATCACTGTAGCACTTAGTGCTTGAGCACTAACATATAAGGGCCATTCATCTATTTGGCGTCAGGCTATTGGTGATGAGCAGTGTTCTTCACTTGTCTGTGCTCTCTCTACCCATCAAGTCTGATGGCTGAAAAATTGGGCAACATTTATGTGGTAGGATTAGTGTTGGGATGAGGCTTTCTGCACACAATTTGCAGCTTGCTTCCTTCTGAGCTAGCAGTGCAATTCTTGAGTCCTGTCTTCTTTTTTCCACCATTTTCTTGCAGGAAATTGTCGCCTGCTTTCCACCAAGCACTACTCTCTTTTTGTCGAATGTCTGCAGATAGTCGTTTAGGATCAGAGGTGAGTATATATCACAGCTTCCATAAAACATCTCTAGTGGCGTTTGTTTTTTATAGTGTTTCATACAAAGATGTTTATGCTAAGATTGCATTTCAGTTGAAAACCTATTATTTATAGTAATTCTTTAAGAAATAGTGCCTAAAAATTTCAGCAGTAAGGAAGGTAGTTGGTTGTTGGTTCACTTGCAGTCTGGGAAACTTCATTATAAAATCAGGTCAGCTTTCTCAGGCCTTTCTTGATGCAGTTCAATACAACTGTTGCCCTGGCATGGTTGCAGGCTTCTAGGGATCTTTTTAAGGAAAAAGCAAACAAACCAGTAGTCATTGAGGAAGGCCCATTTCTGGGCTACCCTTTCTTCCCAGAACTGAGAAAAGTATGCCTCCGGGTCTCACCCCTATTTTTTTTTAATTGACATTTTATTTTATCTTTTAAATAAATATTTTTCTCAGCAAGTAGAATTATCCATGTTTATACACATTAGATACGACGGTACAAGAATCCACTGAGTCAGGATTATGGACATTTGTCTTACAGATGCCACTTTTGTGTGTTGCGTACAGTCAAAACGAGAAATCCTCTCTATGAGCTAATTTATAATGTTAAGTTCATTGTTTACCACCATAGTTAGCCTACTGTGCTACATCCCTAGCTGCTAGGATAGATAACGTTTTGTGTTGTCCTTAGCGGCTACATGTGTAGCTTGATAACTGTGTTGTTGTGTGTAATTTCACTATGTTAAAATGAAAGCCTTTCTGTTTTCTTTAAACAGAAAAAGGGGAAATGATGGAGGAGGGTTATCTGTCTATTGTGTTATTTTCATTGGTCAATAAAGAGACTGCCTTGGCCCTTTGATAGGACAGAAAATTAGGTAGGCGGAGTAAACAGAACAGAATGCTGGGAAGAGGGCTATGAGGCAGAAGCCATGGAGCCAGCCACCAGGTCAGACATGCTGAATCTTTTCCGGTAAGCCACCACCTCGTGGTGCTACAGATTATTAGAAATGGGTTAATCAAGATGTGAGAGTTAGCCAGTAACTAACTCTCTAGAGATAATGGGCCAGGCAGTGCTTAAATGAATACAATTTGTGTGTTGTTATTTCTGGGGCTAAGCTAGCCATGCAGGAGCTGGGCAGGATGAAAAGCAGGCCTGCTCTGCAGCCCCTCACTACACTTAGTAGAGAAGCGTTTTCTTAGTGTGTGTTAACCCCAGCATCATAAACATTAAATGAATAACTCTACCCCTTTTACTAGCATCTTTTGCTCCATGAGTGCCCCACAGAAATGACGATGTCTGGGGCAGTGTTGTTATTATCAGTGTGAGTTATAATGCTGGAGCTTGTTTTTTCATCAGAGGAGAGAAGATCCAGAGTATAGACATTTACACACTTTACACACAGAAGTCATCCACAATCATCATTAAACTGTTTGGTTTTCTAGGTGTCTAGGATTGCAGACAGTGAAAAAAGTGTTATGTTAATGCTGGGACGCTGCCTACCACACATTGTTCCTAATGTGCTGTTGGCAAAAAGAGAGGTAAGACACATAAAAGTATTTTTACCCCAGTAGTCCCATCATGTGATCATTTTTGTCATTTTGAAGTTTAGTGTTATATTTTTATTTTGTTAAGTCTGTTACTTGCAATCATATTCTTACTTTCATGCATGCGTCTCTGATCCTAGAGAATGGTTTTACACCTCTGTCAGGTGAGTTCAGTAAAACTGCATGGTATCCATGGTTTCCAATTTTGCTTAAAGCATTATTAGCTTCTGCAGTGCTATTACTGTAGGTCCATTTATGTGTCATGAATGCTGTCATCTTCATGTAACCAAACATTAATTGATATTTTCTGTTCTTTTGATGCTATCTTTGACATGTCTATAGAAGTTGACACTCATTGAAAATTAACAGACTAATATAATAATGTAACATTTTTCCCAAATGTATTTGTAATTGCTTGTTATGAATCTCAATTTTATTATGTTTGTTTGACAATCAATTATCTCATAATGGTAAAATAGCTGTAATACTAAAAAATAATAACCTTTTAAGGTCCTTTTTTAAATTTTGTATTTGCATTCTTTACACATGCTTTACATATCTAGTTAAAGTTGCAAGAAAATTTTAGCATATATGACCTAGATCATGAGCCAGGGACACATTAGGAAGTTATCTTTATAGTTATAAATTATTGTATTTGTCTAATAAAAGATTTAAATTTATATGGTTTTATCATTATCATGTTAATATTTGTCACTGATTTTACTCATATTCATGGGACCTACAGTATGTTAGGTAGATAATGCATTGGCAAAACCCATTTAAAGCTGATCTTAGATATCTCTGTAAACAAAAGAAATTCGTACTGATCCTCAAGAAAGGATATGTAGAGCTTTGAAAGTTCTTATTTCTATAAGTATTTTTAATTTTAAAAAATGACCTAAAAGTTTTTATTCCTATAGATGTTTTTAATTTTTAAAAAGCTTAGAAGCTAGTCTTGATGATGGCTTTATTTGTATCTAATTTAAAATGATTGTAACATGCTAATCTGTATGGAAGCTTTCTAGATCTTGAAGGATCAGTGTCCAATTTCAGGTTGTCTTGCGGTTCTGCCTGGCAGGATGGTGTTTGAGCTTCTCCTCGCGGCTTGTACTCTCCATGTTATGAACTGTTCTTTGCATCCCACTTACTGTTTTTCCTCAGTACAACTTAAGTGTTATCAAACCTGACTTTCATAAAATCAGTTTTGCCTTTTTTTCATATTAGTATAAACACTTAACTAAAATCTGATTGTATTGCATGAAGTATTTATAGTTTTGTATCATCAATAAACAGATACTGTGTGTGTATACACATGTAGACTTTTTTGGCTGATTTTTAACTTTTTTATGTTTAAAAATTATTGAGTGTTCTTGTAGGTTCATAAAAAACTGATCCTTTTCTCTATTTTAATTATTTTTTCTCTTGTTCTATTTGATAAAAGTTGTCTTTTCTCAAAATTAAATTAGTAAATGATAAAGTATATATTAACTTGGTCTAAAACAAATCCTTGGCTATAAAAGGACAGAGCCTTAGAGCATGTGCTTAGCACCCATGGGGCTCTAGGTTCAGTCCTTGGTACCCCCAGAGGGAAAAAAAGAAGCAAAATTTGTTTTATTAGATTCTTGGAATTTAATTTATTTTTAATATTTCACCTGTTTAAGCCTGTATTTTTAAAGAGCTCCTATGATTAAAGGATTGGTATTTGAGACTTTTCTTATTTCTCAAGTGTTATGTGCTTTTTTTCAGCATAAGCAAAGTTAAAAGATTTAGTTAGCTGATGATCATAATAATATCCTAGCTGATTACATAACACATTAGAATCAGGGTTTAAGACTTTCAGGAAGTATAAAGTGTTACAGCTCTGATAGGTAAGATATCCTGGCAGTCAGGAGCCAAAATGCCACAGGTCACACCTTACAAAAAAGACTTCTTAGGAGAGACCCAAGAAGGTGGCTGCCTTGACTGAGAAGCAGCTGCAAAGAACTGAGCAGGAGATAGGCTTTATAGAGGATTTCTTTGGGCTGGCAAGAACTGTTCAGGATAGGATGGATTTTGTGACCTGATATTGGGCTTTTTTGTTCTGTTTGTTTGTTTGTTTCTATAGGACAGGGCCCGGCCAATCTCCCATGTCATGGTGCTTGAAACTGCCATTATGACCCAAGTCTGGGGGTTGAGGCCTAGCCGCTCATGTGCTTTGAAGCTTTATAGTAACATTAACTTTTTTAAAATAAAAAAAGACAGACAACACAAACCCTTTTCCCCATCCCACATATAATTTTACTAACTTCTAATGTGTTTTCCCAAGTCCTTTGACCATTTTTAATTGGACTATCTTTATATGTTTTAGCTGTAAGAGTAATATAGACTGGATATGAAACCCTTATCACTTATGACTTGCAATCATTTTATAGAAAGCCCTTACATTGATTATTAAGCTGACATATATGTTCAAGAGTTAAAGTATTGCCAGTTGAAGGCTTTTGCCACTTCTGTTGACAATTGGCTACTATAGGTTGTCTGAATCTGAGAATCTCAGATCTATTCCATTGGTCTGTATATCCTATTCTTATCCTTAAGCCATTCCCATGCTTCTTTATTGCTGTTGTTTTTAGTATGTTAAATGATTGGGACATCTGAGTCTTCCAATTTTGCTGTTTAAATTTCTGTTAATTCTTTAGGGAACTTTGCAATTACGTAGATTTAATGTTCAACTTCCTTTTCTGCAAAAACAGTTCATAGAGATTTGAAAGATATTATATGAAATCTGTTCATGACTCTGTTCAGGCCTCTACATACTTGTCCTACACACCTGTTCCACACATCTGTTCAGGCCTCTATACACCTGACATGCTTCTATAGATATGTGCACATAAGTTTAAAAAATTTATCTTTAAAAAACTATTTAAGCTTTTTGACACTTTAACTTATGGACACGTAGGACTGAAGAAATGGCTTAATGAGTAAACTGATTTTCCTTGTAAGCTTGACAACCTGTTTAGGCTGCTGAGAACCAACTTAAAGTCAGATGCTGTGGCAGCAGTCGCGGCACACACTTTAAATCCCAGCACTCAGGAGGCAGAATCAGGTGGGTCTCTGACTTCGAGGACAGTCAAGTCTACATAGAGAAACCACCTCGAGGGATTGCAGTAGGGAATAAAGCCAGGTACAGTAATACATGTGAATATAATCTCTGCACTCCTATGGAGAGATATGAAGTGGAGACAGGAAAATCCCCAGAAGTTGATGACTCTCACACAACAGTGAGTAAGTGAGACCCTGTCTTATAGGTGATGACAACACCAGAAGCTGTCCTCTGACTTTCACACTTGGGCTATGGCATGCACACACTCACACACACACACACACACACACACACACACACACACACACACACACACACACAGTGGAGAGGGAGAGATTAGGGGCCAGGGAAATGGCTCAGTTGATAAGAAACCAGAAGTATCAGAGTTTGGATCTCCAGTACCCACATAAATATTGGCTGGACTGGCTGCTTAACTATAATTCAAGCCTTCGAAGGCATAGCCATATGACAACTGGATCATGAAGCAAGCTGACTAGCAAAACTGGACATGTTGTCCAACTGTGATTGGGAGACTCTACTCCAAAGAATAAGGTAAAAGCAATTAAGGAAGATATGTCAACCTTGCGACTTGTCTCACACACAACACATGCATATATATGAAATGAAAAACGGGGAAGTATTGAAAAATATGGATACAACTTTTCCTACATAAGAGGGAAATTATCTTTTCAATTTAATATTATTAGAATTATAGTTACTATAGCTATTTTCTTAATCATGGTGGTCATGATTTTACATTTGTGTAAAAATCAAATCCTTAAATGTCAAGAAATGGCATCTTATGTACTACTGTGTTACATTCGGTACATTTAAATTAAAATTCACAAAGACATTTTTCTAAGTTTCACCTGTCTACTTAGAAAAATTTATCTTAAATATAGCAGTCGGAATTAAAATGAAAGTTTTTAAAGGACTAGAGTTCTTGATTTGAGGTATGATACTAAAAGAGAATGTATTGATCAAGTTTGTGAATGGACGTGTAATGAGTAAAATCTCCGAAGTGTAGAAATGTTAGTGCTCCTGTGACTTGGAGGTGAATAAATAAGAGAATTGGGATTATCTGTAGCCGACCCAGTCTAACAGGAATCTACCTCCAGGCCTCTACACACCTAATGTCAATCTCTGCTGTTTCTGTGAACAGACCACTCGTAATGTTTTTATCATTATCAATATCAGCACTGTGTCTGATGAAGAGGCTAGCTTGCAGGCTTTCCCTGCCGAATTCTACATGTCACAGCCTTTAATGTGTATCACGGTACCCAGTTACCTTGGTATGGGGCATCAACAAAATTAGTGGCACTGACTTACTGTATACTGCAAATTTTGCGAGTGAATAATTGAATCAAATGGCAATAAAAATTATTAGCAGCTATCATTTTAGGAAACAAAAATTTGTTTGTTTGTTTTCCAAAATTCCACTATCTTAATTTTTAGAATAAAGGCATCCAAACTTAATTGTTTTACTTCTCATGTTCTAGTTGGGATTGTTTGGTAACGACTACTATGTTGGGATGCCTTTTAAAGCCAGATTTGGACAGTCTTAGGTTTGGTGGAGACAGATACAGCCTGGAGATGCAGTCTGAGGTGCAGAATTGCCCCTTTGGACTCAGCATTGGTGGAGAGCACATCCAGTCCTTCACAAGGCATTTCTTCTGGATCCTAGCATATACAGAAGACGGGCTGAGACGTCCAGTCTCATGAAACTGAGCAACTACTAGATTCTTGGATTATCCACTCACAGCTAGCCTTTTTGAACTGCATCCTGGGAGTTTCTAGAGCCAGGGAGATGAGGGAGGGCAGAAGGCCCAGAGAGAGCACAGAACCTTTGTGACTTCTCACACTTCAATACCCTTCTGCATCTGTTCCTCTGGCTGACTTTCTCATCCTTCCAACCACTGAGAGGCCACCAAGAGTGTCAGAGGACTGAGCGACTACTAAGAGCAAGTGGTCAAGCACCTGGAACTACGAGCAAACCCTAGGAGTAACTTCCAAAAGCTATTGTAAGAAGTTCCTCAAGACCCAGTAATACCATTTTTGGGTATATATCCAAAGGATGCTCAATCGTGCCACAAAGACATGTGTTCAACTATGTTCATAGCAGCATTGTTTGTCAGAGCCAGAACCTGAAAACAACCTAATGCCCCTCAACCGAAGATGGATAAGGAAAATGTGGTATATTTACACAATGGAGTACTACACAGCAGAAAAAAAATGACATCTTGAATTGTGCAGGTCAATGGATGAAGCTAGAAAACATCATTTTGAGTGAGGTAACCCAGACCCAGAAAGGCAATTATCACATGTACTCACTCATAAGTGGTTTTTTATAAACATAAAGAAAACCAGCCCAAAAATCACAATCCCAGAGAACTTAGAAAACAATGAGGACACTAAGAGAGACTTACATAGATCTAATCTACATGGGAGGTAGAAAACGACAAGATCTCCTGAGGAAATTGGGAGTATGGGGAGCTTGGGAGAAGATTGAAGGGGAGGGGAGAGGTAGGGAGGAAAGCAGAGAAAAATGTAGAAATAAATGAAAAAAGGAAAGAAAGAAAGACATTCCTCTGTGCAAGAGCACCTGTGTCCCAGCCCGCATTCCTGCCATTCTCTATACATGTTAATGTTTGCCCCACCTGACTCTGAAAGCTTTGACCCCACCTGTTCCTTGAGGAGTGACCATCTGATCTTTGGGCCTGCCTGCGCCTAGAATAGTAATCACCAGAGGATCTGTTCTGCCTGCACCTGAAGGAGCAGTCAATGGAGCCACAGTCCCCAACTACACAGATGGGAGGAAGAGGTACCCCTTGAAGCACAGACTTCACCTATACCAATTGAAGGAAGATATGGGTAGACAAGGTAAGAATACACTCAACAACTTAAAGAGCAATATGGCACCACCAGAAACTAGTGGTTCTGCAGCACCAAGCCCAAACATCCCAATGCAGGTGAAGCAGAGGAAAGCGACCTTAAACATAACTTAATGATGATGATTGAGGCCTTGGAAAGGAAATGAAAAATTCCCTTAAAGAAGTGGAGGAAAAGTAAACAAAAAAAAAATTGGAAGAAATCAACAAATTCCTTAAAGAAAATCAAGAAAAAGCAATCAAACACATGAAAGAAGACTTCAAAACTGAAATGAAGACAATATAAAAACACAAACTGAGGGATTTCTGGAAGTGGAAAATTTGAGTAAATAGTCAAGAACCATAAATACAAGCATAAATAAAAGAATACAAGAGATGGAAGACAGAATCTCAGGCAATGAAGATACAATAGAAGAAATAGATTCATTGGTCAAAGATACTGTTAAGTGCAATAAATTCTTAACATAAAATATCCAGGAAATCTAGGACACTGTGGAAAGAGCAGACTTAAGAATAATAGGGATAGAAGAAATAATTCAACTGAAAGGCACAGAAAATATATTCAACAAAATCATAGAAGAAAATTTTCCAAATCTAAAGAAGGACATGCATATGAAAGTACAAGAAGCTTCCAGAACATCAAATAAACTGAAGCAAATAAAACATCTCCTTTTCACATAATAATCAAAACACTAACCATATAGAATAAAGAAATAATATTAAAAGCTTCAAAGGAAAAGGACCAAGTATCCTATAGGGGGAGACCTATCAGAATTACATTTAGCTTCTCAATGGAAATTATGAAAGCTAGAAGGCCGTGGACAGGCTTTATGCAGAAACTAAGAGACTATGGATGCCAGCCCAAACTACTATACCCAGGAAAGCTTTCAATCACCATAGAGGGAGAAACCAAGATATGCCATGACCAAACCAGATTTAAACAATACCTATCTACAAATTCAGCTCTACTAAAAGTACTAGAAGGAAAACTCAAACCCAAGAAAATCAACTACATCCACAAAACCACTGGCAGTAGGTGATCTCACAGCAGCAAATCCTAAAGAAAGATAAAGCACACACAATGCCAATAACAACAACAAAAATAAAAGGAACTAGCAGTCACTGGTCATTACTATTCCTTAATATAAATGGACTCAATTCACCTGTAAAAAGATAACCTAACCGATTGGGTATGAAAATAGAATCCATCCTTCTGCTGCATACAAGAAACTTTCTTGTACTTGGATACAAGTATCTTTCCTTCTTTTTATAACTTTAAAGTTATAGATTAAGGAAAGAGTATGAAAAAATAGTATAGGAAATACATATGTAGAAATAGGAAGAGGGCTAGTGGGTACAAGAAAGTCACTAAGGAGTAAAATATCTGGCCTGACATGAAGTATAGGTCAAATTTTGGAGTCTTTTTTTTTTGTTTTCAGAAGTCATTTCTTCTCTGCACTTTTACTAAACTTCCAAATCAGATTAAATATTTATTTTATGAGAGTTCTCCAATACAATCTCAGCTAATCCATCAAGCATGATATTAGCATTTGTCTTAGTTAGGGTTTCTATTGCTCTTTTTTTAATGACTTTGCTTACTTACCTGTTTGTTTGTTTTTACGGGCAGCTGCAGTTTCCCCTCCCTCATCTCTTCCCAGTCCCTCCCCTCAACCTGCCTTTTGCCCTACCCCATCCACTCTTGTAATTGGAGGTGAGTTTCTGTCCTGCCCCATTCTGCAGCTGCTTCCCAAATTACCACACAGGAGGTTTATATTAATTATAAATGTTTGGCTGGTAGCTCAGGTTTATTACTATCTCTTACACTTAAATTAGCACATAATTCTTACCTGTGTTTAGCCACATGGCTTGCTACCTTCTCTCAGTGCATCATTCTCATCCTGATTCCTCTGCAACTGACTGTGACTCCAGACTCTACTATTCTCTTCCCATAATTCTCCTAATCTGATTACCCCTCCCTGATATTTCCTGCCTGGCTACTGGCTAATCAATATTTTATTAAACCAATTCAAGTGACAAATCTTGGCAATGTGCAAGAGCATTATCCCAGGGCACACTTCTCCTTTGTTCAGAAAATAACAGGTTTCCTGTGGAGATCAAAAATATCTGATTTATCAAGTTGTACTAAAACTAAGCACCTCGCCTTATAGTAGGGCTGGGCAAGGCAACTCAGTTTGAGGAATAGGGTTCCAAAAGCCATTAGAGGAGTCAGAGACAATCCCTGCTCCCACTGTCAGGAGTCCACAAGTAGATCAAGCAACACAATTTTCATATATGTAGAGGGACTAAGTCAGTCCCATGCAGACTTTCTGTTTCCATCCATTTGCCTTGAATTTCATGATGTCATTGATTTTAACAGCTGAGTAAGGCTCCATTGTGTAAATGTACCATATTTTCTTTACCCATTCTTCAGTTGAAGGACATCTATGTTTTTTTTCCAGGTTCTGGCTATGAACATAGTTGAGCAAGTGTCCTGTGTTATGATTGAGCATCCTTTGGATATATTCCCAAGAGTGGTATAGCTGGGTCTTGAGGTAGATTAATTCTCAATTTTCTGAGAAACAATATGGAAAATAACTTTCAATATTGATTTTCAAAGTGGCTGTACAAGTTTTCACTACCACCAGTATTACACAGGAGCGTTCCCTTTGGTCCTTATTCTCTCCTGCATGAGCTATCACCTGTGTTTCTGATCTTAGCCACTCTGACAGATAGAAGGTGGAATCTCAGAATTGTTTTAATTTGCATTTCCCTTATGGCTAAGGATTTTAAATATTTCTTTAAGTGTATCTCTACCATTTGAGATTCTTCTGTTGAGAATTCTGTTTAGATTTGTAAACTGTTTTTCAATTGTTTTATTTGGACTTTTGATGTCTAGTTTCTTGAGTTCTTTATATATTTGGAAGATCAGCCCTCTGTCAGATGTGGGGATGCTGAATATATTTTCCCATTCTCTAGGCTGCCCTTTGCCTTCCAGAAACTTTTCAGTTCCATGAGGCCCCATTTATTAACTGTCGATCTTAGATTCTGCCCTACTGGTGATCTGTTCAGGAACTTGTCTCCTGTGACGATGCATTGAGATTATTTCCCATTTCTCTTCCATAGGCTCAGTGTAACTAGATGTATAGTGAAGGCTTTGATGTACTTAGACCTGAGTTTTGTGCAGGACAATAGATAAGAATCTATTTGCAATCTTTTACATGCCAACATCTAGTTAGACTAACACCATTTTTTGAAGATTCTTTTTTCTGTTATATAATTTTGACTCCTTTGTCAAAAATCAGGTGTCCATGGGTGTGTCTTCATTCATGAGTCTTCATTTAGATTCCATTGACCACCTGTCTGTTTTTATACTACAACCATGCTGTTTTTATTACTTTAGCTCTGTAGTTGAGCTTGAGATCGTGGATTGTGATATCTTCAGAAATTCTTTTTTTATATATATAAAATAAAGCATTTAATTTTAATTTAGGAGCTCATGGGTTAAAGTCCATGGACATCATGATGGGAGCACAGTATGCAGGCATGATTTTGAAGCAGAAGCTGAAGACTTACATGTTGAAATAACAATCACACACACAGAGAGAGAGAGAGAGAGAGAGAGAGAGAGAGAGAGAGAATTCTGTGGACTTTTGAAACTTCAAAACCCATCCCTAATGACATACCTTCTTCAACAAATACACCTCGTAATATTTCTCAAACCGTTTCACCAACAGGGAACAAAACAATCAAATATATGAACCTATTGACACAATCATAATTCAAGCTACCACAGGTAGTTTGCTTTTCTGCTTTACATTTTACGCTTTCTTTTTTTTTCCGATTTGTTTATTCAAGTATGCGAAAACACTCTTTCCACTTCCTCCCCTCCTCCCAATATCCTCCTGCTCCCCCCACTCCCTCTCCTCCTCCCTCACCATTCCCAAGAGCAGTCAGGGTTTCCTGTCCTGTGGGAAATCCAAGTTCCTCCCCCCTCCCTCCGGGTCCAGGAAGGTGAGCATCCAAACAGGCCAGGATCCCAAAAAGCCAGTCCATGCAGACGAAACAAGACCCAGTGCCATTGTCAATGGCTTCTCAGTCTTCATTTGGATCTTGGGGGCTCAGTCAGCCCCCATGTCAGCTACGTTCAGAGAATCCGGTTTGATCACATGCTCGTTGAGTCCCAGTCCAGCTGGTCTTGGTGAGCTCCCATCCGACCAGTCCCCTTGTATCAGTGGGTGAACGCACCTCTCGCGGTCCCGACCTCCAGTGCTCCAATGTGGGTCTCCGTCTCTATCTCCATCCATCGTCGGTTGAAGGCCCCCTCTTATTTTGCTTTCCTTGTTCACAATCTCCCTCCCTCTGTTTCTCATTTGGACCTAGGGAGCCAAGTCCAGTGTTCCAATATGTGTCTCTTTCTCTATCTCCATCCATCGCCATATGAAGGTTCTGTGGTGGCATGCAAAATATTCATCAGTATGGTTATGGGCCAAGGCCAGTTCAGACACCCTCTCCTCTGCTGCCCAGAGTACCATCTGGGGACCTCTCCTTGGACCTGGGAACCCCTCCAGAATCAAGTCTCTTGCAAACCCTAAAATGACTCCCTTAGTTGAGATATAAACTTCCCTGCTCCCATAACCATCCTTCCACCCTCCCCCCTCCCATTCCCCCAAGCCATCCCCAGTCCTCCCCCTCTCCCCACTCCCTAACCAACTCCCCTTACTTCCATCCCCCCACCC
Source organism: Myodes glareolus (assembly GCF_982192425.1). NCBI lineage: Eukaryota > Metazoa > Chordata > Mammalia > Rodentia > Cricetidae > Myodes > Myodes glareolus. The sequence continues at coordinate 113,173,646 of NC_142030.1, forward strand.
CCCACCCCCGTGCACCCAAGTTTGCCTGGCAATCTTGCCTACTTCTAATATCCAGGAGGATAACTACCTGATTTTCTTCAGGTTCACCTTCTTTTTTTTTTCCAAAGTTTATTAAATTATAAAAGTTTCCATTTCCGCCCCTCCTCCCAACACCCTCCCACTTCCACTTCCCCCACTCCCTCTCCTCCTCCCTCTCCATCCCTAAGAGTAGTCAGAGTTTCCTGCCCTGTGGAAAGTTCAAGTTTCTCCCCCCTCCCTCCAGGTGCAGGAAGGTGAGCATCCAAACAGACTGGATCCCAAAAATCCAATATATGCAGAGGAGACATGTCCCAGTGTCATTGTCAATGGCTTTTCAGAAAGACTCCGGGCCAGCCACATCCAGAGAATCCGGTCACATTCAGAGAATCTGGTTAGATCACGTGCTCGTTCAGTTCCAGTCCAGCTGGCCTTGGTGAACTCTCATTAGATCAGTCCCCTTGTATCAGTGGGTGATGGCACGCATCACAGTCCTGATTTCTTTTTTCATTTTCTTCATCCTTCTGCTCCTCATTTGGACCGTGGAGGACTCAGTCCGGTGCTCCAATATGGGTCTCCGTCTGTATCGCCATCCAACGTCAGATGAAGGTTTCCTCTGCTCTTGCCTTCTTTGTTCACGTTCTCCTTCCTTCTGCCTCTCATTTGGACCTAGGGAGCTAGGTCCAGTGTTCCGACGTGGGTTTCTGCCTCCATCTCCCTCCATCGCCAGATGAGGGTTCTATGGTGATATGCAAAATGTTCATCAGTATGGTTATGGGCCAAGGCCGGTTCAGGCACCCTCTCCTCTGTCCAGAGAACAATCTGGGGATCTCTCCTTGGACCTGGGATCCCATATATAATCAAGTCTCCTGTAAACCCTAAGATGACTCCTTTAGTTGAGGTATATACTTCCCTGATCCCATAACTATCCATTCTCCTTCCCCCCATCCCAGTCCCCCGATCTTTCCCCATTCCTCCCCTACTCCCTTCTCTCTAACCCTCTCCCCTTCCAACAGCCCCCCACCCCACCCCCCATGCACCCGAGGTTACCTGGCACTCTTGTCTATTTCCAATCTCCAGTAGGATAGCTACATGATTTTCATCAGGTTCACCTTCTTATTTAGCTTCTCTAGGATCACGAATAATAGGCTCAAAGACCGTTAGTTATGGTTAGAATCCACTTGTGAGTGAATACATACCATATTCCTCTTTTTGGGTCTGGCTTACCTCACTCAGTAAAGCGTTTTCTATTTCCATCCATTTGCATGCAAAATTCAAGATGTCATTGTTTTTTACCGCTGAGTAAAACTCTAATGTGTATATGTTCCACACCTTTTTTAACCATTCTTCTATTGAGGGCACCTAGGTTGTTTCCAGGTTCTGGCTATTACAAATAGTGCTGCTATGAACATAGTTGAACAAATGCTTTTGTAGTATGTTAGGGCATCTCTTGGGTATATTCCCAAGAGTGGGATTGCTGGGTTCTGAGGGAGGTTGACTCCCAGTTTCCTGAGAAACCACCACACTGATTTCCACAGTGGCTGCACAAGTTTGCATTCCCACCAACAATGGATGAGAGTTCCCCTCACTCCACATCCTCTCCAGCATAGGCTATCATTGGTGTTTTTGAGTTTAGCTATTCTGACAGGTGTAAGATGGTATCTCAAAGTGGTTTTGATTTGCATTTCCCTGATCGCTAAGGAGGTTGAGCATGTCCTTAAGTGTCTTCTGGCCATTCAAAGTTCATCAGTTGTGAATTCTCTGTTCAGTTCAGTACCCCATTTTTTAATTGGGTTAATTAGAGTTTTAGTGTCTAGTTTCTTGAGTTCTTTGTATATTTTGGAGATCAGGCCTTTGTCTGATGAGGGGTTGGTGAAGATCTTCTCCCAGTCAGAAGGTAGCCTTTTTGTCTTACTGACAGTGTCCTTTGCTTTACAGAAGCTTCTCAGTTTCAGGAGGTCCCATTTATTCATTGTTTCTCTTATTGTCTGTGCTACTGGGGTTCTGCTTAGGAAGTGGCCTCCTGTGCCTATATCTTGTAGACTACTTCCTACTTTCTCTTCTATCAGGTTCAAAGTGGACAGATTAATGTTGATGTCTTTAATCCATTTGGACTTTAGTTTTGTGCATGGTGATAGATATGGATCTACTTTCATTCTTCTACAGGTTGACATCCAGTTATGCCAGCACCATTTGTTAAAGATGCTTTCCTTCTTCCCTTGTATACCTTTAGCTCCCTTGTCGAAAATTAGGTGTTCATAGGTTTGTGGGTTAATATCCAGGTCTTCTATTCGATTCCATAGGTCTACTTCTCTGTTCTTATGCCAATACCAAGCTGTTTTCAATACTGTTGCTCTGTTATAGAGTTTGAAGTCAGGGATGGTAATGTCTCCAGAAGTTCCTTTATTGTATAAGATTGTTTTGGCTATCCTGGGTTTTTCGTTTTGCCATATAAACTTGATTATTGTTCTCTCAAGGTCTGTGAAGAAGTTTGATGGGATTTTGATGGGGATTGCATTGAATCTATAGATTGCTTTTGGTAGAATTGCCATTTTTACTATGTTGATTCTCCCAATCCAAGAGCAGGGGAGGTCTTTCCATTTTCTGGTATCCTCCTCAATTTCTTTCTTCAAGGATTTAAAGTTCTTGTCAAATAGGTCTTTCACTTCCTTGGTAAGAGTAACCCCAAGGTATTTTATGCTATTTGTGGCTATCATGAAAGGTTATGTTTCTCTGATTTCCCTCTCTGCTTCTTTATCCTTTGTGTATAGGAGGGCAACTGATTTTTTGGAGTTGATCTTGTATCCTGCCACGTTACTAAAGGTGTTTATCAGCTGTAGGAGTTCTTTGGTAGAGTTTTTGGGGTCGCTTATGTACACTATCATATCGTCAGCAAATAACGAAAGTTTAACTTCATCCTTTCCAATTCGAATCCCCTTGATCTCCTTATGTTGTCTTATTGCTATTGCTAGAACTTCAAGCACTATATTGAAGAGGTATGGAGAGAGTGGACAGCCTTGTCGTGTTTCTGATTTTAGTGGAAAAGCTTTGAGTTTCTCTCCATTCAATTTGATGTTAGCTGTATATTGCTTTTATTATATTTAGGTATGATCCTTGTATGCTCAGTCTCTCCAACACCTTTATCATAAATGGGTGTTGAATCTTGTCAAATGCTTTTTCAGCATCCAATGAAATGATCATATGGTTTTTTTCTTTCAGTTTATTTATATGATGGATTATATTGATAGATTTGTGTATGTTGAACCAGCCCTGCATCTCTGGGATGAAGCCTACTTGATCATAATGGATAATTTTTCTAATGTGTTCTTGGATTTCGTTTGCCAGTATTTTATTGAGAATTTTCGCGTCGATGTTCATGAGTGAGATTGGCCTGTAATTCTCTTTCTTGGTTGTGTCTTTGTGTGGTTTTGGTATCAGGGTAACTGTAGCTTCATAAAAGGAGTTTGGCAGTGACTCTTCTGTTTCTATATTGTGGAATACATTAAGGAGTATAGGTATTAGCTCTTCCTGGAAGTTCTGGTAGAAAACCAGAACTTCAACTGCATTGAAACCATCTGGTCCTGGGCTTTTTTTGGTAGGGAGATTTTTGATAACAGCTTCTAATTTTTTGCGATTAACAGGTCTATTTAGATTGTTCACCTGTTCTTGGTTCAACTTTGGTATATGGTACTTATCTAAAAAAATGTCCATTTCTTTTACATTTTCCAACTTTGTGGCATATAAACTTTCGTAGTAAGATCTAATGATTCTCTGAATTTCTTCTGTGTCTGTGGTTATGTCCCCCTTTTCATTTCTGATCTTATTAATTTGCATGTTCTCTCTCTGCCGTTTGATTAGTGTGGATAGGGGTTTGTCGATCTTGTTGATTTTCTCCAAGAACCAGCTTTTTGTTTCATTGATTCTTTGGATTGTTTTCTGTGTTTCTATTTTGTTGATTTCAGCCCTCAGTTTGATTATTTCCAGTCTTCTACTCCTCCTGGGTGAATCAGCTTCTTTTTTTTCTAGAGCTTTCAAGTGTGCTGTTAAGTCTCCAATGTGTGCTTTCTCCGTTTTCTTTAATTGGGCAATTAGTGCTATGAACTTTCCTCTTAGCTCTGCTTTCATAGTGTCCCATAGGTTTGAGTATGTTGTGTCTTTATTTTCATTAAATTCAAGGAAGACTTTATTTCTTTCTTTATTTCTTCCTTGACCCAGGGGTGATTTAATAGTTGACAGTTCAACTTCCATGAGTTTGTTGGCTTCCTGGGGGTAGCATTGTTGTTGAATTCTAACTTTAATCCATGGTGATCTGAGAAGACACATGTGGTTACTAATATTTTTTTGTATCTGTGGAAGTTTGCTTTGTTACCAAGTATGTGGTCAATTTTTGAGAAGGTTCCATGGGCTGCAGAGAAGAAGGTATATTCTTTCCTATTTGGGTGGAATGTTCTATAGGTATCCGTTAAGTCCATTTGATTCAAAACCTCCAATAATTCTCTTATTTCTCTGTTGGGTTTCTGTCTGATTGATCTGTCCATTGGTGAGAGAGGTGTGTTGAAGTCTCCTACTATTAGTGTGTGTGGTTTGATGACCTTCTTGAGTTCTAGAAGTGTTTCTTTTACATAAGTGGATTCCTTTATATTAGGGTCATAGATATTCAGGATTGAGACTTCCTCCTGATGAATTGTTCCTGTTATGAGTATGTAATGTCCATCTCTATCTCTTCTGATAGATTTTAGTTTGAAGTCAATTTTGTTAGATATTAGAATGGCCACACCTGCTTTTTTCTTAGGTCTGTTTGCTTGGAAAACCTTTTTCCAGCCCTTTACTCTGAGTAGATGTCTGTCTTTGTGGCTGAGGTGTGTTTCTTGTAAACAGCAGAATGTTGGATCCTGTTTTCGTATCCAGTCTCTAAGTCTGTGCCTCTTTATAGGTGATTTGAGTCCATTGATATTAAGTGATATTAATGACCAGTGGTTGTTGACTCCGGTCATTTTTTTGGGGGGTAGTAGAGTTGTGCTACTCTCCTTCTTTGGGTTGTGCTAGTGAAGGGTCGCTAGATGTCTGAGATATTGTAGGCAGTGTTGGCAATGTTGGATTCCTTCGGATGTAATTTTCCTTCTAATATTCTCTGTAAGGCTGGATTAGTAGTTACGTATTGTTTAAATTTGTTTTTATCCTGGAATATTTTGTTTTCTCCGTTGATTGTGAATGAAAGCTTGGCTGGGTATAGTAGTCTAGGCTTGCATCCATGGTCCCTTAGTACCTCTATCCAGGACCTTCTGGCTTTCATGGTTTCCATAGAGAAGTCCGATGTAAGTCTGATAGGTTTACCTTTATGCGTTACTTGACCTTTTTCCTTTGCAGCTCTTAATATTCTTTCTTTAATCTGAATGCTTTGTGTTTTGATTATTATATGGCGAGGGGATGGTTTTTTTTGATCCAGTCAATTCGGTGTTCTGTATGCTTCTTGAACCTTCATAGGGATATTGTTCTTTAGGTTGGGGAAGTTTTCTTCTATAATTTTGTTGAATATATTTTCTGGACCTTTGATCTGCAATTCTTCTCCTTCTTCTACCCCAGTTATTCTTAGATTTGGTTTTTTTTATTGTGTCCCAGATTTCCTGAATGTTTTGTGATGAGAATTTGTTGGATTTGCTGTTTTCTTTGGTCAGAGCGTTTAATTTCTCTATGGTGTCTTCAGAGTTTGAGAGTCTTTCTTCTATCTCTTGTATTCTGTTTGTTATGCTTGTTTCTGAAGTCTCTGTTTGTTTGCCTAGATTTTCCATAGCCAGCCGGCCCTCGGTTTGTGATTTCTTCATTGACTCCATTTCAGTTTTCAAATCTTGAACTGTTTCCATTACCTGTTTGATTGGTTTTTCTTGGTTTCCCAGAATTTCATTTACGGATTTTCTCATTTCTTCAAACTTTTTGGTGTATTTCTCTTCCATTTCTTTACTCATTTCCTCAATCTTTTTATTATATTTATCTTCCATTTCTTTACGGCAGATTTTCACCTCCTGTTTAAGTTCCTCTGTTATTTTCATAAAGATCCGCTTAGAGTCGATTTCTTCTATTTCTTCTGGAGTAGGGTGTTCAATTCTTCTAGTTTCGTGATCCCTGGATACTGGAGATGTCATTTTGCCTTTCAGGTTGTTGGAGGAATTCTTGCATTGGCGCCTGCCCATCTCCTCCTCTCTGGATGAAATTCCTCAGCACTCTCTGGATAGAACTCCTCAGCACTGCAGCAGGGATAGCTCTCTGGATAGAACTCCTCAGCACTGCAGCAGGGATAGCTGGTGTTTCCAGGACCCAGGAGACAAAAGGACAGCAACAGTGGGGGCAGGGAGGGGTCCCCGTGGAACACTGAAGCCCCTGCTGCAGAAGCTGAGAGGGGAGGGGCTGTGCTCTCCTTGGGGGCAGACCGCCCTGGCGAGCACCCACTCACCGCTCTGGATAAAACTCCTCAGCTCTGCAGCAGGGATAGCTGGTGTTTCCAGAACCCAGGAGACAAAAGGGCCGAAATTCTTTTTATTATATAAGATTGTTTTAGCTATCCTGGATTTTTTGTTTTTCTACATAAAGTTGAATATTGTTCTTTCAAGGTCTCTTAAGAATTGTGTTGGCATTTAAATGGGAATTGTCTTTAATCTGTAAATTCTTCTCCTTTTGTGCTCCTCATTATTGGCCAATTATTCACACACATGAGTCTATGAGGGTCAGACCTATATAAGCCCCCAAGAACCCAAAGTGGTCATACAGAACTTGAATATTCTGTCTTGCAATCTCAGTACAGAAGTATTTTTTCTAATTTTCTGTAATTTTTTAGTTGCTGTTTAGTCTAAAATCCATATAGACATCTAAGTAGCATGATTAAAAAAAAAACAGAATAAGTACTTTAGACTTTTTACTTCTCTCATTTGTTTGGAGCTTCTCTTATAACTTCAAATTTAAAATTCATAGTAGGTAATTAAAGTTTAATATGGAATATAAAAACCTTGATAAAAGGACTTTTTAGTCTTGCTGTTCAGCTCCATCCCAACTCTAAACGTGTGTCATCTACACACTTGAAACGTGCTTCTTAGGCTCTGAGCTGCGGGTGGGGCCGTGCCTCCTGCCTCATGCTTTACTTTGCTAATACTTTGGGGCAGGTAATTAGGTATGGGAAAGAGATTCTTCCCTCCAATCTTAGTATATTCTCATGATTTCTTTAGAATAAATACTTAAGAGTTTGGAGCATTTCTCTCCAAAAATATCTTTCCACTTTTGAGCTTTTTTTTTTTTTACCCATTAGAAGTGAAAAGCATAATATATTTAGGATCCAAAATATTGTCTTAATGAAAATGTGGACAGCTTTAATTTCATACATTTCTATGAAAAAGAAATTTGGCAGTTCTTTCCTTTTTAAAAAAAAAAGTTTGTTACTTCTGTAAGTTGAATGTACTATGAAATGTAGTTTAAATTTTTGGTTTAGTATCAAATATTTCTAATTATAGTCAGTAGTAATACCCACTGATCTGCACCTAAAGCCCAGAAATGGTCATTTTAATTAGACAATGAATTAACTGTGAAGGGTACAAAATTATTAAGTTATAGCTCATACTGACAGAAACACATTTTGTGTGTGTGTATGTGTAAAGGAATTTTTGTTAAAATATTTTGGGGAAAGATTTTCCATTTATTTTGATTTTTATGTACCTGTGTTTGTCTTTTACTTGGGATTTTGTATTGTTGGTATATGTAGTGTTGGTTGGAGGGCAAGGCTTTATGTACAAGCTAAGTTAGTACCTTATTGAGATGAATGTCCGGTCCCAGGAAAAAGCTTTGTTCTGTTGGTTTTTCTTTTCTTCACCTTTTAATGGAAAAAAAAAAAGGTAGTGAACTTTTGCAAGAAACTTAAAACACTTTTCAAATTAGTGTTATATCAGATTGTCAGATTATGGAATGTAAACTGTAAAAATCTAATGAATCCTTGGGCAATTCTGGCTAAGAAAAAATGGTAGTTGAACCTTGAGTAATTTTTATTGCACTATAATATATCCTTGTTATAATTTAACAAGCAGATATGTGTGTGTGTGTGTGTGTGTGTGTGTGTGTGTGTATAGTGATATTCTCTGTTTATTGAGGTTTTAAGGATACTCTGGAAATAAAAAATAGGATTTAATGCTTTGTATTTTTATTTTTAATTTCTCCGCTCTCATATTTCTTTAGGAGTTGATCCCCCTCATACTGTGTACAGCATGCCTACACCCTGAACCTAAAGAAAGAGACCAGCTCCTCCACATACTCTTCAACCTGATCAAGAGGCCAGATGATGAGCAAAGGTGGGTGTGCAGGAATAAACAAATGCAATGCTGATGTGCAGTTTTCTTAGTGAGCACCATAGTTGGTGATGTAATCTACAGGCCTCTTTTCCTTCCCGGGATCAGTTTCAGTGTGCTGGAGTGCTGTCATGTGTCCTCCATCTTGAGTACGACGTCAATAGTGTTATCATTGAGTTTGTTTTCCTTCTATTCATCTCCATTTTTAAAGGAACCTGCAACTTGTACCAATAAATAAATAGATCATAGGGAAAACACTCTGAGAAATTAAACCTGTGAAAATAAGTAAATTCTTAAGCAAAAATAGCTGTGAAAAGTATGTACATGGGCTGGAGAGATGGCTCAGAGGTTAAGAGCACTGGCTGCTCTTCCAGAGGTCCTGAGTTCAATTCCCAGCAACCACATAATGGTCCACAACCATCTGTAATGAGATCTGGCACCCTCTTCTGGCATGTGGGCATACATGGAGGCAGAATGTTGTATACATAATAAATAAATAAATCTTTAAAAAAAAAAAAGGTATGTACAAATCCTGTTGAGCCTCTACTGTTATAATTACCGTAACTAAGTCTTTGCAAACTGAATCTATGCTTTGTTCTATTTTGTATGTTTGGTTTGGTTTGGTTTGCTTTTGGTTTTTCGAGACAGGGTTTCTCTGTAGTTTTGGAGCCTGTCCTGGAACTAGCTCTTGTAGATCAGGCTGGTCTTGAACTCACAGAGATCTGCCTGCCTCTGCCTCCCCCCTCCCCCCCCCCAGTGCTGTGATTAAAGATGTGCACCACCACCTATGCTTTGTTCTTTAAAGTGTTAATTTCTCATGAACTCTAGTCAATCGTAAATTGGCTTTTTGTCAGAATCTAACAGAATTTAGCATCTTTATCTTTACTGATCTCTCAGGATTAATGAGAACAGAAACAATTTTGTTAATGAAGTGGCAGAGACCCTCAGGAGGAAAGCAGAGAGTTAGTTCATTGTCTAAAGTACTTCCAAACCTTTATTGCCATCACAAAGCTTGATGCAACACCAAGTGGATTCCTCAGGGTCACACCAGTTTCTGAGGGACTCAGATCTGTTCTTTCTACATACGTTAGGTGGGAATTCTGCAGCAGTGGATGGGGTGGAACTACCTGGAACAAGTCCTTCCTAGAGCTTGCATGCAGCCACTGATGGCCGTCACATAGGAATACACATAGGAACATGAGAGATTGGTTTGATCAAGAAAGCGTGTTGTATACCTCAAGGAGTAAAATTTTCAAATACCAAGTAAAGCTGCAAGGGGAGCCTGAAGAAAGCAGCCTGGCCTTAGGAAACAACGCACCAGTGGATGTTTTCCTATGCAATCTTTATCTTAATAATGAAAGGGATTTTGCTAGTGTTTTGTAAAATAGAGTTGTGCTTTGTAATTATTTATCTAATTTTAGGGTTTCTTTTCATATCTTCTATAGATTTGACTATGTAGAATCCTAAAATAAAAAGTGAGTCATGAGACATAAAGCTGGTGGGAAGTTGAAGTAGAAGGAGCTCCAAAGTTATGATCACACAATCTAAGCTATCCCAACATTTACACTGTGTCTGTCTCTTGTTCTTAGTAGAATATACCAAAAAGCTAGCGAAGAGACTTGTCCTCAGGACTCAGCCAGAGTCGGGTGGGACTAGAAACCTGCATGTACTTTAGTCAAGTATGAATGAGGAAAATTAGATCACTATAAACATAGCATCTAACTTGAAAGTTTTCTAAGGACAATTTATACAAGAAATTGCATATCTCATTCTCTTTTAAAAAATGCCTCTCCCTATTTTAATAACTTAGTAATGAAATACCTTTTTTACATCACATTTGTAGTTTGTGAGACAAATTTTGTTTCATTTTTCGAGACAGGCAAGGCAAAACTTAAACCTAACCACTGCCACCTGGTGGCCAAGCATTCATGTCAGAAATAAAACATTCTTGCCTGCTGTGTTTTTATATTACAGAAATACAACTTTTTATTAAAATAGACTAATAGCAATATTCTATATTATCATATCATTCAAATTAAAAGTAGACAGATATATTTGTTAGCACATGCTTGATAGGTAGCCACTTATAATTTTTCTTTAATTAATTAATCTCAGACTTTAGCAATATCCCGGTAAAACCTGGTTTTATATTCTATGATGGTACTTTCTGCAGTTCTTTGAAAGCATCCACGAATGATATCATATTTCTAACTAAGTAGTCTTGTTTTTTTACTGCTATAATAGCCTACTTCCAATGCTATTAACAATATATTGGCCATCTGACCTTTTGTATTTTGAACTGCATTTCAGAGCTATCACTTTTTCTTTTCAATGTTTAGATGTGGTTAGTGTAGTAGTAGTACATGTATATCATGAAGAAATATTTTAAAATTTGTGTGCCTGTGACTATGACCAGGGTTTGGGAGTTCATCCGAGAATATCAGTTAGCCATGGGACAGTTTGGGTACTTTCCTCAGGCACAGTGCACGGTTTTACTCTTGTCGGCAATAAGGATACTCACAAATGATCTGCAGATGCTCTACCACTAGTCTAGCTCCAGACCCGACCCTTGAAACAGCTTTTTTCAGAGGTCTAGAATAGAGCAGGTCAGGCTGGCTGGCCAGAGAACTAGTAGATCTGCCTATTTCCAGTTGCTGAACTGGCCCTACAAGTGTACCCCATTGTACTTGGATTTTTCTACAATTATCAAACAGCTGTGGAACACAAGCATATGTATGTAGTTGGTACAGAAATACTCAGGTATTAGAACTATCTCATGAGGAAGCAGGGAATAGAATTTCTCAGTATATCTCTTTTTATTCACTTTACCTGGCTTTCTAAAGTGAGGGAAAATAGAAGAAATAGAAAAAAATCAAAAAGAAAAACTGAGAAATAGAAACAAAGGGTGATATAAATGATACGGAATTTGTGTAGTACAATTCCCAAAGATTTGATTAGAGTATAACTTAGACGGCATGAGGCCCTAGATTTGGTCCTCAAGTGGCAATTAAGAATAAGTGCACATCTTCTAATAAGCTCATATTAGTATATATGGGCTATAATGAGTGGAAGATTACTATAGTCTATAATAAAGACACTAACTTGAAAAATTGAGAAACAGTAATAAGGATGCTTAGAATTGACTCTTTTCTTGTTCATTTTTTAATTTGTCTTGGTGTGAGTTTGTTTTGAGACAGGGTCTAACCATCTAGCCCTTACTGGCCTGAAACTTACATAGACCAGGCTGGCTGACCTCCACTCACAGAGATATGTGTACCTTGCCTCCCAAGTGCTAGAATTAAATGGGTGCAACCATTCCTGGCTGTTTAATTCTTTTCAACTCGTGTTTGTGATTCAATATTCTGAGGCACTACCAGTTTCTTCCTATTACCTTTCAGACAAATGATACTGACAGGCTGTGTGGCATTTGCACGACATGTTGGACCGACACGTGTGGAGGCTGAACTTTTACCACAGTGTTGGGAACAGGTAAGTTACCTGCATGGCGTTCTTAGCTATTTTCTTATTCTTGAAGGTTTATTTTTTCTTTTAAAAGTACATGGGGAAATTCATGGAATGAGAATTATGACTGTCCATCGCTCTGTATATCATTTATTTGCACAAAAGAATGCTTTAGGATGCTTTGCTTTATTCATTCATTCATCAGATACTTAAAAACACTAATTCTTGTGCCAGGTACTGCTGTAGTAAGTAACTAGAAAAACAGTGCGGAGAAAGACAAAGTAGAGGACTGAGCGTGGTAGAAAACATTGTCCTCCTCTGAGGATGTGCTGTTGACCAAGACTCTAGGTGAAGTAAGTCCAGCAAGTGCAAAGTCCTTGCGCTATTTACTTAGCAAGTTTGACGAAGACTTAACAGTGTGTGTGCAAATGGAGAACCAGTATAGATTGTAGATACCTGCAGTTTGCAAAGTGTAGAACTTTGATACAGCAAGTTTATATATTTATGATTAAATTCATTTTACTGAAGTAGGTTTTTTAAAAAAAATTATAATTTATGTTCATTGGTGTTTTGCTTCCATGAACATCTGTTGAGGGTGTCAGAAGCTCTAGAACTGGAGTTACAGACAGGTGTGAACTGCCATGTGAGTGCTGGGAATTGAACCCCATTCCTTTGGAAGAACAGATCATTCTCTCAACCATTGAGCCATCTCTCCAGCTCCCATACTATTGTAGGAGCCTGCTTGTTTGTTCTCAGCTGCCCAGACTCAACCATTCAGAAATTATTAATTAAATCACTGCTTGGCCCATTAGCTCTAGCTTCTTATTGGCTAACTCTTACATCTTCATTTAACCCATTTCTATTAATCTGTGTATCGCCACGTGGCTGTGGCTTACCAGCAAGGTTCCAGCTCATCTGTTCCCAGGGGAGGCTACATGGCATCTCCTGACTCCACCTTCTTTCTCCCAGCATTCAGTTTAGTTTTCCCCACCTACCTCTCTATTCTGCTCTATTCTGCCCGCGCAGGCCAATGAAGATTCTTTATTAACCAATGGTATTCACAGCATACAGAGGGGAATCTCATATCACTTCCCCTTTTCTGTCTAAATAAAAAGGAAGGTTTTAACTTTAACATAGCAAGATTACATACAACAAAACAGGAATTTTTTCTGTGTTAAGCAAGAATTACAGTTACAATATTTCTATCTACTTTATCTTTTATCATCACTAAGGAAAACTATAACAATAACTATCTATTCTTCAACACCATCAAAGACTCCAGAAGGATATAATATCACCTAAGTAAACGGGAAGTGCTTTGTAAGCTACTTCCAAAACTCTAGAATTGACAGAGATATCTTGCTGCCTGGACAGTCACCCAAAGTTCTTCTGTACCATTGGGGCATTCATCTTCAGCCTACAGACTCATAGTATCCAACAGACTTTTCTATGAAGCAGGAAATTTCAAAGACAGTTCTGCCTATATTGACAGTTTGTCAGTCACTTTCTTCTGTACGCTGCAGAGTGTCTGGCAGACTCTTTCATGAAGCAGGAACCCCGAAGGACTGTCTCACCTTTAGGCAAGTTCAGCAGTCCTCTCTCTGTGGGTCCTGCATGTCCATTTCATACAGCATAGCATCAAGAAGTCCAAGCAAAAGCAGTTTCTTGCCCAAATAACTAGCAAGCTCCAAAAGGAGCCTCATCGATGCCCATTATCCTCCTAAAGTAATTGGTACTGCTAGAAACAGATGGGTCTGATGTCATGAAAAGTCCTAAGTTATTAAAACACTTTAAATACCATATTCTGTAGTCTTTGAAAAGTTTGAAGAATGCCTATCCTCTGAAATATTTGTGTACATCTAGAAAATCTAACATGAGTACAAGCTTGACTATAAGAGATGATTTTAGTCTTTCCATTTTTTCTTTTTAACTTGCACTTGTCAAACTGAGCACAGTGATAAACACATGTGATCCCAGCACTCAGAGACAGAGACAGGAGGAGTCAAGGCTAGACCCTGCCTCAAAATCCCTAAGTAAATTTAAAAAGTAAAAAATTCTGCCACGCATAGTAGTGCGTGTCTGTAATTCTAGTTCTGGTGAGTTCTAGACAAGCCTGAACTACTTTTCAAAAGCACCCCCAAACGGAGTTTTGTTAATTCCAGTGTTACCTGCAGTCTATCTCTGAATGGTCAGTGTGTTCACAGAGTGGAACATTCATCTCTGCATCCAGTTTAAAAATTAAAGCATTTTATTATCCCAAAACAAATGCACTGCTAGGTCTACTGTGGCTACTATGGGTCTCTTATTTCTCCATATGAATTTTAAGAACTGTTTTTCATTTCTGTAAAGAAGCCAGCTGGATTTTTGTTTGTTTGTTTGTTTGTTTTCTTCAAGTAATTTATTGAATCTATTGATGTATCTGGAGAAGATTCCCATTCTAATTTCCGATCTGAGTTTAGGGTAACGGAAGTTCATCAAAATATCTACCACAGTGGTTTGTAGTTTTCAGAATATATGTTTTGTATTTGTTTCATATCTTATTTGTAAAGCTAAAGAGAATCTTTTTATTCATTAACTGAAGAAATGCAGTTGATCTTGTGTGTTTCTTACCTGAGATGCAGTACACTAGACTGAGAAGGGGCGAGGTGATACTTTAAACGCAGCTCTCCATGCATTCCTTACTGAGATGCAGTACACTAGACTGAGAAGGGGCGAGGTGAAACTTTAAACGCAGCTCTCTGATAGTCTGACTTTCTCTGCTTTCAGAGCAGTTGTGACCGGATTGAATTTAGCTCAGAGATGTTCATTACATACATCTCTGCCATCTCTCTTTTGTGACCTTTATGATCATTGGTCAGGATCTGACTAACCCCCTACCTCTAGTTTGTTGCCCAGTAGCTTTCTATATAATTTCTTTTCTTAATTTTAGGCATCCAAAACATTATTGAATTATTTCATCTTTTGATATGGAAATATGAGAGCAGATATACTTCTTTTCCAGTCAAAGAAAGATTTATATTCTATGAAGAAGACATATGGGAACAAAACCCAGTATGTGACTTTTTTTTTATTTTTGCTTCAGTTCAGTGTAGTCAGCACATAGCAAAACTCCACTGTTTTGCATATACCAACAGGAAAGAGGTCTTCTCAAAAGGAGCATATAGTTTTTATGTAGCTGGTTAAAGCATGGCTAACCTATTGGCTAGCCCCACAGGTGAAAACAGACTGGTGTTTATCACACGCCGGTTCTCTTAGGTCCAGAAGATTTCTCCACCTTCTGTTGCCAAAAGTGCTTGCTTCTTCTGACATGCTAAGGAGAACCTAGTCCTAGGCAAACACATGATTTCTAGATACCTTGCCAATTCTTCATCTTTTATTTTCCCTTTTTTCTTTAACAGATAGCCTTGTGCCTTGATGTTTAGGCTGCCCTTGATTCCCTTATTCCTGACCCAGGTATAGACACACAGGCAGTCCCAGAGGTGAAAAAAGAAGGCAGTGTACTATATTCTTAATGAGATGTATGGTGAAAAGTAATTGTTTTTTCGAAGAAGAGAGGGTATGTTGCTTCCACTTGACTGATGTGCTTGTTTTTGACTCCAGATTAATCACAAATATCCAGAAAGACGCCTGCTTGTGGCAGAGTCCTGTGGAGCCCTGGCACCTTACCTTCCCGTAAGAACTGTTTTCTTTATTTCTGTTTAACAGTAGAGTATCATGTCCATTTTCACCCAAACTCTCTTAGCCATGCTGTTTTAACAAAGAGAAGAGAAGGGGGAGCTCATGTTAATGCATTTTTTTTTTTGTAAATAAGTACATTCGAATTGGTTGTGCATGCATTTAAATATATGGAACTGTGCCAGTAGTTCATCAAAGATGTTCTGAGGACTCGGGAAGTTGGTTCTTTTTTTTGTTTTTGCCTTTTTTGTTTTGTTCTGTTTTTCTGAGACAGGATTTCTCTGTAGCTTTAGAGCCTGTCCTGGCACTCACTCTGCTGTAGATCAGGCTTGCCTCGAACTCACAAAGATCCACCTGCCTCTGTCTCCCAAGTACTGAATTTAAAGGCATGCGCCACCACCGCTCGGCTACAGAAGTTGGTTCTTTCAAAGAGCTACATGAGGGGAAGCTGTTTTCCTAATAGGGCTTTTTTTGTCCCTCACATATTTACACATACAGTGCTGGTGCTTAAGTCGTAGTGGGCAGCAGTGTTCCTGCAGAGCATTGGCCAGATGTTCTGATAAGAACTGTGCTCTACACAGCACTCATTCCCAAAGCAAGCCAGTTTCGTTCAAAAAAGGACTTTGCTTAATCAGTAAAATTGTTAATTTTACTAAATTTTAACCCCTAAATCTTTGTAATATTCTATGACACAATGATGAAAGTGATAATAGAAAATATTTTGGCTGCAGACTGACATTTGGCAAGGTTTTCAAGAAAAGCACTTAGATTCTTGCTTGAGCACTGAGGCCAGAAGCTTTCCTGGTATATCAGTTTTTCTCAGCAGAACCACATACTGTCAGCTGTGTTTATCCAGACTTGGGTGTGTGACAGATATCTTCATTTCCATCAAGTTGTCACTTGACAAACAGATAGACAAATACCTTTCCAGTGATAAAAATGAATACTGAGTAAGTTCTAGAACTGTGGGAAATTCGCATCTACTGCTACAAAGCCTAGCAGCTTTTGAATGCATAAAGGCTTTTAAAATAGATTTTTAATGATAAAATTTACCCCTGTTCTGAAGAAAATCTATATAACTTCATGTTTTAAATTTTTTTCCCAAATTCACAATGTGTATATTAACATAGAGGCCTTCCATCTGAGATGTAGCAGTAAAATTTATGTTCATTTGGTTTTTGTGAGATAAAGTCTCATTGTATCCCTCAATAGCCTAAAACTTGGCTATGTAGAAGATGGCCTTGAACTTCTGATCTTCCTGTATCCTACCACCCATGTGCTGAGATGACAAGCCTTATTCAGCACAAGCAGCTCACAGGTTTAAATGTTTGTGTTGTTCATCTAAGAAGACTTACAAAGTTGAAACAAAAACCAAGTCTTTGTTTTTATTTTATTTGGTTTATTGTCTACTTTAAAGGGGCCAGACCAAGCTTAGGCTTTATTCATTTTATGGCTTGACAAGTCTCAGTAACTACAAAGAAGGTAGGAATTTAAAGATTTATTTTCTTTTTAATTACATGAAAAGGCAGAAGTAGAGGGCTACACATGGACGCAAGTTTCCAAGGAAGCAGTATGCATACCTCTATAACTGTAGTTAACAGGTGGTTGTGAGCTGCCTGACATGACTGTTGGGAATAGAACTCTGGTTCTCTGTAACAGCAGTAGAGTCTTAACAACTGAGCTATCTCTTCAGCCACTGATAATTTTATTTTACTCTCAACTTTTAATTAAGCTTAGTCCTTAACATAACTGGGAGCAGTGGTGTAGTGTACTGGAACTTTAGCTCAATGATTGAGCCCTGCTTGGCATTAATGCAACTCTGGGCTCCCAACACTCATATCAAGTGTCTCACAACCACCTGAAACGCCACTTCTAGGGACCTGACATTGTCTTCTGGCTACCACAGGCACTGACCTTGTGTGCACACACCCATACTCACACATTTGCACACAACATTTACAAATAAAAATAATTTGTATTAAAAGTAAGCTAAGGCACAACAGTAACTGACATTTTTATTAAATATTACCATATCAAATCGTGGCATAAATAAATCATAAAACATTGGTTATTTTCAGAAAGAAATTCGTAGTTCCTTGGTTCTTTCAATGTTGCAACAGATGTTAATGGAAGATAAGGCAGATTTGGTAAGAGAAGCTGTGATCAAAAGCCTGGGTGTCATTATGGGCTACATTGATGATCCTGACAAATATCAACAGGTATGTTTTTCAGCATGAATTTTTGCCCTGTTATAAATTCCGAATAATGTACTGATTCAGGTACTTGACAGTCTGCAGCTGAGATGGTGTGTCGGTGTGATGAGCGGGAGAAGGACAGCTGCTCTCAATCCAGCAACTGTCAGGAAATTGGAAATGAGTGTGCATGTTTTCAACACCATCTCTGTTCATCCATGGATACATTAGCACTTAAGAAAATGGGAAGGATTTGGAGATGACTGTCTTCCTTAAAACATTTCTTGAAATGCATATTGTGTTTTATTACATTTTTTTTTAGAAATTTACTCTTTTAACAATCTCCATTTACCTGTTTCTTTTTTGCAGGGCTTTGAATTATTGCTTTCAGCTCTGGGTGACCCCTCAGAAAGAGTCGTTAGTGCAACACACCAAGTATTTTTACCAGCTTATGCTGCTTGGACAACTGAACTTGGAAATTTACAGTCTCATCTTATACCTACACTACTGAACAAGATTGAAAAGCTTCTCAGGGTGAGTTCCTCTTTTTTTATATATAGTTCATAAATTTAAAGGGTCTGTTCTAGACCATCTTAGAGAAATACTGGGGAACAGAGACAAGATGCACCACTTAGCCAAATAGTTTAGCACATCACCACTGGGGAGAGAGGAGGAGCTCAACGGGAAAGCGCACAGTGGCTGGAATAGCATCTTCCTAGAAATATAGCAGACGTTGTTCAGAAAGCCATTTCTTCCTGGATGCTCTGAGATGTGACTCTGAAGATGCTCATGATGATGTTTTACATAAAACGTCAGTTCCAGTTCCAGATTGCAGAGATGACTAAATGCAGAGTCTCTGTAGTCTTCTTATTTCTGTGATGTCAAAACTACGCTATCTTTGCTTACTCGAGCATAGACTTCTTAGAGAACTTCCTTCTACTCAGAAGAGTTGATGAAAAGTTGAGAAAATAATAGATGTGTCTTTATCTAATTTTTGTACTAAATGTTCTTTAGAGGCTAGCAGAGAAGCTAGTATTTCTTGGTTGTCTATATATATACTGCAAAGATCAATACTTTAGATTTAAAAACCCATTTCACTCTTTGAACCCTTTGAGGAGAGTTTTGTGTTTTACACGGAAATTAGGCTTTGGCTTAGGTAACTTGTCAGGGTCCCCAGCTGTCACACAAATTGGTTTCAGACTCTAGACTCTTATGCTTCAAAGTTTTCAAGGACTTTTAAAGTTTTTATCATAAATCTTAGAACTATTTATTAGATGATCTCTTATGTACATGTATATAGACTTAAATCTAAACACTAAACTTCACAGTGAACACTTAGGGGAAATATATAGAAATTAAGACTGAAGTAGCATATTCAGGAAAATCTAGGGTTTTTTTTTAAGTGTTTGCATTCTTTCTTTCTATCTGATAATTCACTCGACCTTGTTTTTTGTATGTACCTTGCTGTGGTGTAAGTTTGCTTCTACATGTCTCCAGTGCCCTACTTAGCTAGTAGTGTTTCTGTAAAAAACAAAAAAAGAAAAACCAACAACAAAAAAAACCCTGACATCTCAAGTAGATCTGAATACAATAACTGCTTTATCTCTAATAAGTCTTAGTATTTGTTTGGCTGTTTTGTTTTTCACTTTAACATTTGCCTTCTGAGTGCCATTTCTCTCTTTCTGTTTATCTGTGGAAGTGAGTCCTTGCAAATACAGATGGCACCAGGTGCTTGAAAGCATTTAGGAAACAGAGAAATAGCAGATGATCCTACAGGATTAGCAGCATCACACTTGTTCTGTCTCCTGTGACTCACTCTATATGCAAGAATTTCAGAAGATGAGGCACTCCCCAGAAAAAAGTGTTCCTAGCCCTGGAACTAATTCTTCCCAGTGTTTCCTATTAAAGACTCTGGCATCTACAGTGCCTTCTTGCTTCTCATAACAGTTAAGATGGGCAGCTCTGTGAAGTGCATGTTTGGGTCTAACATAGAGGTCTTTAAATGCTTGCTTGCTATAGAAAGAGAAGTTGTCATGCATCCAACTTGCAATGTGATTTCAAAAACCTAAGATTAGCTCCCACCCCTTTTGTTTCAGGAAGGAGAGCATGGGCTGGATGAACACAAGCTCCACATGTATCTTTCTGCCTTGCAGTCCTTGATCCCATCTCTCTTTGCGTTAGTGCTTCAGAATGCGCCTTTCTCCAGCAAAGCCATGCTGCATGGTGACGTGCCACAAATTGAAGGTACTTAACTCTCAGCTCTTTAGGGAAGGGGTACAGTATTGACAGTTTTGCTTCCCAAAGAGTTGTTTTGTTTCTACCCATTACATAGCAGCATGGTTACTAAAATGTTTTGTATGTATAATGTTTCGAATCTTGTGTTGAGAAATAAAACTTTATAGGTTTCTCTTTTATGAGTAAGCCATGTGAGATTATTCTGCAATAATTGTGCTTTCTTCTGTTTCCCATTGGGTGAGTGGGTGTGTTTTGCTTATTTGTTGATTTTATGTAAGGTTTTATGCTTTGTTGAGGCAGGGTCTCATACTAGCAAAGGCTGGCAGTTTCTATCAACTTCAATAGGAAGCTGGAATAGACATTTCTGTCTCAGATCTGAATCAATAAGAAGACTCACTTAATAGTTACTAGGGCTAGTGTGTGAAGGTTGTCGTTTCCTCTTTATTTTTTTCTTCCTTGCTGTTTTGCTTTCAATGGGATAAGATAAATATAGTTGTAATTTTTAATAAGAAATATAATTTCCTGCTGTGTTTGTGGTAGAAAGAAACAAGCATGTAGTAAGATTTTCTCTCCCCCACCTCATAGAAAGAAAGTGACTTATCTTCAGAAACATGTGAAGTCAGGCCGGGAGTACAGCTGATTGACAGAATGCTTGCCTAATCCATGAGAGGGGAACTGGGTTCAATCCCCAGGACTGGGGTTGGGAAGGAAAGAAATGCATGAAGTCACTCTCCCAGTGGATACCTCTTTGATGTGTAAGAGGTGATTGACAGCCGTACCGCTCCTAAGCAGTACACGTAGGAAAAGGCTATACACAGGCTGTTCCTGCGTATGAAATATCTTTGTAACGTTTTCAGGTCTATGAAATCTATGTCTCTTACTGGCTCTAATAAGGAATTATTGTATTGATAATTTAAAAAATCAAACTTCATAGGATAAAGACTTGGAAATAAGACTCCATGAGAATTTGTAACTAGTCACTCTGTGACTCTACCACCCACTAAAGTACTTATTGTTTTAAATTCTGTTCCTCTTCCTGGTTGGCTGTGTTAGTTTGCTGAAGTTGTTTTAACAAATTACCACAAGTATCTGAAATAACAGAAATGTGCTATCTCATAGCTTGAGGGCAGAAGTGTAACTTGATGGGATTAGGAGAGGAAGGGCCTTCTGAGAACTGAGAGAAAGCTGTCCAGTTCCTTAAAATCTGGTCATTTATGGGCAGGCCTTCTTTGGTGCTCTTTGGCTTGCAGATGTCTCTGACTCTTGTTCCTTTCACATTGCATATCTCTGCAGACTTTTCTAGTGCCCAGCTTTTCCATATTTGTAAGGATATCAGTCATTAGATAGGAGCGAGCCTATCCTGATCCCACCTTCTACATGATCTCACTTTATCTAAACACACCTGTAGCAGTCCTGTTTCTAAGCCAGAGCTGGGAGAGGCTACTAGAAACTAGTTTAGCCTATGATGCCTCTTAGCGTTTCTTCGTGTTTTTAACAAATTTTCCTTCAATGCCAGCAGCTGCCATCCACTTACTTCTTTGCCATCCTGACCATGTTCCTTACTTATGCAACTACTGCTTCTTGTCTTCCTTATGCCAAGTAACAATCTTTTGTTTTTAGTTGCTGTTACTATAACTCTTTGGCTTGCTGCTGCTGCTGCTGTTGTTTCTGAGACAGAGTCTCTCTGTGTATCCCAGGCTGTCCAGAGCTGACAAAGATTTGCCTACTTCTACCTCTGGAGTGCTGGGATTAAAGGTGTACACCATTACACCCAGTTTTTAGCTTAATGTTAAAGTTGTATCCTTCATTTAAATGATATGTTTGTGAGAAAGGATAACACAAGGATTTTATTGCCAGTTATTTTATAGCATTAACCGAAGTTTATGTCAGGTACTTTTGTTTCAGGCATTTGGGGTGCACTGCTGAACAAGGTAGCATTCTCTGACATTCTAAAACTAACCTCCGGGGATTCCTAGCAGCTGCTATTCTGCAGAATTACTATATGCATTTCATTGTTGCTATTTTACCATCTTTTTAAAATGTTACTCTGGGACTCTTTGTGTAATGTTGCATGATAGATTTTTAGGTTTTTAAAACTATTAATAAGCAGAAAAATATTTTGAGGCTTTTGAGATATTCTTTTGTTATTTTTGTTTTGTGAAACAGGGTCTCTCTGTGCAACTTTGGCTGTCTTGAACTCAATTTCAGAGCTCCACCTGCCTCTGCAACCAAGTGCTGAAATTAAAGGCATGTGCTACGATGCCCATCTAGACATTCTAATGTCTTCTCTATAGCTGAGTTTTCGACATAATTACCTATTCCCTGTCATCATTTTGTTTTTGCTGGTCTCAAATTTTAAAATACCTTTAGTCTCATTCTTTATATAGTTAGTCTCAATTCTTCTATTTTAATTGTGATTATTATTTTCCAGTTGTAGGCTAATGATTTTGAAATATAAGCATTCATTCCATCATATGTTGCAGATTGTGCCCAGTATGACAGAATCCTGGTTGAAATTGTATCAGATGTGTTTTGATGTAATGTAGATCTTCTATTGCTGAGAAAGGCTAGTGAGAAGTTAAGCAGAAATCTAGGTTGTGAGTGATAACCATGTTACCCAAACTTCAGATGGCACTCACGGCCAGTTTCTGCATGTAATGTTGATGCCTGTGCAGCACAAGAGCACGATAATGTCTTATTTTTAAATTTTTTAAGTTAGGTACTATTTCAAATTTTCTCAAGCCTAATATCATTAAATATATTTTGAGCAAATACTGCACCCTTCTGTGTCTTTTGGGTGTGTTTACTACTATCTGAAAGTTTATATCCCACAGCTAATGAACTTACTGTTATACATTATTCACTTAGTAGTCATGTAGGTAGGTATTCTATAGTGCCATGAAATCCTGTCAAGATGACTCGGTAGTAAAGGTGCTCGCCACCAAGCCTGATGACCTGAGTTTGATCCCCCCACATGGTAGAGAGAGAGAGAGAGAGAGAGAGAGAGAGAGAGAGAGAGAGAGACCTTGCTGTCCTCTGACTACCATGCATGTTGTAGCACACGTGTACTACTCCCCAAACACACACACACAGGCAAAATTAAAATGTAATTTAAACAAGAAATCTGAGTCGGCTGTAGTGGTGCAAAGCTATAATCCCAGCACTTGGGAGGCAGAGGCAGGTGGAGCTCTGAGTTCAAAGCCAGCCTGGTCTACAGAGTGAGTTGCAGGACATCCAGGGCTACAAAGAAACCCTGTTTCAAAAATCAAAAAGGTGGTGGAGAGGAGAAATCTATGGATTGTGATCCATAGGATTATAAGCTTTATTAACATGCTTAAGCTTTTTAAATATGTATGTGTGTATTTTATTTACATGCTTTAAAGGTGAGTTTTTTTCGGTTTCCCTTCAGATTTTTTTAAAGTTTGTAATGTGGGACTGTAGTGATATTTTATTTGTATTTCAATAAATAAAGCTTACCTGAAGATAAGAGTACAAAGCTAAACCACTAGAGGCCAGGCAGTGGTGACACACTCCTTTAATCCCAGGACTGGAGACCAAGGCAGACACTCTCTGTGAGTTCAAGGCCACCTTGGGCTACTCAGGATTAATTCAGAGACAAATCTAGGTGGTGGTAGCTCAGACCTTTAATCCCAGCATTTGAGAGTCACATACCTTTCATCCCAGCACTATGGAGGTGGAGACAGGAATGGTATGGGTGGGCAGAGAGCAGAATATAAAGGGGAAGAGTCAGAAACTCACTGGAGTGTGAAGTCTTAGGTTTGGCAAAGACACAGTGCAGTCTAGGCAGCCTGAGGATCGCCCTTCAGTCTGAGCATTGGTAGAGGTAAAAAAGGTCTCTGTAGTGGCTTACTGTTCTGCTTCTCTGATCTTTAGCTTTAACACCTGTATCTGTCTCTGGGTTTTTATTATTTGTACTACATGGGACCTTGGTTACAGTATCTATATAGATTGTGTTTTAGCTTGCTGGTCACTGGATTTAATACTTTACATTAACTTAAACAGATTGAAATTTTTTAAATAAAACATTTAATGTTGAAAATTAACTACTAAAGAAATTTCTTCATCTGAGGCGTCAATATTTTATAACATTATTCTCTCTTATGAAACAGTATTTTCCCTGCTTTTAACTTGAGTCTCTGAAGGATATCTTTTATTATTTTGATTATTTAGTTAGCATAAACAATATAATGGAATTACATATTTTTGTTGTTTTTTAACTACATTTTTTAATTAGATTCAATTTTTAACTAAATCCATGTTTTCTACTGAAGTCTTCTCTTTGATTTTAATTTAACCTACATTAACTTAGTTTTCATTAGTAAGTGTTTGTTAAATTATTTATTAAGTGTGAGGGTCTCAAATCTCTTTAATGTTTGAAATTTAAAGTTTAAAGCAAGTTAATTAAATATCAGAGCCTTATTTTGCTTTGGACAGAAGAACTAAGTGCTCAAACTATTTTTTTTCCTATGTGGTTTATTTTGCTTTTTGTTTGTTATTTACAGTGACCAGGTTCCCTCGACCTATGTCACCTCTACAAGATGTGTCTACTATTATTGGAAGTCGTGAGCAATTGGCACTGCTGCTAGAACTTTACGATTACCAACTAGAACATGAGGGCACAACAGGCTGGGAGAGTTTACTGTGGGTTGTCAATCAGTTGTAAGTTACCGCCTCCATATCCATTATATATACCTAAATTTGCTCAATGTAAAGTAGCTCGTATTTAGGCTTGAGACAGGAATTTTATAAAATAGATTAATTTGTTTAAGAAACATAAATTGGCATCTTCAGTAGCAAAACTGGAAAGGTGATATTCACTCCCTCTGCACATGTAGCAGTGTGTGAAGAAGCTCACCTTTGTTCTGTCGGGTCTGATCTACTGTCCGGAGCACTAGGAGTAGTGGACTTTAAACTATACTCTAACCTAATAGCTTTGAGTCTAGAGTGAATGCTTTCTTAAACCAAAGTTCAGTGATGGATCAAATCCTTGATTTTGAATCCCATTAACTTCATGCAGAAAACTCCCTTTTTTATAGCAAGCAGTTAAAACTGGTGTTTGAAGAGTTGATCTAGTAGAGTCCATTAATACCATTTCAAAGGATCTGAAACCTTTGCTTACAGAGAACATAGGGGAGGTGTTCTTGCAAGACATATCCCAGAGACAGTCATTTATGTGTGCCCTGCTGTTTTTCTCTCCTTTCACGTTCAGGTTACCACAGCTTATCGAAATAGTGAGCAAAATTAATGTAACCTCAACTGCCTGTGTCCATGAATTCTCCAGATTTTTCTGGCGTCTTTGCCGGACATTTGGCAAAATTTTTACAAACACTAAGGTAAATATTTATATTCCATCTTTATATTCAAGAGACAGAATTGTAATGTGATAATGCTTTACCAAAGTAAATAATAGACAAGCCTCCCTTATTTTTTAGCATCTTTAATGTCTTAGAATGCTATTAAATAGTTACACTTAAGTAGTATATTTAGCCTCAGCTTAGTGTGTACTGAGATTTTATTATGAGATCTGCCACAGTAGATATATCAAAAGCTTTTACCGTATGCATATCAGCTGAGGAAAGCAACCCAATTCATTGAATAATAATTAAGGGTTTGGAGGGTTTTTGTTTTTGTTTTTGTCATATACTACAGGTTTTGGGAGCATTTGTGTGCTTAGCACTTGATAAGAACCTAGGATGATGAGCCACAGCAGCCTATAAAAATTGCTCCAAGGATCCCGCTCCTTACAAACAGCGTGGACACTCAGATGTGTGTCTCAGTTGTTGCCATAGAGTGATGTGCCACTGTGTCCTACACTGCTTATTGTTTTAGGTGTTAAGATTTGAGGACACTTGGCATCCAGTTCTTCACTTGTGTTAATCCATTTGTCTTCAGTTTCTTGTTTTGCTAGTTAATTAGAGAACTCTAAAGGTGTTACAAGGTAGTTGCTATGATCATGTTTTTATCAAGATACTCAAATAGTAAACACTCTAAGCTTCTGCTCCTTCCTAAGAAATCTATATTATTGCAACATTTAAAGCAGAAATGTAGACTGCAATAAACTCAACAAAATTCAGACTTCCTTTCTAGTGTGTTTGCTGCTAAGTTCTGTGACCTTTAATAAGTTAAATAGCCTGTTAATAGTGTTTTGTACAATGAAGACAGTCTTAATCCTGTATTTGTACGGCTTAGTCTTTTCACAGTGTCTCCCTCTCAGTCTACAATAAATGTGCAAAGTAATGTGACTGAGATGCTAACAAGAAAGCAAACACTGAGTCTTGACATTAATGTAGAGAAAGCAAAATCCATTTTCCTCTTCACCAGTCTGCCTGTTACCACTATCAGCAGAAATTGCTCAACAGTTCCTAAATAAATAGCTGTTATTTCTTTGGAAAACTAAGTAGGAGTCAGTTGCAGTGAACATTACAGAATTGTCTTCAGTGGTTTGAAATCTCTGATAATCCCAATTAAAAAGAAAAACTGAAGTGAGCATTTGTTCTAACTTAAGACACTGAAGTAAAATTTCTTATTTGAAGTTTTAATTTGAAGGACTTGATAATGGATTGTGATAGGTTTCACATTTTAAATATGTTAGCCATGGAAATCCTAAATGAGTAGAATTTCCTTTCATTCCCTTCAAATACAGCGAGATCTTTTTTACAATAATTCTAATCATATATGGTGATGTAGAATTTAATCATATAATAATATACAGATGAGCTTATTGATAACTAAATTTAGGTTTTAGCAGTAATTTTAAGAATTTTAAATCATCTTGGTAATTATTTTAAGGAAAGATACCAAAGGCTATTCTGAAAATACATATTGACCTGAATAAATTTTTATTTGTCCTCAAGTCCTGCTTTCAGGCCCTTTATTTGTCTTTTATCTTGAGCCTGTTAATTAAAAATAATATATTTCTGATCATTTCAGTAGCCTATAAAGCAAAATAGATAGTTGTATCGATAGTCAATATTTATTGACCACTGATTAATCTGTGGACCTTTCCTTTGTGTTCCTTAGGTAAAACCCCAGTTCCAGGAGATTTTGAGACTATCTGAAGAAAACATCGGTAAGTGTGTCCATTATTACTCTAAAAACAAATGAATCTTTATACTCAGGAAAAATATTGTATTTGTTATCTGAAGATTATCTAAAATAAGAAGAGTAATTGAGAAGGAGATTGTCTGTCATGGAGTTCTTAGTATTCCCTCTAGCCTTGTCAGCTTCTTCCCCACGGGGTGATTCATCCTTTGTGAATGAAGACTGCATGTTGGTTTCTGGCCTCCCAGAACCAAATGGTCACACAGAAACTATTAATTACAACACTGTTGGCCCAATAGCTTGGGCATATAGTTCGCTTTTACATCTTAAATTGACCCATTTCTATTAATCTCTGTATCGCCATGAGGCTGTGGCTTACCTGTAAGCTTCTGGTGTCCTTCTCCTTCAACAACTATGTGACATCTTCTTGATTCAACCTACTAAGGTCAAACTTCTCAAACCAGTTGCTTTTAAGCCTTAGAGTGTGCTTTGATGAACTCAAAGTACTTCAGCTTGCAAAAGAAGCAGCATTAAAATTACAATGGAAAACAATGAAGGGTATGCAATGTTTGTTAAATGAAGCTGAAAATGTAACGATACTATCTAGGTCCTGTGTGAAGAGACTTTGTGTTGGTCATTTGCACCCATGTGTCTTAAACAGTGCAGGCACAGCATCACTCTAGGCCAGCGTCACTGGCCTGAGAAAATGAGCATGTGCACATCATGTAAGCCTATCTATTTTTTCATTTTTAAGAATAAATTATAGAAAATATTAAGTTGAATATATAGCAACTTATACTTGATAGCTCTTGAATGCATAGGTAATTCTGTAACTAAAATCCCACCATTAAGGATTATACTTTATTAAGATGTGATTTAGTGTGTAGAAGATTACGTTTCTAGTGTCCTTAATGAATTAAGTCTGAAAACATCAGTTCCAGAATTACTTTTAATAGTTGCCTAATTGTTGATGTGTTATGTTTGAGGTATGTACTAATTCTGATGATAAAATCACTAGTTAACTGTGGATGTTTACTTGTCCAGAAAGGAAATGATTCAGCCCCATTTTTGCAGTCTGTATCTCACTTACTCCAACCTTAGATTTAATTCTCTGATACCGTTGTTGTGTTGGCTAACATCAGTTTTCCTCCCAAGAAAATGTTACTTTTACCAGCAAAATAAACTTTAAATGCGAGCTAATGATGATTTTGTTGTTGTTGAAGTCATGTCCAATTGTTGAATTATCTTTTCAATTCAATTTCTTTGTATTCAGCACTGAAAATAAATTAGTTATATAAAAATATCTGTACAATAACAAAATCAAAACACTTAAGGGCATAGAAACAAACCACTTAAAGCAGTATGTAATGATCAGTATATGAACTATTAGTACTATAAATAATTTACCTCCTTATCGTAGAGGTATGTAGAATTTTTCTTTCTAAGTCTTACTTTATCATAATATTTGTAGACCAAAACTCTCAGGGAGTAGTCTTAGGTCACACTTGTGGTTGGATTCTCTTGCCTCCTCCTCCTCCATGAAATTTTCAGGACACTGTCTGTCTGAAAACCTACAGTAGATGCCCTGAGCCAGAACAGGTTAACTAACATATATCTGTGTGCTTTATCTTGGCTAGTAGATACATGAGAGGCCCTTAAAGAAAGCATTTGCGGGTTTTGATTCTGGAAATAGGAGTTAAGATCTCAGTTTTGTTACTAAATTCTTTTCTCATCTACCAGAAATGTGTGTGTGTGCTAATGCCGCTTCAGTAAGTTGTGATTGACAGATTAGGATGTGCCTTCCCCAAAGGGCTGCCCAGACAACCCCGTCAATAGCTGTGCTTTTAATGCAGTTGTTACCACTTTTGTCTTTACACTTAAAGTATACTAAAACTTTTAAAAATATTTTAATAATTTTAGATTCCTCAGCAGGAAATGGGGTCCTCACTAAAGCTACAGTCCCCATTTATGCCACAGGGGTCCTCACCTGTTACACTCAGGTAAGAGACAAGTCCTCCTCTCCAGGAAAGGGGCCTTCTCCTTAGAAAGTCCTGATGTTTGTTTGCTGGGATCAGGCCTAAAAGAAAAGCAAAAAAGAGTTTTGATCATTTTCAATAAATGTTTTGAAGTGAGGAGCATATTCAAATAAGTCTCCAAGTAAAGTACCAATTTAACAAATAGATTTAATTTATATTAGATTATGTTTAATTAGTGGAATTTCTTTTTTTTTTATGATGTTTTTCCTGTATTGGTTAAATGGCTTATCTGATATATTAGAAAATTTAAAAATGCAGTAGAAACTATATTGTTTTTACCAAGGTACCCTTTAATAATACTTCATTTTTCTTAATTATTGCTATATATTAAACTACCCCAGACATAGTATCTTTATTAATTATAAACCATGTATTTGTTTATGATTCTCCAGTCAGGACACAGCTAATCTAACTTGTGCTGGTCTTGCTGTGGGCCTGTTGGTGGAGCTTTGACAAGGGTGACTGAGCTTCACCACCCGTGTGACGGGACCTCTATCCATCCATCTCCCATTACCTGACCTGATGATTCAAAGCATTGCTATGAAAGCAGAATGTGCTAGACTAAGAGTTAGTCCCAGAATCGGTACATTACTTCTACGGTAATGTAATAAGTCAACAGCCCAGCCTGGGTTCAGGAAAGTGAGTTAAGGGTGGAACAGGAGACGGCCACAATACTCACTCTTGCTTTAAGGAAATAGCATGAGCCATGTTAAGACACATTAGAAAGTGAGACACAAGAAGGAAGACACGTGCTTTTACTGATGGTTTTCTGAGTGTGCATCCATGAATACCTAGCTTCTTTGACCTTGAATTCTAAGAGTAGCACTTGATATTTATTGCACCTTTCTTCTAAGCATATTAAAGTGATGTCACAGCGTTAAAACTCACTGCTGTACCATGAGTACCAGCTATCTAAGTAGCAAATATTCCTTAAAGCTTCTCTCAATGAATTTCTGTGATGTCTTAACACAGATATTCAATGTCTGTGTAGAATATTTTCAGTCTTAGAACATTGACAGTCTCTAGTATTCCTGAGATTAGAGATGAAAATAGAGATGAATTATGTTGTCCAAACATCACTGTAAACAATAGTGAGATACTATTCTCCATTTGATTTGCAAATTGCATCAGTGTGGTATCAAATATTGATGTTTTCTCTCTTTATTGTTTGTTTTTTTGTTTGGTTGGTTTGGTTTGGTTTGGTTTGGTTTTTGTTTTGTTTTGTTTCCCAGGGTTTCTCTGTGTAACAGTCCTGGCTGTACTGGAACTCACTTTGTAGACCAGGCTGGCCTCGAACTCACTGAGATCCGCCTGTCTCTACCTCCCAAGTGCTGGGATTAAAGACATGAACTACCACAACCCAGCTTGTTTTCTCTCTTTTTAACTTCACAGTTTTGTTAGAGGTTTGATTTTTAACTATATTATTTTAAAGCATGATAAATTACCAGATCCAAGGTATTGCATATAGTAGGACTTCAAAACAAACTTAAGATATTTTGATAAGAACCTATCTCTGGAGTGACTCTGAAACCCAATGTATTTTTATTTCTACAATGATAAGAGCTTTTCCATCACAGAACATTTACTAAATTGAGGTAATAATCAGAGATTACTAGGGTTGCTCATTTCAGAAAGCACAGACTAGCAGTTAATAGTTCTCCTTGCTAGGTACTATTTGTGTTAGGTTAAACCACAGTCTGTAGTTTTATTTGGAAACAAAGACTATCTTGAGGTCCAGTGATATAGCTCCATGTTAGTGCACTTGTCCACCATGCACTAGACCTGGTGTCTCATGCGTGCATGCACACACACACACACACACACACACACATTTCTAACCTACATATATAAAGAAATATTATTTGATTTGATATTTAAAATGGGAAATAATTTTAGTAAATGTTAAAAACTCGAAAGAATCCATACTCACTTGGAATTCTATTGTTTGATTTTATAGTAGGTATCCTCATTAGTTTCTGTTGGTTACTTAGTCTTTATTATGATAAAGGCCATGACCAAAAGCCATGTAGTGAGAAAAGGGTTTGTTGGGTTTACATGCCCAGTCATAGTCCATCTTTGAGGGAAACCAAGGCAGGAACTGAAACAGAGACCTTGGAATATTGCTTAAGTCTTGCTGTCCATGGCCTGCTCAACCTTATGCAGCCAGGACCGCCTGCCCAGTTGTGGCCCTGCCCTCTCATGAATCATCAAGCAATGTGACAGAGATGGTTTTATCAATTGAGGTTCTCTCTTCCCAGACAACTCTAACTTGTGTCAAACTGACAAAAACAAACAAAAAACTAACCAGGACTTAGACTGTGTCCAGAAGCCATTTTTATCCCTTTTGAAAGTTTGACCTTAACTTGTGTGTTTATTTCCTGGGAGAATATCAGATTCCTTTTCCTTATGCTTTCAGATTAGTTAAACATGCAAAGTTTTTAACTCTAATCTAACAGGTTGTCTATTTCTTAATAAAGTTATTATGAAAGTAATGATTCATTGAATAAGGACTGAAAACATTAGTAGTTTTTCTTCATCACAAACCAGACTGTTTGCAGAATATAGCTTTCAAGGTGGCTCTTCCCAGTATGTGGTAATCCTTTCTAATTAAAAATAGGGAATTATGTCATTTAGTTCTACTTAATTGCAAATTGATTGTCAATATTTTTCCTCTGTAGGAAGAGGACCGAAAGCTGCTAGTTGGCTTCTTAGAAGATGTAATGACGCTGCTTTCCCTGTCTCATGCTCCTCTTGACAGCCTGAAGGCCTCTTTTGTGGAACTTGGGTAAACACAAAATAGCTTACAGGTTTTGGGGGGTTTTTTGTTGTTGGTTTTTGGGGTTTTGTTTTTTGTAAAAACATATCAAATAAAAAGATGTAAGAGTCAAAAAACTAAGACTCAATAAAAGAAGGGACGCCCTAAATGATAGCAGTGGAAAATACTCTCTAAGGGCTTAAAAGCAGGTGAAGAACCCCCATCCGCATTGAAGCAGGGCAGTGGTTTCCATAAAGGGGAGGAAAAGGGCTATCACATGCTTCAGCAACTAGAGAAGAAGGTACTATAAGGTATATGAATCTTTTTAAGGTGTATGGATGCATTAAATGAATGGTGTTTTAAACTAACCACATCACCATTGTTTTTAAGAGTTAAGATTTTACATTTTGACTTGGTTTTGGTTTTGCTTATTTGAATATTCTTAAATATTTTGTAGTTGATGTGTTGTGGGTTGTTCTTTTTTTTTTTTAAATGAGATTGAAGGTACAGACTGATACTTTCTTTGAAGCTGGTAAAAACAATATAATCAAGTGCAGAGTTTAAAAAGTTGTTTCCCAGAAATGGAAAGAAACCTCAATTGAGAGCTAGTATCATGGATTCCTTATTCAGTTTTCTGTGACCTGTTTGTCCTGCTTTAATCACAAGTTATGGTGACTGAAGTGCATATATCTCAGTCACTCTCTGTGGTACTAGAAATTAAATCTGGGCCCATACACATGCCAGACAAATGCTCTCCCACTAAACTGTAACCCCAGCCTCTTTATCTATTTCATTATTTCATTATTTATTTATTTTCTGTTTGGCCACACAGAGTTTCACTTTGTTACCCCAACAGACCGTGAGCTCCTTCTCTAGCTCAGGCTGCCTTTGAACTGGTAATCCTTCTACCTACCTCCTGAGCAGCTGAGATACCGGCCAGAGCCACTAGGAGGTGGATTTATTAGTAATAACATCTTCCCAACCGTGTGACAAAACAGGGTTATTGCTTATTCAGTTTTTAATAGACCTGGGCACCACTGTGCAGAATGTCCTGGAGTTTGCAGTCCTTTGGCTTTCACCTTCTATGTTCTGTCTATAGGGATGAGCCACCATTCCTATTTTATTTGTGATTTTAATTTTCATGCTATGAAATAGGTTAGAATTTCTGTGACAATTATAAATGCTTAGAGGAGTGTAATTTTGGATATGGTTTACATTTACATAAAGTGCCTTGTGTGAGATATTAGCTGTGATGTAATTAACTTATGTTTCATTATAAGTTTTATCTGTGTTTTATCTGCCAGTGTTTTATCATTAGTATGTATATATGTAACAAATGTATACACACATAGATAGTGATTTTCAATGCATCAGTTAAGCATATGACATTGATCGTAAGGTCGTCATTTTTTTGCAGGGCAAATCCAGCCTATCACGAACTGTTGCTGACTGTGTTGTGGTACGGTGTTGTCCATACTTCCGCACTTGTCAGGTGTACTGCTGCGAGGATGTTTGAGGTAGGCTAACGTTCAGTTCTCTTGGTGCTATTCGTGATTTCCTTTGGAAAGGGAAAGTTCTCTTTTAAGTTTTAAGTGTCATGTATATGTGTGTGAGATATATATATATATATATATATACATAAATCATATATATATGACATTGAATACTATCTAGTTGTGAACTGTGTGATGGGGCAGAACTTTAGCCTTGGCAAATTGAAGAATGTTTTCTAGCCTTATTGGTTCTTTAAATGTTATTTTCAGTTTCATTTCTCTGTTAAACATTATTTGAATTCCATCCTATTAAGTCTTTCTGAGTGTCCTTTCCTATTTACTGAGGTAAATGACTGCTCGGTATAGGGTATGACTTAAGTTGTAATACTCATTAATAGTAATAAAATATAGTTATTTGAAATTTTAGTATTCATTTCACATATCATATCTGGAATGGGACCTTTAGTCGTTAACTGCCTACAAATTGTTCTATGATGTACCTAGAGTTTATTCACTTGCTGTCTCCTATGATAACTGAAAGTTTACCCATCAGACAGCACTTTATACCATAGACATATGTACTTATTTTTAGAACTTGAAGTTGTCGATTGGTTTAGTGTGATACTGTTGATTCTTGCCATAGAGCCAGGCTGCCTGGGTTCAGTTTCCATCTCTTCCACCAACTTTGTTAATTACTTTGTTAATTGTTGCACTTGTCTGTACCTTAAGTTTCCTCATCTACAAAATGAAGATATAAAGATATAAAGTATCGTATTCGAATGAATTTTGTTAGTGTTCAGTAAGTTACTACTGTAAGGCCCTTAATAGGGCATTGAACATATGAGCTGTAATAAATGTTAGCTATCATGTCTCTGTTTTTTCTAATTTGTGCTATTATTTCACAAAATCATAAAACTATAAGGAACATAGATTTATCTAAACTAAAATTGTCCCTTTATGCCTGCGATTCTTTTTTTGAATTTAATCTTTAAGTTATTTTTCACACACTATACTTCGGTAATACTTTCCTCTTCCCCAAACCCTCCTCACCTCCTGCCTGACCAACTTAATGTTCTTTCTTTTTCAACAATAAAATTTTAAAAAGCCAACAAAACAAAAACTTAAAAATTAAAACAAGGTTTAAAAAAAATCAATAAGACAAGAAAAATAAAAAAAAAAAAAAAAAGAACCCAAAGCAAAAAAGTGTTCAAAAAACAACAGAAAGTCTGTTTTTTGTTGACCAATTACTCTTGGGTGTTAGCCTGCCCACGGTTGATAAATGTCCAGTGATATTCCGTTGGAGAAGACTTGTCTGCCCGCGCCCAGCCAGGTCTCAGTTGCAAATATCTCCTTGATAAGGGAGTAGAACTTACAATGTTTTTGAGAGAAATTAATTCAATCTTCCTGAATTAAAGAATTTCTCTACAATTGAAGATAAATTTCAATTGTAAGGATAGAATATTTCACATATTTAAAATATTTGCTTTCTATAATTTTCAATAACTATCTGAATTAGATTGATCAAGCCTAAACAAAAATTCACTTGACAAGGAAACTGAAAGTTTTGTCCTGTTTTGTTTTTAAGAACAGCTGTAATCAAGAATTATTTGTTGAGATCAATGCCAGAGTAATTTTGATATTTTTTAATCTGTACAAGTTCCTTCTTGGTTTAATAACTTTGATTATTCAGTGTGCTAAAAAGCAAGCCTTACCATGAAAGATGAGTTTCTTTGTTTGCCTCTGCCTAGGGAAGAATGGAGCCTTTCAAAGGCCTTCATTAAGACTCTCTTCATGCAGTTTTACTCTAAGGCCTGAAAACTTACTTCTTTCTCTTGACTGCTAAGTTCTAATACATACATATGCATCGTGTGAATGCAAACTCTTCAAATAAATAATAACCTGCCCCCTTTTCACATTTGGTTTTGTTTCTGTGTCGCCTGGTATGTGGCCTTTGGTTCCTGTGCTTGCTGTCAGTGCTTGTCTGAACACTGTGCCTGTGTCTACTCCATCGTCAGTGTCATTTCATTTGATTTGGAACTTCTGAGTCTAGTTTGATAATAATTTAAAATTTTTTTTCAAGTCAATTATGAATTTAAGGAGTGCCAGGTAGACAGATGGATTAGCATTGAAATATAGTTTACTCTTATTTAGGGTACAATTTTACTGTCAGTAATCCTTATTTGAAGGAAATAATCTACCAATAATTATGTTTGATTCATGAGATGTCTTTTATATTAATGTTTTATAATTTAGAATTATGCCTGCTTCCTTCAAAATGAGTAAATTAAAAATAAAACCATAAGAAATAAGGGCATTTAAAATCATTTTTTTTTCCTTTTATAAAAGTGGTAGTAGGGCTGTGGTGAGGGTATGATTCCATTACTACAGTGCTTGCCTAGCATGCCTGGGGTTCTGTGTTCTCTCCCAGGACTACATGGGCTTGGGGTTGGTGGTGCAGAAGTCAGGCAAGGGGATCAAAAGCATTCTTCAGTGCATAGTGAGTTCAAGGCCAACTGGGACTACCTGAGAGCTTACCTTAAAAGTAAAACAACAGAATAAAATGATACAAGTGAGAAATGGGTATGCTCGGAACATAATTTGAAATATTTTCTGGAATTTAGCACAAATTTAGCTTTATTTTTAGATAGCAGGACAAGGAGAAACCCAATGGGTTTATTTTGTTCCTGATATTAAACAAGAGACTGTGTCTTACCTTTTGAAGAAGAAAATGAATGACATTCTTTTATAGGGGAAGCTTAGTGACTCTCATGTTAGTGACCTAGAGTGACAGATTATAGAAGAGAACTTGACATAGCTAGTAAGTTAATCATGAAGTAATTGAACTGTACCATTAGACCATAACTCAGAGAAAGCACAGACATCAGTTAAGACAGATAGGAATGAGTCAGTTCATTGTCTGGTTCTACTTTCGACTCCAAAACCCTGGACAAAAATCATTTCTTTTCTATAAGTCTCCGTTTCTTCATCTGCTAAACTTTGATAATGTTTGTATGTGCCTTACCAGACATAAAGATCAAAGGATACATACAGTCTGTAAAATGTCTATTAATTGATAACTCTTAAATTTATCAACTAATTTTTTTAGCCTTTTTTTTTGTAATTACCTTAAGGATTCTAGAGCAGTGAGAGATTAATTTATCCTCTAAATCACCCGCTTTCAGTAGACTCAAGACAGCAGGCATCAAGTTAGGCCTTGTTCATTCAAAGTTCAGCCTTCTTACAATAACAAACAATTTTAACTCCTCGTTCTAGTTCTTCCTGCCTGAACATAGTAACATTAATATGAAAACAAAATGTCTTTGTCATTTTTCTCTAATTATGTAGGCATTTAATAAATTGTCTCAGAATGCCAAAATCAGTTCTGGAATGAATGTGTTGATAAATGATAACAGATTATTGCAGAAATAAATATCTTCACATGACATCAGCTAAGCTTCTCATACTTTGTAAGAAGAGTGTCAATGCATGCAGCATGGCAATTTGGCTATGGAAAGTCCATAAGAACTCTGATCAGAGGAGAACTACTACTAGTAAACAGATTGATTAGGATTTAGTAATAATTTATGCTTACATTCTGAAGCTGGGGACAGGGGATGGATATTCTATACAAAAACAAAATGGATACTCTACTACCCTCTTGTTTACAAAGTTGGTATTGGTTTATAACAAAAATATTTTAATGACTGTTAGAGAAACACATTGGTTCTGGTCATCATATTTACTCTAAAAATTATGTAAGCTTTTAGAAAATTAGAAAGCAAAAACACAATTAGAGGTAAACTACCAAATTTTAAATAGTTTCTTTTCATAAAAATTATAATAGCTAAACTCATCTCTTGTATGCATATCTTTACCTTGTACAATATTTCTTGCTTGCAAATTAATAGTACACTTGTCCTTTGAGTTGGATGAGAAACTCAGCATTTTCAGATGAGCAAACTAGTTTATTCTGTAATTCATCCAAGGCTATGTGTCTAATAGTGGGTGAGAGCTGGAATTTGAACCCAGAGCTGATTTCCAGGTCTAACATTCTAAGATATTATGTTGAAGTATATTTTATTGCTCAGATAATAAGACTCTGTGATAAGGTTGGGAGTTTATGTAGACTTCAATGTCCTCACTGTAGAAAGTCAGAAGCAGTTGATGGCTACAAGCCATTAAAGGCATATTTGTTCTTTGGTGATCATAATAAAATCATACCCAGTTGACTTTTAATAATTTTAGCTAGTTATATTGTTAATACAATATGTGTTTCTTTTCTAGCTATTTTTATAAGAGCTATAGTGATGCAAGCCTTTAATCCCAGCCCAAGGGAGGCAGAGGCATGTGGATCTCTATTAAGTTTGAAGCCAGCCTTCATAGTGAGTTAGCACCAGCCAGAACTACAGAGTGAGACCCTTGATTCAATAAAACCAAAAAGAAAAAGTCAGTTTTTCCTTTACATTATATTTTAACTGAAGATGGGAATTGAATGTAGTCTTTGACCTAAAGGACAAACTGCCATTCAGTTGGTGACAAGTCTCTTTTTGTGAACTGCTAGGCAATTTAAGCTTTCTTTCCTCCTAAGCCCTCTCTGCCTTGGTAAGCACTCTAGTAGCAGTATTTGCTTTGCTTCTAATTTTGGTTTTGCTTTTGTGTTTTCTCTTTTTCTCTCTTTGTTCCTTTATTCTTCCCATGGCACACTGTTTGCTTTCATGCACCACCTGTGAATACCCCCTGTGCTGACCAATCAGCTGTTGGTGAAGGGGGTGAATGAGACTCTGGTAGCTCAGAGGGTTGTTCCTGCTCTCATTACTCTCTCCAGTGACCCTGAAATGTAAGTGTTGGCCCTGCCTTCTATGTCCAGCATTCCTTTCTAAATGTGCCTGTCAAGAAATAACCATCATGCTGCTAACAATCACTGCAGAATCTCTTGAAAATAGTCATAGCAGGTCATATCCTTACTTGATTTGAAACTTTATCACATCGCTATTAGTACATTGTTGGGGCTGTTTTTTTAAGTCAGCCTCAAAATAAGCCTAATTTGGAGGCCATAAGAGAAAAAAGTATTTGCATTAATAATCAAGGAACACTTTCAAAACCAAAGCAAGCTGATGGACTATTTCTGCTAAGCCAAGAAAGGATGCTCTGCTAATTTCACTAACAGGTTGTTGCCAGGGAGTGTAGTGGCATGAACCAAAGGCTTAACATTTTAATGTCTCATGTGGATGACTAAAGCAAGAAAGACCAGGGAGTCTGCCTGCCCATCCTCAGTCACAGCTAACCCAGTTCTCATTCCAGTTTACCAAACCATTTTTTATTGCATGTTGACTGGTTTACAGCTGACTCTTCGAGGCATGAGTGAAGCATTAGTTGACAAGCGGGTTGCTCCGGCCCTTGTTACCTTGTCCGGTGATCCTGAATTGTGAGTTCACAGACTGTGACCTTGAGTTATCCTGCCTATCTTATTGAGCATTCTTCTTGGTCTGCTCTTTAAAAGTTTAACTGTCATTGCTAGACTAATGCGGGATTTCTACCTTGTGCTTATTTTGATACATATGTTAATGATGATCCTGTTGTCTCTCAGGGAAGTCTCAGTCTCCTTCCTTTTTGATTTCTAACAGCTCTGTTAGGATTGCCACAATCCCAGCGTTTGGCACTATTATGGAAACAGTTATTCAGAGAGAGGTAGGAAATGGACATTTGCTTATTACCTCTGTGCTGGTGATGATGAGATATTTCTGAAGTTGGATCTAGAGAACATTGTAAATTAATGGTGTTTCTTAATTATTGATCAGAGGAAGATAATATTTAAAAGCACCATAACCTAAACTAATGTTTATTCTAAGAAACTGTTTCATTTCTGTATTAGTTTTTTCAATTAAAAAATTAACTATAGCCTAGCTGGATATAAGCCAATCTGTATACAATCTTTTTCTGTTTTGTTTTGTTTTTTAATGCAGTCTTACTGAATACTCTTGGCTGGTCTGGTACTACTTACATAGACCAAGCAGTCCTTGCACTCACAGAGATCTGCCTGCTTCTGCCGCCCAAGTGCTGGAATTATAGGTGTACATCACCATGCCCAGCATACGTTTTTGATTGCTAGTTTGAAGATGTATTTTGTCACAAAACATTGCAAAACAAAGCTGTCTCACTTTTACAAATGAAGTAGAGAGGGCAGCTGTAGCCTGACAACGTCCATTGATGTTACATTGTAAAATCCTCTAATAGGTTCTGTAGCTCTTGTAGCTTGTACCGCCATAAACCCTACCTTGCCTGCTTGAGGTTTTAACAAGCTTTTCCTCTTTAAAGATGATTTTGATTCTAAAACTGGTTTTATTCCAAGGTTTTTATGTTTTATGCCTAACTGGAACATTAAATATAGCACCCTTCTGGAGATACTAAAAAGATGTCTCAGTAGTAAGAGTACTCGCTGTTCCAGCAAAGGGCCTGGGTTTGGTTCCAGCACCCACATAGAGACTCACAACCATCCATGACTCCAGTTTCGAGAAATAAGATGTCCTCTTCTGATCTCTCCAGGCACCAGGTGCACTCATGGTGCACATACATATATACATACATGGAAACAGTCATACCCATAAAATAAAACACCTTAAAAAAAATGTATCAAGATGATGTTAGGCTGTCGGTGGTGGCACATGTCTTTAATCCCAGCACAGACAGAAGCAGGTGGATCTCTTTGAGTTCAAGGCCATCCTGATCTACAAGTTCCAGGACATCTAGGACTATTACACAGAGAAACCCTGTCTTGAAAAACTTAAAAAAAAAAAGATGAGCATCTGAATTTTTTCTTTTTGTCATACTAGACATATGGAAAAAATCTTGTGGATTAGAAAATAAATCATGTATGCTCACCAAAATAAGAAATTCAATGGAATTTCATTTCTAAAGATTCTTATAATAAATAGTTAATTTTAGTTATAGAAAGAATATTTTTCCCCTTTTATGTATTTCACTGACAAAGCAACAGAAAAAAGAACACATCTTTCTGCAACGCTTGCAGTCTTGGCAGAATTTCAACATGGCCTTAAGTCCTAAAATAAGATGTGTAGGAAATGTGACTAAAGTGTCAGTCAGTGGTGACTCAGTGCTGCTAAGGAGGAGGGCGATTGGTGCTCACGCTGTGATGTGAGAATCGGAACTCAGATACAAAGTCAGAATCATACCAGCCTTTCCTTACATAGTTGGTTTGGTTTTTTTTTCATTTGTTTTTAATTTTGTTAATCTAAATTAAGAATTACTGCACAAACAGTAAGTGAGATCTTTTCTGAGTAAGATTTCACTATCATAGCTTTGCTGCATAAATCCACTGTGAAAGGTGATTTTTACTCTATTTATTGTTCACCCTAACAGCACTACTCTGTTTTTAATAATCTATATCTGATTTTAAGTTGCTAGAAAGAGTGAAGATGCAGTTGGCTTCTTTTCTGGAAGATCCTCAGTACCAAGACCAGCATTCTTTGCATACAGAGATTATCAGAACATTTGGCAGAGTTGGGCCTAATGCAGAACCCCGGTTCCGAGATGAGTGTAAGTCCCCTTTATACCTGTTCCTGCATTGTGCCATCACAACGGGCTTGTCTGGGCACCAAAACCTTGCTGGCTCTTCATTTCTCACTTCCTAAAAACTTCCCTTCAGTTGATCCCTGTTGTGTTCCCAACACCAACTACAAATAAAACAGGAAGGGTAGCTCCCCACCTATAGTTACTTGAGAGACTTTCTTTCTTTCTTGAACCAGGGTTTCTCTGTAATAGCCCTGGCAGTCCTGAAACTCACTTTGTAGACCAGCCTGGCCTTGAACTCACAGAAATTGACCCGCCTCTGCCTCCCAAGTGCTGGGATTAAAGGCTTCCTGGTTTAAGAGACTGTCTTAATCAAAGCTTTAGGACTGTGTTTGTGCTCACAGTCACCTTCTTTCAGGAAGTTCACAGTCCTCCCGGCGTGGCGTGCCGGCCCTCGTGCACAGCTGTTTCAACGTCAGTGTTTGGATCTGCACAGTGCTCTGCTCGCTCCTTTTCTCCAGTTCAGACATTCTCCTTGCTCTGGTCCTCAGCGTGTGTTACACTTTTGGGATGGCATCGTCATTATCCCAAAGCACATTTGTGATCATTGTGATACTTTATTGTGCTTTTAGTGTCAGCAATTTTGCATGCTTCCTAGAAGGTCATAGGGTTAGCCACTTAAGTCAGTTTGGTCTCTACTAAAAACTGTATTCTCTAATAAGATTTTTTAAAACCAGTTTTACAATCAGAATTTCAGCAAAAAAAAAAAAAGTGAGGCATTATTTGAAGTGCAGTGTCTGAAAGGCTTGTTGAGGGCAGTAGCACTTCCCAACACTGTCAGGATAGTCTCTTTTCATCCGGTGAGTATACCCAGCCAACAGAAATTATAGATAGTCCTAATGTTACAACACCACATTTACATGTGCTTTTAGTCAGAGCTCTGAATGTATGGCCTGACATCACTGACACGGTAGTTTCTTTAAGGGAGAGAAAAACTTAAGGAATGTGGTGAGTAAGATGGGTCTTTGGCCTATGCCATCTTGTTGTGTTCAGCCCCAAACAGAGCATTATGTAGCCTGTTTGAATACACTCCCGGGGAGACTGTCTGGATTGCCGTGAGCTTAAAGTAGAGCCAGCTGTTTTCGTGGGTCCATGGAGACTTTGTCCTTAGTTATTCTAGACCAAGGGTTATTTCTCAGAGCAAACATTATCTGTATTTCAATGTCTCTTTAGAGTTTTTAAGAACTTTAAGAAGTAGGCCTCCTATGTGAGTGTTATTCACACAATCAGTGCCTACCTATTAAGTGTGTAAGAACTGTGTGATAGGAAAGAGCAGAATTTGGTTTGCTCCCAGTCGTCCCGAAAGGGGTGCTCAGGAAGGCTTTAGTTGACTCTAGATCCAGTTAATTATTGTCTCTGATGTCTGATTGTCTCCTGAAAATATTTTTAGGGGAAAAAAATTTTTATCTTCCCACTTTGAAGTACTTTCTTGTTCAAGAGGCTTCACCTTGAAAAATTTAATGTCAGATCTATAAATAGGACTTACGACGAAATTAAGCCCATATCAGAAAGAATGCAATATTCTTAACTATCCATCTTTATAAGTAGTTAGTTCTCTTTGGGTGTTTAGAAAAAAAGTAGAGAAATAATTATTTATCACTCTGTTCCTTAACTAATATTAGTTCTTTCAATAGCCCTTATTATTTCCCAATTTCTCATTAGATCTTTTAGTCTTGTATCTGTTTTCAACCTTGTTTGTGGGGGGGAGGCTAAACGTATATCTGCATTGCATGGGAGCCTGGTACCCGAGGAAGCCAGAAAGGGACACTAGACCCCAGAAACTGAAGTTACCAGTGATTGTGAGCCCCCATGTGGACTCTGGGAACCAAGTCCCCGTCCTCTGCAAGATAAGCAGCAAGTGCTTTTGACTACAGAACCATCACTACAGTCCCTTACTTCTATCTTAAACATTGATTGTTTTTCTAGAACACTCTTTAGTTCTTTATATCTAGCTACTTTCAGAGTGTTTGCCTGCATGTGTGTGTACAAGTGTACAGTGCACACGAAGGCTAGACATCTTGTTAGATCTCCTGAATGGAAGTGGAATTGCGATTGATTGTGGGCCACCAAGTGGGGGTTGGGAATGAAACCTGAGTCCTCTGCAAGAGCAACAAATGT
The DNA here is from genome assembly GCF_982192425.1 of Myodes glareolus. NCBI lineage: Eukaryota > Metazoa > Chordata > Mammalia > Rodentia > Cricetidae > Myodes > Myodes glareolus. The sequence continues at coordinate 113,216,597 of NC_142030.1, forward strand.
TCTTAACTCTCTTCAGTCTGTAGAGCCCTTCTTAATGATACTGTTATTCTTTTGATTTGAGTTTTTTGTTTTGTTTTTGTTATTTGTTGCCTTGTTTTTATTTTTCTCTTTTTAAGTGGGGCTTCCTATAGCCTACTTTAAATCTCCCTCCCTTCACCTATATAGTTCTGGGATTATACGTGTGAGCTGACTTACCAAGTCTATGTTACTTATTTTAATAAAGACCCCTCAAAATGGACATTGTTGGTTGTTTTGTTGGGGGTTTTGTCATTATTTAGTGAGAAGCATGAAAACTGTGCTCACAGTCTTTGTGTGTGTGTAGGAAACAGTTCTTCCAGAAGACATGCTTTTACATCAGACTCAGTGTAAACAAAGAAGAGGTCACTACAGTTGCTAGAGGGGTGTATTCTCTAACCAGATAACAATCACTGGTTCTGAAGCCATTCCTGCAGAAAGCTGGTTTTCTGGGGAGTCTCTGCCTAGTAAGAGTAAATCATGAGCATCCAGGATGATTGCTGTTACCACTTGTTTACTGTTTCCTAGGCCATGGCTTCTACCTTACAGAAGTTGTCTTTGAAGTTTCACTCTGTTCTGTCGCTTCAGTGACTGGAAATTCAGAGTGCTTTTTAACAGTGGGTTAAACTTTGAGAAAGTGAAGATACTTGTGATATTGTGAGGAAATAAAATAGTTTATTGCTGAAAAGGGAAAAGGCATGTACCTTGTATGTAATAGCAGTGATAATTAAGGAAATATGCCTAGGACCACATCACAGTGCATGTAAGCTGTGTCTTGGTTCATTTGTTTATTGTTTTTCCATGGGGAGATTGGGAGGTGAGATGAGATCATTTGTAAATAGTCCTTGGAACTAGACAGTGGTGGTAGTGTTATATTCTGTCTCAAATCATAAATCACTTATTTGAAAAAGCATACAGTCTTGCCTAATAAGAAAGAGCAAGCAGAGGATGGCGGTAAATGTTTGAAAGCATCCAGTATTAAAATGAAATCTTATAAATATAATAATAATTGTGCATTGTAAAGTATGAGGTTTGTGTACACATGATTGGAATAAAATGTAACAACTTCTTTTTTCCTTTTCCAGTTGTTATACCACATCTACATAAATTAGCCTTGGTGAACAACTTACAAATTGTAGATTCGAAAAGACTGGACATCGCAATCCACCTTTTTGAAGCCTACAGTGCCCTGTCCTGTTGCTGTATCCTTGCTGTGTTGAACTGTAGCTGACTGTGTGTAACCCACCGTATAGTAAACCCAGGCATAACAACAGAGTGGACTTTTTGAAAGTTTGGGTTCAACTTGCCGTCCCTGTTTTACTCTAGCCATCTCATAGTCTTTAAAGGTCGTTTTTAATCCTCTGTGTTGTATACTTTTAAAGCCTTGATACTTCACTGTAGAGTGAGCAAGAATGCCGGACAGAATGAAGTTAGGCTTTCATGTTCTGGTATACAGTGGAATACTATGAAATGTCACTCTCTGGAGGAGTCCACGGCCAACACTGTCGTCATCTCTAGGAACAGCTGGGAGAGAAACATCCTCAAGGCCCATATCAGCCCACTAGATTCTGAATGATTAAAGTAAGACTTGAAGACTGCAGTGAGAACTTCTGATTTCCATAGTTACAAGCAAAACTGAACTGGACCGTAAGCTTTGACTGTCCTGTTGAATGTTCTCTCTATGCTATGTTTAGTAAAGTGAAACTAGGAAGAGAAGCCTCTTGGCTCTCAGTAAAAGACAGCAGAGTTCAAGAAAGGGAACTAAGAGATTGGGAAGGTCGAAAGACTGGATTCTCAACAGAACCATGGAAATGCATGTTAGACAAATAATGGGAGAATTATCATCTTGGCCCACAAAAAAAAAGTAATTAAGCCTCCTAGTGATTCATAGGGGAAACCAGGTGACAGGAAATGTTTCAGAGTACTATGGTTCTGTGTTGTACGACAGATCACGGTCCTCAGCAGAGAGGGTAACTGTGCTCCAGAGTGCCACAGAGGCTCTTAGTCCTGGGACTTCTCTTTTTAAATTGGAAAGTAACCATGGAGGTTGCTTCTGTTCAGAATAAATTAAGTTGGAAAAGCTGTCTGTTGGGGAGCTGTAAGGCGCTCTGGAAATTAAAACTTAGAAAGTTGGGTGCACTGATGAGTTCACTTTATTTTGAAGATTTATTACAAATGATCTATTTATGTGGATGGTGTAAGCCATGCTTTTTATAACATAGGCTAGATAGTCAGCGGGGATCTAATAATTTAGTTTGATAACTTAAGTGTCCATTTCCTGTGTAAACTTTGTTCCACTAAAAGCAGAAGTCACTGACCCTCCTGATCCATCTTGTTGGATTTTTAACTTCGAGACGATAGAGGAAGCAAATGAGGAACTGCTGTTGTGAGTTTGCTAGGAGAACTCTTCTTATGAAGAAGTGACAGGACCCTGGCGGGAGAGCTGTGATGGCCTGAGAATTAGAGACTCAGCTCTGAAAGTATTTGTTAGAAGTTAAGCAAAACTCATGTGTAATCTAGATTAGCTAATGGAGTTTATAAATGAATATGCCTGAAGGAAAAGGGAAAAGTCTAAGCACAACTTTAGCTCCATAAATTTTGAACATAGACATTTACACAATTATCAAGTGTGTCAGTATGCACAAACCATTGCTGGAGTAATGAAGTCAAAAGGCCTTTGCCAGGACAAGAAGGGGAAGAGTCATCTTAGAGTAATACCTGATCAAGTACTCTGTTCTCTATGACTTGAACCTTACTTGAATCAAGAGTGTGGTCACTAATGAGGTCCCATTGCCCAGAACTGACATAGGAAAGTTACATGGGCCTAACAACCAATCAGAATGTTGTGACAAGCTTGAAGGACATTAAAAGCTATTGAGGCTAGAGAGTAGATGCTTAGAGGTGAGGAGAAAATTTGACAAGGTGTGTGGCAGGAAGAGATGGATGAATGCATATGGGTGTACCTGGGGGCCAGAGGTTAATGTTGGGTGACAGTAACATTGAGGAATCTTAAAGGGAGTTATGTAGAAAGAAGGTCACAGAGTGTATTTAAAATGGACAGCGACAGGCTTAGTTTAGAAGGAAACTTTATTATAAATCTATGTAAAAAGCAGGAGTATCTTGAGAAACTCTGAATGTCGTCTCTTGGCAGTCAGGTACTTGACCATTTACCAAGGTAGAAGTGGTTTTAGAGTCAGATAGGACTGAATGGTATGTGAATGTTCAGTCCTTGAGAGGTTGTTTCATTTTTATGAGGAAAAGGCTGGCCCCATTGTGAGTAGAGAAATAACTTCCCTATTTTCTGTAAGTCTAACCGTCCTGAGCCTCCATGTCCATGTTTCCTTATATCTCTCTGCTATCCAAAGGTCACCCACAGTTACATCTCGGAGGTACTTTCCCAGTATCTAGAATATAAGACTGGATCATAATTAGACTGCAGCCCAATGTATCGTGTATATTTTTAAACTGTGTGTGTGTGTGTGTGTGTGTGTGTGTGTGTGCACGTGCATGCATGTGCATGACAGCACATACCATGTGGGGGTCCGAGGACAAGTGTCCGGAGTTGTTCTCTCCCACCTTCACGCCGCTGTCAGAGACGGAACTTGGATCACTTCCAGTTTGTGAACGGGTGCTTTTACTCACTGAGCCATCTCGCAGGCCCCATGCGCATTAATACCTATTAAATTTATAACTTATGCATTATAGGAGCTTTGTTTATGAGCATTGTAACCATTTTCAAGGAAATGGTAATATAATTCCTTTTTTTCCTAATGAAGTTCATGGTAATTTTTTTTAATTAAGCCAGTTTAATAAAGGAACTCATTTATTTCATTTTCACTGGGACATGATGCAATATTAAACCAGAACTAGAATAAGAATATTCCAGAATTAATGTGAATTTATAAGATGAATTTATTTTCTTGCGAAATGCACCGGGTTTTCGATTCTTTTGAATGTGGAGATAATCAACTAAAATTCAAAGATGACCAGGACCTAAAGTAAACTGAATGTGCTGTGTGATTCATTCTGGACCAACAGAAAGCCATTTTAGCTGGGCAGTGGTGGCGCACACCTTTTATCCCAGTGGAGGCAGAGGCAAGCAGATCTCTGTGAGTTCAGGGCCATCCTGATCTGCAAAGTGAGTTCCAGGACTGCCAGGACTACACAAGAAACGCTGTCTTGAAAATCCCACGTGACTGGAAAGACAACTTAGTTTAGTGCACAGACTACTCTGCAGACAGTCCGTGTTCAAGTCCTAGCACCCAGGTGATGGCTCAAGTTCCAGGGGTCTAATGTCCCTTTCTGCCTTCCTCAGACACCAGGCACACAAGTAGTCCACACTCACACATGCAGGCAAAAATCCACACACAAAATGAAATTATTTTAATTAAAAAAGAAAGGAAGCAGGAAAAATGTGTATGCCTTAGACAAGTTACTTAACCTAACGTATCCAAGGGTGTTGTCCCTGGCTGTGCTGCCGTTTGCATGGGGTCTGCTGGTCACAGGTGAGTGTCATTCTCAGGCAGAGCATATCCATAGCAGACAGTGGGTCTCTAAAGAGGCTCCTCAGCATTTCCGATCATTTGCATGAGGTCTACAGTCACAGGTGAGTGTCATCCTCAGGCAGAGCACATCCATAGCGCACAGTGGGTCTCTGACATATCCAAATGTGCTGTCCCTGGCTCTGCTGCCATTTGCATGAGGTCTGCTGTTAACAGGTAGCGTCATCCTCAGGCAGAGCGTATCCATAGTGCACAGTGGGTCTCTAAAGAGGCTCCTCAGCATTTCTGATAATGAACATACATCCTTTTCTAAATGTTTGCATTTAGAAAATCTATTACAACCATTAAAAATAATAATGTTATGAGCAACTTGCCTTTATCAGTTTTTTGCATAACTTTCAGCTTAGCTGTCACGAAAATATTTTTATGTGTGCAAGTGCGTGTGTGATGTGAAGGCCAGAGGTCAACCTCAGGCATTGTTCCTCAGGAATTCTCCACCTTAATTTTGAAGACGGTATGTCTCCCAGGTTTTCTGCTGTCTCCACCTCACTGGTGCTAGGATTGTAGGCACACCATTGTAGGATTGCAGGCACACCAATGTGGGATTGTAGGCACACCAATGTGGGATTGTAGACACACCATTGTAGGCACACCATTGTAGGATTGTAGACACACCATTGTAGGATTGTAGACACACCATTGTAGGGTTGTAGGTACAGCATTGTGGGATTGTAGGCACACCAATGTGGGATTGTAGGCACACCATTGTAGGATTGTAGGCACAGCATTGTGGGGTTGTAGGCACACCAATGTGGGATTGTAGTCACACCATTTGTAGGATTGTAGGCACACCAATGTGGGATTGCAGGCATACCTTTGCACCAAGTTCTGAGGTGCAAGTTAGGTTCTCATGCTTGTGTAGCAAGCACTTACCAGCTGAACCTTTTCCTTGCCCACATGATTGAATGTTCTATGCATTATTTTATCTGTATGCTATTTAATAAAGTTATGGAATGTTAGAGATAGCACCAACTTAGATATGTAAGAATATACCTAGGTGGGTGGGTCTTGGCATCAACCTTTCCACGAAGACGCCATTTATAAAAGAAGCCTGACTGGAGTGTCTGCTATACCTAGGCACTGTCTAAGAGGCTTCTTTCTATGTGATCTCTTCTCTGATGGATGCTGCTTGGTTTTTTTTTTTTTTTTCCTTTTCCTTGACTTTCTTTCCTCAGTCATTTCAGAGGATTTAATGGTAAATCACTTTTTACCCGGCCTCAGATGTTTACGGACTGACATGGAACATCTATCTCCAGAACATGAGGTAAGTGCCTGTGCCTAGCAGCACCAGGTTCACGGGATTCACCTTTTCCTGTACTCACTCTCTTCTCTCTGTGTGAGGCTTATTATGACAACCATGCGTAACACTGCTTAGTCTAGCTTGGCATTATTTTATGAATACATTTACTAATTGTAATGCTGCAGCAAATTCTTTAACATTTTGAGCCTCTATAATTCTCTAAAGTAAGGATAACACAAAAGAATTTAATATGGAGATATCTATGGGATATTTTATCTGTTACATGTAACGATCTTTGACCACTAACTTTCTTCAATTGAGTTCTTTCCCTACCTATCACTTATTTCTAACTCTGTGTCTTCCAGCTCTTTGTACCTGCTCCTGACTTCCACACTGACAGCATGTAGACTTTTTTGCATGCCAGAGCCTTGGCTCAGTCTCTTCCCAGGGTCCCTAACACTCTGTCCTCTTCAGGTTTTTAGAATGGCTTGGACTGTGATTTGTAGCATAGTATTTGACGATGTTAACTGTATCTCACTAGAGTGACTTTTCTTATCAGGTTATTTTAAGTTCCATGATAAAAGAATGTGAACAAAAAGTAGAAAACAAGACTGTCCAAGAGCCTCAAGGGTAAGACATTTATTCTTTCTTAAGACTTCTGGTTAACCTGAATTTCTCTGTCTAAATTTGATATCTGAGGGTATGTTTTATTTTGTGTTGTTGTGTAATCACTTATTTGGAAGAGAAGAAAATTATTCACCAGGCATCCTTTAATCCTAGCACTTGAGAGGCAAAGGCAGGAAGATCTCTGCGTGTTCAATGCCAGGCTAGTCTACATAGTGATGTCAAGGACAGCCAGGGCTACATAGTGAGACCCAATCTCGGAAGGAAGGAAGGAAGGAAGGAAGGAAGGAAGGAAGGAAGGAAGGAAGGAAGGAAGGAAGGAAACTATTCAAGTCAGCTCTTTCTGAGGTGTTGAACCAATCATGAGAAAAACTTAGGGACTTTAAGATTCAAATCTCTACCCTGTCTTTGTACCTTCCCTCTCAATATTATATGCTCCTAGAGATGGGGCGTGTGTGTGTGTGTCTGTGTGTGGGTGTGTGTGGGTGGTTAGTGGGGCACAGGATCAGAGGCGCACACAGGGGACGCTCTGAGGAAGACTTGCAGGAGTCATTACTCTCTCTACCATGTGGTCCTGAACTTGATGACGGGTGCTTCACTCCCCGAGTCATCGCTCCAACCCCCAGCCTAGGAATCTTTAAAGGCCTCCAGAGACGTTTCTGTTGTGCTACTGGAGGACTTATAATTTGTTACAGGAGTTTTCACATGTGGGGATGTTCTAGCCAAACTAATAGAATTCAAAGATTCAATAAATTATGGATTCAATTCAAGTTAGAATGTTGAACATTCAAAAATGGGAAAAATTTATATATGGGTTCATGTACTGTATTTTCAGTGAAGAATTAAGGTTTTGAGCATCTAATCATAAGTAAAGCTCAAGCATAATTTCCTTTGAGGCTGACTGCTGAAATACGCATCTCATTCCATCAATCATGAATTCTCGCACATACAAATAGGCGCATACACCTAAAGCCATACACATAAGTCTTTTGCCTCTGTAATGTATTAGGAACTTTTCTTAACCTCCTATGATTAAAAGAGAGCTTACCCACCCACTCCACTGTTTTAGCATGGCTCTGCCTCCTGCATGCTGGGTTGCCAGTGTATACCACCATGTCCATCTGAAAAATAAATTAATTCTAAAATGAGGCAAGTTGAGCACTTGCACCTTGCCACACATTGACCTTTATTTGTTCATACACATTCCTTTATTTAATCCTCAGTAGGATTTTACAGTAGAAATTGCAAGCTGTGTGTTATAGACAAGGAGACGGAACCTATAAGATCTAAAGCATCTTCATCAAAACCACAAGGCAGTAAGCTGGTTTCCTGTCTGTTGCAGGACGCTTGTTGGGGCACTAAAAAAAAATGTGCTTAATCAGGGTTCTCTTCCTGTTAAGCAGTGTGATAATAAGCCATCTTTCATAGTCATTCAGATTGTGTTTACTTCCTGCACACTAGGCTGCTGTAAAGGAAAGAAGAAATTAATTTGAAGACATTTCGTTGAAGTTAATGCAGCTAGTTGTTCAGAACACAGACACACAGTCCGGAAAGGGAATAGAATTGTTATCACAGTGCAAACCTCACTGGGATTTAATTTGCTCATTTTGGGAATAGGTAATACCCGTGTTCCAGACTGGCTGTAAGAACTGAATGAAGTGGCTGAGCAGTGGTGGCACACACCTTTAATCCCAGTACTTGGGAGGCAGAGCAAATGGACCTCTGTGAGTTCAAGGCCAGTCAACAAAGCAAGTTACAGGGCAGCCAGGGCTACACAGTGAAACCCTGACTTGAAAAACAAAAAACAAAAACAAAAAAAAGATTGAATGAAGCAATAGAGTTAAAAGAAAAAATTGATAAGTCTAGGAGGAGGATAGCTCCTTGCAGCATGATGGCCTGAGTTCAATCCCCAGCACCCTGTTTTTGTGTTTTGTTTGTGTTTTTTAAGGACATGGTAGTACATTCTTATAATTCAAGCTCCAAGGCAGTAGAGATAGGAGAATCCCTTGGGTTTTGTGTCTGCCAGACTAGCCAAATCAGTAAGACCCAGGCCAGTGAGAGATCTTTCTCAAAAGAAGACCAAGCATGCAAGTAAAAGAACAGCATTAACTACTAAGACTTTGAGAATGCTGTCATGTCCCTTTCACTGTGCATCTGTGTAACCCCAGGAGCCCTCCAAAGCAGGCTCCTGGTATAGACAGACAACTTCCCCAGACTTCACAGCAGGAGAGTGGAGCCTAGATTCTGTTCTCAACCATAGATGATCGTAACTGTTGCTGCTGCTTGTCATGTCAAATATCAAATCTCAGATGACACAGGAAATCCCTCTGTACAAATCTTCATTTCCTTTGTAATGTAATGATCTGTTACTAACAGATGAAAACCTGGAGAGCCCCCAAGGTGGCTCAGCAGCTTAAGGCTCCTGCCTCTTAAGTCTGATGACCCCGGTGGTGGAAGGAGAAAACCACAGCTCTCCTGACCTTCACACATGTGCTGTGACCAAAAGTTTTAGTTGCTTTGCATTCATCTTAAATTTTCTTTTCTAGATCAATGTCAATTGCCTCAAGTTTAGTGAGTGAAGACACAAAGACCAAGTTTTTGAACAAAATGGGTCAGCTGACAACCTCAGGTGCCATGCTGGCCAATGTGTTTCAGAGGAAGAAGTAGAAACAGGAAGGGAGCCCCAGCGAACACTAAAGTGAACCTCAAGCAGACTGGCTCCTTGTACTTGAAGCGCTTACCTGTTTATTTCCTGAGCTTATGTTCTTGTGTTATAATTTTATCCTAACCTCCAAAGATATTTGCACTGCTTTTGATTATTACTGTGTATCTGTTGGTTTGGGAATTATAACTGTGGTAACAGAAACTTGATTTAAGAATCTGTACCAAGTCCCTATTCTATGTTCTTATTTTTGAGAATAACTTTTATATATAATATATATATGTATAATGAAGAGGGGTTTTTGGTTTTGTTTTGTTTTGTTTTTATTTTTGGATGGGATACTCGCAAATATCTGTATTATACTCTAAGCTATTACGGTGGTACTTAAAATAATGTAAATTTGAAGTCATTGTTATAAAATAATAAAAGTGGAGATTACTTAAGTATTTAAATTATGAAAGAATAATGCAGACTTTTTATTATTTCTTAACTGACTAGAAAGAGCCACCAGCATTACTCTGTGCCTTTTGGACTTGAGTTTGTGTATTCTGTAGGAATTACATACATTCCTTTCACACAGTATCTGAGGCTGCTGTGGTGAATTTGAATGACAGCTCCTACAATAAGTAGACAATGATGAGACTTAAAACATTTCACATCTCTCTTGAAAATCCTGAAGTGCTGTTTAGTCTCCCAGCATTTAGAGCATACAATTGAATTACCCGAGGAAAAACAGCACTTGAGCATGGAGAGGGGTAGCCAGGGAGAATTTCACAGCGTTTGTACCAGACTGAAGTGCTCAAAAAGAAATGTACTGAGAAGAGCTAATAATTGTTTGTCCCCAAGTTGAAATACACAAGAAAATATAATTTAAGTCTGAACTGTAATACCTACTTCCTGTAACACATTTAAGATGCTTAAACTTTGCAGTTTACCTTTCGTCCTGTCTGAGAAGTACTGAAACCTTTAGGACCTTTGGGGATTGCTCTTTCCCTTCTAAACTGAAAGTGACATTGGGTAAGTTAGTGCTGCTTAGTCACCACTGGTCCCTTAAACTCAGGGGCTGCTCCCATTCGTGTGTTGATGGGCAGCTCACTGGAACTGGATGGTTGTCTACACAGTGACTCAGAGCATAGGGAAGGGATGACTGATTTTAGGGGGTAATGTCAGGCCTTTTTAAAGAATGAATTATTTTGATTAAAAAACTCATTTAAACACAGTTCATGCATATAGATGATTCTCATTTGTTGTATAAATTGGCTTTAATACGCCTGGACTACATTCACTTCCTGGGAAAGCTAGCTTTTCCACACAGTCAAAGCTTATAAAATAATTTGCCACAGGCAAAGCCATTTATTTCTTTTACCTATAGTGAAATTATTGAGTAGTCTTTCTGAACTGTTGGATTCTAGGCATTCCTGAGAAATTGAAAGTGGCTACCTTTCATGTCAAAATGTTGATCTGTTATAAATAAAATGTTTTGCATACTTGTTTTGGTTGCATATTTTGTTTTCATTTTGAAACACTATCCATATAAAATAAAAAATTATTTTTTCATGAAAATAATCTGATATTTTAGAAATCTAATCTCTATAAATTCCCTATTCTAGTTTGCTTTTACTAATAAGGATTGTAGTGATATAAAACTAATACATTTCAGACATAATTCTAAAGAAAATGTTTATACAGCTTTGAGCTATAGTGGAATATATGTCTGTGTGTTAACAGATGAGTAGATACAGAAACCCCAGTAATTGGAGATCGTTCCAAGAATCAGCGCAGATATATGTGACATGGTGTTTATAGCCTAACATTATTCTTCCATGTTCTGTAAGTCATTTTTAGATTGCTTACAATACCTAGTGCAATGTAAATGCTTTGTTGATTATAATATTATTTGGGGAAGGAAATAATTTCTTTTTTAATATTTTATTAGTTCTTTGAGAATTTCATACAATGCGCTTTGATCATGTATTTCCAAAGTCATCCCAGATCCATCCCTCTTTCCCTATTCTCCCTTGTGGGTTTTTGTTTGGTTGATTGGTTGTTTGGTTGGTTAGTTTTTGTTCAGTTGGTTGGCTTTTTGGGTTAGATTTTGTTGGTTGGTTTTTGGTTTGGTTGTTTTTTGTTGGGTTGGTTTGTTGGTTGGTTTTTGTTTGATTTGTTGGGGGTGTGGGGCGTTGTTTGTTGTTTGGTTGTTTTTTTGTTCAGGTAGTTCTAATAAACCCATCAGTCCAGTTGATGCTGCCATACAGTCTTGAATGTGTAGCCTTCCACTGGAGAGTGTTTGACTTACCAGGGACTACAGTTTTAAAGATTATTGTTTAGGGGTTACTACAAGAATAAAAAAATGTAGCTACTTGATTTGGACAGTTTTTATGATAATTTTTCAATTCATAGTTATGAAATACATAAGTAGGGAGAATAGACTAATATATTTCTGTTATAATTTTTATTAATAGATCCATATATTTAAATAATTTTTTTTAGGGGAAAGGGGAGATGATGTGGGATGTCCATCTGTATATGTGTTGCTTTTATTGGCTGATGAATAAAGCTGCCTTGGGCAATGGCTTAGCAGAGTAAAGCCAGGCAGGAAATCCAAACAGATATAGAAAGAGAGTAGGCAGAGTCAAGGAGACACCATGTAGCTGCTTAAGGAGAAAGAAGCCAACCAACCACTGAGAAAACAAGACAGAAATGAGGTAATGCTATGGCCTTGTGGTGATACATAGATTAATAGAAATGGGTTAATTTAAGACATAAGCGCTAACTAGGAATGTGCTTGAGCCATTGGCCAAACAGTGTTGCAGTTAATATAGTTGCTGTGCGGTTATTTGGGTCTGGGTGGCCAGGAACGAAAAAGCAGTCTTCTATATAGAGGGAAGCAGATGGCAAACTTATACAGTATACCTCAAGTTAGACTCCCTTAGTCTTTTAACTGTCTTCTGTATCATTAAGTCTTAACATGATAGGGTGGAGGCGGATAAAGTGCTAACTCCTAACAGATGATAGCATTGATGGTAAGTTCTTCTAGAACACAGGAAATATTTGAATGGTAGGAGCACCTGTCTGTATAGACAAGTTATTGACCTAAGTAGTATTTTCAACTGTTTCTCTCACATGTTTCTTATAGTAATGACAAGTCTTAACACTATCACTGAGTGCCGAGTCTGGCCCAGCCCTCCCTCACCAAGCCTGTTTGGGCAAGCAAGAACAGGTTGACAGGAAGGCTTAAAGAAGGAGTGTTAGAATGGCTGCTTACTTTAGCTTCTGTGAATTGACATTTTGTCTTAAACTAGCAAAAAATTAAGCTTTGGCCATGTGAAAAGGGAAGAGAGAAGAGCCATAGTGCACAGGGCATAAGGTGACATAAACTTGGGAGGCCATAAAAACCAACATGGGTGCGGGGGTGGCTGGCAAGAGTTGCTGAATGAATGGTGGGTAAGGATAGTAGTGAGTTCAGATCTAATCTGTTTTCTGTTTATTAAACCTATGTCTGAGAGTTGTGGGTGAAAGTGTCAAAGAGTAAGCTAGCCACACGAGCATCTCAGAAGAGGTCAGAACTGCACGTGGTCCCTCTTATTTCTGGGATGAGTCACTGTGGAAACAGGATCTAAAGTAACCCTGGGAATCACACTGGAAATCCCAGCAGAGCAAAAACATAGGGAATAATGAGGCAGGAGGGAAAGCAAGACTGGCATCATGTTGCCAGGAAGGGTTTCTCAGCTACCTCCGTGACTACTGTTGGTGGGCAGGTGAAGTCAGTGGTGGAAGGAAACTGCTGGGAACACGAGAGCCATTAACATTGCTGACAGGCTTATGGGATATTTGTACACCGTGTGAAAAATATATTGCTGTGGTTGGCATAATAGAAAGATGAACGGCCAATAGCTAGGCAGGAGGTATAGGCCTGACTTCCGGAAACAGCGTGGGAAGTATGGAGAGATGAACCATGTGACAGAATGTAGATTAAGTTATAAGAGCTAGGGAGACAAGCCTAGGCTGAATTTTCATAATTAATAAGTCTCCGTGTCATTATTTGTGAGCTGGCAGCCCAAAGAAAAATCCCACTGCACAATCTTGCGAGAAATTTTGTTCTGCACAGGAGAGTTGGTACTATGGTGCCCCGAGGCTGAGAATGCAGCAGCAACTAGGAGCAGTACGGATGAGACTTGAAACCCTGGAGAAAGCAGTGAGATTGAGCACACAGGTGGAGGCCCAGCTTCAGGGACAGGAAAGCATGCTAAGAAGGCAGACACTTGCAGGTGACTGTGGTGGGAATTTAGGGGGTTTCCACACAATCCCTTCTGTTTTCTCAGTGAAGTGTGAAGGAAACATTAGATTGCCTGGCCTATAGGAAATATTGGAAGCTTGAGAAAGAATTTTAAGGCAGTCACCGTCAAGAATGGCAGAGTGGTTTTGTGGAAGAGCTGTAGGTCTGCCGAGCAATTTCCAAGGCCCATTTGAAAGTAAGGGTTGTGAATTTTAAAGAAGCTACTTAGCACAATTACTTAAAACAATTAACAAGATCAGCTTGTTCCCAAGAGATGGAGAAGTAAGGCATGACCAAAGCTGATTCCCCGTGTGCAGAACAGGTCATTAAAGTGCTGAGAATTGTGCGGGATGGCTGCAGACTGCAAACTAGACACGGACGGAGTGGGGGCAGGGGGATAGAAACACAAGGTCAGTGCGGTGGAGGCACGCGTCCTGTGGAAGCAGAAATGGAAACCCAACACCACAGCCATTCTGCCTCCACGGAAGCTTGTGAGAACAATTGAAACAGAGGCAACATCCCCAGAATTCACTTAGAATGCAATATGGAAGACAACTAAAAAGAGGTTGTGCAGAAAGGTGAGTTCCCCAAAGACAGGGTGGCTTTCCATGCACCAAGCAGGGGACAGGGAACGATCAGAAATGACCTTACTCTAAAAGATGTTCAGTGACCCTGGATAAGAGCTCGTGTTAATGTACACACACATCTGGAGACAGGTAAACAAGGTTGGGGTAAGCCTACCCCTAATCGTCCTGGAGTTTGATTGTACTTGTGTTTTTTCTTTGTCCTCCCTGGTTCAGGTCTTCTCTTTAATATTTGTGTTCTGAAATATCAACGTTATGTTGCAGCACAAATATGGGTTTTTAAGGGGTATTTTTGATTGTTGTTTGTTTTTAGTTTTGGTTTTGTTTTTTTTTTTGTATGCTATTGCTGAAAATTCTGCCAAATTGCTAAGGTTTTATAAGAAGTGAATATATGGGACTGGAGGTTCAGAGACTAAGAGCATTGGTTGCCCCTCCCAGGGGACCCAGGTTCAATTCCCAGTGCCCACATGGAGGTTCACAAACATCTGTAACTCCAGTTCCAGAGGATCTAACGCCCTCTTCTGGCATTGCCAAACACTGCACACACATGGTACACAGACATACATACAGGCAGAACAATACCCACACTTATAAAATGCAAATAAATCTTTTTTAAAATGAATACATATGCTGGAGAAAGCGTAACAGCCTCTTGCAAAACTTGTTTTTTATAATTTTTTGCTTCTTTAAATCTTCTATTTTCTGAAAGATTTCTAAAGCCTTTTTTTTAAGTTATTATGTTCACTCCAGAAGAGCTTTTGTGTGTTCTTTGATCATTTTTCTTAGAGTTATTGTTTTAGGACTACAAATAATAATAATAATAATAATAAAATTAAAAATACTTCTTTATTTTCCTTGAGGATTTTAATTAGAATTTTTATTTTATTATCTTTTTTTCAGTATTGTTTTGTATTTGTTTGCCATCTTCTATTTCACATTGACTATTTCCTCAAACTGGCCACTCCTAGCTATTTCTTTACATTCAAAAGTGAAATGAGCCAATTGGGACCATCTGTATCTGTTGCCAGGAGACAATTCTTCACAGCTTTCAAGTTCTTAGAGTGCAATTTCCTATAAGCAGAGATGGCTGTCTCTTTTCTAGTCTGCTGCATGGATGCTTTTGGAATAGGTACAGTCTTGAAAGATTTGGTATTGTTCTCCAGAAAGAAGAAAAGGTGGGCTTTCTGCTAAGTATTATAAAGTCTCCTTCCAGGACAGAGGTCAGGCAGGCGCTGTCTGTAGATCTAGACCTGACTTCCCTATGCTTGACTTCCTATTCTGTAAGGCACATGCCCTGCTTTGCCTTATGCTGTGAGGCCTATAATCAGGGAAATGCTTATTGCTACTGTAATGAGGAACAGACTGTATCTTCTCTGTGGCATCCATAAAACCCTCCAACTTGTCAGCATTCAAATAAAACAACCCTTAGATCCTCTGCAGTCCTGTTAGTGGCCAGGCAACAACCCCTTAGATCCTCTGCAGTCCTGTTAGTGGCCAGGCAACAACCCCTTAGATCCTCTGCAGTCCTGTTAGTGGCCAGGCTTACTATCATCTTGCAAGCTCCATTGACGTTGAAGTCCAAGAAAAATGTCTCAGGAGATGTGAACTTGGAGCCATTTCAATCCACCTGAGAACCCTGATGGTTCCTAGGGGAGTTAATATGATCTGCTTCTAACTCTACTTACTGCCTACTCAGAAACAAAACCATATTATCCATGCCTCCATTCCAGAGCTCAGAGTGAATATTAGTCAATGAGGAATTGTTGTTTACATCAAAGACAATAAACCAAGTACTAGAGAAAGAAAAGAATTTAAGCAAATTTATAGAACAGCACACTATCAGAATTACTACATAACGGTGTTTCTCAACCTTCCTAATGCTGCAACCCTTTAAAAAGTTCCTCATGTTGTGGTGACCCCCAACCATAAAGTTATTTTCCTTGCTACTTAATAACTGTAATTATTCTATTGTATAAATTGTAACATAGATGACTGCAACTCCTATGAAAGTGTCATTCGACCTCAAGAGTGCCACAGTCTACAGACAGAAACACTGACATAGAAGGTTCATATAGCAAGAGTGCCACAGCCTACAGACAGAAACACTGACATAGAAGGTTCATATAGCAAGTTGCATAGTAGTGGAGAGTGCACACTAGCTGGAAGGCCAAAGAATAACATGCAGACTGAGGTGCAATTTAAAAGACACTGAAACAAAAGAGAAAGGATGAGGGTCATGGAGCAGAAAGAGAAAAGAGGATAAACTGTTTCACAAGAGAAGTGCAGAGAACAGGACAGGTACAAGAATGTTCGTGTACACTACAGCTGATGATCCTACTCCAAAGTCAACAGGAAGTCTAGCAGTGACGTAGCGGACAGCGAAGGAAGGACTTCTGTAGAAAGGTGAAAGAAAGTAACTGCCTTGAGAATTCTCCAGTCAGCAAATCCCTAAAGTGAAGGCAAGGAGTGGTCTGCTCAGTGGTCAGCCACCGGCCTAGCACGTAGTAGATCTCTGCAGGAAAGAGCAAAACTGGAGGGGAATTAAGAAAAATGAAAACCAAAACAAACCACAGACTCGTCCAAACAAAACCAACGTCACTGCTAAGTGCAATGCCGTGTGAAAGGATGGATGAGCTCAACGGGGTCTCGCATGACTTTAAACACCTGCCCAACAGAAGCTACACATAAAGTCCGGTGAGATGGAATATGAGTTAGTGTGTTAAAGCTTCTGGGTGATCAGGTCAGGTGGCCAGGACTCAGAAGGCAGAAGCAGGTGAGATCGGTGAAGTCAAAGCCAACCTGGTCTATGTAGTAAGTCGCAGACCAGTAATGGCCACATAGTGAGACCCTGTCTCAAACCAAAAATCAAGAACACTACTATGCCTCAGACTGAAAGAAGTCAAAGGTTCTAGTGCAAAGAACATGGAGCTTATAGAGGGGAGAAGCAGAACATAATAGTGTTTTACATAATGATAAAACGCTCAACTTGTCTTCTACTTAACAGCTTCAGAACCTACTGAGACAAAAACCGAAGTAAGAGAATATATCACTCCATTGGAGGACTTAATGATTTTTAACCCACTTCTCTCAGAAGCTGCTGGAAAACAGTTTAACAGTCCTGGTGGTTTGAAAGAAAGTGGCCCCCAAAGGGAATGGCACTATTAGGAGGTATGGCCTTGGAGGAAATATGTCACTGTGGAGGCAGGCTTTGAAGTCTTATCTATGCTCAAGTCACTCCCAGTGAGACAGTCCACTTCCTGTTGCCTTCTCAAAATTTAGCCAGCACTATGTCAGCCTGCATGCAGAAATGTTCTGCCGTGATGATAATAGACTACCCCTCTGAACTCTGAGCTGTCATATCAATTGAATGCTTTTCCTTTTTTTTTTTTTTTTCTTTTTTGGTTTTTTGAGACAGGGTTTCTCTGTGTAGAAGCCTGTCCTGGCACTAACTCTTGTAGACCAGGCTGGCCTTGAACTTCTGAGTGCTGGGATTAAAGGCATGCGCCACCACCACCCAGCATGTTTTCCTTTCTAAGAGTTAGCATGGTCATGGTGTCTCTTCACAGCAAAAAAAACCCTAAGACAAAGGTCAATAATGACCTAAAACATGTGAACAACAGTTATAAATTTGACATCTTATAAAACTGTAAGAACTGTAAGAACAATGTTGTCAATTGCACATGAAACATTTACCAAAGCTGAGTACTGGCTGGACCACTAAGGAAACTCTCCACAAATTTCAAAGAACTGAAATTTCACTGAATATTTTCTCTGATCACAAAGGGATTAAGCTAATAAGAAATAAGAGGCTAAGGAAGAAAGAACAATAGGAACAAGAAAATACTTTTATTAAATAATAAAAATGCAATACATCAAAGCTTAGCAGTTAGAGCGAACACCATAGTGTAATAAAATATGCATGTAGTTTTTAATATATAGGTAAAAAGATCTGAATGGCTCAAAACCACTTGTTACTTTAAGGCATTTGAGAAAGAGATGCAGTTAGTTAATGGACCAGGAAACCAAAGCACACAGTAGAGATTAACAAAGTTAGAAACTGGTAATTTGTCAGAATTAATAAAATTGATTAAACCTCAGAAAGGCACCAAAACAGGGAAGGCATCAGTTATGAATATTAGAAATGAAATATTTCTATAAACCTTAAAATTTGATGTGAAATATTATGAACGACTTCATGGTAATAAATAAGAAGGTTTGGTGCAGGAGAGTTGTCTGTATTCTACCAATCATGTTTTAAATAAACGCTGATTGGCCAGGCAGGAGGTGTAGGTGGGAAAACCAGACAGGAAGTGGAAATGATGCATTGAGAGCAGGAGAATTCTGGGGAGGAGGAAGTTGATTCCTCCCACTCCTGCCCAGATCACCGAAGCAGCAGGATGTGAGCTGCCCCACTAAAAAAGGTACTGAGCCACATGGCTAAAATAGATCAGAAAAATGGGTTAATCAAGATGTTACATTACATTAGCTAGCTTGAGCTAGCTAATAAGTAGCCTGACCTAACAGGCCAATCAGCATTATAACTTATAGAGATCTCAGTGTGATTTTTCTCTGGGACTAAACAGCTGGGGGAACAGGGCAGAACAGGAAAACCCCCAACAAACAGGCCCCCTCATGTTACAAAGGTTTATGTGGAAAAGACGTAAAAAAGCTTTTTTAAAACCCTTATTGAAACCAACACAGAGAAATAGAAATTTTAAATATTTATCTATTTAAAAATGTATCTATTTAAAAAATTTATTTAAAACTGGGACTCTTGGGGCCGGAGAAATGGCTCAGGGGGTAAGATCACTGGCTGTTCTTCCAGAGGTCCTGAGCTCAGTTCCCAGAAGTCACATGGCAGCTCACATCTGTCTGCAACTCTATTTCTGGGGGATCTGATACCCTCACACAGACATATATGCAGGCAAATACCAATGCACATAAAATAAGTTAGAAAAAAAACTGGACTCTTATTTTCAAACCACACCACAAAAAAATGTGTAATAAATAAATAAACCACCACTACTGTTCAGAAGGCTTTATTGGTGAATACTACCAGCTATATGAGAGATGAAACGTATCTGTGTACCTCTGGCTGTCCTGGAACTTCCTCTGCAGACCATGCTGGCTTCAAACTCATGGAGAGCTGCCTGCCTCTGCCTCCCTGAGTGCTGGGATTAAAAGCGTGTGCAACCACCACCCAGCTGAAAAGTATCATTCTTAAAATCCTTTTCAAACATTACTCATTTCACAACCATAAGTCGTCAAAACCCAGATATCCACACCTAAGAAGAACCAGCTGGGAAAGGAGAACAGCAGTTGATGTCTAGTGCATAGATGTTTAGCTCTTGGGCTAGGTAGCCTCCTACCAGGCAGCACATCGCCCTGGCAGCATGGGCCAGGGTAAACCGACTTTGCTGTGTTGAGCTCATTCAAGAGATTCAGTGTCAATTTCATTCTGAAAATCACAATTTCAACAGAATATACATGGTTTCAACAGAGGCTGCAAAAATACTTAATAAAATTAAAAATCTATGAAAAAAACCTCAGCAAACCAAACAGACCTTTTCCTTATTTCAATCAAGATTATCTCCCAAACATCTGTAGTAAGTGCCATACCCACAGGGCAAATGTGGAGATCAGGAGGGAATTAAGGGGCTAGGGCGGTTGCTCAGTTAATATTTGTTTGCCTTTGGAAACCCTAGTTCAATTCCCCAGGACTCACACAGAAAGAGTTGGACCTGATAATGTGTGCGTGTAGGTAGAGATAGGTGGATTTCTGGGACTCACTGTACAGGCAGGTCTCGAAACGACACCTGAGTGTTCTCTGGCCTCGCAATCACACCTTGTACACATGAACTGGCACATGCATTTCCACACAAAGGCTTTAGTGTGCGTCATGATCGTCCTTATGCTCACGATCCTGGTTAGTGCAGTCAGCATTCACACACAGCACAATTATATACATTATTAATCTCATAAATGGACCAGGTGATGGTGGTGCATGCCTTTAATCCAAGAATTTGGGTGACAGAGGCAGGTGGATCGCTGACTTTAAGGCCAACCTGGTCTACAGAATAAGTTCCAGGACATGCAGGGCTACACAGAGAAACCCTGTCTTGAAAAACAAAAATAAAACAAGAAAGAATCTCATAAACATCTCAGACACGTGGAATTAATAACAAAATAATAAATCTAAACAAATTTGGTAGATGAAAAGTCAATACCAAAACATCAGTTGTATTTCTGTATAACACCAATAAACTAGCAAAATAATAACACTATTATTTAGTATATCTTTTGTTTATTTTTTTTTGAGTTAGTGTCTCAATAGATAGCCAAGGTTGGACTCATACTTACAATCCTCCAAAGTCAATCTCCCAAGTGATGGGATTGCAGGAACGTGCCTCCCTTAAAAATATAGAAAAATCTAATAAAAGATGAATAAAATTTTGCTCAGAAAGTTTCAAGGTATTGAGATAATTTCAGAGCATAAATTGATGGAATTATGCTCGTGTCTTAGGGGATTGATTCCATGTTGTCTATTTATGATTTGTGTATTACAATCCAGTCCCAAAGCCCCAAGGGTTCTTGTGGAAACTCACAAAATGTTTCAAAATACATTTGGAAGTTCAAACGACCAAGAAGAATAAAAACTATTTTGAAAAGCAAAGCTGAATTCCTAATGATGCCAAGTGGTAAGATTACTCAGACAGTTGTTGTAAAAAAAAAAATCCAGAAATAGGCCTACATATAAGGGGACCTCTGGCTAATACAGCCAGTAGTCCTAAACAGTTTGTTCCTTTCATTCCTACCACATCACGGGATACCCAGATTGGAAGAAAATAACTCTGGTGGGTTACAGAGGTAGATTTCAAAAGGAACGCAGTAAAGTTTCTAAAATTAATAAGGGTGAATATCTTGAATTAGGTCTAAAACTTTCTAAAGTAACCCAGGGTCTTAGTTTGGTTTTTAATTGCTGTGAAGAGAAACCCTGACCAGAGCAACTCCTATAAAAGAAAACATTTAATTATGTCTGGTTTACAGTTCAGAGGTTTAGTTCATTGTCATCCTGTTGAAAGCATGGCAGCGTGCAGGCAGACATGGAGCTGGGGAAGAGGCTAAGAGTTCTACATCTGTAATTGCAGGCAGCAGGAAGAGAAAGGGACACTGGACATGAGTTGAGCTTCTGAAACCTCAGAGCCCACCCCTGCACAGTGACACACTTCCTCCAACAAGGCCACACCTCCCAATAATACCATTCCTTATGGTCTTTTGGGGGCTGGTTTCATTCAAACCACTGCACCCAAGAACTGAACAAGAAGAAAAAAAGATTGATAAATTGGAGAAATTATCCTCAAAAAAAATACTAGTGAAAGATTTAAAAGCAAATGCACAGAACATGACAATGTATTTGTACTATATATAATCAACCAAGGATTTGTATCAACTGTATATAGAGAAGTCTTACAAATCCATAATGAAGACCAGACACTAAAGAAAAGAGGAGGATGAGGCTTCAATTAACAACTTACAGAAGGAAATATCCAGATGATCCCCAAATAAACAAAAGATCAACACATCATTAAAACGATACATCCACTGTAACTGTTGGTTTTTATTTTTTACTCTTTGGTTTTGTGAGGGGCCCCACCATCCAGCTCCCAGATAAAGCACAGAGGCTTTATGCTGGATCTTGGCTTATTTCTAGCTTTCTTTTTTCAACTTAAATTATTCCAATTATCTTTTGCCTCTGGACTTTTACCATTTTCTAATTCTGTATACCTTTCTTTACTTCTTACTCTGTGGCTTGCTGTGTAGCTAGGTGGCTGGCCCCTGATGTGCTCCTGTCCTCCTTTTCTTGCTTCTTGATCATCTCTTCCAAGATTTCTTTTCCTATTTATTCTCTCTGCCTACCAGCCTCGCCAATCCTTTCTCTTGTCTGGCTATTGGCTATTCAGCTTCTTATTAGACCAATCAAGTGTTTTAGACAGGCAAAGTAACACAGTCACACAGAGTTAAACAAATGCAGCATAAAAGAATACAACACATCTTTGCTTCATTAAATGTTCCACAGCACAAACAAATGGAACTAACTTTAACTAATATTATACAACAATCCCCAAATGACAGGAAGTAAAACACTGAACACCTACACAAGAGCAAAAATTAAACAGTGTTGTCAGAAAGTGGCAGTATATGCAGCCCCGCATGCATGTCTGAAGGGATGAAACTTGGACCGTTCTGGAGAACCAGCAGTACCTATTAAAACTGAACCTATGTACCCATGGAACTTCACAACAACATAATCCTTGAGGGCCTAAATTAATATTAACCCTGGTAGCCACATATTATGAATGTAAGTATTATATTCATACAGTGCAACATTGTTCAGTAATAACACAGATGAATCTCTCAAATATATTGAACAAAAGGCATACTAAAAATAATACTTAATTATAGACTCTGTTTAAATCAAGTTCAAAGGCAAACACAAATTAATGATACAATTTTAAATCTAATCCTGCCAGGCACAGTGGCACACAACTGTGATCCCAGCAGTCAAGATGCTAGCTAAGAATGATTGTATGTTTGGGCCTGCCTCGGCTACACAGTGTCTCAAAACAAAACAAAAAGAGAATGGAAGAGTGAGCATAGATCAACTTAAAAGTCCACCAGATCAAATGGTATAGTTCTACTTTTTGTAGACAGGACTTATTGTTAATCTGATATTTGATGTCTTTCTATGAAAACTTAAGGTCCCTTCCCAAGATTAAAACAAAAGAACATGAATGTTTGAAGTTCTGGCAGTAGTCATATTATGATTTGCATGCTATCTGTATGTGGATTTTATTTTCTGATAATCCATTAAGCTGTTGACATGTTAGATGTTAATAAAAGTCTCATCTTCCTTGGGCAGGAATGATGGCTCATTGGGTGAAGGCACTTGCCACCATGCCTGATAACCTCAGTTATCAGTTATGACTCAGACAAAGGGAGAGGGAAAGAGTCAATTCATGAAGATTACCCTTTGACCTTTACATGCATGTTGTCGTATGTATGGAAACACAAAAACACAAAGAGAGAAAGAGATAGAGACATAAAGAGGAAGAACAGAGAGAGGAGAGAGAATAATTGTGAAAAACAAAATATTCATCCATAGGGCTCAGGAGTTGACTTAGTGGGTAAGACCACTTTCAGTCTAAGTATGAGGACCTGTGTTCAAATCCTCCATACCTGGGCAAGAAGCAGACGTGAGCACTACCTGCCGCACAGCTGTGTGGGCCGAGGGGCTTTCTGCTAGGCCAGCTCTAGGTTCTGTGAGAGACCCTGTCTCAAGCAAATAAGGCACAGGGTGATAGGCAAGTCACCTTCCTTGCCCTTCGTTGACACCTATGGGCATGTGGACGTACATCACACATGCGTGCCAATGTGAGCGTGTGCACATGCACGCGTACACCCCACACACACACACACCAGGCTAAATAGGAACGTACTGAGGCCAGTCTAAGCCTGATCAGCTAGGGTACCCGGCCTTCTGTTAGAGGATCGACAGCCACCTCCAAATATGGCATGGTTAAAAGCAGGGTTGAGGGGGGAGAGGACATGCCATTCATATCCCGGCTTCTACTGAAAACTACTAAGTTTATCACAAAATATCCAAAAAGTGTGAAAAGATGACTACTTACAACATAGAAACCCATTTATTTCAACCTCTTTCATACTGCTCAATAGTTCCTGTTATGCTGGGGTGTATGGCAAGACATTGATTGCATCTTGATTTTTTTTCCTGAATCAATACTGATAAACTGATGAGTTATGTTATAAGAGTATTTTAAATAGAAAGTTTACATTGTAGGTAGTAAACAACTTACAGCGTGCACTTTCTTTAGTTCTATGCCCGATAGTTGCAGCTATTTTAATGTTACCACGTAAAAAAGATTCATAAAGCAATTGCTGCTGTTTGTCCCCAACACTGACAAACAGTTAAAGGTGGTTCCTGTTCCCTAGGGATTAGATGAAGACCTGTTCAAATGAAACTTAATAGCTGCAGGCTATCCACAGAACCAAAGTAATACGTGCATTTTCTTTACCTTTTGGTTCTGAAAACTCGAGGCAACGCACAATCGGGGCTTTCCAAGGAGCTGAGCACTTTTCCGTAAGTCCTGTCGTTATCAGCTGTGTGGCCCATCGGCACCCTCCCTTGTCTCCCCGCTACCAATGAAAACATTCAGTTCTTAAAATCAGAAATATTTAATGTTGATACAAAGAAATGTTTGTCAAATACATTATACATGGCTTTCAGATAACCCAAATTTAATTGTGTGTGTACTTACAAACTTACGTCTTTTAAAAAGTTCTCTACTTATGTGTAGGTGTGGGGAGGGCTGTGTTTGTAATTGCAGGTGCCTGTGGAGGTCAGAAGAGAGGCTTGGATCCCCTGGAGCTAGAGTTACAGGTGGTTATGAGTTGCCTGACATAGGCACTGGGGAACAGACCCTGGGTCCTCTGCGAGAGCAGTGAATGCTGTCAATCTCTGAGTCATCACTCCGGCCTCTAAGCTAGATCCTTTAAACCAAGAATAGCATTTGAAGTGGTTTCTGTAA
This sequence comes from Myodes glareolus, assembly GCF_982192425.1. Lineage (NCBI taxonomy): Eukaryota > Metazoa > Chordata > Mammalia > Rodentia > Cricetidae > Myodes > Myodes glareolus. Next base: position 113,241,167 of record NC_142030.1, read on the forward strand.
GTGACACTTACAAAAATTATACTGCCTTGCTATAATTTTGTGTGTCCTTGAGAGTGTTTAGGAAAGAATTAGAAATAAATAGGTTCATGTTTCTTGTAACAACGCCGTGTACATACGAGCCAGGTATGATGGCACACACCTTCAGTCCCAGCACTCAGGAGGCAAAGGCAGGAAGATCTCTATGAGTTTGAAGCCAGCATGGTCTACATAGTAAGTTCCACCCCAACCAGAGCTACACAGTGAGACCCTGCCTCAGAAAGGAAAAGTAAAAGCTGAGATTCGCACACTGATTCGGATGAACCATATGAACAAACAATGTTCTACATTAATGAATATAAAATATTTGAGGAGGGGGTGATTATCTGCCGGCTAGGCAGGCCAGAAGGTCCCCTCAAGGGAGTGCAGGGCACCTTCAGCTTCTGCTGCACGGTCTTCTGGGTGCCACTCGACCCTGCCCTCCCCCCACGGCCGCCCTTTTGTCTGCTGGGTCCTTGGACTACCAGGCATCCCTATTTCTGTGCTGAGGAGTTCCATCCAGACAGAACCTTCATCTGGCGATGAATGGAGATAGAGACAGAGATCCACATTGGAGCACTGGACTGAGCTCCCAAGGTCCAAATGAGGAGCAGAAGGAGGGAGAACAAGAGCAAGGAAGTCAGGACTGTGAGGGGTGCGTCCACCCACTGAGATGGTGGGACTGATCTAATGGGAGCTCACCAAGGCCAGCTGGACTGGGACTGATGGAGCATGTGATCAAAATGGACACTCTGAATGTGGCTGTCAATGAGGGCTGACTGAGAAGCCAAGGACAATGGTACTGGGTTTTGATTCTACTGCTTGGACTGGCTTTGTGGGAGCCTGGTTTGTTTGGATGCTCACCTTCCTAGACCTGGATGGAGGGGGGAGGACCTTGGACTTCCCACGGGGCAGGGAACCCTGACTGTTCTTAGGACTGGAGAGGGAGGGGGGGTGGGAGGAAAACGGGAGGTGGGGAGGAGGTGGAAATTTTTAATAAATAAATAAACAAAAAGGATAAAAAGAAGAATGCAAAAAAATATTTGAGGAGCAGTTTTGTACAGATCAAAATAAATTCTTTAAAGCAATTTCATTCTTAGAACCATGTCGGTAGATGCAGCATGTTAATGTGGGCTTTCTGCTTTTCAAACACGCTTCCAAAACTAGCACACTCACCTCTGGGGCTTTCCAAGCAGAAGTTTTCAGTCCCTTAATCTTATTTGAAAATAGAAGAGGGCAAGGCTGGAAACGCGCCAGGAGCAAGCCTTGGTATTTCTGCAGTGCCACAGTGAAAAGTACCTTCTTCCACTGTCAGTTCCCTTTCTCAGAACCAGTCTTATCCAGTCCCCAACCACGGCTCCGTCCACATCCAAGACAGTGCAGGTTAGAAGGCTCCGTAGGGCTTCCCTTGCACCTGTGGCTGTCCTTACACTTCTTAGGATTTAACTCCATGAACCAAGTTCACACTGCTGTCATGGAAACATGCAAAAGGAGGTGTGTGTGTGTGTGTGATCTTCAAACCCATCATTTGGTTGCCAGTGGCAGCAATGTGCTCTTAGCCAGTCTCGCTGCATGCAAGACCCTATCTTGGAAGCGACAGGGGCTTGGGGAGGGGCAGACACAAAGGCATATACCTTTTCTTTTCTTTTTTAGGAGTAAAGACAAGACAGGGAGGAGAGGCCTAAGGAATCCCTAGAGGAGTCTGGGAAAGAGCACTTTTCCTGTTCTCTCAGTGGCCTACAAATTGGATGAGGACCAACTCTGAAGGGACACCAAAGCCCCAACTCCAAAGAGTCAACATTCCCTAACAGAAGGGGAGTCTAGCCTGCTGTACCTCGAAAACTGACTAATAGTGGGGAAGAAAGGAGCAGAAGGGGTTTCTAGACTCCCGGTGAGCCTCAGAAATGGACTAACAGTGGCGAAAAAGGGGCAGAGTGGAGAGCACACAAAGGGTTGGAAGTTAATTTCTTTTTGTAATTTTCTTCTATTAAAAACCATTTTTAAAGCCAGGCGATGGTGGCGCACACTTTTAATTCCAGCACTCAGGAGGCAGAGGCAGGTGAATTCCTGTGAGTTTGAGGCCAACCTGGTCTACAAGAGTTCCAGGACAGCTAGGACTGTTACACAGGGAAAACCTGTCTCAAAAAACAAACAACAACAACAAAACCAAACCATTTTTAAGTGCCTTTTCATTTGACCACTATGGGAAAGGGGAGGAGGCCGCTGGAGTCTTCCCACATTACCCCATCTCTGACCTGAGATCTGAAGAGAGACGTTTACTCAATACAAGTGATGAGTCAGGTCTTCAGATCTCAGTTCTATAAGGGTCCTTGACCCTAACAACCTGGAAACCCCAAAGTCTTGATGATAAACTACAGTTCCTGGAACTCTTGGTGTTTGGGTGGGGGAAGAATGGGTGTCAATCTTTTGTCCCCTTTTCTTGAATTGAGGTAGATGGGAACATATGTGTGGGAACAGATGACACAGGAGATGGTGGCTCGCACCTTTTTAATCCCAGCACTCAAGAAGTAGGGGCAAGGAGATCTCTGTACATTTGAGCCCTGCCTAGACTACACATGGAGTTCCAGGATAACCAGGACTACATCGTGAGACTGCTGTAAGATGTCGTTCTGTATGATGGGGATATGTGTTGCTCTCATTGGCTGATAAATTAATCTACTTTGGCCTATGGCAAGGCAGGATAGAGCTAGGCAGGAAAGCCAAACTGAATACAGGAAGAAGGAGGGCAGAGTTAGAAGACACCAACCAGCTACCCAAGGAACAACAGACTGGTAACACCAGCTGTTACAGCACAGCTATGTGACAATATTAGATTAATAAAAATGGGTTAATTTGAATGTAAGAGGTGGCTAGTAATGAGCCTGAGACATTGCCAAAACTTTTATAAATAATATTAAGCCTCTGAGTGATTGTTTTGGAAGCAGCTGCAGGACCAGGTTGGACAGAAAAGCCTCGGTTTATTTTTAGACACTGTGTTTAAAAATAGAGATTGTAAGGGCTAGGAGATGGCTCAGCAGTTAAGGGGGCTCACTGGTCTTGTCGAGTGGCCTGGTTATGGGTTCTCAGCACCCACGAGGCTGCTCACAACCACCTGTAATTCCAGTTCCAGGGGATCCAGCACCATCTTCTGAACTCCATGGGTACTTGAACACGTTACACATAAAACTTAGCAAGCATATACACATATTTATAAATAAGGTAAAATCCAAACCACGCTGAGAATGTTGGTTCTTGATCCTCCTGATTTGGGAGGTACGGCGTACTCTCCTCTTACTCAGCCGTAGCTAAACCAGAGCTTGCTCAAAGCTGGAAGCAAGCTGGGAACCAGGAGCACACTGCAGTGTGCTGTGTTCCTAAGCTATGGCATCTGGCGCTTGCCTGGATTATTCCCGACTCGTGGATTCATCGTGGTGTGTTGCAAACTATTGGTGTACACTGCAAAGATGTGTCTCTGTCTAAGGTGCCGTCTGCTTGGCAATAAGAGCTAAATGGCCAATAACAAGGCAAGAGAGGATAGGTGGGATTTCAGGGGGAAGAGAGGAAGAGGAGGAAGAATCCAGGCTCACAGATTTCGCCAGAGATTCTGAAGAAGTAGGACATACAGTACAGAACCATGCGGCAGTATGTAGGTTAATAGAGGCAGGTTGAGTCATAAAAGCTAGTTGGAAATAAGTCTAAGTTAAGGCCAAGCTTTCATAATTAATATTAAGTCTCCATGTCATTACTACAGAACCGGCAGTCCCACAAAGGACAGGCTGACAAGAAAGCCTGCTGCGTTCGTGTAACCACATCATCAGTCACGGAGCATGTGCACTTTGAAAACATCAAAATTAAAGTGATGACTTTCTTTTCTCCCCTGTGCAACTCACCTGATATAAAAAACTCACTTCCTAGTGAGGCAGTTCTGCCATTTCTTGCCCAGGGACCACAGATTGTCGGCTGCAGAACGCTTCTCGAAGCTGCTGTGGTGAAGACACCAGATGTATTCCGCTCCGCTCTCGCTGCCGTTTGTCTCTCAGAAGCTCCTTCCCTAGGAAATGGAATCACAGCTGTGGTTGTTGACAAAGGTAGATGAATTGTTCTGTAAGTCGTGTCTCTTACATTCCATGTGGACAATCCTTCCAAAAAAGGAAAGTTTTTAAAATATTACCAAAGATGATAAAGCACAATATTGCCAAACAATATTCTCTACTGATATTCATGTTTTTTCTGTGTGTGGTTTTATCAGAATGCTATAGTAAATAATTTAGTGCCCTCCCTCTCTGTGTTAAAATGTTAAATTCCTAGACATGGAATTGCTTCACCAAATAATTTTTTTTATTTTTTTAGGCAATACACACAGATTAATTTCCAGAAAACATAAAAACAACTGGGCAGTAAACCAACCAGGCTGTACAGCAGGGAATTTAAAAGTCAAACAAGCATTGTGAGGAGACAGAAGGGTGCCTAGGACTTGCTGGCCAGTCAGTCTTGCAGAATTGGTGAGGTCCTGGTTCAGTGAGAGTTCATAAAAAACATGAGATGGAGAAGTAATTAAGGAAGACACTCAACATTGACCTCTGGCCTCCAACATGCGCACAGACACACAGGCACTCATGAATACACATGTGCACACACATACAATTAAACAATGATATGCATAAAGTAGGCTAACGATGGGGGGCAAAATGGACTCCTTAAAAAATAACCCAAAGGTTATTCTCTGGGGAAGGGTTTTGTATCCTGAAAATTTCCCCTTTTCTCTTCTGTTTTAAAATGATATCAAATCATTCTACTGTAGTATCATTTAACACACAATTTGTTTTGCTATTCATAAAATAAAGTATTGTTTTAAAGTAACCAAAAGGAATTTTAAAATAAAAAGGGAATAAATATATAACAAATAGAAAACAGTCAGCATTCTCACACAGCATCTATGGCGATCTCAAATGTGCATGGCGGAAGTGCTCCAATAAGGAGGTGCTGATGGTCAACACAGCGTATGTACTGCCATCTTCGGCAGCTTAAATGTAGCAGAATCAGGTATGCTGTTTAAATACTATTCATGAGAAAGGCGTCACAGCTACTCATAAATGTAAAGTCGACCAGAATGTGAAATTTTACCTTGAATCAAGGAAGGGCATGTAGTAATGATAAAAGGTCAGTTTACCAAGATGTAATTCTAAATCTCTATGTCCTGATGAATCAAGGAAGGACATGTAGTAATGATAAAAGTTCAGTTTATCAAGACGGAATCCTAAATTTCTATACGCTAAAGAGCTTCAAGGGCCTGAAAAGCTGACAGAACTGTAAGGAATAATAGACAAACCTTGTCTTCCTTGTTAGAACTGTCCACAGTTTTCTCAGAAGTAGACAGAAAGTCATTAAGATGGTGGGCGAAAAGCTGGCAGAGATGATTCTGGCACCCAAGGAATTGAAAACAGTGTTTCTATTGACTGGAGACAAGGATCTTCCTCTCACTGTTACAACATGGGCAGAGGTGTACCAGTGTAGCCAACTCTGAACTGGAATTTGGAGGAACACAAACCCGGAAAGCTGCAATAAGAAGCCACAAACAAAACGGGATCGCTGCATCCCACATCCCAGACATTAAACTAGTTCTGTATTAGAGGCAGTGACTTGGCGGTTCTGACAAAGGGCTTCGTCAAGCATGGTGCCAAGTGTCTACCTGAGAAGCTTGCTCAGGGTGTGGCAGAGGGGGTGAAGGTCAGAGATGGGTGCGGTGACCTCGAGGAGAGCCAAGAGGAAGCTGCTGCTGGAGGCAGCCAGGATGCCAGGATGAGGGAAAGACTAGAGTTGTGTGAAGGGTTGGAGAGGGATGGGGGCGTAGACACTAGATTGTGTAGATTCTTTAATTGTAGTTAAGGAAACCCCAACAGGGATGCACCTTCTGAAGGCTGGCAGGAAGGCACGGTCCAAAGAAGGTAAACCTTGGTGGGGCTGTCTAGGGCCTGCCCGCGGGAGGCTGCACCCCGAGAGCTCAGTGCCTGGGGACTGCAGGGCTGCGCATAGCGCAGGTCTGGAACGCGCGTGGAATGTCAAAGCCACCGGTGCTCCGCACGCCAGCAGCCCACGCTCCGGCACCCCCTGGCGGACTCGGGCGGCGACGCGGGGGCAAGTGCGGGGCGGGGCCGGGCGCGCGGGGCGGGACCAGGCGGGTGGAGGGCGGTGACGCCCGGGGGCCACAGAGGCCGTGCGCCCAGCTGGCCCGCACCGCGCCATGGCCTCGCGCGCCCGGCGGCGCCGCCCGCTGTCAGTGCTGCTGCAGGCGCTCGGCTTGTTGCTTGTCCCGCTGCAGGTAAGGACCCGCGCCACCGTCGCCCGCCACCCCACCCCCCGCCAAGGTCCAGTTCTTCTGGCACAACCGCCCCACAAGCACTCGCCGAGACTGGGGGTTCCGGGGAGGGGGTGAGCAGGTGTGGAGACCCCAACTGGAGCGTGGAGCGAGGGAAAGACAACTGGAGGGATGCTGGAACTTGGAAGGAAGAGGTTTACGGAATCCCGACTCAGACAGGGGATCTGCAGAGCGCGGAGCTCTGATGGTTCTGATGGTTCTCACGGTGCAGCTGGTAGGTACCTCCTGCCTGTAGCTAACGTGACTCTCAAGGAGAACCTGTCTACAGACCTTGTTAGTGACCCTTTCCTAAAGACTACTCCCCTGGGGGTCTCCTTTCAATCCGTGTGAATCCCCGGGAGCGGGGAGTGCCTGTCTTGGCTTTCACACTTTCCTCTGTCTTAGTTTTCCCTCCATCTCTCCTGGGAGGAAGGAGAGGTGGAGGAGGGGTATCCTGAATGTTCAGGAAGGTAGAATTTGAAAGTTTCTTCGGCAAAGGTGACAAGCTTTTCTTTTCATGTCTTCCTTTTCTTCCCTCCTCCCCATGAACAGCTCACGAATCGACAGGAATTGCTTGTGCTTAGAAACCTTTGACCATGTTAGGATGAAATATGTCTTTGCAATGGTTGAAAGTAGGGTAGTGGTGCGCCTTGAGCCATTATTGATGCCAGGAACAAGCCTCGCAATCCTTGCTTCCTCCTGGCATGGGTCTGGGGCCCAGTGGCAATGGAAATATGAGATCACAGTAATACGCAGTACTCAGAAGCTGGGGTCTTTCTGGAGCTCTGCAGACACCATCAGCAGCCTAGAGGAGGAGGCAAAAGTCGGTTGTGGAGAACCCCCTCCTTGCAACCAAATCCCCACGCAGGAAGAGCTCCCAAATCCCTGAACCCCCTCTGGTCCATCCTGTACCCCGCGCCGCGCTAAGGAGCCGCTAGTGTGTGATCAAGAGTTTGGGCTGCTGGCAACTTAGGGGCTCTACTGGGGCTCCTAGGAGTGATTTCTCTTCCATATCATTCAGCCATTTAAAGCATGAAGCTAAGTGTTCAGTTCTGTCCTGGTGGATCCAGCTGTTCAGGACAATGAAGCTTGTGCATCCAACACTTGAAACGCCTAGTGTGCCTGGGAGTTTCTCTGAAGGCAGGGAAAATGTCAGTGAGGTTTCTTGGCTCAGCAGTTTTAGATTCCCTTTCTACCGTTAAACAACAGTCTTAGGCTTCTGTGAATGTCACTGCTCTGGGGGTTTGGGGAGAAGAGAGAGGAGAAAGATAGCTTAGCTGGAATCAGAACAGAAACTGTGCAAATGTGTTCAAGGTTGGAGCAGAACTTGATTCTAGTAAAGATACATTCCACTTTATTCCCAGCAGAATGGGTCTCTCAGAGTGGCTGAGGGAAAAGAAGCCACTACAACCTAGTGAAATTTACTACTTTAAGCACTTCAAATGTTGCTTAATGAAGTGTTCAACAGGTCAGACAGGGAGCTACCGTATCTGAACTAAAAAACTGGGTCTCCAGTGAATAGCTAGCTGCCCAGGAAAAAACCTGCCTGACCACACAGCAAAATGGAAAAAAGAAAAAAAGTACACGCATTTGATTCCAGTAATGAAATAGCAAAGCGTTTGGAACTAGCCAACACTTCTCATATTTTGTATGTATGTTTGAATACATGCATGTACTGAATGTGTCCTTGACCATGCTGGGGATGGAACCCAGAGCCCAGTACATGAGAACCCAGCATTCCACCACTGAGGTGTGTCTCCAACTTCACATGCTCTTCTCATCTCCGGATGACAAGTTGTGTGCTGCGTGGGTCACTTGCTATACTGTTTTATTTCATGAACAATAACATGAAAGTTGCTATATGCTCAGCATAGTCACAGATTTTAAATTGTCTTTATCAGCAGTTTGAATTGTGTGCAGAATTTGTGGGTACAATGGACTGAGGGTATGTGGTATAAATAGATCTCTCAGATCATCCTGTCTTTAACTTCTATTTCCCTTCAGCTTCTCTTTAAGTCATTTTAATTATATACAATTTTTATTTGTAACAAAATCATATTTTAAATATGAGGGGTGGGCAAAAGGTCAGACTCGCAGTGAATGGTTCTCAACTTGTGGGCCTCAACCGCTTTGGGGGTCAAATGACCCTTTAACAGGGTTGCCTATCAGATATCCTGCATATTAAATATCCTAAATATCAGATATTTACATTATGATTCATAACAGTGGCAAAATTATAGTTATGAGGTAGCAATGAAAATAATTTTATGGTTCGGAGTCACCATGACGTGAAGAACTGTATTAAAGGGTCATAGTATTAAGAAGATCAAGAACCACTGGGTCAAAGCATAAGCAACCTGGGGATCGCTCTGTCCTTTCAACTTGTGGGCCTGGGAACAGAGCTCAGAGCAGCAAGCTTAGTGGCAGGCTTTGCCTGATGAGCCATTTCACTGCCAAAGAGGACATTTTGTTGCTTCCCAGTAAGTCTATTGGCAATATGTGCTACTAAAATTCAAGTTACCATTTGAAAGACACCACAACAATGAAGATTCACAGTAAATATTGATTGTATGCATTTGAATCATTCACAGACTTCTGCATCAACCATTTCCACTCAGGTGACCTAATGCTCTTGGGTGTTTTGCTTGTGTCTGTCCTCCCCAGTGGAAGTCCCTACTATCTTATATCTGTCTGCTTGTGTTTGCAGCAGAATTTGTTTTCATAGCTAATGAAAATATGCCTTTAAAAAGTCCTAAGTTCCTGTGCTGGTAGCTTGGATATTTATTCAGTTGCACAGCTGTCATCGAGTTAACTATGCATACGTTCACCAGATTACCTAAGGCTTCAGGGCTGATGCCACCAGTGGACATTTGCAGAGTGTAAACCATGCTCTTAAGAAACAGAGCAAATGCAGAATTGAATCTGCCCAGGTTATAGTTACATGGCAAAGAGAATGGGAAAAGCTGTGATGGTAGGGAAAAGCTGTGATGGCAGGGAGAAGCTGTGATGGTAGGGAGAAGCTGTGATGGCAGGGAGAAGCTGTGATGGTAGGGAGAAACTGTGATAGTAGGGAGAAGCTGTGATGGTAATAAAGAGGTATGTGACAGCAAAGACAGTAGGAGAATCTGATGGTAGGAAGAAGCTGTGATGGTAGGGAGAAGCTGTGATGGTAATGAAGTATGTGATAAGAAAAACACAGTGGAGGAGGCGGGAGCTTTGGGAAGAAGAGTTTTCTCAAATAGTCTTTGGAGGATGGGGAAATCAAGCTTCTGAGAAGAAAGGATCCAAGAGGTGGGTCAGGAAGAGAACTTTCTAGGTCAAGGGGATGGTGCCTGTGGTTTAGACATGAAGGGATCTTGCCAATGAGAAACCCAGTGTTTATGACCTTACAGATTACCTCAAGGCTCTGAATTCAGGAAATGCACCAAACAGATGAGCTATTAAACTTTTATAGTTTTGAGATAACTCAGACATGGCCCTTACTGAGGTGGTAGGGCAGACGAATAAGCAAGTAGACCCTGGAAAAGCCTTCAGGGGACCCCTCCAAGGAAATCCCCTAGGGTGTGACTGTGTTTGCACTCCATGGCACACCCTCTCATTTCAGTTGGGAAGCCTGGGTGTGGATTAGCTGTCTGTTTGAGAACGTGGACACACAGTTGGTAGGATTTAAGATGCCTCTGCCCTCACTCCCTTTTGGCCTTCTGAACTACGTGTGACAGGATCATTCTCAGCTACCCTTTTCATTATCCACCTGGCAATTGTTCCTACACAAGGAAAAAATGGTAACAATAAAGTTATGTCTCTGAGGCCATTAAATCACTGTTTTATGAGGCCCTGGAAAGGGGAGTTCCAGACTCAGCTTGCTGGTAGAGCTGCTGTTTTGAGAAGGTGCTGAGTGAACTTTATCTGCAGTGGAAGTACAAGGAAATAAGCTCCTCGGCAAATGTTCTTACTTTTGGAGTGCATAGGGGAAAGGGAGCAACTTTCCCCCTCAGACGTCTGGTGGATTCTAGGAGTGTCTGTGCTTTTTGTCTCCTGTGTGTCTGTGCCCTACCCGATAGACCTTGGCTGTCTAACTATTTCATGCCCTAGGCATCTTCCCAGCCTCCCAAGAGCTGGGGGCTTCTCTCCTGCTTTCTGTAGCTTCTTGTCTTCTCTAGTCGGGCCTCCAGGTGCCTTTGAGCCGCAGGTCCCTAGCTCTGTCCCTGTGTCCCTGTGGGGACAGGCGTCTGTCCTGGGCAGGGTTTTTTTTCTGCACTCACACCCTTGTTTGCTGTAGGATTCCCTCTGGGTGCTGGAGTATCCTCTGCTAGAGAGCTAGAAAGACAATTTAAGTTCAGCTCACACTGTCTGCCCACAAACAGTGAGGCCGGAGGAACCAGGAAGGAGCTGTGGGCTTCTGCCAACAGGCTTGGTCCCTCTGCAGTTGGTCAGGTGCTTTGAAGTTGGAAGTCCTGTGGTGTTTTCTGTCCTGATTCTGAGAGATGAACCAAGTGTGTTTCCTGCCGTGCTCCCTTCCAGGCCCTATCCCCCCAACCCTACTCCTCCTCACCTCCACCCCTCCCCACCCTGACTCCCAAAGCTCCCGGTCTGCCTCTGTCACCAGAGGGCTGGCTGACACTGCTCTTCCCACAGCAGCGTGTTCCCGTTCTCCCTGACAAACAGCCCAAAGCCGCCGCAGTCAGCAGGTGCGAACACATTCTTTTCAGCTGCATGATGACAACTTTATTCTGCTTTTGTTTTGTTGGCTGCCATCAATCTTCAGCTCTGCCTGCTACACGCAGCACAGGCGCTCCTCTGTGCGCAGTGAGGGGAAAGAGTGTTCAGTGCAGGCACTTACTATAGCAAGTCCAACACCCCTCACCATTTAGACTGTAACTGGCTAAAAGAGACCGAACGACGGTCAAACCCAGCCTTAGGAGACCAGAATTCTGGCCATATATAAACAGTGGAGCATTTTCAGTGGGGGGTCGTCCCGACCCAAAGTATCCAGGGAGATTGCCCGCGGTGCCAGGGAAGAGAGGCTGGGTTGAGCCTGTCTTCTGGGGTGACCAGGAACTGCAGGAGGCCCCTTGGCGGAATGCTTTCTGAACTAGAGAGGACAGCATTCATGAATTCAAGGGTGTTGGGTAGGGAGAGAAGGCATGAGCCAGCACTCAAGGCTTTAAGTGCAAGCAGAATAGTTCAGAGATAACCCTACTGCACATGGTCTGGAGAGAGATATGATTGGACTTGGGTGAGGGGGAGGCGTAGCCAGGGCTGGTGTGGGCCAACAAAGAGGCCTCTGCCTTGGGTCAAGGAAGAACTAGAAAAGGCTCAAATCAGGTCAGGGCAATAGTGAAAGAGGAGTAGAGTTGAGTGCAGGGGCAATTTCAGAGCTGCTGGCCATGCCTGCAGTACAGGTGGCAAGGGATGCAATGCTCAGACCTCTTAGAACAGCGGGCTAGCAGAGCTGAGGTCAGGCACAGCAGCTTGCCACCTGGAGGAGAGATCTCCTTGAGGAGAGCGCTGGGTTCGAATCAGTCTTTTCAGGTCCGTGTGAAAACAGACATTTCCTTAAAAAAAAAAAAGGTGAAGGTTAAAGTGTTGAACTGTAGCTTAGTCAACCTAGTTTCCCCAGTGTGGAGGTAACATTTAAAGGCCCAAGGGCTAGCCTGAGACGTATGTGTGTTAGGGGGGCATCCACAGAGCCATTTCCTGCCGTAGAGGTGTTTCATGCTGAGACAGCCCGGACAAAAGCCCTGATCTGAAAGCCCTGAAGAGACAGAGATAAGTGGCCTGTGACCTCCCCAGGGCACAGCGTCCCCACAGGTGTGACCTGACCCCTGGTCTCACACACCAGCCTCAGGGAGACAGCCTGCTTCCTAAAGAAGCAGTGTTTGTATTGGACCTGGACTTCTCCCTTGTGAAATCATTTTCCTGGCAGGTTGCTGTTGCTTTCCTCTCTGCCTAGTTCCTCCTGGATTCCACCAAGAAAAAAAAATTCCCAAGCCAGCAGGTGACATATAGGTCCTTGGCAGAGACTGAACCACCAGGTTTCCGAGCTTCAGGAAGAACTGACTACAAGAACAACCCTTCCGGCTTACCAGAGAAGTGAAGTTCATTACATTTCCTGCTCGGAGTGGTGGGGGCACAAGGGCCACTTCCTTGCACCAGCAGAAATCTGAAGGCTTTCCATCAAAAATGAGGAAGAAAAACTAGCTTTTGGTGAATGGGCAGCCTAAACAAGGAAGTGGGGAAATTGGTGTGGCATTGCCCAGGGTCTGTGCATGTGGCAGGTTGGCCAGGCCAGGGTTTGGACCTGTCTTCTAAGTGGGAAGTGGACCTCTTTATTTAATTTTTCTTCTTGTGTGAGTGTGGTGTGCATGTATGTAGCAATGCACATGTGTATGAGCGTGTGCCAGTGAGAAGAGGACACTGAATCTCCTAGTCTACCACTTTCCACCTTATTCTTTAGAAACACGCACTCTCAGCTGGGCTGGCAGCCCGAAAGCCCAGGCAATCCTTCCTTTGTTCAGCTTACGTAGTGCTGAGGGCACAGACATGTGAGGCCCTGCTTGCTTTATTACTTGGTGCTGAGCACGGAACCGTGTTCCTCGTGCGTGTGCAGCAGCACTGACCTCCCTGGCCCTCCTTACTTCATCTAATGTCGCTAGCACCCGACGGAAAGGTCTGGTTTGTAACCCAGCAGTTGCCAACCCCATTCCCAGGCCGCTTATCTGCTTTCTTGTCAGACGCAGACAACCTGGGCCACAGCTCCCACGTTCTCTTTAAAGCTGGGTGAAGTTATTCACATCCGCCCTCACCAACCCGTGCCATTGTTTAAACATTCCCGATGCTGGGAACTTCCCTAAAGCCTGTCTAGCTCCAGCATGATAGTGTATCAGCCCCGCGCCTCCCTGCCTCAGCTGTGCACACTTGATTTACCCACAGCCACTGCCTGCTAGTCTTGGGCTTGGATCTGGGACCTCAACGCAGCCTCCTGTCAGAGGGTAAATGTTTGGGTTCACCAGCTTTTGAAGGAAGTCAAATTTCATTTTCCAAAGTTCGTTATGCCTTAGTCTTATAATTACGATAAATTTGGGTATACCTCTTGAGATCATTGCTCTTGATCGACACCCTGACTGGATTTAGAATTTTAAGGCCTGTAGCTGAGCACATGGACTAGAGAGGTCTCAGAGAGAGTGGCAGAGGAAGGCACTCTCTGAATGCGGCAGCACGTTCTACATTGAAAGTCACAGTCCCTGGCTCAGCTTCCTGTCCCACCACAGATGGACAGACAGCTCTGATGTATCGTGCCTTCCCAGCTCCAAAGGACCTCGGAACTGTGAGGGAAAATGAGTCTTTGTCAGGTGCTTTTTTTTTTTAAATTCCAAAACAATGATAAAAGTAACTAATATGTCTCCTTTGACCCAAACTTCTAGGCTCTATTTTGATGTCTGTGTACCATGTACACTGTCTTCCTTCACTGACATTTTTAGTTCCTGGAAAGACATTCCACAGATTTTGTGTGTGTGTGTGTGTGTGTGTGTGTGTGAGAGAGAGAGAGAGAGAGAGAGAGAGAGAGAGAGAGAGAGAGAGGAAGAACCAGACTGAACATGGAGAGAATGTTCTGGGTCACTCTGCCTTAAGCTCAGCTCTCTGGCAGTGAGTGGGTGAAGTGACTGGAAATCTATAAAGCAGACCCCTGATGGTAAAGGCAGAACAATCAAGTTCACTGGGGCCATATCTGGACTTGAACACAACTGTGTCTCAAAACTCAACCGTTAATTTCAAATGGTCACAGAATTTAAAATGGGAAAGACAATACTACAGAAATATTGCTCCCTTCCCAACAGCCAGATTTTTACCCATGAGAATCCTGGGGCCCAGTCTATGTGTAAAAATTATAAGTGGACAAAGTCCCAGAGTGCACAGTGATCTTAACTGTACAGAGCTGTCCTTTTGGGTTAGGGAGGGCAGAACTGGAAGCTGAGTTCCATGGACTAGAGTAAGTGTGTGTGGTACAGGTCACAGGCTGAGCCAGGAGCTGGAGATTCCTGGCCCTTGTGACAAGCACAAAAGGGACCAGAAGCTGAGCAGTGTGTTTAATGGCTCTGTATGCTGTCCCATGACAAAAGAGGTCTCTGGTTCTGGAAGTGAACACTAAACTGAATTTTGTAGCTCACTCCCCCAGGGTATCTCAGATTTTGCCCCAGACTGACAATTTCTTTCCAAGTTTGTGCTTGGGATATGTGAACTTGATCCACAGCAGGAAGGACACAGGGTTTTCTGTAAAGGAACGGTATGAGCTCACAGTGCACTTTTGGGGGTGTTCACTGATTGGGTGAGCACTGCCAGTCCAGAGATCACTCGCCGTCCAAGCAAGCTGCTCCGTCTTGCTTTTGAAGATGCAGAAAGTAAGGAAACCTGTCTCTAATGTAGTGTTTCCCACACAGTAGGCTTTTAATAAGGGCCAGTTTGTCCTTAGTTCTGTTCATTGCAAAGAATGTCTACATCCAGGGCCAGCAGAAGTCTCTCAGCGACTGTTACATCAGTGCTTCTCAACCTGTGGGTTATGACCCTTTTGGGGGTCGAACAATCCTTCCACAGGGGTTGCATATAAGATATCTACATTACAGTTCCTAACAGTAGCAAAATTACAGTTATGAAGTAACAATGGAAATAATTTTGATTGGGGATCACCACAACATGAGGAATTATATTAAAAAATTGAGAAGGTTGAGAACCACTGTATTACTTTATATCAACAGACACATACACACCCAGATTCCAGGGCCTTTGGGGTGGTCAGTATAGCATGAAGCAATAGAAGTGACCCAGGGAGAATACATTAGGATATCTTATTGGCTTCAGTAGAAATGGAGTGCTGAGGGGCTAGCCTAGGCTTACAGTTTATCAGGAGGGGTAAATAAATGAAAAGAAATTGTGGACTTGCAAATGAACTAGAGCAGGAGAAATCCCAGTGGGTTAGACCACCAGTCCCAGCATACAATGACCTAGGCCTAGGTGCAGGGAAAGCCAACTTAAACAAAATGACCAAGATGAGCAATTTCACACCTCGGCTCAGAAGCTGCTATGAACCTGGAAGATTGAAAAAGGTAGAAGAAATGGCAGAGTGAGAAGCCAGACTGTGTCCTAGATCAAGAGTCCTGGCCAGGCTGCTAAGAGGAAGTACGAGGAGTAACTAGAGGCAGGACGGAGCAGCTGTGTTTGGCACCGGGCGTATGGAGAGGCTGGTCTTCATATTTGTCTTTGATGTCTTCCTGACCTTGTCATTCAGAACATGAGTTTAGAAACGCAGAGTCTCAGATGTTCTGGGTCAGAATCTGCAGCTTCAGGATTTTCATGTGAGTATCCACATATTGGAGATCTGAATTCCACCCCAAGGCCAGGAGCAGCGCAGAGGTGGACAGGTAGGGCAGCTCCTTCCTTGACCCCTTTGAGTCCTGTGATCTTAGCAACTTGATGCTCGTATGCCTGTGTCCCCAGTGAGACCATCAAGGAACCGGTTTCCCATGCAAAAGCACAAGGCTCTTTACTGACAAACTCAAGCTGGGTCTGCAGCTCAACACTCATACACAGCAGATGGAGGAAATGCGGCCCCGAACTCAGGCGAGGGGAGTTTTTAAAGGAAAAAAACCATAAGCAGGGAGTTCCTTGTCTTGGCGTTTCAGGATTGGGTCAGGGGGTATAGGACAAGGCGATCTTTAAAATCACTGGTCAGGCGATTGGCGTGAAACCTCAAACTGCTGACAGGCTGTCTGAGGAACACCTGGACTGTAAAGTTTATCACCCTGTCTTCTGATTGGCTGTGTCTTGCTGACACAGAATATTCCATGTTTTTTTCTGGAACTGAGTTCAACCCCTGGTTGGTCACCAGATATCTTAAGATGGAGGCCCTTTTCTAGGTGGCATCTGTGAGGCTAAGTAAGGTTTCCTAGGTCCTCACATTTCCCCTTCTGACTGGTTCCTAGACATTCCAATCACGGAACCCTTCAAATTCTATGATTTCTTGGTAGAGGGGCCGGATGAGTCCACATGACCAGTATTTGGATGGCTCCCAGTCTCTCATAAACTGCACTAACTTGTCTAAAGTACAAGGCCCGAAGGTGACCAGGATAAAGAGCGGACCAAGCAGGGTGGAAATTAAGGTGGTGAGCCAAGGTGATGAGTTGAACTAGGGTTCGAACGAGCCTTGGTGGGCGTCACATTCTCTTTTGTGTTTGGCTCGCCCCTCTCTGACTTTGGCCATGGACACTTTAACTAATCCTGAATGGCCAACACAGAAACAACATTCTCTGCCAAGTACTGCACACAGTCCCCCTTGTTGGAGAAAGATGAGTTCTAGGCCCCATCTATTCTGCTTCACAGCTCTTGCTAAAGGTGTCAGAGACTCTTGGAAGTGGGAGGCAGAGCTTTCTGACATCTCTAGCTCCAAATCAATGGCTTTGTGCAGATGGGAGCAGTGCTGATTCTGGGTGATGAGGAGGCAGCCCCTGCCCCACCCACGAAGCTGGCTCCCAGCAATATTCTCAGGGTCAGGGCTGTCACAGGTTCCCTCTTAACCTTGGAGGAGGCCCCTTCCAGTTTGCTATATAAGTCCTTCTCCATGTGGACAGAAGTCCTTGGTCTTGTTCAGGGCCACTGTATGGGCACAGGGTGTCAGTCCTGTGGGACAGGCCCACCAGGTGTCATCGTAGGGAATCAGGTATTTCTGAGAGCTGGGGAGTGTTAGGGTCCAATTGCAGAGGGACTGTCACTTTGGGGGGGGACCCTCCCTATACAGAGGTGTTGGCCTGAGATCTGATGGAGCGTCAGCTGTCCTTTGGATTGTCAGAGCACTGAGTAGAATCTGAGGTCTGAGCTTAAGTCCCCATGACATCAACATAGTAAGGGGGTGAGTGCAGTATCTTAGCAAACCCAGCAAGTAACAGTCAGGTCAGGCTTGGTGGTGTGCAGGGTTAGGGCTAGGTCAAGAAAAGTTAGGAGTGAGTCTTCTGTCTGGACCGAGTTAGCCTGGGGGCCTGTGGTCACTGCAGGGGCGGACAAGCTGAGCCAGGTCCCCAGGGGCAGTGAGATGCTCAGGTGCGGGGTGCTTGACTTGGATGCAGGTGCCGGAGGATCACCCACCTGTTTGGGGCTTATCGCGACTCTGAGGGGTGACCGGTTTCTGCAAATGGTGAAAGTCAGTCCCCAGTTGAAGGTGTAAGTCACAAACAATCCCACACCAGTTTGGAATTATGACTGACTTTCACCATCTGCAGAAACCAGACTCCAGGCTTCTTTCCTCTGAGTTGAGACCCAAGGTTTTTAAGGTTGGCAGCAGCATTGGTGAGCTGACAGGCTTTACAGTTGGTAACAATATTTATAATTTTTTGTTGTACGTCTTTGATTTTGATTTTTGACTGTCTAAGCAAGTCCCGCATCCCCCATGCTCCCATATGTGAGGACTGGTGGATCTTGCTGCACAGTCTCTTCCCCAGCTGTTCAGGCAGGATAATCTTGCTATCTGCAGCTCTCCACCCTCCGTCTAGACACTGGGTCATAGGGAGGGTCTTAATCCGGGCCACATCTTCCTCGGTATGCCCAGGGTTCTTGGGTAGATTAGGTGTCCATGGGTCTATCAGTATATGTGCAAAGGTGGACTGCCACCTGCCGGGTGGCTTTGTCTGCCAGGTTGTTTCCCATTGGTATGGGTCCATCCCTTCTCTGGTGCCCTGGGCAATAGGTGACGGCCAGTTTCTTGGGTAACCATAGGGCTTTGAAGAGAGCCTGGATTTCATCTTTATTTTTGATAGTTTTTCCTTCCAGGGTTAGCAGTTCCCTTTCTTTGTAGATGCGCCATAAAAAACTGTACCAATTGTTGGTTCAGAAGTTAATGCTCGGCCCTTGATTCAGCTCTGGTGCCTTAGTTAGGGCTATCAGCTCTGCCTGCTGGGTGGAGGTCCCAGTTGGCACTGACTCTGCCCATATTACTTCCTCTTTGATGGTGACTGCTGCCCCATACTTTCTGCCTCAGTATGCCAGGTAACTTCCTCCTCAGGCAATAAAGTGTCCCACAAGTCTGGCCTAATGCTGTGTACTGAACCAGGACCCCAGAACAGTCATACAATAACACTTCCAGGTCAAGATCGGGCAGCAGAGTAGCCGGGTTCATAGCTGAGGCACCTGGAAAGTTATTCAGGCAGCAACAGTCTAATAATGGGTCATTCTGACACTGCTCAGCCACTGACCAGGGGCTTACTTGAAGAACTCCCTCAAGTGCATGGTAAGACTTTGTCCCAAGATCAGCTTGTCAGCATCTTTGACCAGTTGGACCATAGTCACTATTATTTGGAGGTAAGATCAAGCTGCCACAGGGTCCAGTTTCTTTGACAGGTAGGATACAGGCCATCACCAGGTCGACCCCCTTGGCTATCCCATTGTTTTCTTTTACCTACAGGTGATGAAATAGTTTGGCCACACCTGGCAGACCCAGTGCTGGGGCTGAGATAAGGCTTTGCTTGAGTTTTTCAAAGGCCAACTGGTGGTCCTTAGTCCAGGTGAAATCCCACTCTTCTTTGGTGGCCTCATATAAGGGTTTGGCCAGTTCTTCGAAGCCTGCGATCCACAGGATACAGAAACCCGCAGAGCCTACTCACCTCCTAGGGGTAATAGGTGTTGGGATCTTAAGCACCACTGCCCTTTCTTTAAGATGTACCCCAGGGATTTTACTTGATACTTGCACGTTTGGATTTTCTTGAGTGAAGCACAGTACCCTAGGTCTCCCAGGGTTGGCAGCAGTTAGGCAAATCTCTCAATCTGCGACTGCAATCAGCAGGTCATCAACATGCTGAACCCAATTGATATCTGGATTCTGTACTTAGTACTCAACCAGATCCTCATGCACAGCTTCATCAAAGATGGTGGGGGATCCTTACAGAAGTCTAGTCCACATCAGCTGGCTGTTGATCCAGATCTCTGGATCATGCCATTCAAAGGCAAAGTACTGTTGGCTCTTGGGGTCCAGAGGCAGACTGGAAAAGGCATCTTTTAGGTCCAGGACAGTATACCATTGCTGGTCTGAGACCATTGAGCTGAGTAGGGCATATGGGTTAAGCACTGTGGGGTATGTGTCAATTACCCTCTTGTTGACCTCCCGCAAGACCTGGACCGGTCTGTAATCGTTGCTATGAGGATTCTTGATGGGTAACGAGGGTATGCACAAGCCTGAGGACACCCAAGTCCAGTAGCCTCCTGATTTGTGGTAAGATGCCTTTCTTGGCCTCTAGGGGCAGGAGATACTGGTGAACCTTGACTGAATCTGCCCCTGGCTTAACTTCCACATAGATGGTTGCTAGCCCCACTCCTCCTGTTTTGGCCCAGGCTTATTGGAACTCCTGAAGCTACCTGTCCAGCCGGGGTCAGGGCCAGTGGCTACCTGATGAAATCTGTACTCTTTAGTCAAACTACTGGTCACCAATACCTGAATGGGTTTACCATCCTCATTGAGTGATTCAACCCCTCCATTAGAGAAATATATCTCGGATTTCATTTTGGTCAGTAAATCACGAACCAACAAGGGGTATGGGAATCTGGGATTATCAGAAATTGGGATTATCAGAAATGACTTGGTTGCCCAGCTGGCTCCCAAGTCCACTGTTCTTCGGGTAGTCAGTGAATAAGGTTAATTCCAGTGGCACCCAGACCCAGGTCTTTATATCTGACATGGGCCCATCAACCGTCAGTAACACTGAGTTCTGAGCTCATGTCCACCATGAAGTCAGATGTTGGTGGAGGCTGCTCTTTCGTTTCCTGACCACCCAGACCTGAAATAATCACACAGAAACTATATTGATTAAAATACTGTTTGGCCAATAGCTTAAGTGTATCTCTAGCTAGGTCTTACATCTTAAATTAACCCATTTCTACTATTTTATATTTTACCATGAGTCTTGTGGTTTACCGATACTGGTGTGTGGATGTCTTCTCCCGCAGCTACATGGCATCCCTGTGACTCTGCCTACTCTCTGTATAGATTCTTTTCAGCCTGGCTATATTCTGTTAAGCCATTGGCCAAAAGCAGCTTCTTTATTAACCAATGACAATAAAGCATATTCATTGCATACAGAGGGGAATCCTACACCAGTTTCCCTCCACTCTATGGTTACTCTGGACTTGGGGAGTGGGGGGCTGAACCTCATATCCCCTAATTGCTGTCCACATCCCGCAGGCTGAGGACCTTAGTGTTGCCTCTAGTTGCCTTCTGGGGGTCATTCTTTGGCCCAATGTCCTTCCTCTTTACAATACAAACATTGATTCTTTCCCAGACAGGGCCTTTCTTTGTTACCTTTTGGTTTCTCATCCTCCTCTCTAGCCGCCAGGCATCACAGTTGCCTTCTGCACTATCCCTTCCATTATATGCTTCAGAGCCACCACTACTAAATCCCTGCTCTTCTCTCTGAGGCGCTCTAGCCTCTGTAATTTTCTCTTAATATCTGGAGCTAACTGGTTAAAGAAAACCAGGATCATTGTATCAGCATTTTCCTGGGACTCTGGGTCACAGGTGTACACCTCCTGAAAGCCTCCAGGAGGTTTTCAGGAGCACCTCTGGATTTTCATCTGTTTCCTGTCTTACACCCTAGACCTTACCAGATTTGCAGGCCGTCTTGCAGGTGCTCTGATGATAAGCCAGGAGACTCCCCTACCTTCTGTTGTGCTGTGGTCCCACGCAGGGAAGGCTGCATCTATGAGAGCCTAGTTAGCGGCCGGCTCTCCCATAGGGTCTGGTACCAATTCCCGGACCTTGGTCTGTATCCAGTCTCTCTCCTTCACTGTGAAGAGGGCTTACAAAAACTGCCGACAATCATCCCAAGTGGGTTAATGGGTGAAAAGAATTGTCTCAAAAAGGCTAATGGTCCCTCAGAGTTTTCTGAGAAGAGTGTATTTTGGGTTCTCCAATTATAAAGATGGCAATTATAAAGTGGCAAAGGGTAGTAGTGATGTGACTAATTCCCATCCTGGTCTGGGGGTCCCACTACCCTGAGGGGACAGATTGTGGTCACCAGGTCAGGGATGCAGCTATGGGTCCTGTGGGCTGGTCCCCCCTCTAGAGTAGCCAGGATCGGCAGAGGAGGAGCTGCCTGAATTGGCAGTGGATCTGGTGGTGGAATAGATGTGCCCGGGGTGTAGAGTGGAGTGGAAAAAAATCTCTTCCTCTGTGTTGCCTCCTTGGAGGACCTCAGGCTTGGGGACTGAGGGGTTTGGACAGGTGGATACTTCTCAGCAGTGGCCAAGATCTTAACCTGCCAGGGCAAGAATGGTTTAATCCAGGAAAGGAGGTCCTCTACCAGGTCTCTCCAGAAAACTGTGTAGGGCAAGTGGTCGGGGTGCCCTACCTATGGCCTGAAGATAATTTCCTCTATTGATCCTATATGGTCAGGTTGAAAGATTCCTTGGGGGCAGTCAATATTGAAAGTTGGTCATTCCAACCTGCAAAAGGTGACAAGTTTAGACTTTTCATCAGGACTGATAGGTTGTAAGCCTGTGTTTAGATATGCTTATAATGCATCAAAAGTAAGTCTAGAGGAGAAGAAGTCATTTTCCCCATAGTGTCCGTCATAGTCAGGAACACAAACACAGACAAACTCAGGAGACTGAGAACACAGGGAAAGTTTGCCCCAACAAGAGTAAAAGCAAAGTGACAAATAGAAAGACAACTTGTTGTCACTCTGTGGGAGCAACTTGCTTATGTGCCCAAACACCGTTCAAACCCGAGGCTCTCCATCCTTAATTAAATGGAAGTAGGGCTCTCAGTCCTTTGTGATCAGAGTTGTTCAGCATGTCTGCTCTAACCATTGTTGATCACAATTATGGATTCGGGCACGTCACAAGAAGCTAAAGTAGGGAATGTGAGATAAAGAACAAAGACACTTACCTACCGGTTGTAGACCCTTTCGGCTAAGGCTTCCAGCTGGGGTCTGTGGGGTTGTGAGAGTTCCTGATAAACTCCCCAAATGTCATGCGCATGTCGTGGGACCCTCATTGAGACCATCAAGAAGCTGGTTTCTCATGCAAACTCACAAAGATCTTTGTTGGCAAGCTCTAGTTTGGTCTGCAGCCCAATACTTCAACACAGGGATGAAGGAAATGCGGCCCTGAACTCAGGCGAGGGAAGTTTTTAAAGGAAAAAAAATAAAACACAAGCAGGGAGTTCCTTGTCCTGGCATTTCAGGATTGGGTCAGGGGATAAGGGACAAGGCGATCTTTAAAATCATCTGTCAGGCGATTGGCGCAAAACCACAAACTGCTGACAGGCTGTCTGAGGAACACCTGGACTGTAAAGTTTATTGCCCTGTCTTCTGATTGGCTGTGTCTTGCTGCCACAGCATACTTCATGGTTTTTTCTGGAACTGAGTTCAACTCCTGGTTAGTCACTTAAGATGGAGGCCCTTTTCTAGATGGCGTCTGTGAGGCTAAGTAGGTTTTTCTAGGTCCTCACAATGCATCTGTAGAATGGATGCAAAACCTAGATGTGTCCTAGGCATCAGTGGGCCAGCGAGCTCCTAGAAGCCAACCATAGAAGTCATTGCTTTTTATTGCACAGGAAAAGCAATCTTTATCTCAAATAAAATACTAAAGAAAATAATCAAGGAGAAAAGCAGGTACTCTTGTATGTTGTTGGTGTGTTGTAAAGTGGGCCAGTCCCCATGGGAAAGCTTTATAAATATAAACCTAGAATGATAATATGATCTCCAGCTAGACTCCCAAAAGACTTAAAACACACTGAACTCTACTTGTGTGCTATTGTTCTTCAGAGAACTGCTGACTGTAGCCAGAATGTAGTAACAGCTCAAATATCCATCAACAGATGGCTGGGTAAATAGAATGTTGTATATCCATTTGGTAGAATATTATTCAGTCATAAAAATGAAGTTCCATACATGATACAGTGTGGACAAACCTTGAATATTTGCTGAATGACTCAAGCCAGACAGTGAAGAACAAACATTGTGTGTTTTCACTTGTGTGGAAGTCAGCCCGACGTTTCAAGGCAGGTGGAAAAGGAATGAGGAAGTGTTTACTTTATGGCTGTAGTGGTTTTGTTGGGAAAGATGAAAGTGTTCTGGGAAAAGTCAAAAGTAATAGTTGCACATTGTTGAGATTATAATTAGTGACAATGACTGGGTACTTCAAATGGCTAAAAATGACAATTTGAAAATTTTATTTTATCTTAATAAACTTTTAAAAAGTTTTTATTTGCATTTACTTTATGCTGAGTTTATTCCCATGCCATAGCTTTTCCCGCCTTCAGTTTCCCTGGAATATATTTTTTTTCTGTGCAAATCCTCTCAAGGCTTAGGTGCATGCATTGTCCCACTGTGGTGGAGTAGGGGGGGCACATGTATTGGTGAGTCCTCCTTCCCCACACCCCACCTACATGAACTAAAGGTTTAGCTGCAGACTCTACCGCTGAATCCCTAAGTTCAGCATAAGTCTCTGCATTCTTAAGCATGTGCAGCAAAAATTCAGCATGCTTTTTGGGCCACCAGCTCTGTGTCTAGCCCCACTGTTTAGCGTGGCCGTACCTCCCAACTCCATCATTTTACCACCTGAAAGGACATGTGTTGCTTTTGTTATCTATCTGTCTATCTGTCTATCTATCTATCTATCTATCTATCTATCTATCTATCTATCTATCTATCATCTATCATCTATCTGTCTATTTTTTGAGACAGGGTTTCTCTATATAGCCCTGGCTGCCCTGGAACTCACTTTGTAGACCAGGCTGACCTCAAACTCAGAGATCCATTTGCTTCTGCATCCCAAGTGCTAGGATTAAAGGTGTGCACCACCATGCCCAGCTACACATTGTTTTTTTTAAGTCACATCTTCCAGATTCTTGGTGGCTTTTCAGATACCCATGCTCTTGATAGTCAAAGAAATTTCATGGCTGTTCTTAAAGTGAACATGAAGATTCAAACCTCTTTACTTGAATGATTTTGTAGGGTATTTTTGGGTCAAGAGAGCAAGTCAGCTCAGGCTAGTTCATCATACAATAGACTGTAAATTACCCACAAAGTGTTTAGAATGCCAATGGATGGACAAACATAAAAGAGCCAATTCCTGCATTTCATAATGGGAAGCAACCTTCAATGTTGGAATGTTTGCTCTGTCCAACCTTTTCCTCCAGTCCTCTCTGTTGGAGCTCGGTGAAGATTCCCGTTCTTCACTTGTCCCGAAGGACTGACCACCTTCCTGCTGCCTGTTGGGTCTTCGCAGCCCTTATAGTGTGAATCATGGAGTCACTCAGAAGAACAAGCTCTCCCTCCCTCCCTCCCATATTGCCTTTGCCGCCCCTCCCTGGAAGGCCAGGTATCCTGTGTATTCTCCTCTCGAGTTGAGAGCTTGCTAGGTCCAGGATATGCCCTACATCTGCCTTCATGTACCCCATCTTGCTCTATCTTTCCTTCCATTTTTCTCTCTGCCCCAGCCCTTCCTCTCCCCATCCAGGGAGTGGTAGCTTCCTCTGTGAGTCTTTCCCCTCAGTATCTACTTCCCTCCTTCTGCTTCTAGCACATACACACCCAGGGAAGGTTTGGACTCCAGCCTGGTGCCCGGAACAGGCTTTCCCTCCTTCCCCTTGTACCCTTAGTAGGAACTGGACTCGGATCTTTCCAATGGTTGGCTGTTGTGAGAGCTCTACATTGGGTTTTTTTTCTGCCCTTGTGTCTGTGTCTACCTGCTACTAAAAGGTCGTGAGGGCAGAGACAGGTCTGTCATCTAATCAGGATTCTAGCCAACACTGGGAGCTCAGCACTGATGCATTTGATGGTGTGAGGGTAACAAATTTGAAAAGAAGGTGACCTCTGATTAGGCAGATCTCAGGCATAAAAATAAATTAAATTTAAAAAAAACAAGTAACAATACCAAAAACATGACCTTTTCCTGTAACTGTGAAAAAATATGTGAGCACTGCCCTAAATCCTCTTCCGAGTGGTGTGTAAGTGGGGAGAGACGTCCGCCTAAATCTTCTTCCGAATGGCGTGTACGTGGGGAGAGACGTCCGCGTCGCTAGGAGGAGTCACCGGGCTGGGATGGGACACTTCCAAGCTGAAGTCTTGAAGGTCAGACCTGGACACAGTCATCAAAAGCATTTCCAAATGTCTCTGTCTTTGAGGATCAGAGTAATTACAGGGTTTGTGAGGGTCGTGATCTTCTTCACAACCATCTCAAACAAACTGCACTCAACACAGCTCGGGAAAGCACGTGTGGGTAGATTTTCCTCTAAGAGTCATGTGTAGGAATGTACTTATTTGACAGAGATTGTGTTTGGTCACTCTGGGAGTGCCACAGTTGCCCGTGTTTGGTGTGTGTAGTGCTGCTGAGGGGAGCCAGAGGTTTGCTGCATTAGGCTAGCGCCCGCCTGCCACTGTGCGGATCCCAGTCTAGCTCTCCCATTCTGAATCCACGGCTTCTGTGGTTTCTCCCCTGTACCACTGGGATAACCTGGGGTTCCACATTCCCGAAAGGCTCTGTAACTCGTGGTCTCTCAGGTGGGGTGAACACTCACACAGAGGGACATTGGGATACACCAGTGATCTCCAGACGATTTCCTGACCTCACTGCTTCCTAGGTTCATGGCATAGTTTCCGTACATGCCTCTTCAATGCTCTTCAGAAATGTGAGATGCAGTTTTTGTTTGTACAAAAGAAAAGCAAGTCTTCTATCCGTTTTCACCACATCTGTTAGACTGAAAACGGAGGTAAAGGGTTTATGCAAAGTGAGACTGTCTAGACGGGCATCAGGTCATAACTCAATCAATGTCCTATTTAACAAGAGTCAAGGGCAGATAGAATCTAGCAAGCGCTTTATCAGCAGATGTACGGGGTAAACTCTCACCTATACCCAAGTGCTCTCCCAGCTCACTGAATCCCAGGCACAGAACTACAAAAGTGACTGGCCACTTGTGAGGTTCTCGGTGAGGCAGGTCACAGCCTGGCTGTGCCCCTGAAACCTCCTGTCCTTCAGTCTGTCTGGGGACCCTGCTAAAGGAAGCAAGTGCATGGGAACTGCCAGACCTCCAGTATCGGTGCCTTCTTTCCTACGCTTTGACCTCCCGGGAAGGCGTGGGTGCAGGTGATTGATACCTACGAGTTCCGCTCAGATGAGCAAGGAAACAGCCCTCTGTGCCAGCGCGCCCACCGACAGCTGTTGAGCAATCCTGTTCCCACCATCTACTGGAGAGGCCTCTCAGTTTCTGGGCGGTCGCCGCGAGCTCGCATTGAGTCGCTGTCATGGATTATTGCACCTGGCTCTCACTGCAGCTTGATGGGCAGAATTATGAGCACTGCTGTGAACATTTAGGGTTTTTTTTTTTAATTTTTGGCTTTTTGATTCTCAAGTTATAGAAATGTAATACCGGGTGTTGTGTTGTTCTGTTCAGAACAAACTGAAAGTCCCATTTCAAGAGCCACCAAGCCTGTCCTGGGAGTCCCTCTGGCCAGCCTCAGTCACCACATCCCCTCCTTCACTGTGAATTCTGCAGCCACAGTCTCTATATTTCTTCTGGTCAGATCTGACATCTGCCAGTATTTCATTTTTTTCCCCAAGAAAAACTGATCGTACCTGACTTTGGGACTACAAAGACCCCAGTGCCACCTCCATTCCGTTTAAGGACATTGAACCAGGAAACATGAGTGGGATCTGTCCTTCCTCCTACAGTCATGTGACTCCTGACGGAGAACAAGCCAGGGCTGGGTGTCACTCATTGATGAGCCCCTGTCTGGCCATCTAGAGGCTGGACTTCATTCCCAGCCCTGCGAAAAACACAAGCAATCAAGCAAATACAACAACAAATCAGAAAGCCACATGATATAGAGGAGGGCAGTGGAAGCTTCGGAGGAAGCAGCTAAGGAGAAGGTAGCCCTGAACACCTCCGTTGGAAGGCACATCAGGAGAACTACTCGTGAGGGGAAGTGTTTTGGCCTTCCTGGCTCTCCTTAGCAGGTGGAGGGAAACAATCGAGGAAGAGAGCACCGTGTTTGTTGTTCATCCCATTCCATGAGGAACAGAGGCTGGCAGAGCTCTGTGAGCTCCAGGCCAGTCTGGTCAACAGAGTGAGTTCCAGACCTGTCAGGGTGGAAAAGACCCTGTCTCAAGCAAAGAAACACAACAGAGAAAAAAGAAATGAAAACATTTGTTTGTAGGTTGCTCAGATCTTTAAATGCTGTCTTGCGTTGGTTTGTTTACTTCTAGGTGGCTCAGAGAGAAGTACTTTCTCAGGGAGAGCCATTCATAGTAGGGGAATTCTCAGTGTCTGAGTACAGTCACTGGTGATTTCTTTGTATCCTATTCTGAATAGGATCAGTCCCAATAGTGCGTAGAGAGGATTGTTTAAACTTTTATCTATTATTTTTGTGTGTGCTGTATTGCTCAAGCACAAAATTCAGAGGATAATTTTTAGCGTCTTGTCTCTCCTTCCACCTTTGTGTTGTCTCTGGGCATGGAACCTTGTCAGCCTGTGGAAGAATTCCCCACACTAGAAGGACTGGTAAGCCAAAGGTTGCTTTTCTCACTTAATGGTTTCTTTAAAAAAAAATTCACATGGTTTATTTCTACTATAACATTTAGAAATTTGATGCAATCCTTTCTGAAATGATGACCAATCTCTCAAATATAGTCACAGACAGATGACATTTTACAAAATACAATCTATGGAAAACCCCCATCGGGCCTGGATGAGGTTCTTTTCCTCTGACTTGTCAGAGAGGGCTCCTGCGTTGTTCTATGCCCTGTTAATTTTCACTGGAGAAGAAAGCTATTTGAGTATACATCATGAGTTTCCCTGCAGTTGGGCTGACTAACAGCCTGAGACATGGGTCTTAAAGACAGCTCTACTGCAGGGTTCTACACACAGGTCCTCCTGGCTCTGAAACAGAAACATTTCTTCAGCTTATGGCTTTATTGCCGAGGAACATAGATCCACAGAGACTTATAAAAAATGTTTATTACATTTCTTTCGTGTGTGTGGTGTGAGTGTGGTATGTACATGCTTGTATGTGCATGAATGTATGTGGTATGTACGTGCTTATGTGTGTGCGTGCATATGTGTGTGGTGTGTATGTATGTGTAAGTATGTGTGGTGTGCGTATGTGATTGTGCGTGCATGTGTGTGGTATATGTATGCATGTGTAAGTATCTATGATATGTGTTTGTGTGTACATGCTTATGTATGTGCACATGTGTGTGCGTGTGCGTGTGTGTGGTGTGTATACTTGTGCAAGTATGTGTGGTGTGTTTATGTGTATGTACATGTGTGTGTGCACATGCGTGTGTGGAGTGTGTATGTATGTGTAAGTATGTGTGGTGTGTGTATGTGTATGTGCACGTGCATGTGTATGTGTGCGCGTGTGCGTGCATGTAGGTCAGAGGACAACTTGTTCTCTTTCCACTACATGTGTCTTGGGAATCAAACTCAAGTTGTCAGCCTTGGCAACAAGTACCTTTATACCTTGTGACCCCAGATGCTTAATTATAATTTATTATCTCTTCCCAAGAAAAATGTGGACATTTTTCTTCTAGAAGATTATGTCAGTGGTGAGCCAAACACCAGCTTGTCTGCTCTTAAACAAAAGCACACAAACCAAAAAACACATGGAAAGGAGACAGAAAAACCTAAGCACAAGATACCGCCTTGCCACTGGAGGCCCTGCGCTAATAGTTCTTGTGAAGTCAGGGAAAGTATTTTCTTAGGTTAGTTTATTGTGTGAACTATCTAGAGTTTTCTAGCTTATTGATTAAAATGCAGTAGGGCCTTCTCAATATACTGCTTGGTGGTTAGGAGTTTTCTTAAGATTTCTAAGAATGGCAGGTCAGTTTGTAGTCCCCAAAATACCCCCAGTCCAAGTCACTACGAACAGCCTGGTCCCAAAGCAGTGATTCTGATGTGTCTGTCTCTCAAATGAGTCACAGTTCTGGGAGGAGTCCCGAATGCGTGTCTGAGCTCTTGCCCACTGCTGTGCAGGGCAGCCAGTGGTGAGATGGTTGGAAATAGAGTCCTGTAGACAAAAGGAGGGGCCACAGCAGGAAGGGCAGGAACCCAGGTGTTAACTGGAAGACTTCTGTACACACACACCACCAATAAATACAAATAAGCTGTGGCAGGTTAGCTGGGTGAGGCAGTGCGTGCCTTTAATCCTAGAACTCAGGAGGGAAAGGCAGACAGATCTGAATAAAAGACCAGCCTGATAGCAAGGTCCAGGCTAAGAGGACAAACATGTTCTAGGACTGGACAGCAGTGTCCAGTCTATATGCCTGTGGGGATATACTAAAATCAAGTCTGGTAATCTTTAAGAGGTTATGTTTATGATGTGTGAGTTATGTAATACCTAATTTTTCAGAGAAACAGCTTGCACATAGAGCTATAGAAAGGCAAATGTTTGAGAGGAGAAATGGGTTTGAAGGAATAACTTGTAAAGATCTATTTTTGAGTTGGGTCAGGTAATGGTTTCGAAGAGCAGTGATTGTGTGTGTGTGCTTGTGTGTGTGTGTGTGTGTGTGTGTGTGTGTGAGCGCACGTGTGTGAGGAGGGCTAAAGCCTAAGTTACACCTGGATCTGTCTGCAGAGATAATCACATCTGTCCTGGATGTGGGATCAAGGATATTCTGTATTTGGGGGATGATGTTCAATAGTCCAATGCGCAGGCTGGACCATTGCAATGCTTCCGAGCAGTCGCTTCAGCTCTTCTGCCAAATTCCCCTAAAAAGCACCTTCCTGTGAGTGTCATCCAGGAAAAGTGTGCTTATCTGACAGACACCATTGCTGCTTTCTTAATGGGTCAGAAGCAGTTGATAACATTTGTTGTCTGAAGTGCAGCCGCCCACACATCAGTCTTTGTCATCAGCGTACACGAATGTTCACATCCTTAGGCTCAGACAAGTCCTGTCCGATGAAGTCTGCATCAGCCACATCCAGTTTTGCTTCTTGTCTCTGCTCGTCCCTTTTACGAGGGGGCCACTGAGACCAGAAAAGAGGCTCAGCTCCCTCAGGGAAATGGAATCCTGTAAGAGAAGAGAGAATGAGAGAGCCCAAGGGAGGACTGTGGGGATCTCATCTCAGCTGTTCCCGCTGAGTTCTGCTGGGCTTGCTGTGGTGTTCCCAGGGCCCCATCCCAGGCGAATGTGTGGGGCACCCATTCATGGAACCTGAAGTCTAGGAGCATGATAGCCAGGTCTGAGAAGCAAGTTCAGTTCAGCCATCCCCTCAGCAGTCTGTCCAGTGGGTCCTCCTCATGGGCCTCAGGGGACTTGGTCACTGTGTTCCTTGATCCACTGCCAGGCCAGAAGGCTTCATAAAATAATTTTCCATAAATGAGACTTCTGTGGCTTCTTCCAAGTCCTAGTATCGTCACATTTTTCTCCCGAGATGGCTATTTTAAACTCTCTTTGATTTTGATCTTGACCAAGGATAGCTTCCCTTGTTCTTATCTCACATGACTCTTTTAAAAAATTCTTTGATAGTCTCATGCATGTATATATATGATTTCATTCCTTTTCACCCCCTCAATATTCCCTTTCATCCACCCCACCTCACAGAACTCTAGATTTTTCCTAGCAAGTCCCAGCCTACCTTCATGTGTTTCTTCTGAGCTTCATTAGAGTTGCTTGCATGGCATAAGCAGGAAGTTACTGGAACATGGACAACTTATTAATGGCTACAACCCTTAAAGACAGCTACTTCCCATCTCTCAGCACTATTAACTCTCAGGGAGGGTGAGGCCTCACAAGCCCTTCCCATTTCCTTGGTGAACCTTTGTGGGGCTCACTTTGTGCAGCTCCTTTGTGGGTAACCACAGTTATGGCAAGATCATGAATGAGATGATCATGTCCTGTCCAGGAGACATCTTTTACAGCGTTACCCCTCACTCCCTGGATCTTTCATGTCCCCCTCCCCCCACAATCTTCTATGATGTCCCCAGATCCAGGGAAAGGGTGCCATAGATGTCCCATTTAGAGCTGAGCATATCCCACCATCCCTTAGTCTTGGTACTGCATCCAGTTCTGAGTCTCTTCATTAGCTGTTGTCTTTTGCAATGAGAGGAAGGCTCAGAGCAGTGCTAACCTAGGGGTGTAAACATGAATGTTTAGGCTGAGTGGTGGTGGCACATACTTTTAATCCCAACACTTGGGAGGCTCTGAATTCAAGGCCTGCCTGGTCTACAGAGTGAGTTCCAAGACAGCCAGAGCTACACAAAGAAATCCTGTCTTAAAAAAAAAAACCAAACCAAAATAACAAAAAGTGAATGTATAGAAGGCAGTTTTAAACATATGTCTATATAACAAAACAAAATTGTGGTTTCTCCCCTAAAGCCTATGATCTCTCCAGTTACCAACTCTTGGCCAAATTTACCATACTAGACATGAATGTCTTCTGTATTCAATAGGCCTCAAATCCAATCAGACAGGAGCTGGTACCTCCATATGCCACCATTGCAGCAGCGAGCATCTCTTGGCAGGCTTGGCTGCTACGTTTCCTCTCTAACACTATTCTCCATGTCCTCGCCCTCTCCCTGCCTTTTTAGACCTTCCTGTATCTATTTAAACTCATCATCTGTTTTACAAAGTTGTCCCTGACCCATCTTCCTAACTGCCTCTGGTTTCCAGTATCTGTGTCCTGTTCCGGCTGGTGTGCACGTCCTGAGCTCACTGCCAGGTCTCTCAGAGCTTCCCTGGCCTTCCTCTGCAGAGGTCAGGCTCATCTGTAGGTGTTTACCATATATCTCTAAATCCCACGGGGGAGTCTGTGACTTGAGTGGAGCAGGTAGGAAGCGTAGCGTGCTGTGCACACAGTGTGCGGGTCTGGTCAGCTATCTCTGGCTATTCAGTTTTCCTTCTAACACGACGGCTTGTCACTGTGTTTATTGCTGCCTTCTCATGCTGAAAACTTAAAGGAGACAGCTCAAGACTGTGGCGATCATGGGGGACATGGCCATTTTGTGTTGGATCAGAGTCATACTGATTTGGAGCAGGTATCAGTTACATTATTTATGAACACACTGCCTGACAGAAACAACCCAAAGGAAGAAGGACTCCTTTTGGCTCAGGTGTCAGAGGGGTCACTCCATCGTGGCAGGGAGGCAGAAGGCTGTGATGGGATGCTTATGTCACAGCAGACCAGGAAGCAGGAAGGTGTAACACGAGGGGCTGGCTTGTTGGGGTATCTGTCCCGCCCAGTACCCCACAACCGGAAAGCCTCAAAGAAAATTACACACAGGACTCCATTAGGTTATAAACTGATTGGCCCATTAGCTCAGGCTTCTTATTAGTTATTATGACTTATATTAACCCATTATTCTGATCTATGTTAGCCATATGGCTTGGTACCTTTTTCAGCTGTCAGCTTACATGTTGCTTCTTCGGTGGTCTGGGCAGGAATGGCAGAGGAAGCTTCCTGCTTCCAGAATACTCCTGTTCTCTTTGCTCCACCTCTACTTCCTGTCTGGTTTTCCCACCGATACTTCCTGCCTGGCCAATCAGCATTTGTTTAAAATATGATTGACAGAATACAGACAATTCTCCTGCACCAGAAAGGGAAGTGAGGACTCCTAGACCTGTGCTGATGATGAACTGCTGCCAGCTCAGCCCCGACTCCCCAAACAGTGCCACCATCTGGGGAGTAAGTTCAAACCATGAGCAAGAAGGGGCCATTTCAGTTTTGAAGCATTAAGCCTGGAAAAGAGACAGCACCTTAGCTGGACTCCACCCAGCAACAGGCATGCAGGCTTCACCCCCAAAGTGCTTCCAAGTTTTTGCTGTTTCGACTTTTAAAATTTTTTGGCATCCTGGGAGGTAAGCAGTATTAAATATTCTCCAGTGTCAGAGGACACCTATAAAAGTGGATCCATGGTTTGGCCATATGATTGGCTCATTGCGTTCCTGTAGGAGTTCATGGAGCAGATCCCTACAGACACAGGAGAAGTGGAGTCCCCACTGACATGGAAGAAGTGGGGTCCCACTGACACAGCAGAAGTGGGGTCCAGTTCTTTTTTTAACTAACTACATTTATTCATTTATTTTATGAATAAAATAATATTTTCCTCCCTTTCTGCCCCTTGTCTTCCCCTCCCCCCAACCACCCTTCTGTTTCTGTTCAGAAAAGGGCAGGCCTTCCACGGGTATCAACAAAGCACAGCATAGCAAGTTACAGTAGGACTAAGCTCCTCCCCTGGAATTAAGGCTCGGCAAGGCAACTCAGTAAAAGGAATAGGTTCCCAAAAGCCAGCTAAAGCTTTAGGGGCAGCCTCTGATCCCACTGCTAGGAGTCCCACATGTAGACTAAGCTACGCAATTGTCACACATATGTCGAAGGCGTAAGTTAGTCCCATGAAGGCTTCCAAGATGTTGACGCAGAGTCTGTGAGCCCCCATGAGACTAGGTTGTATCTGTGGGTTCCCTTATGATGTCCTTGACCCCCACTAACCCATAATGTCCTTCCTACCTTTCATCAGGGATTCCCTGAGCTCAGCCTAAGGTTTGGGTCTTTGCATCAGTTTCTGTCAGTTGCTGAATGAAACCTCTCTGAAGACAACAGGGGCAATCACCAACCTATAAGAATACAGTATATTGTTAGGCATCATTACATTGACATTTTTTTCTCTCTCCATTCATATCTGATCTAGTTGTAATTTTTTGTTTGTTTGTTTGCTTGTTTTTTCAAGAAAGGGTTTCTCTGTAGCTTTGGAGCCTGTCCTGGAACTCACTCTGTAGACCAGGCTGGCCTTGAACTCACAGAGATCAACCTGCCTCTGCCTCCTGAGTGCTGGGATTAAAGGCATGCACCACCATCATCTAGCTCTCATGTTTGGTTCTATCTTTCATTTGTGGGCCATCCAGCCTCTGGGTGCTGGCACTCCAGTGTCAGGGTGAGCCCACTCTCTCAGGCTGAACAAGTCATTGGTTGACCACTCCCACAATCCTGATCCCAGGTATCCCATAGGCAGGACAGACTGTAGGTCAAAGGTTGTATGGCTGGGCTGGCATCCCAATCCCTCCACAGGAAGTTCCTCCTGGCCACTGGAGATGATCAGTTCAGGCCACACACTCACCATTGCTTAGCTGGAGTCATCCTTATAGATTCCTGGGAGCTTCCCTCGCACCAGGGCTCTGCCTGACCCCGAAATGCCCCCCATTTCTGTCATCTCTTTCAGTTTTCTCCCCTTGCATCCACCCCTCAACCATATCCCTCATGTTCCCATCTCCACCCAGCCCCTCTCTACCCACGAGATCATTTCTTTTTCCCCTTCCCCATGAGATCCATGCATCCCCCTTGGACCTTCTTTGTTACCGAGCCTCTCTGGGTCTGTGGATTGAGGCCTGTTTTTCCTGTACTTTGCAGCTAATATCCACTTACTAGTGAGTGCTTTCTGTGTTTGTCTTCTGGGTCTGGGCTATCTCACTCAGGATGGTTTTTATCCAGTTCCATACTTTTACCTTAAAATTTCCTGATGTCGTTGTTTTTCCCGCTGAGTAGTACTCCACTGTGTAAATGGACTACATTTTTTTCTCTTACCCATTCTTCTGTTGAGGGGCATCTAGGTTGTTTCCAGGTCTGACTATTACAAATAAGGTTGATATAAATATAGTTGAACAAGTGTCCTTGTGGTATGATTGAGCATTCTTTGGGAATATGCCCAAGAGTGTTATAGCTGGGTCTTAAGGTAGATTGATTCCCAATTTTGTGAAAAACTGCCATACTGATTTCCAGAGTGAATATACAAGTTTGCGTTCCCACCAACAATGGATGAGTGTTCCCTTACTCTACATCCTCTCCAGCATAAGCTATCACTGGTGTTTTGTTCTTAGCCATTCTGACCAGTGTAAGATGGTATCTCAGAGTCGTTTTGATTTGCATTTCCCTGATAGCTAAAGATGTTGAATATTTCTTTTTTTAAATTTATTTTTGCTTATTAAAAATCTATCTTTTCTCATTTTGTATACCAATCCCAATTCCCACTCTGTCCCCTCCTCTTGATCCTTTTATCTCCCCCCTACCTCCTCCCCATCCACTCTTCAGATAGGGTAAGGCTTCCCATGGGGATTCAACAAAGCCTAGCACATTGCTTTGACGCAGGACCAAGGCCCTCCCCATTATATCTAGACTGAGCAAGGTATTCCTCCAAAGAGAATAGGTTCCAAAAAGCCAGTACAAGCAGTAGGGATAAATCCTGGTCTCACTGCCAGTGGCCCCACAGTCTGCTCCAGCCATACAATTGTAACCCACATTCAGAGGGCCTAGTTTGGTCCTGTGCTGGTTCCCTCACTGTCAACCAGGAGTTGGTGAGCTCTCATTAGCTCAGGTAGACTGTTTCAGTGGGTGTCCCCATCATGGTCTTGACCTCTTTGCTCGTATTCTCACTCCTCCACTCTTTGACTAGACTTTGGGAGCTCAGCCCAGTGCTCCTCTGTGGATCTCTGCCTCTGCTTCCATCAGTTGCTGGATGAAAGTTCTATGGTGACATTTAAGATAGTCATCAGTCTGACTACAGGGAAAGGCCAATTCAGGTGTCCTCTCTACTATTGGTCAGGATCTTAGCTGGGGTAATCCTTTTGTATTCCTGGGAATTTCTCTAGTGCTGGGTTTCTTGCTAGCTGCATAATGACTCTCTCAATCAAGATATCTCTTTAGTTCTTTAAGTGTATCTCCACTATTTGAGAATCTTCTGTTGAGAATTCTGTGTTTAGACCTGTACCCCATTTTTTAATTGGGTTATTTGGCTTTTTGATTTCTAGGTTTTTTTATTTCTTTATATATTTTTAGATATTAGCCTTCTGTCAGATGTGAGACGGGTGGAAGAACTTTTCCCACTGAGTGGGCTGCCGTTTTACCCTATTGACGGTGTCCTTTGCTTACAGAAGCTTTTCAGTTTCATGAGGTTCCATTTATTCGTTGTCAGTCTTAGTGCTGGCACTCAAGACTATTTCCCACTTTCTCTTTTATCAGGTTCAGTATAAGTAAATTTATGTTGAGGTCTTTGATTCACTTGGCTTTGAGTTTTGTGCAGGATAATAGACATGGATTTATTTGCATCCTTGTACTTGCTGACATCAAGTTATAACAGCATCGTTTATTTGTTGAAGATGCTGTCTTTTTTCCATTGTATAATTTTGGCTTCCTTGTCAAATATCACATGTCCATAAATGTGTGGATTTACATCTGGGTCTTCATTTAGATTCCAGTGATCCACTGTTTTTTTATGCCAATACCATGCAGTTTTTATTACTGTAGCTGTCTCTGTATTTGTGCTTGGAATCAGGAATGGTGATACCTCCAGAAGTTCCTTTATTGTATAGGATTGTTTTAACTATCCTGGGTTTGTTGTTTTACCATATGAAGTTAAGTATTGTTTTTTCAGTGTCTGTAAAGAATTGTGTTGAGATTTTTTGCTTGTTTTTGTTTTTTTGAGACAGGGTTTCTCTGTAGCTTTGGAGCCTGTTATAGACCAGGCTGGCCTTGAACTCACAGAGATCCACCTGCCTCTGCTTCCCTGAAGTGCTGGGTTTAAAGGCGTGCCCCACTACTGCCTGGTGAATTGTGTTGAGATTTTAATGAGAATTCCTTTGAATCTGTAGATAGCTCTTGGTAATACGGTCATTTTTACTTTGCTAATCCTACTGATCCTTGAACATGGGAGATCTTTCCATCTTCTGACATCTTCTCCAGTTTCTTTCTTCAGAGACTTGAAGCTCTTGCCATACATGCCTTTCACTTGTTTACATAGTTACACCAACTTATTTTGTATTATTTGTGGCTATTGTGAAGAATGGTGTTTCCCTGATTTCTTTCTCATCCCATTTAAAATGTATACTGATTTTTTTTTCAGTTAATCTTGTGTCCAGCCACTTTACTATAGGTGTTTATCAGCTGTAGGAGTTCTCTGACAGAATTTTTGGTGTCACTTATGTGTACTATCATATCATGAAGTGTTTATTTATTTATTCTTTTTCAATAAAAAATTGAGAGTCAGATATCAGGAAAAGAACCTGAAAGATTAGTGAGCGGGGGAGCAGTCACCAGTTGCCTCTTACCTCTTCCATTTCTCCCTCTGAAAGGGCCAAGGTCCTCTCTCTGTCCTGTCATACTACTTCCTGTCTCTTACCTGACCACAGTCCTATAAACCTCTATGGTTAATTTTGGCCAGCTAGTGGCATGCTCTGCCCTCTGACTCCAAGCAAGCTTTATTTGTCAGAACACAAACAAAATATCACACAATATATCCTCCTTTTGGTCTAAATAAAAAGAGAAAGTTTGAAGTAACATAGTAAAACTATATACAATAAGTACAATAGCTATTTACAAAAACATACAGGCAAGAATTACATTAACAATGTCTAGTTCATTTACATTTGATAAATTCAGAGAAAATATTCCATTATCTATCCTATCTTGGTGAGTCCAAAGTTTTGTACCTAATTCACTTTCTATTCTAGCTTATATTATTAACCCAAAATATCTTTTTATGTCTCCCAACCTTATACACTTTACACATCATTAGTGAGTTTCTCTTCTGAGTCTGGTAGCAAGGAAAACTATGATTAGTCTTCGGCTCTGATGAAGACCTGAGAAGGATATAATATTACCCGAGTAAGCAGGAAGAACAGAGCAAACAACTTCCAAAACTAAGAAATGACAGAAACAGGTGACTGCCTGGACAGTCACCCGAGGCTCCTCTGCAACAACACTGGGGCAACCATCTTCGGCTTTCAGGCTGAAAATATCTGACAGACTTTTTCTATGAAGCAGGAATTTTGAAGGACTCTCCTGCCTTATCTTGGGAAAGTTCTGCAGTCACTTTCTTTTGTATCCTGCTTGTCCAATTTAGACAACATTCTATCAGCATTTGAGGCAAGGGCAGTGGCTAACTTTTGCCACAAAGAAAGTAAGCTACATATGGAGATTTTTTTTGATGCCCATCATCTTCTCTGAAGTAGATTGGTGCTACCAGGAGCAGAAATATGTCACTGTCAAAAAAAAATGAAACCTTATGTGATTTAAACATCTGAAATGCCATATTCTGTAGCTCTCTGAAACATTTGAGGACCACACAACTATCAAAAACATATCTCTCTTTGACTTTAAAAACATACCTAACATGAGTGACTACAAGTTTGACTGTAATAGGTGACTAACTACTAATATAATTTCTTTATTATCCTAAATAGTTTATAATAGTAACTTCCAAAGACTAGAAATTTGCATTACATTGTTAAATGAGATGTACAGGTACATTACCTTAAAGACATATGTAACATATGTACAGTATGTTCTAGCAAAAATAACCCTAAATTTGTATCAATATATAAAAATCTATACCAGTGTATTTAAGACTAGTAGTTACTTATATGGCTTAAAAGTAAACTCTATAGTCTACCTTTTTATCTTATCATTTCTATACCCCCTCTTTTGCTTTTCAGAACAGTTGTTTCTGTAATAAATTTAAGGTTTTTTATAACTGTGGGCTGTTCCTCTCTAATTTTATAATATAATGATACAGTTGGTTCTCCTTTAAATTACCCTGTCTTTGTCTGAATATCTCTATTATCTGTTTTAGTAAGTTTTTCTAAGGTTTGTAACTTACCAATCAAAATTGCATTATTTTCGTTAGTAAACTTTTCTAAGGCCTATATCTTGGCACTTGTATCAGCCAACTTTTTTTTAAGGATAAAACAAGAATTAATAAACCAATAATGCTTATAAATAACATTATAAATCCCAGCTAAGTTAATTATCTTCTCATTTAATTATTCCATTTTTAAATGATCCATTGTGGAATCATACAGAGGCCTAACTCCCTCTGTCATAACTGTTTCTCAATTTTTTAATGTGGGAAAAATTCTCTCTCTTTTTAAAAATTATTTATTTTTATTTTATGTACATTGGTATTTTGCCTGCATGCATGTCTGTGAAAGAGTGTCAGATATCCTTGAACAGGAGGTATAAACCGTTGTAAGCTGTTTTGTGAGTGCTGGGAATTGAGCCTGCATCCTCTGGAAGAGCAGCCAGTGTTCTTAATCACTGAGCCATCTCTATAGTACCTCTCTCTTTTTTAAACTAATTCTACTGGCAATGACAGTGAAGTGTAAGGGCAGCTGTCACTGTGTAGCACATTTGGGCAGAAAACACGGATGGACACAGCCTGGCTGTGGGCAGCTGCAGCTGCTAGCATGTAGCAGTGAGCTGAGAGTATGTGGTGGTTGCAACAGTAGAAGCCTGAGTGAATGTCAAGGCTGCCTAGTGTGGCAGCAACCCAAGGAGGGGATCCTGGGAAAGCCTGCAACCCCGGTGAGAGGGAGTCAGCTGTCAAGTAGATACAGGATAGTGCCTAAGAAGGACACATGGCAGGAGCTGCCTGATGCAGAGCCAGGTGATCATGGGAGGGTAAGTTCCGCAGTGTTTGTAGCCCAGGTGCCTCTGGAGTGTGGGGCTTGTGGAGTTTAGGTGGCACCCAGAGACTGCTGTCGAGAGGAAAATTCCAGACTCGCTCTGAGGACTTGGAGAAAGAAAGGAAATGCCAGCTGGTGGCAAGGGAAGGGCCAAGCAGCTGTCTTGTAAATTTGTGCTCCATGTTGGGTTCCAGATAGAGTGTTTATCTAATTATTCTTTATCAATAAAAAAAAATCAAGAGTCAGTTATCAGGATGAGAATCCAAAAAAATCAGAGAAACAGGGGAGCAGCCACCAGTTGCCTGCTACTCTTCCGTTCCTTCATCCAAAAGGGCCAAGATCCTCTCCCAGCTCCCCCTTACCACTTCCTGTCTCCTCTCTCTACAGTCATCCAAACTTCTATGGTCAGCTAGTGGCCAGCTCTGCCCTTTGACTTCAAGCAAGCTTTATTTGTCAGAAGACAATCAGAATATCACACAACAACATCATGTGTAAACAGCAACACTTGACTTCTCCTTTACAATTTGTGTTTTTGTCTTATTACTGCAGCTAGAACTTTGAGTTTTGTATTAAATTGAATATTATATTATTAGATGCTGTATATTGAATTTATTATGTTTAGGTATGTTCCTTGTATCCCTGATCTCTCCAAAACTTTTATCATGAAGGTATGTTGGATTTTGTCAAAAGCTTTTTCAGCATCTAATGAGTCGACCATATATAATTTTTCCTTTCAGTTTGTTTATATGGTGGATTACATTGACAGATTTTTATATGTTGAACCATCTCCACATCTCTGGGATGAAGCTTACTTGATTATGGTAGATGATCTTTTTGATGGGTTCTTGGATTTAGTTTGCAAAAATTTTACAATCTTTTTTACAAGTATTTTTACATCAATGTTCTTGAGGGAAATTGGTCTGTAATTGTATTTCTTTGTTGAGTCTTTGTGTGGTTTGGGTATCAGGGTGACTGTGGCCTCATTTAAAGAATTTGCCAATGTTCCTTTTGTTTCTGTTTTGTGGAGTAATTTAAGGAGTTTTGGCAGTAGCTCTTCTTTGAAAGTCTGGTAAAATTCTGTACCGAAACCATCTGGCTCTGGGCTTTTTTTGTTTGGGAGATTTTTAAATAATTCCTTCTATTTCCTTAGGAGGTATAGGTCTTATTTAAATTGTTTATCTGGTCTTTTTAACTTTGGTGTGTGGTACCTATCAAGAAATTTGTCATTTTCTTTTAGATTTTCCAATACAGGCTTTTGTAGTATGACCTAATGATTCTCCAGATTTCCTCAGTGTCTGCTGTTATGCCTCTCTTTTTCATTTCTGGTTCTGTTAATTTGGGTATCATCTCTCTGTCTTTTAGTTAGTTTGGATAGGTTTGTCTATCTTGTTGATTTTCTCAAAGCACCAACTCTTTATTTCATTGATTTTTTGTATTGTTCTCTTTGTTTCTATTTTCTTGATTTCAGCCTTCAATTTGATTATTTCCTACCTTCTATTTCTCGTGAATATGCTTGCTTCTTTTTGTATGAGAATTCTCTAAATTCTTTATGCAGGTGCTTAGTACTATGAACTTTCCTCAGCATTGCTTTCATTGTGTCCTATAAGTTTGTGTTGTACATGCATTTTCACTGAATTCTAGAAAGTCTTTAATTTCTTTGCTTATTTCTTCGTTGACCCATTGGTAATTTCGTTGAGAGTTAATCTTTTTCATGTGCTTGTAGGCTTTCTGTAGTTTGTTTTGTTTTGAACTCTACTTTAATTCATGGTGATTTAATAAGATGCAGGAGGTTATTCCTTTTATTTTTTTGTACCTGTTGAGACTTGCTTTATGACTCCATATGTGGTCAGTTTTGGAGAAGGTTCCCTGGGGTGCTGAGAAGGTGTATTCTTTGATGTTTGGGCGAAATGTTCTGTAGATATCTCTCAGGTCCATTTGAGTCACAACATCTACTTGTTTCGTTATGTCTCTGTTTTGTTTCTGTCTGGCAAACCTGTCCATTGGTGAGAGTGAGGTGTTGAAGTTTCCCACAATTACTGTGTCAAATTCAGTGTGTGGTCTAAGATTTAGTAATCTTTCTGTTACAAATGTGAGTGCCCTTGTATTTGTGGCATAGATGTTTAGCATTGAGACTTCACCTTGATGAGTTTTTTTTATGCATATGCAGTGTCCTCAATCTCTTCGATTCTGGTTTGAAATCTATTTTGTCAAATATTAGGGTAGCTATTCAGCTTGCTTCTTAGGTTGTTTGATTGTACAATCTTTTCCCAATCCTTTTCTCTGAGGTGATGTCTGTCTTTGATGTTGAGGTGTGTTCCTTGTCTGCAGCAGAAGTATGGATCCTGTTTTTTTTTACCCATCTGTTACATTGTATATTTTTATTGATGAATTGAGTTCATTGATATTGAGAGATATTAACGACCAGTGATTTTTAATTCATGTTATTTTTGTTGGTGGTGGTGGTAGTAGTGGTAGTGTGTGTGTGTGCGTGTGTGTATGTGTTCCTCCTTTGGGTTTTGCTGGTGTGAGATTATGTGTTGCCTGTGTTTTCATGGGTGTAGCTAATTTCCTTGAGTTGGTGTTTTCCTTCCATAACCTTTTGTAGGACTGGATTTGTGGACAGAAATTGTTTAAATTTGATTCTGTCATGAAATATCTTGTTTTCTTCATCTATAGTGATTGAAAATTTTGCTGGGTATCATAATCTGGGCTGATATATGTGGTTTCTTCGTATCTTCAAGATATCTGTTCAGGCCCTTCTGTCTTTTAAGTCTCCAGTGAAGTTGGATGTAATACTAATAGATCTGCCTTTATATGTTATTTGGTCTTTTTTCTTTGCAGCTTTTCATATTATTTGTTCTGTATGTTTAGTGTTTTGATTATTATGTGGTGAGGGGACACTTTTTTTCTGGTCCAGTCTATTTGGTGTTCTGTAAGATTCTTGTACCTTCATAGGCATATCCTTCTTTAGGTTGGGAAAGTTTTCTTTTATGATTTTTTGGGATATATTTTCTGGATCTTTGAGTTGTAATTCTTCTCCTTCTTCTATTCATATTTTTCATAGGTTTGGTCTTTTCATAGTGCCCAAGATTTCCTGCATGTTTTGTGTTGGGAATTTTTCAGATTTAAAAATTTTTTTGACTGTTGAATCTATTTCTTCTATCATATCCTTCAACACCTGGGCTCCTCTCATCCATACCTTGTATTCTGCTGATGATGCCTGCATTTGTAGTTCCTGTCGTTGTTTACTCAGATTTTTCATTTCTAGAATTCCCTCAGTTTGTGTTTTCTTTATTGTTTCTTTTTTCTTGTCTTTCTTGTTATTTTTAACATATTTATTGATTTTTTTTCTAATTTTTTGTCTGTCTTTTTCCTTGATTTCTTTAAGGGGTTTTTTAAATTTTCACCCTAAGGACCTCTATCATCATCTTCATAAAATTATTTTTAAAGTTATTTTCTTGTACTCCAGCTGCATTGGAATGTTCAGGTCTTGTCATAGGATAGTTGGTTCTGATGGTGCCCTTTGTGTTGTTGGTTGTATTTTCACACTGGTGTTTAGGCATCTGAATTTGGGATGATATAGGTATAGGCGTTGATTTCTGGTTTTGCCCTTGTTGGATGGGTGTTCTGCTCTGTTGTTTTCCATTTCTTCTCTGGTCTTCTGACCTAAGTGGTGACTGACAAGTCTTTAGGTTCAGTAGGGTGTCTCCACTGAGGTTTGGGGGGCTTGGGTTCCTAGATCTAGCCTGCCGTCTGATAAAGCCCAAGTCCTCCTCAAAAGTTGTAGACCAGAATATGGAGCCCAGAGAATGCTGTTCCTCTCACTGGTGTGGACTATACCTGGGCCCATGGAGTCTGTCAGAGCTGGGGGCAGAGACTGGCTGTAGGGTCGCATGATGAGGTGTGAGGGCCAGGAGCCAACTTCTTAAGTGTCTTTTATGGAGGTGTTTTCACCTTCTCTGCACACACGGAAATTTCCTTTAATTCTCCCTACTGTTCTGTTTCGCCGAAGTGTTAAACTGTCTAAGCGGGTTGAGCCCTGTGCTGAAAGGTTGGTTTTGTGTATCCTAGGGGAATGGACTAACCTAGGAAAGGAAAATGTTGGAGGTGATAGCGTGAGCACATTATAGTATTTTCACATGCTTTACAGGAGAACAACTTGACAATTCATTTTCCTCTATATTTACTTGTTTTGTGTGTTTGTGGTCTCATGTGGTCAGAGGTCAGACTTTGGGAGTTGGTTCTCTTTTCCATATGCTGTCAGCCTTGGCTAGCAAAGCCCTAGCCACTGAACCATCTCTCCAGGCCTGCCCTTCACTGTTTGTGCTGTCCAGAAATAATTTGTGCACAGCGTCTTCCTGATGTCACTTTTCTTTTCAGGTGACCCTCCTGGTGGCTCCTCCATGCACCCGAGAGAGGCATTATGAGCACCTTGGACGGTGTTGCAGCAAATGCGAACCAGGTACCTCAGGGATTTCTAGCTTTCCTTTTTTTTTCTGTCCTAAGAAATGAAGGAAGAAATTTATAGACCTTACATGATAGTGGTAGGTAATGATGGTTGCCACTCAGAAGACAGAATGCTTCCCCTCAATAGATAGCATCACCTATGAATCTAGCACAGTTTCACAAACTCTACTGGTCCTGAGATGGCAGAGTTTCCCGAAATCACATCCTAGCAAAGCATGAAGTGTGTCTGACCCTTGAAAGCGTGCGCACAGCAGTCTTATTCCAGAATGACTAACTGGACTTGCTTATCCCTTGACAGATCTTCTCCCATACAGCAGTCTAAGAACACAAAGGCGACCACCCACCACCTTGCACAAATGTGGCCAGTGTTTGTGTGCCCCCGTGGAGTACCAACCTCTTAGGTCCTCACTTTCTCTTGTTCTTGGAGAGGGTAGAAGAAGCTGGGTTACTTTATAACTGAGGTCTTTCTGGGTGTTCTGATTGCAAATAGCTCTTGAGTATAGAGGACATAGAGCCAATACTTTTTTTTGGTTTTTGGTGTTTGGTTTTTCAAGATAGGGTTTCTCTGTAACTTTGGAGCCTGTCCTGGAACTAGCTCTTGTAGACCAGGCTGGCCATG
The DNA here is from genome assembly GCF_982192425.1 of Myodes glareolus. Lineage (NCBI taxonomy): Eukaryota > Metazoa > Chordata > Mammalia > Rodentia > Cricetidae > Myodes > Myodes glareolus. The sequence goes on from NC_142030.1 coordinate 113,286,046, forward strand.
AACTCACAGAGATCTACCTGCCTTTGCCCCCCAAGTACTGGGATCAGAGGTGTGCACCACCACCACCTGACTTCAGAGCCAATACTTTGATCGAGTACATGTGTGTATGTGCAGCACGCACACATGTGTCAGTGGAAGATTCTTGGTCAACATAAACTAGCCGCTAGCAAATAGTGCATACAAAACAATGTCGACAAGTATCCGTGGTGACAGTAGAGGAGAGACTGAGGATGGGAGGGGAAGACCAATCCTCTTCCTCAGCCCTCTTCTTCCTGTAGTTCGTTCCAGCAAACCCCTCAGGGTCTACGGGGCACAGTGTAATTTCTGAGTTCAATTTCTCAGTCAGCAGAGTCTGGGAGTGCAAAAGATGGTTGGTTGGATGGTTGTTTATTTAGACAAACTAAGAGACATCTGTAGTCACAGTAAACCTCAGAGGGGGCAACAGTACACACAGCGAATCTGGGGCAGGATATTTCGACTAGCAGAGGCCTGAGGAGCCCAGGTGCTGTACTCAGTGCCTGCAGTTTCCTTTCCTCACATATTACCCTGTCTTAGAAGGTTCCTGGACCAGCGACTCTCTAACCACATCTGCAGATTGCCATTTACATCTTCATGCAGTGCTGGGGATTTAACCCAGATCCTCACACACACTCAGGGTCTGCTCTTCTTTTTAGTTTTCCCTCCCCTCCCCTCCCCTCCCTCCCCTCCCCTCCCCTCCCCTCCCTCCCCTCCCCTCCCCTCCCCTCCCCTCCCTCCCCTCCCCTCCCCTCCTTTTTTCCTCCCTCTCTCTCTTTCTTCTTTCTTCCTTTTTTCCTTCCTTCCTTCCTTTCTTTATTTCTTTTCATGTCTGTTATTGTTTGTTTGTTTCTTGGATTGGTTGGTTGGTTTTTTAAGATAGGCTTTCTCTGTGTAGCCCTAGCTGCCCTGGACTTGCTCCTTAGACCAGGCTAGCTGGAATCTCAGAGACCAGCTGGAATTAAAGGCATGCACCGCCATATCCAGCTTGTTTAGTTTTGATCAGCATTTATTGTCATTGTTTTGTTTTTGATTGACACATTATCTTCTCCACTTAAGGAACATACCTGTCTTCTAAATGCACCCCTGCCTCTGACAGTGTGTGTCTGCCCTGCGGCCCAGATGAGTACCTGGACACCTGGAACGAAGAAGACAAGTGCCTGCTGCATAAAGTCTGTGACGCAGGTGGGTCTGCCGCGCTGACACACGTCACCGGGGGTGCGGAGACGCACCATCCACCTGATGCCCTTAAATCCGTTCTGTAGACGCGCAATAAATAGGCCTGCTGCTTTTCCTTTGTCATTGTAGCTCATGGTTTAGTGTCTCCAGCGCTGCAGGTTAAGCATTTCCACCTTTCTGTTCCAGAACAGGCACTGCACTTTAATTGCAGACACGTCTTACCATTGACAAAATGTTGCCCCAGTGTTCAGTGTGCCTGTGTCATTTTAAAGATAGAGAAATTGAAACCTGAGATTAACTCTTCCAGGATAAACAGATGAGAAGTGGTCCTCCAACTGATCTGACTCATAAACCTTCTCCTAAATAGCAAAGTTTTTATTGTTAAAGTTTATTACTTCACCAGGCTGGCATAATTTTGGGAAGGGGAGCTGGATAAAAAAAATTAAATAAAAGACTTTATTTTATATATCTTAAATAAAAGGTTTTGAGGCAGGATCTTACTCTGTGGTTCAGGCTGTCCTGTAACTCACTACTGAAATTATAGGACTACATCTCCATGCTCAGCTCCATTTAAAAAACATAGCTTATGTTTAGGAATCAAAATATAAATATGTCTCATGAATTCCCTACGAGGTTATTTTCTCTCTTCTTTCCATTTTCTATTCGGAATAATAATGCATCCACCGTGTTACTCTAGCATAACTTCTGGTGTGGAGTTAATGATTGCATCCCCTGGGTGTCATTGGTCATATTCTTTCCTTGGTATTTCTTGTATTGCACATTGAATTTAGAAGGCTGATAGAATCCTGGTTTATTTTGGCTAGGGTCTGGCAAAACCCCTTCATCCATAGTATAGTGCAGATGAATAAGAGTGTGAATCTTATTTTTGTAATATTCGCAATGATAAGTATGAGTTGGGTGTTTTCCTCCAGTTCTAGGGATCAATTCCAAGGCCTACATATGCCAGCCAGATGATTTACCACTGAACAACATCTCTAAATCTTGATTCTTTGAGAAATAGAGGCTTCCTATGTAGCCTGGCCTCCATCTTCCTGCCTCTACCCCTCTGCCCCGCTGCCTCTGCCTCTGCCTCCCTAGTACTGGGAATAAAGGCATGGACCACCACTCCTGGCTCCTTTCTGTCACTTCTTTGTTTCCCTGAAGCATAGAACATACAGAAAAGGCACACTAAGTGCTTGTGGCTTTCAGAACCCTGGCTGGATTCTTCAACTTCCTCCTAAGCATTTGCATCAACATGATGAATTCATGCAAGCTGTTGTGTCCGAGGTGCTGCAGTTTGTTGCAGACACTGGTTTTATTGATGGTCAAATTACCATACCACTCAGAAGTGAGCCCAGGCTGTCATCAGCACACACACACACACGCACGCGTGCGCACACACACACACACACACACACACCACAGGGCATCCAAGAGGATCAGAAGAGGCAACAGATCCCTCTGACAAGGGCAGTGAGAACTAAACTGAGGTCTTCTGTAAGAGCAGCAAGTGCTCTTAACCTCTGAGCCATCTCTCTGTCCCCAGTGGGACCTTTCCTTTAGTGCTAAGGGAGACCCATTGTTGGTAACTTAATCTCTACAGGATATGGCCCTTAGAGCGCAGCTAGAAAATACGCATTTCTGAACACTATCGTTCTCCTAACGTGTTGAGACAGCTGGCGGATTTTAGCCTGGAGAAAGTACTGTGGAAACTCCACTGGGCACAAGCATCTGATCACGTCTTTTTATTTCCTTTAATGACCTTGAGTCATTGCTGTCTGTTGGAAATAAGGATTCATTCTGTCTACTGCCAAAATTAATTAGAGCTGAACACTGAACACATTCGATTGTTCTGGAACTGCTGCCACCGCCACTCACTCACACTTGCGCAGAGAAGCAGCGGGGCGTGTGCTCCCTGTCTGCGCATGCTCCCTGTCTGCGCATGCTCCCTGTCTGCGCATGCTCACTGTCTGCACATATGTACTCTACATGTTTCTGCTCAATTGCCCTTTGTACTACACGAGTTTGGGAAGTGGGTACAAGGGCAAATGGGGCTCATTCTTGGGTCTAAAAAGCATAAAACTAATAATGTCCCTCCTTAATTATCTGTAACTTGAGACAGTGAAGGAAGACACAGGTTTGATTTTTTCTCTGTCTCTTTCCCTTCGAAAGTTAAGATACAGTTGCCATGAAGAAAATCCAGATGAGATGGGGCCTTTCAGCCTTTACAGAGAAACTTTTTGCCCGTTTTTATTTGTTTGTTTCCCTTTAAAGGTTCATAGTTTTTAATTATGTGTATGTGTGTGGGTGGTCTGTACATCGCAACATGTGCCCAAGGAGGCCAAAGAAGGTCCAATCCCCTGGAGCTTGAGTTAGAGCCAGGCGTGAGCTACAGGATGTGAGTACCTGGGACGGAACTCAGACGCTCTGCAAGGACAGTATGGGCTCTTAGCCAGTGAGCCAATGTGACAGCCACCTGGGCAGTTTAAATGATGCTTTGACGTCATGTCACGTGTGTGCACACCTGTACAATTCAGTGTCCTTATCCACAGTAGCTGCATTCCATAAAGTCACCCCAACCATTGAGTTCATGAGTCCCGAATCACTCATCGCTCCTAGGAGAATTCAGGAATTCAGGACTAGCTTCCTACAAGCCCCTCTCATCAGAGGCCTTTGTCCCACGCACAAACCCCCTTGTCATGTGCGTATCACTGTTTACTAGGTAGGTCTTGTGAGTCAGCACACAACTCAGACTCACACAGTTTATACTTTATACCACACATGTTTTCTGGGCAGGACACATCACTGCCTTCTTGACACACAAGACAGCACTACACATGGGACCATTTAAAAATAGGGTCATTGGCAAATACAAGCCCAAAGATGAGAAAAGTGCTTTGGATAGACTGCAGCAAGGGTGCTCATTTAGGCTGCGAACCTAGCTCAGCGGTAGAATGCCTTACTGGAGCACATGGGGTTTGGTTTCAACCCCCAGGACTATCCTGGAAGGTGGGGGTGCTGAGAGGAGAAATCACTCTGTATGAAAGTCAGACCGGAATGCAGAGGTCCTCGTGGAGAGCAAAGAGTGACTCCACACTTTGTGTGGTTCAGCCCATGTCCAGGGTGACGAAAAACACCCCGCGGGTGTCAGTAGGAATCGTACTGAACAAGGACACTCATGTGAATCTGAACAATAAGAATGATCGTGTGTTGGGCACTCAGTTCCCATACGCCCATATTCCAGAAAACTGAGAAGCCGGGAAAATAGAGTAAGAAGCCAAGCACTTTCTGTTTATTGAGAAGAGGGGGTGTGTGTGTGTGTGTGTGTGTGTGTGTGTGTGTGTGTGCATGTGTGTGTGTGTGTGTGTGTGTGTATGTGTATGTGAGAGACAGAGAGAGACAGACAGACAGACAGCCCCTGGTTCGTAGGTCAGACAGACTGCTGCCTGTTTCTTGCTTTGTCGTCTTGACTGAGCACCCCAGAGCCTTTCAGGACCCCTGAATGTACTCACATCCCCAGAAACTTCGTTAGGTCTGTCTAAATTTTGTTTGACATCTGAATTTACAAGAAAAAAAAAACCTCCCCAAAACAACAAAAACTAGCAACTGTGCACTGCTGTGTGATTCCACAAATAATTAAACCTCCTAACACAAAACTGTCTAGGGAGCCCACACAGCTCTCTAGAAAAGGGTATGTTGGACGGTTCCCTACCGACAAGGAAGTGCGGGAAGGAACTCTGGAGTTCCTCAAACCCAGTGAGTCACGCTGTTGGCTGCCAGATGCAGCTGGGTGGGGACGGTGCACTGGGTGGACAGTGCATCTGTGTCTCCTGCTTCTCGCTGGTCGCTGATCTTCTCTTGTCTCCCACAGGCAAGGCCCTGGTGGCGGTGGACCCTGGCAATCACACGGCCCCACGGCGCTGTGCCTGCACGGCCGGCTACCACTGGAACCCAGACTGCGAGTGCTGCCGCCGGAACATGGAGTGCGAGCCTGGCTTCGGGGCCAAGCATCCCTGTACGGCATGGTTGTGTGTGTGAGTGTGTGTGTGTGTGTGTGTGTGTGTGTGTGTACATACTCTCCAACAGAGCCCTGCCGTTACACCCCTGCCGAGAAGATTTCCAGGGATGTGTCACGACCGTGTCAAGGGTGCTCCAGGGAGCCCAGTTGGCTCTGAGGAACCTTAGAGTGGATTAAAAACCCAGTTTAGTCAGCTTCCAACAGCAAATGGGCAGTCATCCCGAATTCCCTCACCCCTCCCTCAGCTTTGTGCCTGGGCCTCAGTCTGTGAAAACCGAGGGTCCTCACTAAGTAACAGACAGTATAGTGCAGGGATTCGCCAAGGCATTAAACAGCATGCAGCATCTTAGAAGGGGATGCACACCTCGGGACTCGCTGGAAACTGACATCTACAGATACTGATTTCCAGTTTAAAGAGTTCCTAAAGACCGGCAGTTGGGAAGTTATAGCTGCATTAGCACCTTGAGACCTGGCAATGGAGGGCTGGGGAGACATTGCTGTCTAAATAGAGCACTCTTCACCAGCATGCAGCCCTAAGCGCAATACAAGAACCCACACTGAAAGCTAATTCCAGCTCCAGCAAGAAAGGAAGCCAGGAAATGCGAAGTCCTAGAGCAGGCTGGCCAGCTAGCCTGGGCAAAGTTCCAGTCAGTCACTGGACTGTAAAAGCCCTTCTCTCCAAAGCTCGACTTAAGCGGACTGTCGGAACAGACATGCTCTTCCTCTGTTTGCTCCCATCCTCCTTCCAGGCAGAATTACCTCCTCTTTGTTGGGAAGGCCTTTCCCAATCACCTCTTCTAGCCCTTCAAATAAGAAAGAGTAAGGACTAATTTGAAATTTGTTAAAAACAAAAACCTTGAATTGACTTGGGTTCACAGAGTAAAAACGAGGGTCTTCAGGATTGGCTGCCACCGTGCCCGTTACCATATAACTGGCCACACGTACAGTTGTTGTTTTTTTTAATCTTAGAGTTCCCAGCTTTTGAACCTTGAGAGTAGGATTGCCCCATGTTTATATTTGGGCTGAGTGGCCCACCAGTGGTGCGTGTTAGCCGGGGGGTCTCTTTAGCTCGGTGCTGAGTTGTTGGCATGGCTGCCGAGGAACACCTCCAGCTTCAGCGCCTTCTGAGTGACGTCCTTGCTCCCAAAGTGATGTGGAGCTGTGGGAATTGTTGACACTCTGTCACCTGAGGACCCCGTTGTGCCCTTCAGCTTTGTGGAAAGCAAAGAAGCAGAAATCCTCTGGTCTTGCGAAAGTGCTTCTGAGAGCCGGCCCTTCTAGCTCCCGACTTCTGGGAAGCGGCACAAAGCAGGTTTTCAGAGTGCAGCAAGTGATTGCTTATGCTTGCCGGTCTTTCACTTAAAGGCATGTTTTTAAAGCCAGCACAGTGGGACAGGGCTGGGAAACTAGAATATTATTCATTCGAACCCACATGGACGGCAGGCCTCTGCATCAGCGCACTGACTAATCCACACATGCTCTCAGGAAAAGTCAGCTGGAGGTTGTGTGCAGCCAGGCCAGCCGTCCCCACCGCAGTCAGAGCCCTGCAAACTCTGCGGCCTCTGTGAAGGAGGGCGCTGCCCGCTGCCTTTCTGATTTCTGGAAGATATTCTTGAATGAAAAGGAGGACATGACTGCTCTATGAACAGTGGGGGAGAAGGTTACTGTAGATGAGAGGGAGTGTGTAACCAGAGGAGGGACATCTATCTGAGAGAGTTCACAGTGGTCATGACCAAGCTGTGCCATGTGAGGAAAGGGGCGAGGAGACCTAGAGCCAGGAGACTTAGAGGCCAGGAGGGTAAAAGGGAAAAAAGATCCAGTGTAGCCAAAATCTCTGGATTATACAGAGAAGGGCAGCCCAGCCCCCGGGCTGAAGAGTTCAGGGTAGGAGGCAGGGTTTTGCAGCCAGGTGGACCCTGTAACAGGTAGGTACGGAGGATAGAGGAACCGCCAGAAACTGCTAGTGGCCAGCGTCAGCCACCGCAGTTAACCTTTGTCCAGGGTTTGCCACCTAACAGTTCCCTCTGCCTTGAACCCTTGGAAATGATCCATTTTGACAGGAGGTGGTTGAACTCACTCTTGAGGCTGGGAATATCCTGGTCAGTTTGTACAGTGCTCACCTGGAATGCACAGAGCCCTATACTGATCCCCAGTACCAAATGAGGCCTAGTATGGTGGTGCACACTTGCAGGCCTAGCACTGTGGCTCAGGAGATCAGAAGTTCAAGGTCATCCCTAGCTACACAGTGAGTTTGAGACCTGCCTGGGTTACAAGAGACCCTGAGAAGACAAAGTCACTCATGCCCGAACTTGCAGTATACTTGGATTCAAAACAAATACTGTTCAGTGACCACACGTTTGCTCTGGGTCAGCAGGGAAAGAGAAGCAACCCAGGCAGCGGTGAGTGCAGCTTTGTGGTCACCAGTCACTGAGCTCCTGGCTCAGTATAGTGAGGCCAAGGTTTGGGTTCGGAGTAGATAGAAGTGTAACTCTTGTATTAGTGTGAGAAGCCTGGCTGTAAAAGGGAGAAGGGAAATGAAGCCTTCAGGATATCACTGGTGGGTCGGAGTTAAACAAGAACCACCAAAAGTCAGGCAGATGGAAAGGAATGTCCCTGAACCCTCCTCAGAATCTTCTAGATTGCTCTGTGTGTGTGTGTGTGTACACTGTAGGCTATCCGTGGAAGTCAGATAACACCTCTTGAGAGTTGGTTCTCTCCCTTCATCATGTAGGTTCCAGAAACTGAACTCAGATCATCAGACCTGGGGTCAAGTGTCTTTATTTCACCCACCCTTTGTTCATCTTTAAAAAACAAAACTCTCTGTGTGTCTCTGTCTATCTGTGTGTGTGATGTGTGTCTGTGTGTCTGTGTGTCTGCGTGTGTGTGTCTGTGTTTATGTGTCTGTGTGTGTCTATGTGTGCCTGTGTGTTTATGTGTGTGTCTGTGTGTGTTTGTATGTGTGTGTGTGTGTCTGTGTGTGTGTCCCAGTACTGGAGGAGGCCAGAGAACTTGGATGGATCTGTGGAGTTGGGCATTACGCTGACTGATGTGGGTGCAGGGAAACACACTCTAGCCTGTGTTCATCTTTTATAAAGCTGTTTTAGTTAATGTTATTTAGTCAATAGTCCTAGCAGTATTAGGATTGTTACCTAGCCAGTCACACTGCCATATCAGTGTGCCAATGTATGCTATTTATTGCCAAATTACAGAAATCAAACATATACTTCCTATCAGGCTTGTACCAAGAAGTTTAATTCCTTATTGCTGGTTTGTATTCATGAAAATAAACCCTAGACATGCTATTAATTTCAAAAGCCATTTGAAAGTTTAGCACTAGCCAATGGCCTGATGTGATGTCACGCTGTGGTCAGTATTGTCCATCTGTGCCTACCAAACCATCACGTGCCCATTACAATAACGATAGGAGACACGGAAAGCTTGCGGCATGTCTTATGCTGCTAATTTAGCTTAGGAGAAATGTGAGAGGTGAATCAAGCTTCCTAGGCAAGATCAGCTTCGGCTCTGAGTCCTGCAGATGAGGGCAAGACCCACACTGTCTCATTTGCATTTATGTTTTCTTGGGACACAGTCCAATCCATTCGCCTCACATATTGTCTCTAGTTACTTCTGTGCTGTGAGCAATCACAGGCTTTTAGGAGGAAGAGACTTAGAGAGTTCCTCTGGGGGTGAGGGAGCATGGTGACCGTCACACTGTGTAGCCTGGAGAAAGGAACTGCTCACCCCACTTGGCAGTGTACCACCATTTCTTTAGTAAGTCAGCGGTGGAGTCAAATGTTGCCAGGCATTTCAGTTATTCCGGGTTTTGAAATAATAACTTTTGTAGTAAATAGTGTCACAGAGCCCATATCCAAAATGCTTGGTACCATTTTTCACCCCCACCCAGATTTTAGAGTAATGAGATATTTTGGCGTTGGAAGAAGACATTTCCCTTAAATACAGGGATGGAACCACATTTGCCTGCAGCTGAAAGCTGATGCAGCCTGAAGGCTGGAAATAGTCAGGCAGTAAAATCCAGCCTCACAACTCAGACAGGGAAATGTGCTGAAGTGAAAGGCCAGGCAAGGCTGTACCTAGCTGGACATCAGATGTAGTCTTGGTGGCCTGACATGAAGAGTTTCTAAATGTAATTCTGCAAAGACTTCCTCCACCCTGGAGGAAATAGCAGGAGATACATGTAGCCAGGCAGACCCAGTGCGATGGGGTAATGCTTCAGGGACACCATCCTGGCCGGTCCCCAAGTGTCTCCTTGATTTTATCTGTTGGCTTTTGTGTGTGTGTCTGACAGTGCGGCTCAACATGGACACGGTGTGCACACCCTGCCTCCTGGGCTTCTTCTCAGACGTCTTCTCATCCACGGACAAATGCAGACCCTGGACCAAGTAAGTGTGAGCTCGCTGCGGACCCAGCATGTGTCAGAGCTCCGTGCCACGTCTCATATCCAGGAATATGTGACCTCCAGTTCCAGCTTCTCTTTCTTTAACCCAACTTTGTTTAGTTGAAAATTGTTTATGAGTTCTTTGTCTGGGACAGGGGTGGAATGTAAGGGCTCCAGATACGCTAGGCACATCTTCTGTGGCTGAACTGTGTCCCCGGCTTGAGTTAAGCCATTTATTGTCTGCCATTCAGCACCGTCACGTCCCATCCTCACTAGTTTACTCATCTGGAAGGGTGAGCCCCGTCTGTGTACACTGTAAGGGCTTTGGGTTTCTTGAGTCATCTTGAAGCTCTTTACAAGCCAAATCACAGAGGTCCACCTGTGCCTTCGATTTTACCCCATCTACGATCATCTTGATATTTCATTTTCACCGATAATTTAATTCCCGGTTTATTTATTACGTTTGTTGCTGAGGATGAACCCAGGGCTTTGTACATATGAAGTTACCTGATGATGTTTTTCTCCACTGAAAAGAGTGTCTCTGTGGCTTCTTACAATTGCTGTGGACTTCACTGGAGAAATGCACCGTCTTTATTTACTAAGTTCCCACTGCGGCCCATGGAAGCAGCTCTGAGTTTTCTGCAGGGATAAGTGTGTAGTGATCGTGTGGTATACGGACTAAGAGTCCCTTACCCAAATCCTTGGGAATATTTCAGATTTGTTTTGGGTTCTGGCTTTTAGCTGTGTACTGAGAACTTTCAGGGAAGGATGGCAGGTCCAAACACAGAACTGTTCATGTACAGAACTGCTCGTGTACACTTTACACACAGAGCCTGAAGGCGATCACACGCTCTACGTTATTGCACGAATGGAGCAAAGGTTCATGACGTCTGATTTCCGAGTTGAGGTTTCACGTCGGTGTTCTAAAAGCGTCACACCGGACTGTTGGGTTTTGGGTTAGGGACCCCTGACTAGCGTATAGGACAGCACCGCACGTGAGTTACATGGGACAGACTCCGAGCGCTTCCTGTTGTTTAATACCAGCGCTAAGTACAATGAGCCTTCAGTTCCAAACATGTCTTTATTTCTCAAAAGCTCACATGACCCATCCCAAGATCTGCTGCTGGTGTGTCTGCTTCTCCTCTTCCCAGAATTCACTGTTTGCAGACAGCTCTCACTCTGCTGCCCTAGCACCCCGCCGTCAGGATTATAGTGTAGACCACCGCACGTGGCTGTTTCCCGATGCAGCACACTCAGGTTTTATGTTAAGAAGATTGTATTTTTCATCTTCAGAATTGTACTCATCAAAACGCTGTCAGCATTTGAAGTCCTCTGTACATAAGTTCCTTCTTTACTCTTGCCTGCTGTGTTCTCAGTAGTTTCTAGTGTTCCCCTAGCACTCTGTCCAGCTCTGAGGGCTTCTGCTCCCATGGCAAGGCTGGGGACTCAAACATCTGGGAAGTTATGGCTTCCCTTTCTGAAGGAGTTCCCAGTCTAGCTCAGGCTAACATTTCCTTTGTTGGGTTTTGAAAGTTAAGTGTCGACCCACAGCATTGCCTGCTCTTTCCTCACAGCTGTTCCCTCCTTGGAATGCTAGAAGCACAGCCAGGGACGAAGAAATCAGACACCGTCTGCAGCTCTTCCCTGACGCTGACAAAACCACCCAAGGGTAGGAAGAGCACCTGTGGGGTGGTCCATGGTCCCAGGGTGGTCTCTCTAGAATGACAAGCTAATGATAGGGATTCGTTTGTGCTTTTCAGCTCATTCTGACCACGGTTGTCTTGGTATTGTTTTCATTTTTCATCAGCATTTTATTTGTTTAAAAGACTTATTCTTTTTTATTTTATGTGTATGGATATGTTAATACATCTATGTTTGTGCATCACATATGTGCATTGCTCGAGGAGGCAAGGAGAGGGCATAGGATCCTCTGGATCCTCTGACATTGGACTTCAGACAGTTGTGGGCACCATGTGGGTGCTAGGAACCAAACACAGGTCCTTTGGAAGAGCAGCCAGTGCTTTTAACTGCTGAGCTATATCCCCAGTCCCATCATTTTGTTTTGTCTACTTTTGAACAGTATGAGAATTTTCTTTTTTTAAAAAAATTGTTTAATTTATGTATATGAGTGTTTCATCTCCATTTACGCCTGTGCATATCATGTATACTCAGTGCCTGAGGAGGCCCGAAGAGGGAATTGGATCCTCTAGGACAGGAGTTACAGGAAGACACCATGTAGCTGCTGGGTATTGAATCTGGGCCCTCTGGAAGAGCAGCCAGGTCTCAAGTGCTGTGCCCTCTCTCCAGCTCCCCTCCTCATTTCCATTTTTTCTCTCCTTCCTTCTTTCTTTCCTTCCTTCCTTCCTTCCTTCCTTCCTTCCTTCCTTCCTTCCTTCTTTCCTTCCTCCCTCCCTCCCTCCCTCTCCCCCCTCTCTCCCTCTTCCACTCCTTCTCCCTCTCTTTTGTCTGCTGGAGATTTTACCCAGTGCCTTTCTACATGCTAACTACTTGATAGCATTTTTTAAAAGATTTATTTGTTTGTTTTTTATTTATTATGTATACAACATTCTGCCTCCACGTATGCCTTCAGGCCAGAAGAGGGCACCAGACCTTATTCTAGATGGTTGTGAGCCACCATGTGGTTGCTGGGAATTGACTCAGGACCTCTGGGAGGGCAGTCAGTGCTCTTAACCTCTGAGTCATCTCTCCAGCTGATCATATTCTTTTCACACCGAGTTAGGGGTGAACTGTAAACATAAATGCCAATGTCAATGCATGGCAGGGGTGATAGTCAGATTGAGGGTGTCTGTGTGAAGATTTTGATTAAGCCAAAGAAGGCCACTGTTAGATCTGCCTGTGATTACCTGTGAGCATTTGTGGGTCAAGCTAATCTAAATCTGGTTTTGAAAGCTGCTGACTAGCAGAGGCTTCTGTCTGGCTTCTTTGGGTGAGTGACTGTGTGGTGGGCTGCACCCCAGAAGCAAGCAGCTTGGGGAAAGACCTTCCCAACAAGCAGAGAACCAGGTCAGAGAGCAACAATAAGGCCATGAATAAGAACAGCAGAAAGATAAACTTAGCCAGATGACAGATGAACCAGGACAGCATGATGGATGGTATTCAACTCATTCTCCAGCAGAGACAGGATAATGGGCCTGGGCCGCCCTCTCCTGAGGGGAGACCCCTGAGCAGAGTGGGTTACACTATGGAGTGTGTCCTCTAACAGCTGAGAACTCTGTGAATTCAGGGCTGGGAGCTCTCCATTTCAGGCTACCTGGACACCCACATCCGTGATTCTTGGGTTGGATTTATAGGACTGTATCGTCTTTTAGCTTGGTAAAATGAAATAATCCTTAACGCTGTGTTTTCTTCCACCGCAGAAGCCCAGATTTACCTGCCCAGTCTCGTCATTCTGCTCCTCTTCGTCTCCGTGGTGTTAGTTGCCGCCATCATCTTTGGTGTTTACTACAGGAAGGGATGGAAAGCGCTGACAGGTATTGTGTCCGCAGTGGCATCTGGGAAGGAACCTTGAAGAAAAGAATATGGTTACTTTCCATGCAAGCGCCATAGGTGGTGGTTCCTCACCTCCCACCTGTAATTCCACACTTGAGGCCAGGGAGGTTAGAAGGGCATCCCTTGGGCAAGCTGGCTAGCTACATGGCCTGTACTAGTGAGCCTTGGGTTTCAGTGAGATATCCTGCCTCAGTGTGCAAGGTGGAGGGTATCATGCGCACATGCACGTGCACACACACACACACACACACACACCCCACACGAATGGGCACACACATATAAATATGCATATGCACATGCATGCACAGAACACATACATGCATACATACATACATACATACATGAACATCCCATACATATATTCAAGCAAAAACAAAACCACAAGAATCTGCAGCTCCTGGCTTCAGTGTTCATAGTGACTGAAGAAAACGTTGGATTTTCATAATGGATGGTATAAAATTTTGCATATTATTGTCACAGATACACCTTCTTTGTCCCCCTCTCTTTGCTATCTTGCTTTCTCTTATGCACAATAAGGTTTTGCAGGGAGTGAGAATGCGTGTGTTCTGCACCATGACAGACCCGGGTGTAGCATAGGGAGTTGATGGATTATTAGTGGGTCCTTGTTTGGTTTCTGTTTCCATGATAAACACCATGACCAAAAGTGACTTAGAAGGGAGAGACACTTGTTTGCTTGTCTGTTTGTCTTTACATCTTACACTTCACTGTCCAGAAATCAGGGCTCAAGCCCGGAACCTGGAGGCAGAAACTGAAGCAGAGGCCACGGAGATTGCCTACTGACTTGTTTCCCATGTCTTGATCAGCCATCTTTCTTTTCAAAATGTATTGTATGTATATGGATGTTTGGTCTGCATGTAAGTCTTTATACCACATGCATGCCTGCTAACCTCAGAAGCCAGAACATGGAATCAAATCCTGTGGGGCTAGACTTACACATGATTGTGAGCCTACATGTGGGTGCTGGGAACTGAATCTAGGTCCTCTGGAAGAGCAGTCAGCATTCTTAACTACAGAGACATCTCTCCAGCTCTTCAGCAACCTGTCTTAGACAGTCCAGGCCCTTCTGCCCAGGGTTGGCTTGCTCGCAATAGGCTGGGCCCTCCCTCCCACGTCAATCAGCAATCGGTGTCCCTTGATGAGGCAGTTCCCCCGGTTGTGGGTCCCTCTTCCTAGGTATTTAGGTTTGTGTCAAGTTGGTAGAAAATAACTTTGACAGTTTTTAGAGATCAGCAAGTTCTGTTGTCAAAAAGTAAGATGCCTTCAGGGTGTTTAATCAGTTAATTTATTAATTGATTGGTTGACTCCCATTCCTGTGCTGGAGACTGAACCCAGGTCTTTTGTTTTGTTAAGCAAGTACTGTCCCACTGAGTGAGGCACATACTAGTCTTGTTGCACCCCCACGCTGAGGATGGACCCCAGAGCTTTGTGCATGCCAGGCGAGCTCTCTCTTTGTGCATGCCATGGAGTTTCAACCCCAGCCCTGGCTGAATTATAATGCTAATACCTTACTGTGACACAGTGGGTATATTTATATAGATTTATCTAAAATGGGAGAAAGTCAATACACAAAGGAAGAGAATGAAATGGTTGTGGGCAGGGGCAGGAGGAAGGAAATGGGGAGGTGTAGGTCAGAGGCTACAGCGCAGATGTATAGGAGAAACACACCCAGGGCAGAATGTAGTATAGTGTGATGTTTTGCTAATCGAGTTGATTTTGGCACTTCCTGCCACATACAAGTCATCATTTAACATGATGGATAAGTTAATCCACTTTATTATAGTGAAAACTGTGCCATTTATATTTATCTTATAGCATCGTATTGTATAAGCTAAATATATAAGATGAAATTCATATTAAAAACAAGTAGAAAATTATAACATGTAGTTATTACCTTTTCTTTTTCCCAGCTAATTTGTGGAACTGGGTCAATGATGCTTGCAGCAGCCTAAGTGGAAGTCAGGTAAAAGGGTTTACTGCCTCCTCTAAGTCCTGCCATAGTCTCTAGTGCTGCAGCCGGCTGGCTGTGGCACGCACTGCCTTCCAGGCAGTGAGAACTGTCCTGGAGCTGATCCCTGTATGATAAGTCAGTGCCCACGCCTTCCCTGATCCCAGGCTGGACACCGAAGGGTCTTTACCCATGCCAGGCAAGCGTACTGCCCCTGAGTCACACAACAGTCTTCACTCCAATCCTGTTGTCTCTGTGTACGCATTTCTACAACCGGACGGGATCACCTAGTGCAGATTCCCGGGAGGAACCATCAACGACTTTCCTTTACTCTGTAGTTATTTCAGAAATATTCTCCTTTGTCATAATTTCAAAAATGATTGAAAAATATTAAGACTATTGCAATGAAAGGCCTGATGCCCGATGCTCAAATTCATCAGTAGCTCGCACTTTATCACACCCATTTAGTCTTTGCTCTTTCTGTCTGTGAACCAAGTGAGTCTAGAATCACTTCAGAGTGAATGGAGACTGGAAATTCCTCTGTTCATAAGTGTGTAAATGCACGTTCCTTAAGATTAAATAGTCTCTGTCAAAATGGAAAAACAAACAGAAACAAAACTGGGACTAGAGCAATGGCCCAGAGGTTTGGAGCACCCACTTCCCCCCAGAAGGCTAAGTTCAGTTCTCAGCACTCTCCTTAGGCAGCTCACAGCCACAGGCGCTCACAGCCTGCAACTGCAGCACAAGGGGATTCTATGCCCTCTTCTGGCTGGCTAGGACAACTAGACCCTGATGTGCACACGTGAACACCACACACACACACACACACACACACACACACACACACACATTAAAAATAAAAATAAATCTTTTTAAAAAGAAAACAATGGATGCTCGTGTTGCACTCACTCTGTCCTTTAAAGTAGGGAAGTAGGCACATAAATAAATAAATAAGCACATTTATTCAGTTGTGGCACTGGTCTTGTAGCTTGCCTAGCAGGCACAAAACCCTGAGTTGGATACCAGCAGAGAATAAATTTGTCTATAATCCAAGCACCTGGGAAGCAGAGGCAGGAGGATCAGAAATCCAAAGTCATCCTGTACTGCCTAAGACCTGCTTCAGTTACATAAGACTGTGCCTCAAAAATCCAAAACTAAACGACAAAAACTTAAGAGTGACTTACCTATTTTCCAATCCAGATTAGAATGCTAATTATTCTAGTTTGTCCTTTACATCTGGTATGAGTATAAGATAAGTCAGCTGCAGACATTAGCCTGGTTTCTATAATTCAGCAGCTGTGCAGCTGCCATTGCTTTGTTAGAGACAGATGTGTCCAGCTGTTCCTTGCATCACCTCTGCACCTGTAGTGTGCAGGTGCTACTCATGGCAGTGAAGAGCCAGTCATTTCCATTTGTGGCCCTTGCCAGAGTTCTTCCGTACTCTGTAATTTGAAGCAGCATAAACAAACCCATAAAGTATGGGCCACCTGTACTTGTCAAGGTGGAAGCAGTACATAGCAGCGCCCTTCTGCAGGGGCTAGGCAAATGTAGTAACTGGATATTCTGAATTCGCACCCTCAGGAGTCCTCGGGTGACTGTTGTGTTGGTACACACTCAGCAACCTCCGGTCAGCAAGAAGCATGTGAAGGAGTGTTACTAATGACTCTAGGGGAGAAGACGCGTCTAGAAGACATGTGCTATCTGGAAGGTGGTTCTGGGGTCTGTGGGCCTGTGTGTGCTGCAGGTGGGCCCTGTGCAGAGGGTGGAGATGCCAGGATGTTAACATTGGTCAGCGAAGTCGAGATCCAGGGGGACCTCTCGAGGAAGATTCCCACGGAGGATGAGTACACAGACCGGCCCTCACGGCGCTCCGATGGTTCACTGTTCCTGACCCAGCCCGGGAGCAAATCCACACCGCCTTTCCAGGAGCCTC
Organism: Myodes glareolus; assembly: GCF_982192425.1. Taxonomy (NCBI): domain Eukaryota; kingdom Metazoa; phylum Chordata; class Mammalia; order Rodentia; family Cricetidae; genus Myodes; species Myodes glareolus. The sequence continues at coordinate 113,303,063 of NC_142030.1, forward strand.
TGGAAGTTGGAGAGAATGACAGTTTAAGCCAGTGTTTCACAGGGACGGAGAGCACGGCTGAGTCTGAAGGCTGCAGCTTCCTTGCGCCCCCATGCAGAACTGATTGTATCCCTTTGTCCCCTGAAAAGTACTTGAAAAGAGAAATAGAGGATGCCAGTTGCCTGCCCTGGGTGGCCAGCTCCAACTCAGCAGACGGCTTCGCGGGCTGCGGAAACACTCCTGGGGAGGACCACGAGCCGCTTCTGGGTTCTCTGAAATACGGACCCTTGCCCCACTGTGCCTACAGCATGGGCCTTCCCAGCGAAGCAGCAGCCAGTATGGCAGAGGCAGGAGAACAGCCTCAGGACAGGGCTGATGTAAAGCTTCCAGGCTCGGAGAGGGGAGCCTCGGGGTCTGGGGGTTCCCCCAGTGACCAGCCACCTGTATCTGGTAAGTAGCTTTCCCGGGCTCCCACTTCGGGGCAGAAGGCCTGTCTTGGGTAAAGGGTCAGAGGCATGTTTTACAATCTGGAGAAAAAACCAGCATGAGAGACACACAGCCCAACTCTTTTCTCTGCTAATTGACACAGGGTCTCTTGTAACCCAGGCTGGCCCCAAATTCACTCTACATGGCTAGGATGACTTTGAGCCTCTCCTCCTTCCAACTCCATCTTCCCGACACTGGACTTACAAGTGTAGGGCATCATACCACGTTTACTGGGGCTTCCTGTGTGTTGGCCAAGCCTTCTACCAGCTGAACAAATGTCCAGTCCACTGCTGAGCATCTTACAGGGACTTTGTGTTGTGGGCTGCACTGACCCAGGCAGGCTGCTACTGCCTTAGGCAAGCCTGAGCCCTCTGCCTCACTGGTTATATTTACAGTGAGTGCTCCAACCTCAGGGCCAAACCCTGAAAGACAAAGTCAATAGTCATTTTAGGTTCCCTCATATTTGGGGAGGGGTGGGTAAAAGAAGCTTCAGCTTCTAAATCTGAGGACAAACAAAACTGTTTAGTTGATCCTTTATGATTTATTTAATAGCAAGTTAAGGATGCAGTAAGTGCCTTTTGTTGCTTTCTAAGAGAAGTCCCTTTTATAGCTACCACATTTAATGTTTATTAGACCCAGGCAACAATTTACAATCAAGTATCACTACAGAGATTTGTTTCCGCAACGTTGCTGGAACACAAATCGCCCACCAATAATAATATTATGACTTTTTTTTGCCTGATGGTAGAACACCATCTGTTAAAAAATTTTGTATCATAGAGGACTTCGTACCTGACAGTGGGGGTGTCCTCTGAGTATTATTATTAGCCTGGTCAGAGACAGAGAGCTCACTGAGAATCTTTTGGAAGCTGTAAACATTCTCCAGGAGAGAAAAAATGAATATATGGGTATGCAACACTTTAAAGGCTTCTCAGAATCCCCCAACTCGGGGAAGCATAGGAGAGGGAGGGAGGGAGGAAAGAGAGAGGGAGGGAAACGGGAGGGAGGGAAGAAGAAAGGAAGAAAGGAGGGAGGAGAGGGGAGAGAAGAGGGAGGGAGGGAAGAAAAAAGGAGGGAGAAAGGGAGAAGGGAGAAAGGAGGGGGGAGGGAAAAGGGGAAGGAAGGAGAGAAGAAGGGAGGAAACAAAGCCCATGTGGAATACCCCTCCCCAGGGTTGCCTTTCTTTCCCGGCTCTTGGTTGGAACTGCAAGTGGTGCCAGCAGCTGCACTTTACAGCCAGGGCCTGGCCAGACTGAACCCTCTAAAGCACAAAGGCTGTCTTTGCCACAAGGTAGTACAGTTCCCGACTTGACTGGTAGAGCTGTGTGCACTTCTGTCTCCACGGCAGCTGTGAACACACAGACACACCGTTCCATTCTCAGCTGTTGGATTGAAGGCAAGGAGACATTCTGGGTATCGAGAGAACCGATCTGATTTTACCCTTCAAGACTCTAGAACTTTGAAGAAAATGTGTGCGTGGTGTGGGACCTGGAGGGAGAAAGAATCACGAAGCCCAAAGCCAAACTTTGTCCTCCACTTAGAGTGAAAACAGTAGTCTGGTGTGTCGGTCATATACTCCCTAAGCATAGAGGAAAAGAATATCACATTTCATCAACAGACAGTGTTAGTTGGCAAAAAGTCAACACCACTTTTTCCATGTCTGATGTCTTGCCATGCAGAACATCAGCAGAACCAGCCATCTCATCACCACTAGCAGGCCAAATTAATTCTCACCTGAGAAGCAGCAGCCAGATTGATTTTTAAGGCCACTCCATTCTCTCCATAATTGCTTCTGTTCAAACAGTCCTTATGGTCAAAATAATATATTCTTAGCTTTTTCAGACTGTCATAATTCATACTCTAAAGTGCGTGTGAAGACGTGTGACACTTGGGGAAAGAGAAGGACCTGCCCCACCCTCTTACAAGGCATGTGCTCTGAGGACTTAAAGAAGGTGGCCTCGTTTCTGGGATTTTAGGTTTATGCCAGGCTATTATTCTGTTCACTTAAACTTATAGCCAAATCAAGTGGTGTCTAACTGGGGACTTCTGGAGGAGAAAGAGTGCCATACGGTCTTGTTTTAACCACATTTTACCTAGTGTGTGTGTGCACGTGTGTGCACATGTACCATGACTCTTGTGTAGAAGTCAGCTTTTGGCAGTCTGTTCTCTCCGTCCACATTGTGAGTCAGGGATCAAACTCTGACGGCCACCAACCTCTGACTTTGCCTGCGTGGTGGGAAGCATGGTGGGGAGCATGGTGGGAAGCATGGTGGGGAGCATAGTGGGAAGCATGGTGGGGAGCGTGGTGGGAAGCATGGTGGGAAGCATGGTGGGGAGCATGGTGGGGAGCATGGTGGGGAGCATGGTGGGGAGCATGGTGGGGAGCATGTGGAAAGCAGGCAGACAGGACAGTAGAGCAGCAGCTGAGAGCTGATCTATGGGCAGGACGCAGAGAGAGCAAGAGACCAGGCCTGGCATGGGTCTTTGAAACCTCAAACCCCGAGTAACATATCTCCTTGAACAAAGCCACATCTTCTCTGACAAGGTGGTGTCTCCTAATTCTTCCTAAACAATTCACCAAATGAGATCCAAACTTTCAAATCTATGAGCTTCTGGGGGCCATTATTACTCAAACCACCGCATTCCACTCCCTGGTTCCCATAGCCTTGTCTCCATATCCTAATGCAAAGTGCATTAAGTCCAATTTCGAAGTCCCTGTAGTCTGTCAGTTTCAGACTGTTTAAAGGTCCAAAGTCTCACTGGGCGGTGGTGGCACACGCCTTTAATCCCAGCATTTCGGAGGCAGAGTCAGGTAGATCTCTGTAAATCTGAGGCTAACCTAGTCTACAGAGTGAGTTCCAGGACGGCCAGGACTACAGAGAGAAACCTGTCTCAGAATAAAAAAGAAGTCCAAACTCTCTTCTGAGATTCAAGATGACCTCTTAATTGTAACCCTCTGTTAAAGCAAAAGCAAGTCACAGACTTCCAACATACAGTGGCATTGTTATTTCAAAAGAGAGAACAAGAAGTCATAGCGAGGACATACTGGACAGGCAAGATCAAAACCTGGTGGGGCAAACCTCAAATCCTGGAGCTCCGTGTCTGATGCTGAAGAGCTTGATCACTCTTTGATTCTCTCACGCTTTCCAGCTTTGCTGGCAGCAATGCCTCCTTCCTGGGCCTGGCTCACCACCCTGTATGCAGCTCTCCTTGGCAGATAACCGACGACTCTCCAGCATCTTGGGGCTTCCTGTGAAATCCACAGTTTATCTTCACAGCCTCACACAATGGCCTCTTTTCCACTTATGCAGGGACAGCCCTGCCACACGGTCTCTTTAACCATGGCAGAATATTCCACAACACCTTATATCTGCACTCTTAAATCCAGAACCACATGGCTGAAACTGCCGAGTCTCACTGCCTTCTTGAGCTGGAAACTGCCCTATTCTTAAATTATATTTGCACATGTTTTTCTTGGTTGTAGCTCTTTAGGAAGAAATAACTCCTTAGGCCTTTTCTTTCACAAGCTTCGGGGTTAGCTGGTAGGGTCCTGACTTGGGGGCACTCTTTGTTTATTCCACTAAGCATTGGGCGAATTGGATCCGGCGTTGCATTTCCTGGTTCTCTTTTTCTCTTCAGACTGTATGTTTTGTATTGATTTTTTCCTTCCTTGTTCTTTTTCATTGTAGATCTACATACAAGTAATCACTAAGAGCCACATGACACAGCCAATACTCGACTGTCTTGAAATCTCCACTGCTAATGATGTTAGCCCAAAGTTCGTTCACTTTGCCTCCAGCAGATTTTTAAGACAGGGGCAGAAAGCAACCACATTCCTTTCCACAATATTACAGGAATTATCTGTACCCTAGCTTGAGCTGAGCCTCCATTTTAGCTCTCAGCACTGTTGTCTTCCAAGTTTCTACTCGGACTGCCCATAAGCCCCAGTTATAGAATTCAGTCTCATGTCTAGTCCAAAGTTCCAAGTCCTCTGAATAGCATGGTCAGGCTCCTCACGGTAGTACCTCAGCCCCTGGACCAGCCTCTGTCTTACTCACTGTTCTAGCGCTGTGAAGAAACCCCATGACCAGGGCAACTCATACAAGAAAGCCTTTAGCTGGGGGCTTGCTTACAGTTTCAGGGAGTTAGTGCATGACTAGCGAGGTTGGAAACATGGTGGCAGGCACGGCACAAGAGCAGAAACCGAGAGCTTGCATCCTGATTGGCAAGCAGGACACAAAGACAGAACAAGAAAGAGGTCGGGCCTGGCTTGGGCTTTTGAGACCTCAAAGCCCACTCCTAGTTACACACCACCTCTAACAAAATCTGATTTTTGCTAAACAGGTTCACTAACTGGGGATCAAGGTTTCAAATTTATAAGCCTATGGGGGCCATTCTGTCCAGATACGACACCGTCCTACAGGGGAGAATTTTCACTGTCCCAGTGGAGTACTGGTATTCTAGTGGAAAGAATAACAGCCGTTGTGTTTACCGTGTCTTCTGCTGACCCATTACTCCGCTTCACCTTCCAAAATCACCCATTTCTTTCAGCCATTTCTGAGCTGGAAAGGGTTGCTCATTTACAGGACAGCAGCACCCCTTGAGAAGTCCAGCTCCGTACTCTTTCCTACCAGACCTCTATGGACTGTCTGGAGCTTTGAAAATAAGAATGGATTGATGATAAAATAAAAAGAACCTGCCATTTCAGATGTGAGGTCCTGCAGCCTGGCTGCCTGATCTGTGACCTGTTTGTCATGATGTTGGCTTTTCTAGACAAGCCTACATGCTATCACAGCCTTTATCAGCAAGCCGGCAGCCAATGCATTAGTTATTTCTCATGTTACTATGCAAATACCTGACAGAAGCAACTGTCAGGAGGGAAAGTTTATGGCCCATGGCTCAGTCCAGCATGCTGGCGAAGGTGTGGCAGAGTGGATCAGTTCACATCCCATGACCGGAAGTGGAGGAAAGGCATGCCAGGGCTCGGTGGTTCTCTCCTCTCCCCTTCCTATTCCATCTGCCCCACCCCCAACTGTGAGCTCATGCCACATACTCCTGTTCGGGTCTTCCACTCTCAGTGAACCCACTCTGGAGATGGCTCCAAAGATGTGACCAGTCTCCAGTCAAGGTGACAATGCAGGTTAACCACTGCCAGCAGCCACAAGCAGTCACTAGGAATTTTCATAAGCTTCTTGTCCCTCCCCTTTTGGGTATCTCCAAAAGTGACTTGGTCTCTGGATGTCCATGAACATCTATTTATATGCTTATTCCTTTAAACAGAATAAACAAGTGAACAGGAATGTAGTCCAATGTAGTCTCAGCCGCCCATGTCTATGGTCTTGGGAGCTGGGGGAGAACGGGATTAAAGAACCGACTCTGACCATCCTGAACACATTTACCTGTGCAGGGAGAAGAGACAGAAACAGCAAAGTCAAGCTGCTTTAACCTAGTGGTCCAGATCCTCCCTGGCACAGTCCTGGGAGCCCAGGAAGTTTTATAATTTACTTGTCAGTAATATTTGGCATTCATTAATGTTAAGAGTCAACACATTATTTCAACATATATGAAAAATGTGGTCTAGTTAGATGGCTGAGCCGTTAAAACACTTCAGCAGCAGTGTGAGGGCCCGAGATCAGATCCCCAGAACCCACGTAAATGCCAGGTTCATGTGGAACTCTGCTTGTAATTCCAGGCCCAGAAGCCAAAAAAGAGGATCCCCAAAACAAGCAAGATTAGTCCTATAAGCAAGTTCTGGGCTTGATTGAGAGCCTCTACTCCTGTGAACAAGGTAGAAGAGAAATATTCCCAATCACCGTTGGCCCTCCACATGCACATGTACACATACACACTCACCTGTATCCACATATATGTGCCCACACACGTGCACATGCACATACATACTGCACACACATGGCAGTCGGAAAAGAAAAATTTCTTCGCATTTTTGTCCTTAGTATCCTCTGTTCTGGGCCAACAGGCCTTGTTTGGGAAGGGCTTGCTCCGTGCAGCCTTTAATTCTCAGCATGATTCAGAATGGAACTGTTGTACATTACTTCCTTCCCTGATATCACATGCTTGGTGTCTCCCGAATGCTTGAAACAGAACTCGTATTGCCATAAAAAGGAAAGCCGCATGAGAAGCCTATGGGTGAAATATGAAATGTTTGAGTGTATTTGTGCATATTTTTAGCTCTTGTCATGGAGAAATCTCCATGACAATTTGGTCGTCTTATTTGGCTGCTTCTTGTGATTTAATATTCATACGATATGCATCTTAAACAACGTGATATGCTTTTGTGATGAGAAGACTGCATTCACTTGCTTGAGAATGCAAATTCTGTCAGGAAGTGTCTTCTCAGAACCAAGCCTGTGCTTTCTGCCTGAGAAACACATTTTCTATAAGTAAATGTAGAAAAAGTCTTCTATATAAAGTATGGATTTAGTAGTACAGTGCAAAGATCTTTCTGATTATAATGAAGCAGATCATTTGTTCATTATTCCCATTGTCTTAGACACTGCTTTTAATACTGTCATATTATCTGATCTTTTATCTAGCCAAGTCACATTAAATATTAGTGTTAAGTCAACTAACCCATTTTAAATCTAACACAAATGCCCATGGCATTCTGGCTTTTAGTCCTAGTTTTGAGTAACCTTCACATACCAGCTCCACCACATTCAGAGAGCAGGGACATGGCCGCCATTGCCTAAAGTTTACAGACCTATCAGTGACATCCATTCATTACAGGAACTAAGGAGATGGCTCAGTGCCAAGTTCTTGCTGAGCAAATGTAAGGATCTGAGTTTGGATCCCAGCATCCACTTAAAAAATCATGTGTGGCAGTGTATGCCCGTAATCCTCAGGCTGGGGCATGGAGACAGGGGCCCTAGGAGCTCCCTGCTCAGCCAGTTCAGTCAGCGAGCCCGAGATACTGTCTCATGAAATCGAGTGGAGTGTGAGGACGCTTGACTTTGGGCTTTGTGTATGTACCTGCATATTATCTGTGCATATGTATAATGTACTCGCAGGGAGATTTGCTTAACTGTGCAATAAGTACTTTGTGTGCATTATCTTAATTACTTATAGAAATCTTATGGAGTGAGTTCCTCATCCAGAATCATGAAGCTATTAAGCAGTGCAGCCATAATTCAAATATCTGACAGTGCAGCTTGCACCATACCATTGCGTCTGAAGTCGCTACCAGTAGCATGGATATTGTTTGACTGCTCTGCCTTGGAAGGGGCTTTCTGCTTCACAGAATTAGAGAACACGGGCCTGAGGTGAAGGGCTACTCCAGCTCAATGAGAGCCAGTGGCCAGGCCGAACCAGGTAGGTCCAGAGTCTCCACAGGCCTGAGTAGGACGTGCAGTAAGCATCGTGGCCTGGCCTGCCATATCTGTCCCCTGCCAGTTGTCTCTGGAAGTGACATTGATTCTTTCTCCCACATGCTCCCAACCATCTTTCATTATAAATCAGCTTGAAGGGAATGTGAGAAGGGAGCCCAGGAGGAGACAATCAAGCCAGGGCAAAGGGCAGGACTTACTTTGCTTATATTCCTGGAGGTTCCATGAGTCTTCCATAAAAGCAGTAGGCCTTTGAAAACACACAGGCTTTAAGGCTCGGGAGGTTGCTTAGCTAGTAGAGCGCTTTTTGCACAGCATGAGAACCTGAGCCCAGATCCCCAACACACATGTAAAAGCAGGGTGCAGCAGCACACGTCTGTAATCCTAGCAGTGGCCAGTTGGGGACAGAATCAAGAGGATCCCTGGAGCTCATTGGTAAGTCAGCCTGGCCACACTAACAAGGTCTGCATCCAGTGAGATAGCTTATTTCAAAAATAATGTGCGAAGTAAGGCAATCAGACACCCAGTGTCAACCTCTTCGTGTGCACATGCACGGCCTTGTATGCATGCCTGTACACACTAACACTGCAAACACACACCACACCCATTCCCACCACTGAATGGCCATGCTTTCTAGAACCCATGCATGTTCCCAGGGCTGTGAGTTGACCTCATTGTGCTTTAGGACCTAATTGTTATATTTGCTTTCAAAAAATAGTAAGTTTGATAGACAGGAGAATTATTGCTATATAAATTATTGAAAACTTTGGTACTATTCAAAAAAATGATTTGCTAAAAATACTTTGCCACTGAATTTGAAGTAGGCAAGAGGGCTGTGCAAGAATGGGAGAGCAAACTCTAGGGTTCTGCATTCAGATCTTCAGAAATAACCTCTCATTCTCACACTGCTTTAAAGCAATAAAACCAAACGTTAGATAAAAGCATTGAAGATCTGATGATTGACAGGCACACTGTGTAGATCCATGCTTAGAGGTGCAGACTCAATTCTCCATCATCAGAACGTCTTTGAGTTTTTCAGCAAGTGGCAAGAGGCTTAAACACCAGGGAAGCATATCCTAGGATCAGGTGGCAGAGTGCTTACCTGGCCTGCACAAAGCCCCAGGTTGGATGCACAGCACCGTGTAAACCAGGTAGTGTGTGCTTGTGGCCACAGCAAGCCTGTAAGGTCAGCACACAGGAGAGAGGCAACAGGATCAGAGGTTCAAGGGAATCTTCAGCTGTATAGAAAGACAGGGAGAATAAGAGAGGGGTAATCAACAGATATCTATAATCACCTCATATTGAGTAACTAGCTCATTGATAGAGAAAATTAGATTGGCAAACACCTCTGCAATATTGAAATACAGCCATCTTGTTAGATTATCAGTGTCATTTGTAAAGCAGTGACGCTAGATCAGAGCGTCTGTGGCCTTACCACGTAGTACCTCGGGACCGCTGACATGCTTGAGGAGCCTGCTGAAGAACAAAATACAACCTATCTCGTGTAAAAATTAATAGGAATGTCTAGACAGCAAAGCCTGCGTCTGCACACGTGGCCCTGGAAGGTGTGTAGGTGACACATTCTCCATGGCCATTCTTCCGCCTTTGACACACTGGCTAGTCAGTGGGACGTTTTTACCTGCATGTGTGTCTGTGTGAGGGTGTCAGAAACCTTGGAGCTAGAGTTACAGACAGGTGTGAGCTGCCATGTCGCTGCATGGAACTGGACCTGAGTCCACTGGAAGATTAGCCAGTGCTCTTAGCTGCAGAGCTATTTCTCCAGTCCTCAGATTTTTTTCTTTTCTTTCTTTCTTTTTCTTTTTTTTTTTTTTTTTTGAAATTTAATCTGTACCAGTTGACTCTACCATGAATGTTACCCTGGAGAACTTGATCAAAGGTTGTTTTTGTCATATCATTCGTTTACATTTTTTATTTTATTTACTATGTATGTGTATGTGTGTGGTGGTGCACAGTGCAATAGTGGAAGTCAGAGGACAGTTTTCAGGACAGTTTGATGTCCTCCCTGCTTTGTGGTATTTGAGGTCTGAGCTCAGGTCATCAGTCTTGTTGAAAGAGTGCTTTTACCCTGCGCCTTTGTGCTGGCCCATAACTCAAACCTTTCATTAAAACAAACCATAAACCAAAACATTGTCAAATAACATTGATAACTCATTCTAGGTACATTTTTTTTTTTTTACTTGCTGTCAGCAATTTAAAAGGTGTTTGTTTCTTCTTCCTGACCCATGACTTCCAAGGATAGCACTCATTATTCTGTGACAGTGGATTGTTTACATCTGGTAAGCGAAAAAGATTGAGTTTCACACTGAAAATTAGAATGAAAAACAAGAGTTGTATATTAGGGTTTTCAGTATACTACTACCAGAATAAATCTGTTACGGTAAAATGGCTTAAGAGGAACGACGTTACACATCTTTTTGTGTAGGATACACAGCTCAGGGTTTTACTGGGCGCAGATTATCTGAGATTCTGACAGAAGTAAGCAGCAGTGGGCTGGGCGTGACGATTTGTTGGAAGATAAAAATGCTAATGATAAATAAATCCCATGTGCCATGATACCACCAGATAAATCTAAGTATGACGAGGAGAAAGAAGAGATGAGATTAAATCCAGAATTATAAATCAGTCCTGCACTAGCCCGAGAGGCTCTATGGCTTAATATATTGAAGAACATATTAAATGATGTCATAATAAAGCAGGAGAATGGCTGTACCGAGGAAAGTCATACTTCTAAGCAACTCACAGTTATCTATTGTATTAAATACATGCGGCATGTGTTTATTTAGACTCTTACGTTGTGACATGTATGTGTTACCTTGGTTTCTTGTTCTGACTTTCCCTTGATTTTATCTGAAGACAGGTGAGAACTAACAGGAGATGGGAGAGAAAGTCACAGATAAGGTCTGCTTAGTGCACATTGCAGGTTAGAGGCAGCTGCAGGCCACCTTCCACGTGAGCGAGGAGGCAGAAACACAGCTAGGCTCCCTGATGATGTGGTATGCACCCTGTCGGGGAACAGTGGGAACCACGGGCCTTTGCGTCTTTTTATTTGTTGCTCACAATTTAAAATCTTTATCTTCCCATGAGCTTTTCACTGTGCTTCCACACTGGCTTTTCAGGAGGTACCCACCAGCAGGAGGAAGGCTACCCCAAAGGAATTTCCTGAATGCCCAAAGCACCTTAGTCACTATCTGAAAAAGTCTTTCCAAGTTTGAGGAAACTTCTATCGGGAGGGTAGTGCAAACTCTTCGCATTTGCATAAATTACTGTTGAGCTGGCTCACAACAAAAGATAGGCATGAACGGGGAGTACTGGAGACCTGATGAGGGGCCACTGGCATGTCCCTGTCCCCGAACAGACCAAAGGGTTGTTTGTGATGCTGAGTGTTGGGGGTTTGGCCAGTTATTTTTCACCTGGGAGATTTCTAGATTTTTAATCTTTAAATGAAAGAATACGAAAAGGAGACAGGTTTCCTGATGCCTGTTAGTCTTCCTGTTTGCCAGGAGTTTTATTCCTAAGCCTGCTTACTTCCAGTTATCCACCGAGGAAAGATAGGACTGGATTTCTTTCTTTCTCCTTTCTCTCTCCCTCCCCCTCTCTTTCCCTCCCCTCCACTCTCTCGGCCCCTTTCTTTTCTTTTAGAGGAGTAAAACTGAACTTTATTAATATCTAAACTTTGAGCCCATTTATCTCCACGGTCATCCTGAGTGGCTGAGACCTTAGGCCTTTTTGGAAGGGAATGGGAAGGCCATCATGCTCGGTTGCTTCAGTGAACTGAGGTCTGTTCGCTGGGTGGCTGCCTGTACTCGACCTATTGACATCTGCCTGGGCCTTCTCCACCCTCTCCTCTCTTTTCTCTTACCCCTATTCTATCCCTGCCCCCAGAACCCCGCCCCCCCACCGCCCGGCTTCTCTCCAACTGAATGCTGTCTAGATTCCAGAATCCAGGTGGGTTCTCCTGCCTGTGTCCTGGAGTTGTGGGTGATCCCCGCGAGGTATGAGAAGATGAAACACAAGAATGGCCCACAGGCTTATGTCCTTTCCCGTCTTTTCACTCATTTCTTCCCCAACCCCGTCTGCTGTCACAGGGGGCCCTCTAAGGTGGCCCAAACTTTCCAAGGGAACACCTGCTGTGGCTCCAAATGACACCCTGTAGAACCTGATGCACCTTCTCTATACTCTTTCCCTTGCAGGGAACGTGACGGGAAACAGCAATTCCACGTTCATCTCTAGCGGGCAGGTGATGAACTTCAAGGGCGACATCATCGTGGTGTACGTCAGCCAGACCTCGCAGGAGGGCCCGGGCCCTGCGGAGCCGGAGCCGGAGCCGGAGCCCATGGGCCGCCCGGTGCAGGAGGAGACGCTGGCGCGCAGAGACTCCTTCGCGGGCACAGCTCCGCGCTTCCCCGACACGCGTGCCACCGGGGCCGGGCTCCAGGAACAGGGCACATTCGGGACCAAGGAGGGGACATCGCAGCCCGTGCAGGAGCAGGGCGGGGCGCAGGGCTCACGCCGTACCCTGGGCTCTGGACAATGTGCAGAATGACCCCTGAATCCTCTGCCTGCCCTGGGCACAGAGCACCAGGGCTTTCACTAAACAGATGTGTCCTGGCTATCACTGCACACCTCCTCGCAGCGGCCGACTGCTGGTGTGGTGGTGAAGCCCCTCACTTCCCGTGCCTCTCCTCTGCTTTCCACCACCTGGTGTCATTCAGTTTGGCTTTTTTTTTTTTTGGCAACGTTGGTGTCCTACCTTATTGAGGTCTGTACCCCACCCTAGTATTTATATTTCACTTGCTTTTGTAGTGTGCTTCTTGATGCTGTCTCTTCTTTCTGTCTCGACTATTTAAGGGTTTTTGTTTTGTTTTTTATTTTATTTTATTTTTGACAATTCTGAAGGTGCTGTCTCCTTTACATTATTTTGCACTCCATCCTCCAGCAGTCTGGCACGGGCTTCTGCCAGTGTCCTCTAAGCACTTTTGGGAATAGGCCAGATTGTAAAGCTGGGGTCTGAAGTGCAAGAAATGAGTAGAGGGATTCTTATTTTCTGGAAATATTCTGTGTCTCAAGTTTTTTTCTCAAAAGAAGGGAGAACCTGCCCCGCCCCCCCCAACAACAACAAGCAAGCTTGTCAGATTGCATAGATAGATCCTTGAGAACTAAGTTCAGGGTGTGTGGCCTTGTTTTGTACCTGTTTTGTTTTGTTTGTTTCTTGTTTTGTTTTCTTTTGCCACAGTGACAGGTACTTGGCCACTAATCTCAAAAAAAAAAAAGCTAGCCTTTGTGGTTTGGCATTCTTAATTTTATATGATTTAAATGCTGTCTAGAAAAGGTGGAAAGGGTGAATAGAACATGGGACCAAAGGAAAAAAAAGAAGGTACCAGGGAAATTCAAGAAAGAATGTTGCTGGGCGGTGGTGGCGCACACCTTTAATCCCAGCACTCGGGAAGCAGAGGCAGGTGGATCTCTGTGAGTTTGAGGCCAGCCTGGTCTACAGGAGCTAGTTCCAGGATAGACACCAAAGCTACAGAAAAACTCTGTCTCTGGGGGGGGAGAAAGCCCCCACCCCAAAAAAAGAAGAAAAGAAAGAATGAATAAAATTGACGTGCTGATTTGCGTAATCTCTTTCTACAGAAGGATGTTAGAAATGTGTTTAGGCAGTAGGCCCTCTTTTCTTCCACAGTATTTGTGCATGAGTTATTCAGTTTTATGGAAGTAAAAAAAGCCCACTGTGTGTGTGTGTGTGTGTGTGTGTGTGTGTGTGTGTGTGGTGTTTGTGTGTCGCTTGCGCATTTAAGTTACAGACCAGGAGATCTAGAGAGTTGATTTGCCGTTAAGAAGGCTGAGAGCCTCAGTTCAGTACCCAACCCTCCTGGGCAGCTCACAGCTACTGTAACTCCAGCTCCAGGCCTCCACAGGCAACTGCACATATGTGCATATAAAAACTCAAATTTCCATGACACGACCGTAAGAAAATTAATTATCCTACAGTGATTTTCTTTTGGCGTGGCCCTTTTGCAATGAAGCAGTTAAGACTGAACGTGGCCACTGGATGGGTTTACCACGAGAGCTGGTTCTCAGATACTCCAGAAGGGCTAAGGCAAACACTTAAGCAGACTGCACGCAGCTTTGTAATCCGATAGGTTGTGGGCCTGTTAATGACAGTCACCGTACAGCCACGGATACCCAGCTGAACAGAAGGCCCATCTGTCGCCGGCTTCCCCGGAGATCACAGCAGTTGATTGTGATTTGAATGTGGAAGCAGAGAATGGCTCTGTAACTTGTGGGCTCTTTCTCCGGGAAATAAGTGCCGGGCTGGGATGTGCAGTGATCGAATTCTGTTAATCTCCTCTGAAGAGAGATGCGACTCAATTCAACAAAACCATCATACCTTTTAGTGAGGAATGTATTAAATAAACCCCACAAAGTGGGGTGCAGAGCTAAACACCCACCTCCACTGTGACTGTCACCATCTCTCTGAACCAACTTCACCTTTGTATTTCCGTTCTTCCCTGTACAAAGCCAATAATGATAACTTAACATCATTTTCCTCCCCAGAGATATCAACAGGATGCTTCAGTGAAGTTAAAGTACCTTGAACTCCTAAAATCAAAGTACTAAGGGCATTAAGAATCTACTTTGTGGCCGGTGGGGGGGAGATACGGTTCCCCACACAGTGGTCCCCACTAATGTTGTTATATTGGTTCAAAGCCAACCGAATGACAGGAAATACATGACGAAGACAGATATATGCATGTGTGTAGTCAAATGTTTGTGACAAGTATAAACAATATAATGAAAAATGTTTCAATGACCTGGTAAAGAGACTATTAAACCTTTATTTGTCCATAAAAGATAACTTTTCATGTCTTGCTAAAACAAAACTCATTACAAAAATTAGGATTCAGCCAGGCGTGACGGCACACTCCTTCAGTCCCAACACTAGGAAGGCAGAAGCAGGCAGATCTCTGAGTTCAAGGCCATTGTGGTCTGGTGTTGTTCCTCAGGGTGCTGTCCATTTTATGACCTGAGACAGGGGTTCTCACCGACCTGGAGCTAGCTGTTTCTGCCAGGCTGGCTAGTGGGTCAGTGAGCCCCAGAAAGCCGCTCTCCGGCACTGAGATTACAAGCCCAAGAACTGCCTATGTCTGGCTTGTTGCAGGTGTCTGAAAGGGAGAGCTCAGGTTCTCTTGTATGTACCAACTGTCTCCCCAGTTTTACACCAGCTCTTTGTGACATGCTTGGCCACAAGGTGAACTTGGGCAGAGGTCTGTCTTCAGTGGAAGAACTGTGGTGTTGAAATGTTTGTTCTTTGGTGGTCTGACGGCATGCGTCCCCCACTCCACTGTCCACTGGTGGAGTCGCGATGGGGAGCACTGCACATGAGGTGTATAACTTGCCCTGCAGTTGGGGATGAAGAACCACTTTATATAGGAAACTTTTAATGTTTGGGCCCTGAGTGACCAGAGAAAGAAGATCCAGAGAGCTGGAGAGCCAGGACCCCAGGAGGACAGACTGTCAAAGAAGGCTGTCTGTGGACTTCCTGAGCCCCAGGGCAGTGATGATGAACAGGCTACCTCCCACTGCTAGTGTCTTACCAGAAAAGAGGAGGACTTACTTGACACTGGGTGATGGAGTGTCCAGGGGCAGGCTCAGCAAGAGTCTAGCTGGCATCGGTGAAGCTGAGCTCAGAAAGTTCTGGAATCCTTGATAACAGACATATAGAAGCCACACCAAGTAATTGCTTTTCCAGATCCCTAAGGTGACAGGGTCACATGCATGACCTGAGTGTCTACTGACACCCGTCAACATGCCTGCCTATGGTTTCGCTGAGCCTGGCTCGCTCTCTCTTTCTCCTTCCTACAGTTATTTGGGGTCGTTTTTGGCCAACAGTACATTTCAATTCCTCTTAGTAAATTTAACGATCAGAAATGCTTCTCAAGGTAAAGGAAATGAAAATTTAAAAAAGCTTCAACAAGATTATCTACAGCAAGAAGGTAAAATCACCTATGCTGTAACTTGTAGCTCCATTCTGGCCGAAGAGCTGCTAACACGACCCTTTGTCTATGTGATGAAATACAGACAGGCATTTCCAGTCAGGCCTCACTGAAGGCTCATCTCATGCAGGTGCCTCACCTTCTGTCTGTGTTGGGAGAAGACAGTGGTCCAGCAGGTGTGGGGAGAACCCCAGGTGAAGTGCAGCCCCATCGAACCCAAGTTCTCACAGCACTTTCTCTCGCTGTCCCTCCGATGCCTGTCCCCTCCTAGAATCAGAACCATGTCATACTTTGTTCTGTCTTCCTGACTCAGACCACATATCTGGGACGAGCTCTGCCACCCACCACAGACACCTAGCCATTTCTGAAACTGGGACAGAGGGACACAGCTTTCCACAAACAGTTGACAGGACTATGCCACCTAACCCAACTGCTGTCCCCTGCTGCTGACATGTAGAGTCTATCTAACTTCACATCATCTTGTGCTGAGAGCCAACAGCTAAAATGGGCCCTGTTGGTCTTTCCGTCATAACCAAAGACCTGCAAGGAGAGTGAATACCCACATGTGGTTGAAGGACTGCGTTGTTTTCATCTAAGGTGTCTCTCCAAGTTCAGGAAGAGTAATAAAGTGGCCATCAGCTCAGAAGAGGTTATAGTAGAGGACCAAACCACTGTGAGAGGGGATTGGAGTCCAGTAGAAACTTTCAGTGTGTCTCGGGATTCTGGATAAAATGTCTACCTTGCATGCATGAGTTCCATCCCCAGAACCCAGGTAGAATAAAGCCAGGAGGGGGCTCTTGTAATCATACTGAGAGAACTGGGGAGACAAAGACAGGCCAAACCCTGTACCATTGGTCAGCTAGCATAGTCTGCCCAGTAAGCTCAGACTTCAAATGAAAGATCTGGCCTCAAAAAGGTAGATAGCCCCTGAAGAATGGCACCCAAGACATCCTCTTACACACACACACACACACACACACACACCTGTCACTGTACTCAAGCTCTTGGTCTCCCAGGAGTGAGGAGGCAGAATGTGAAGGCTCTGTGAACGCTAAAGTCCCCAGAGAACCCACATTCTCACGCTGAGGCTCTTGAAGGCCACCTTTAGGGCAGAGGAGCGACACGGATTTATTGTCACTGATTTTAATGATCTATTTCAATGGCTAAGAAGTTGTGAAAATTTATATTTGAGGCTTTTATTTACTACATCTGTGGACAAATAAACATTGTTAGCATCAACTCCCTATAGAGTTTATTAAATGAAGAGGAAGCTCAGCCTTTTGGGTTACAGTTTTCTGAGTTCTGACGCAACGTAGCAGTGTGCTTAGCAGCATCACAAACAAGACACAGGACGGTCCTGCACCCCTGCACCCTTTTCCCTTGAGTGAGGAGATCCTCCCCCCCACCGCCACCCCATGCCACAGCCCTCTGATTTCTGTTCCTGCATTCTTCTATGATTGGGAGAATTGGGAGCCACTGAGTTGGACTTCTTCCAGAGGAGTGCCGCTGCAGTCCATGGGTCCATCCGAGCTGTTGGGCACAGCCTAGTCCGCTTCTCTTCTCTGATATAACAAGCTTTCATAGAGTTAGCCTGTTACAGAGTTGTACTCACTGACATGTAAAGTTCTTTTCTGTTGGAGACAATTACCAATTATTGTCTATCTCTAAAAGCTGTTGTGGACATGGAATGGGATCTCATGTCTCTTGGGAAAGCATTGGGAGTGAGATGGTAAAGTCATTATATTCTACCTTATAAGAAACCTCAGACTGTTTTCCAAAGTGCTACAGGATTTGGCGTTCCCATCAGCAACGGTGATAGGCTGGGCTGCTCCACATCCTTAGCACTTACATCGTCAGCCCTTTGGGTGTTTGTTTTCATATTAGCCATTCTATGGCATGTAGTATCTGAGCATGCTCCAACTTGCAGGTTGGGACTTAGCATATTTTCATATGCTCGCCCTGCCGTCTATCCCTAGACTGAGTGAGTGTGTTCAGATCTTTTTTTTTTTTTTTTGAAAGTAATTTTATTAAATTATAAAAGTTTCCATTTACGCCCCTCTTCCCAACACCCTCCCACTCCCCCCCCTCCCTCTTTGTCCCTAAGGGCAGTCAGGGTTTCCAGCCTGTGGGAAATTCAAGCTCCTCCCCCCTCCCTCCAGGTCCAGGAAGGTGAGTATCCAAACAGACTGGATCCCAAAAATCCAGTATATGCAGAGGAAACTAGTCCCAGTGTCATTGTCAATGGCTTTTCAGGAAGACTCCGGGCCAGCCACATTCAGAGAATCCGGCCACATTCAGAGAATCTGGTTGGATCACGTGCTCGTTCAGTCGCAGTCCAACTGCCCTTGGTAAACTCTCATTAGATCCGACCCCTTGTATCAGTGGGTGATAGCATCCCTCGCAGTCCTTCGTCATTTTCTTCGTCCTTCTGCTCCTCATTTGGACCTTGGGGTGCTCAGTCCGGTGCTCCAATGTGGGTCTCCATCTGTATCGCCATCCATCGCCAGATGAAGGATCTATGGTGATAAGCAAAATATTCATCAGTATGGTTATGGGCCAAGGCCGGTTCAGGCACCCTCTCCTCTGTCCAGAGAACAATCTGGGGATCTCTCCTTGGACCTGGGATCCCATATATAATCAAGTTTCCTGTAAACCCTAAAATGACTCCCTTAGTTGAAATATATTCTTCCCTGATCCCATATTCATCCTTCCTCCCTTCCCCCCATCCCGGTCAACCGAGCTTTCTCCATTTCTCCCCTACTCCCTTCTCTCTAACCCGCTCCCCTTCCAACAACCCTCCCACCCCCATGCACCCAAGGTTACCTGGGACTCTTGACTATTTCCTACCTCCTGGCGGATAGCTAAATAATCTTCATCAGGTTCGTCTTCTTATTTAGCTTCTCTAGGATCACGAATAATAGGCTCAAAGACCTTTAATTATGGTTAGAATCCACTTATGAGTGAATACATACCGTGTTCCTCTTTTTGGGTCTGGCTTACCTCACTCAGTAAAGCGTTTTCTATGTCCATCCATTTGCATGCAAAATTCAAGATGTCATTATTTTTTACCGCTGAGTAAAACTCTAATGTGTATATGTTCCACACCTTTTTTAACCATTCTTCTATTGAGGGGCACCTAGGCTGTTTCCAGGTTCTGGCTATTACAAATAGTGCTGCTATGAACATAGTTGAACAAATGTTTTTGTAGTATGCTAGGGAATCTCTAGGGTATATTCCCAAGAGTGGAATTGCTGGGTCCTGAGGGAGGTTGACTCCCAGTTTCCTGAGAAACCGCCACACTGATTTCCATAGTGGCTGCACAAGTTTGCATTCCCACCAACAATGGATGAGTGTTCCCCTCACCCCACATCCTCTCCAGCATAGGCTATCATTGGTGTTTTTGAGTTTAGCTATTCTGACAGGTGTAAGATGGTATCTCAAAGTGGTTTTGATTTGCATTTCCCTGATCGCTAAGGAGGTTGAGCATGACCTTAAGTGTCTTCTGGCTATTCGAAGTTCATCTATTGTGAATTCTCTGTTCAGTTCAGTACCCCACTTTTTAATTGGGTTAATTAGAGTTTTAGTGTCTAGTTTCTTGAGTTCTTTGTATATTTTGGAGATCAGACCTTTGTCTGATGAGGGGTTGGTGAAAATCTTCTCCCAGTCAGAAGGCAGCCTTTTTATCTTACTGACAGTGTCCTTTGCTTTACAGAAGCTTCTCAGTTTCAGTAGATCCCATTTATTCATTGTTTCTCTTATTGTCTGTGCTGCTGGGGTCCTACTTAGGAAGAGGCCTCCTGTGCCTATATCTTGTAGACTACTTCCCACTTTCTTTTCTATCAGGTTCAAAGTGGACGGATTAATGTTGATGTCTTTAATCCATTTGGACCTGAGTTTTGTGCATGGTGATAGGTATGGATCTACTTTCATCCTTCTACAGGTTGACATCCAGTTATGCCAGCACCATTTGTTAAAGATGCTTTCCTTCTTCCATTGTATACCTTTAGTTCCCTTGTCAAAAATTAGGTGCTCATAGGTTTGTGGGTTAATATCCGGGTCTTCTATTCGATTCCAAAGGTCGATTTCTCTGTTCTTATGCCAATACCAAGCTGTTTTCAATACTGTAGCTCTGTAATAGAGTTTGAAGTCAGGGATGGTAATGCCTCCTGAAGTTCCTTTATTGTATAAGATTGTTTTGGCTATCCTGGGTTTTTTGTTTTGCCATATAAACTTGATTATTGTTTTCTCAAGGTCTGTGAAGAAGTTTGATGGGATTTTGATGGGGATTGCATTAAATCTATAGATTGCTTTTGGTAGAATTGCCATTTTTACTATGTTGATCCTCCCAATCCAAGAACAAGGGAGATCTTTCCATTTTCTGGTATCCTCCTCAATTTCTTTCTTCAAAGACTTAAAGTTCTTGTCAAATAGGTCTTTCACTTCCTTGGTTAGAGTAACCCCAAGATATTTTATGCTATTTGTGGCTATCGTGAAAGGTGATGTTTCTCTGATTTCCCTCTCTGCTTCTTTATCCTTTGTGTATAGGAGGGCCACTGATTTTTTGGAGTTGATCTTGTATCCTGCCATGTTACTAAAGGTGTTTATCAGCTGTAGGAGTTCTTTGGTAGAGTTTTTGGGGTCACTTATGTACACTATCATATCGTCAGCAAATAACGAAAGTTTAACTTCATCCTTTCCAATTCGAATCCCCTTGATCTCCTTATGTTGTCTTATTGCTATTGCTAGAACTTCAAGCACTATATTGAAGAGGTATGGAGAGAGTGGACAGCCTTGTCGTGTTCCTGATTTTAGTGGAAAGGCTTTCAGTTTCTCTCCATTCAATTTGATGTTAGCTGTCGGCTTGCTGTATATTGCTTTTATTATATTTAGGTATGATCCTTGTATCCCCAGTCTCTCCAACACCTTTATCATAAATGGGTGTTGAATTTTGTCAAATGCTTTTTCATGTAGAGGGCCGCAACCACACTCTCCACCATAGATGGCGCTGCACCGCCAGGTGAGCTAGAAAGCTCACATGTGTTGGTATTTTCCACTACTCCCAAGGTTTCACCTGGGACTGGGAGCAGTTGACCAATCCAAGAATGACACGTCCAGAGCGGGGTCTGTTTCCTTTATAAGGGATGGGTTCCATCTTATCTGGGTCCCCGGCCATGTTGGCTTATGCTCTAGCTCCCAAGAGCCATTCCTGCAGAAGGATCCTATGTGTACCGCGTGGTTCTTGCTGGCGAGACGGTAGCGCGGGACATTTTCAGCATCCAATGAAATGATCATATGGTTTTTTTCTTTCAGTTTATTTATATGATGGATTACATTGATTGATTTGCGTATGTTGAACCAGCCCTGCATCTCTGGGATGAAGCCTACTTGATCATAATGGATAATTTTTCTAATGTGTTCCTGGATTCGGTTTGCCAGCATTTTATTGAGAATTTTCGCGTCGATGTTCATGAGTGAGATTGGTCTGTAATTCTCTTTCTTGGTTGTGTCTTTATGTGGTTTTGGTATTAAGGTAACTGTAGCTTCATAAAAGGAGTTTGGCAATGACTCTTCTGTTTCTATATTATGGAATACATTAAGGAGTATAGGTATTAGCTCTTCCTGGAAGTTCTGGTAGAATTCTGCATTGAAACCATCTGTTCCTGGGCTTTTTTTGGTAGGGAGATTTCTGATAACAGCTTCTAATTCTTCACGACTAACAGGTCTATTTAGATTGTTCACCTGTTCTTGGTTCAACTTTGGTATATGGTACTTTTCTAAAAAAATGTCCATTTCTTTTACATTTTCCAACTTTGTGGCATATAAACTTTCGTAGTAAGATCTAATGATTCTCTGAATTTCCTCTCTGTCTGTGGTTATATCCCCCTTTTCATTTCTGATCCTATTAATTTGCATGTGCTCTCTCTGCCGTTTGATTAGTTTGGATAGGGGTTTGTCAATCTTGTTGATTTTCTCCAAGAACCAGCTTTTTGATTCATTGATTCTTTGGATTGTTTTCTGTATTTCTATTTTGTTGATTTCAGCCCTCAGTTTGATTATTTCCAGTCTTCTACTCCTCCTGGGTGAATCAGCTTCTTTTTTTTCTAGAGCTTTCAAGTGTGCTGTTAGGTCTCCAATGTGTGCTTTCTCCGTTTTCTTTATTTGGGCACCTATTGCTATGAACTTTCCTCTTAGCACTGCTTTCATAGTGTCCCATAGGTTTGAGTATGTTGTGTCTTTGTTTTCATTAAATTCAAGGAAGACTTTAATTTCTTTCTTAATTTCGTCCTTGACCCAGGGGTGATTTAGTAGTTGACTGTTCAACTTCCATGAGTTTGTTGACTTCCTGGGGGTAGCATTGTTGTTGAATTCTAATTTTAATCCATGGTGATCTGACAAGACACAGGTGGTTACTAATATTTTTTGTATCTGTGGGAGTTTGCTTTGTTACCGAGTATGTGGTCAATCTTCGAGAAGGTTCCATGAACTGCAGAGAAGAAGGTATATTCTTTCCTATTTGGGTGGAGTGTTCTATAGATGTCTGTTAAGTCCATTTGATTCAATACCTCCAATAAATCTCTTAATTCTCTGTTTGGTTTCTGTCTGATTGACCTGTCCATTGGTGAGAGAGGAGTGTTGAAGTCTCCTACTATTAGCGTGTGTGGTTTGATGACTGCCTTGAGTTCTAGAAGAGTTTCTTTTACATATGTGGGTGCCTTTACATTAGGGGCATAGATATTCAGGATTGAGACTTCTTCTTGATGAGTTGTTCCTGTTATGAGTATGAAATGTCCATCTCCATCTCTTCTGATTGATTTTAGTTTGAAGTCGATTTTGTTAGATATTAGGATGGCCACACCCGCTTGTTTCTTAGGTCCATTTGCTTGGAAAACCTTTTCCCAACCCTTTACTCTGAGTAGGTGTCTGTCTTTGTGGTTGAGGTGTGTTTCTTGTAAACAGCAGAATGTTGGATCCTGTTTTCGTATCCAATCTCTAAGTCTGTGCCTCTTTATAGGTGAATTGAGTTCATTGATATTAAGAGATATTAATGGCCATTGGTTGTTGACTCCAGTCATTTTTGGGGGGGTAATAGAGTGTATGTGTTTTCCTTCTTTGAATTGTGCTAGTGAAGGGTCGCTAGATGTCTGAATTATTGTAGTCAGTGTTGGCAATGTTGGATTCCTTGGGATGTAATTTTCCTTCTAATATTCTCTGTAAGGCTGGATTAGTAGTCACGTATTGTTTAAATTTGTTTTTATCCTGGAATATTTTGTTTTCTCCGTTGATAGTGAACGAAAGCTTGGCTGGGTAAAGTAGTCTGGGCTTGCATCCATGGTCCATTAATTTCTGCAGTACCTCTATCCAGGACCTTCTGGCTTTCATTGTTTCTATAGAGAAGTCTGGTTTAAGTCTGATAGGTTTACCTTTATAGGTTACTTGACCTTTTTTTTTTGCAGCTCTTAATATCCTTTCTTTAATCTGACTGCTTTGTGTTTTTATTATTATATGGCGAGGGGATGTTTTTTTCTGATCCAGTCTATTCAGTGTTCTGTATGCTTCTTGCACCTTCATAGGAATATCACTCTTTAGGATGGGAAAGTTTTCTTCTATAATTTTGTTGAGTATATCTTCTGGACCTTTGATCTGCAATTCTTCTCCTTCTTCTACTCCTATTATTCTTAGATTTGGTTTTTTTATTATGTCCCATATTTCCTGAATGTTTTGTGATGAGAATTTGTTGGATTTGCTGTTTTCTTTGGTCAGGGCATTTATTTTCTCTATGGTGTCTTCATAATCTGAAATTCGTTCTTCTATCTCTTGTATTCTATTGGTTATGCTTGATTCTGTAGTCTCCGTTCGTTTACCTAGATTTTCCATATCCAGCCGGCCCTCGGTTTGTGTTTTCTTCACTACCTCCATTTCAGTTTTCAATTCTTGAACTGATTCCATTACCTGTTTGATTGTTTTTTCTTGGTTTCCCAGGGTGTCATTTACGAATTTACTCATTTCTTCAAACTTTTTGTTATATTTGTCTTCCATTTCTTTACTCATTTCTTCCATCTTTTTGTTAAATTTCTCTTCTATTTCTTTAAGTGAGTTATTCATACCCTGTTTAAGAGACTCTATTGCTTTCATAATGACACTGTTTTCCACTTCTTCCGGAATAGGGCATTCAAGTCCTTCTGTCATAAGATCTCTGGGATCTGGTGTTTTCATGTTGTTTTTCAGATTGTTGGAGGAATTCTTGCCTTGGCGCCTGCCCATCTCTTCCTTCAGATGCTCTCCAATGGCTCTTCCCTCCACTGGGTCTTCTTCTACTGGATTAGTGCCCCTTGCTATCCAGGAATCACTTTGCCTGCAGCCTTAGCTTGCTGCAGGCAGGCTATCAGAACAAAGGGACTCCCGTCCCTTTGCACTCACCGCCTGACCCGGCCCGTGGTGCCCACCCCAGCTGAGATGTAGGAATTTAAACCCCGAAAAAGGGAGAGGGGAGGGGAGGGGTTCCAGGCCGAAAGCTGGGATGGCGTAGCAGGAGAGAGGGATTAGCTGGGGGAAGCTGCCCCTTTGGAGTAGCCAGGGAGATAAGGATGGCGGGAATATTGTGTGTTCCCTAACCGGACTTGTATGGCGGTCAACACACTTACCCCTCCACAGGATCAGAGCCCCTCGCTGGTCAGAGGTCTCCCTGCCTGCAGTCTTAGCTTGCTGCCAATCGGCTATCAGAACAAAGGGACTCCCGTCCCTTTGCACTCACCGCCTGACCCGGCCCGCGGTGCCCACCCCGGCTGAGATGGAGGAATTTAAGCCCCGAAAAAGGGAGAGGGGAGGGGGGGTTCCAGGCCCTGTGTTCAGATCTTTAAGCCATGGTAACTTGTTTTCATGCTGACTTTGTATGTGCTCGTGCATCATGTCAGCCGATTTATCTCCTTCTTGGTGACCTTTAATGTTCTGTTATTTACTGAATACAAAAGTACACAGGTTTGTAAAACTTGTCTAATTTTTATTGGAAAAAAAATTTCAATCATGTTTTCCCCTCTTTCAATTTTTCTCAAATCCTATCCAGCCAACTTTATTTTCTTCAAAAAAAAAAATCAAAACAAGGGCTGGAGAGGGAGAGATAACTCAGTGGTTAAGAACACTGGCTGCTCTTCCAGAGGTCCTAAGTTCAGTTCCCAGCACTCACATAGTGGCTTACAACCATCTAGAACGGGATTTGGTGCCCTCTTCTGGAATAAAGGCATACGTGCAAATAGAGCACTCATACATAAAATAAAAACCTTAAAAAAAAAAAAAAGGATAAAAATCCTTCCGGGACCAAAATATTTCTTTAGGGCCGAAAGGATGGCTCAGCAGCTAAGAACTGTGCTCTTTCGGAGGACCGGGGCTCAGTTATTAGCACCCACATGGCAGCTCACAACTGCCTGTAACTCCAGTTCCAGGGGACCCAACACCCACGGCAAAACACAAATGCACATAAAATAAAAATAAATAAATTAATTAAAAATATTTTAAAAATCAAAGCACACAAGCACAAGACCAATAAGACAAAAAATGTCCAAATAAAGCAAAATGAGACAAAATCCTTCCCCCTCCCAAATAGCACTGAGAGTTGTGTGTGTGTGTGTGTGTGTGTGTATGTGTGTGTGTGTGTGTGTGTGTGTGTGTATTGGGGAATTTCTCTGGGCATGGGCCTGCCATAGAGTGTGGTTGACTTATCCAGTGAGACTCCATTGGCGAAAACTGACTTTCCCTTTTCCAGTGGATATCGATTTCAAAAATCTTCCTGGTTAGGAGTGGGACCCCATGTCCATTTCCCCCTCTCATTGCTGGGACCCCAGTGTGGCTTCAACCTGTGCAGGCCACAGCCACTGTGACTGCATGCATGCGTCCTGTGCAGGCCACAGCCACTGTGACTGCATGCATGCCTCAGTCCGTGGTGCAGCAGTACCTGGAAGACACTGCTTGCTTGGACTCATGCATCCACTTTGGCTATTACACTCTTTCTACATCTTTTCCCACATACTTCCCTGAGCCCCAAGGGGAAAAATTGAAGAAAATATCACATTCAGGACAAAGTAGTACAGCCTGCCTATCTGTGCACACTGCCGAGTTGTGAGTCCCTGTCGTGAGTCCCCCTACTGCTGAAAAGAACTTGTTTGGTTGAGGGATCTGTGGGTATAGCCAAGGGCATCAGGAGTCATTTCATAGCTATGCTACTTTAGCAAATATTAGTCCAAAGTTTTCCCTAGGCAGGTGAGCTATCTAGTCTCAGGTTCTTGGCTGCTTTAGCAGTGCTGGTCACTCCCATCAAATTTGTGCCACGTGCACCCGGATGTCTTGCAGGCCGGTCACTGCTGTGGATCACAGGGCCAGTAGCTGGGGGAGGTTGATGACTGGCTTTCTTCTCTGGTAGCCTGTAGAGTGCTTTCCAACACCATGAGTGCTAGTCATGGAATGAAGCTTCTGCTTAGGCACCAGCTCTGGGTTTAAAGAGACATGGTGTTGTTGTTATCACTAGGGCCCTACCACCAGGACACAGAGAGCAGTCAATGGCCTTGGCAACAACCTGTGATCTTTTTATTTTATATGTTACTTGGTCTTTATCCTTTGTAACTTTTAGTATCTTTTCTATGTTCTATAATTTAGTGTCTTGATTATTATGTGTCATTTCTTTTCTGGTACTATCTAGTTGATGTTCTGTATGTTTTTATATCTTGATAGACACCTCCTTCTTTTGAGTGGGAAATTTTTCTTCTATCATTTTGCTGAAAATATATCCCATGTCTTGGACCTGTGTTTCTCCTTCTCTATCACTATTATTCATAGGTTTGGTATTTTCATAGTGTCTCAGATTTTCTGGATGCTTTTGCCTAAATTTTTTTTTTAGATTACCATTTTCTCTGACTGTGCTTTCCATTCCATCTGCCTTGTTGTTAGCACCTGAAATTCTCTTTTCCTTGTCATGCGCTCTGTTGGCAAGACTTACCTCTGAGGTTTTTCTTTGACATTGTAAGTTTTCATTTCCAGTTTTATTTCAGTTTTGGTTTTCTTTAGTGATTGTGTATCTACTTTCAGGTCCTAAAATGTTTTCATTATTTCATTCCACTGTTTGTTTATGTTTTCACAGTCTTTATGGAGGGACTTCTTCGTATCCTCATTAAGGTCTTTGAATATACTCATAATGGCTATTTTGAAGTCCGTATCTTATGCTTCAGCTAGATTGCAGTGATTGGGGTCTTATGATGGGGTTGCTGGCTTCTGAAGGAGGCATGTGGTCTTGACTGTTCGCATTTGTGCTTTTGTGCTGAGGTCTCAGCACCGAGAATTGCAACATTTTAAGTGTTTCTTGGTGTAGACATCAGATCTGTTCCTTGTTTCTCTTGTCTACTCTGGATCCAGTGTTAGTGCGGTGGCTACAGGGTTCCTGGTAGAGAATGCTCCAAGGTCCAGGGGTCAGTGGGTGTCACAGAGGGATGGAGATAGGCTAGAAGCAAAGGCTGAAGGGGCAGCAGGAAAGAGTTAGGTCTGCACCTACAGTCAGAGTTGCCAGGGAATCAAAAGGTGTCCATTTTGAAAGCAAAGAAACCATGAGAAAAGCAAATTCAAAGGTTTCAGCACATTTTGTAAACATCCACTATTAGGAAAAACTAAAACTTTACAATTTTTCATTCTTTAGAAATGTATGTTCCGGGTGTATATTCCAATAGATTATTTTTTAGAGTAAATATTTCCACAATTAAACCTCTTTTCACAGCCTCGGAGTCCTGCTTGCTATGTGTAATCTCACGGTGTTACCACCTCTGAGACACGGCAGTCATGCTTCTCAGAGACCCATCCGTTTGTGGTGACCTGTGAATTTGTAATGAACATGTTTATATAAAATCTTTCCCTGGTTGATGAAGCATGACATGTCCTTTTATTATCTTCTTACTACACTGTTCTATATATTGAGAGTGATATGCTAATAAGATGGTGATAGATGAGGGAAAAATACAATTAAATCCAAATGGTATCATCTTCTAACCCTGGAAATGGACAGAGTAAGCAGTAAGTCTCAATTTTGTCGTCATGAGAAAACTTACTTAGTTACATAGATCTAGAGGTAGTTGTTGCTCACAGGCCCGAGGGAGATTTTGTGTCCTGGCAAAGGTCCCCCATTGTTGTCACATTGGTCTGCAGAGATAGTGTGGGGGATGTGGAGAGCAGACTGTATGCAAGGCTGGGAGTCCTCACTCAAGAGGGTCCCAAGGCTGGGCTTGGTGGTGCATGACTTTAATACCAGCACCCAGGAAACAGAGTTAGGAGGATCTCCATGAGTTTGAGGCCAACCTGATCTACACAGAGAGTTCCAGGACAGCCAGGGTTACATAAAGACACTGTCTCAAAAACGGGGGCGTTCCTGGAGGGACCTTTCTAAATGAGCTTCCCAGGCAGGGAAGGACACTGAACTGAAGTTCCCCAAGATGGCACCTAGATTGGTGGCCTGATATGAAGTTAGGAGGTAGAAAGTCAAGCCAAGCCACCACGATTCAGCTTGGCAGACCATGTAGGATCTGTGAGGCTAGTGGAGTTATAGCTCTGAAGGCCAAGCCACCCCTTGGCAGTAGTCCATGGGGGTCTGGGGGTAAGCTGATTCTCAGCAAAGACCAAAGGCCCCAGCTGGAGGGCCGTAGGGCACTGTGACCATCAGTCTTTTTGTGCCTTAGGAGAACGTGGCCCTGTGGACTCATCAAGGGTTCTAATGACTGGAACAAAAGCATTAGCTTTGAGTGATGTCATATCTGCAGTCTCTGTGCTTGACAGGAAAACTGAAGATGGGACCTTGTTTATAAGCTAGTGATGTAGACCAGGCCAGAAATGGGCAGATGTGAGGAAAAGAAGGATCAATACATTCCGCATATGGCTACAGTCACTGCTGCCAAGAGTATGCATTCTTTTTGCGTGGTTGAACAGAAGGTTTCTATTGTAGATGTGAGGGAGGGAACATCCAGAGGCATCTGGAAGAGTCTGCAACAGGGAAAGAAAATAGTAGACTGAACATGGCTGGCAGACTGAACCAGGCCCTGAGAGGAGAAAGAGAGGGAGAGGGAGAGAGAAAGAAAAGAGAGAGGAGCAAGAAAGGAGACCAAAAGAGACGCAAGAGAGCCAAGAACAAGACGATGTATTCGTGAAAATATAAGACGAGAATGAAACTGATCGTAGAACTCCCTGTTCAAACTCCAGTGCTCCCCATTGCCTTTGGAACATAAACCAAACTATGCGGTATTCTTAAAGACCCTTCACCCGTGGCTACATCTCACCCAGCTCCCTCACCTTCCATGGCACTGGTCTCCTCTACCACCTCCAGGGGAAATGTCAGTTTCTCTGATTACAGTCCTCTTCAGCAGTTAAATCCAAAATGTGCCTCAGCTTAACACTTAGCAGGGCACCCGCCTTCTCTTCCGCAGAGCGGCTCAGGCCCATTAAAAAGGACTGACCCAGGAACTTTCTCTCCACAAAATGCATTCCAAATGACAATGGCCAGCTTACTTTAGAATGGGCGTATGTCCATCCGGCCACCACAGCACACCCAGCTGCTACCATCCTCAACAGTCCCACAGCACTCCGTATATATCAATGTCCAATCAATATGTGATGTGTGACCGAATGCAAATGATATTACAAACCCTTCAGCAAGGCTCTCCAACCCCGCTATAGTTTGGATAAGAACTATATCCAAACGCATTGCATGCATTCAACGTTTGGTCCTCACATGGTGATGACTGTGAGGTGGTTTCATCCCAGCGGTACTGATCTCATCAACAGATTAACCCACTCTGAGTTCACAGCTGAGTGGGTTATTGGGAGGACGTGATCACTGAGGGCATGCTGTTAAAGGGTCAACCTTGTTTCCACTCTTTCCCAGAGGTCATGACGTGCGCATCCTTAGCCACCACCCCCACCTATCACCATCATAATATGCTTTGCTTCCGGTTCAGGTCAGTGTAGCCTAAAACAAGTTCAAGACGTTGTCAGTAAACTTGTTTATTCTGGGTATTTTGTCACAGTAATGAAACTGACAATCTCGTGACTGATTAATGTACCTGGCATATGGTTTCCTGCTGAGTTTCACAAAAGTCCACTCGCAGCCACAGTGGTTTGAAGGAAAGATCTGAGAGCTGAATGACCAGGCAAGCTAAAGAAAACAAAACTAACAAGGTCTCATGCAGGTGAGGCCAAGGCAGTGTCTGTAAATAAGATAACACAGGGCAGACTGAAACATAAGATTACTGCAAGATCCTCTAAGACAAAACCAGCAGGGAGCTGACAGAGCTGAGGGACCCCGCCCACCCCATCACTGCGGCTTCTGCCTTCCTGCATGGAGTCCCTCTAGGTCAGAAGGGCCAAGAGTTTGATCATTCTACAAAATTGTTCATGGGCACAGTTTTATACCAAAAGATCTCCAAAAGGCTCAAGAAGGAAAACAAAAACCTGAGATGCTTTAGGGGAACAGGAAATGTCAGTGTGATACAAGCTAAAGTCACCTGAAAGGAGGGGACCTCAACTGAGAAAATGCCTCCATGAAGTCAGATTGTAGGCAGGCCTATAAGACATTTTCTTAATTAGTGATTGATGGGAGGGAAGCCCATTGTAGGCAGTGCTGTCCCTGGGCTGATGGTCCTGGATTCTGTAAGAAAGGAGGCTGAGCAAGTCACGAGGAGCAAGCCGGTAAGCAGCTCCTCTCCATGGCCTCTGCATCAGCTCCTGCCTCCAGGTTCCTGTCCTGACTTTCTTCAGTGATGAGCAGTAATATGAAAGTATAAGCCAAATAAGTCCTTTCTTCCCCAAACCATTGCTTTGATCATGGCATTTCGTCACAGCAATGAAAACCCTACCTAAGACATGAATAAGAAAAAATCAACATCAGCAAAATCCAATCTTGGGCTACAGACAAGGACTCCTGATGATTGCTCCTGAAATTCATTTCTATAAAAAAAGGACATAAATATCCCCCTTTCCAGCACCCAGGTCAAGCATAGGTCCACATGCAGTGACAAAGGGGGGAATAGCCCCACTAATAATAGCTGAGAGGTATTGACCTCCATGTGGCTGGATATGTGCTTCAGGGCCTTGTAGAATTTATAGGAGCTATCACATGTGAAGAACCGTCGCAAGAAGGGAGCTCTTTAAAACCAAGAAGACAAATACAAGCCTCGTGGTCGCCTGAGGGACTAAATTGTATCCAAGCGTACAAGGTTGGTATGGACAGTGAGCAAATGTCCATGGCATGGAGGACATCTATCAAGAGGGATGGACAGTAGCCACTGTTCTCTAAGAACACTGTAGCCAGCCACGGGTCTCTGTCAGTCATGTGTACTATCTCAGGATCAAGCAGGCAAAGTAGTCACCGAATGGCTGTTCTTTTATGAAGCAGAGAAGGGACTGTCCCTCTCCTCTACAGATGTGCCTCCCCCAAGCCTGTTTATATCAAGTATTTTAATTTAATCATTGTTTTTATTTGAGATAAGATTTCATTATGTAGCCTTGGCTAGCCTGTTACTCAGCTATGTAGACCAGGCTAACCTCAAACTCATAAAGACCTGCCTATTTCTTCTTCCTGAGTTCTGGGATGAAGGGTGTGTGCCACCAATTTCTGGCTGTATGTGGCATTTTAGTGAAAGCTTACTTAGCATTGCAATAATACCCATGAGATCTCAAAATGACTCATTTTTAAAAATCACTTTAACTGAGTCAGTATCATTTACATATAGCAAAATTTGCCTTTTTACGGTCTGCTCTTCTGTGGATTCTGACTAATAAATGAAGTCCTAGCACCACCAAGACCAGACAGGACATTCCACCACAGCAGAACGCTCCCTCCTGCTCCTTGGTAGTCAGTTGCCTCCTCTACTGCCACACCTGGCAGTAGTGACCTGTTCTCTGTTTCTGTGGCTTGGCTTTGTTTACCTGTGTTATCCAGATGGAGTGTGGCCTCCTGGGTCTGGCTCCTTTCACTTAATACAGTGTGTGGTTTTTGCATGTTATTTCTATTTTTTCCAGTCTTATTACCTAGTAGTGCTGTTTAGGGTCTGTTTGCTCCCCATACTCTGGCCTTGTTGTGTGATTTGTTTAGCTATTCATGAGTTGGGCTACATTAGGGTTAAGTTTAGAATATTTATGAGTAAGACTATTTTCAATATTCCTGTAGGCTTCTGTGCAGGTGCAGGTGTGCCCAGTAGGAATAATGGAGTGTTTGCTCTGTATTATGGTCCTCCGAGCTGCCAGAACAACATGCCACAGTCTGAGTGCATATTTTTGTTTGCTCATTTCATATAACTGGAGCTTAAAAAATTATTTAATGAAAGTTAAAATTCTATTAACTACTCCTGAAATTTAAATTTCTGTACTCAAACTTCGCTCAGTGGTTTACAAGCAATAAAAACTTATTTTTCACAGTTCTGGAGTCTGGGAAGTTATCTTAGTTAGGGTTTTATTGCTGTAAAGAGACACCATGACCACAGCAACTCTTATAAAGGAAAACATTTAAGTGGGGCTGGCTTATAGTTCAGAGTTTAAGTCCATTATTATCTTGGTAGGCTGCCTTGGGCTTCTGAAAGCCCATCCCCAGGGGATTTGAAAGAAAATGACCTCCAAAGGGAGTGGCACTATTAGGACGTGTGACCTTGTTGGAGTAGGTGTGGCCTTGTTGGAGGAAGTGTGTCACTGTGAGGGTTGGCTTTGCATTCTCCTGTTCTCAGCCTTCTCCCAGTATTACAGTCTATTTCCTGTTGCTTTCTGATAAAGGTGAGCCAGCACCATGTCTCCTTGTACTCCTCCATGTCCCACCATGATGATAATACACTGAACCTCTGAAACTGTTGAAAGACCTGGATAAATCCCGATCCCCCTAGCAGGAAAAAATAGAGCCAAAAATCTAGGCAGGGAGGGAAGAATCATAAATCTAGGATTAGCAGGTTCTGTGACTCTGTTTCAGGAACTAGCTGAAGATAAAGTTAGATTGTAATCCTGAGAATAATCTTGAGAAACAGGGAGTTGATCCCTTGTGATTCTCATCAGTATTTTTGGAATACTCTGTTTCAGGAACTAGCTGATTATAATCTTGAGAATAATCTTGAAACAGGGAGTTACCCCCTTGTGATCATCGGTATTTTCTATGACACCCTCCCTACCCCCTTCGGATTACTGGGCTGTGGTTTCTTCCCTTAAAAACCCCTTCTCCCAGTTACTCAGGGTCGAACTCCTCCCCTGCGTGGGTTATGAGTCTTGGCCCCAGTGCACTGGTTCCTGTCTTCTCGAATAAACCTCGTGTGACTGCAGCAAGGACGGTCTCTTGTGAGTTACTGGGGGGGTCGGGGGGGGTCGTGTTATCCCGAGACTTGAGTGAGAGTCTCCCCACACCGGGGGTCTTTCACTGTAAGCTAACCACCACAATGAAATGTTTTCATTTATAAGAGCTGCCATTGTCATGGTGTCTCTTCACAGCAATAGAAACCCTAACTAAGACACCCAGTGACACATTTCCTTCAACAAGGCCACACTTACTCTAACGAGGCCACATCTTCCAATAGTGCCACTCCCTATTAGCCTATGGGGGTCATTTTCATTCAAACAACCACAGAAGTCCAAGATAGGGTGCACAGGATTAGGTGGGTTGGGTGGTTGGTTGGATTGGGTGAGTTGGATGGGTTGGTAGGTTTGGGTGGTTTTGGTGATTTGGGTGGGTTGGTTAGGTTGGGTGTGTAAATTAGGAGAGTTATTAGCTCTCTGTGTTAGATACCTTTCACCACCTTGAAACCTCTTTCCTTGGCTGCCAGGCTAGTCCATATTGATTGTAGAGGTCAAAAAACAACCTGGAGGAGTAACTTTTCTCCCTCTACAATGTGGTTTGGTGGGTTGGTTGGATTAGGTGGGTTGATTGGGCTGGTTGTTGGGTTGGTTGGGTGGGTTGATTTGGTTGGGTGGGTTGATTGGGTTGGTTGGTTGGGTTGATTGGGTTGGTTGATTGGGTTGGTTGGTTGGGTTGATTGGGTTGGTTGGGTTGGTTGGTTGGGTTGATTAGGTGGGTTAATTGAGTGGGTTGATTGGGTGGGTTGGGTTGGTTAGGTGGGTTGATTAGGTGGGTTAATTGAGTGGGTTGATTGGGTGGGTTGGGTTGGTTGGTTGGGTTGATTAGGTGGGTTAATTGAGTGGGTTGTTTGGGTGGTTGGGTTGGTTAGGTGGGTTGATTGGGCTGGTTGTTGGGTTGGTTGGGTGGGTTGATTGGGTTGGTTGGTTGGGTTGATTGGGTGGGTTGATTGGGTTGGTTGGTTGGGTTGATTGGGTTGGTTGGGTTGGTTGGTTGGGTTGATTAGGTGGGTTAATTGAGTGGGTTGATTGGGTGGGTTGGGTTGATTGGTTGGGTTGATTAGGTGGGTTAATTGAGTGGGTTGATTGGGTGGGTTGGGTTGGTTAGGTGGGTTGATTGGGTTGGGAGTGTAGGGGTGTTCCTGTGGGTCACAGACTGTACAGCTCTTTCTGTGTTCTCATACAACGAAAGGAATCAGGCTATGACACCAGGCCTGCTTCATCATGGCACCACTCCAGTTCATAATCCATCATCTCATAATCCGGTCATTTCCCCAAGACCCCACTTTCGGATACCATCACCCACTTTGGGATGAGGTTTCAACTGGAAATTTGGGGGGATGCAAACATCCAGCAAGGTTTATAATATCCATGCAGGAGATAGATGATTGTTCCATATCCTTGCCAACAACTGGAAAATTTTGTAACGACTGAAAACAGCCTTCATAGTCGCTGTGGGAGAGCCTTCCGCTCCTTTAGCCAATAGCCACTGAAATACCAGCCCACTGGAGTGTGGTATATTTCTCTTTAAAAAGGAGGGGCAAGCCTCGGCTCACCCTCTTGGTTCCGGTGCTTGGTTCCGGCTCCTGCTCCAGAGACTAGGCTCCTTTCCTGACAGTTTGTGTTTTGTAAGTTTTACCCCCCAAAATAAATACCCCTTTAAAACCTAACTGGTGTGGGATTGTTTCGTGCATTACATAGTTGCTAATGATGGGTGGAGTTGGTTTTTTTTTTTGTTTCCTAGAAGTGAGGAAGCATAGAAATGGACTTCAGAGCAATCTAAAGAAATCAGTATAGAGATAAAGTATTCTTTTGAGTAATTCAGGGAACTGTGCTCTTAAATGATATCTTTTTCCTTCTTGTTAGTCTTCCAGACAATATCCCTATTACCCCAGTTCAGGATAGCAACTGCTCTGAAGCATTTTTAAAAATTTCAATGAGACTGTTTTTTTGTTAGCAGGAAGTGTTCCACTTCCTTAATACTGCTTTGAAAAAACTAAATGAAGATTCCTGTGCCCTGGGGAAAAACAGAGCCATAATTAGAACAATGGCAAACTTGGGCTGGTCTCATTTCTCTTCTAGGAAATGGCTTGTTTTTGTTTTAAGTTATCTGTCTACATGATATATTATCTGCTTTTAAAATGACGTATGGACAATTCAGCACAATGAGTTGCCTCAAATTTCCCTCCAGCTTCCTCAGATCCCAAACAAACCGATTTTGTGTTTCAGTACAGACTTATTACAAAATAACTTCTAATAGTTAGCATTGACCCAAATGTAACATAGAGAATTATCTTGGTAACAAAAATAACTCTGTAAACCAACCTGAAGACTGATGCTTAGTCCCTGAAGCGGCCTCTTTGGAACATCATTCCATAGTTCTTCATTAGCTGGGAAATTAAAACTAAAAGGAAAACACATCCAGCAACAGTGTGACAATGAATGGTTCAGAGGAGGCCAGCTGCTCTGGGCAGGGCTCTGCTACCCTCCATGACCTGCTGCCCAGTAGCGGCTCCCAAACCAGTGAACAAGACACTGTAAAGTCTAGAGCTCTCTGTGAGGATTCGAGCAAACTGTCAAGCCAGAACTATGGAGAGTCTGGATTACTAGGGTGAGCAAGGCCTTTGGGTTTAGTCTCCCCAGTGTGGCTTCTCTTGATGTGATTGGGGGCTGAAGGGTTATGCAGCGAGGAAGGGCAGTTCATTTGTCAACTTAGTTAGGAGCTGCTGAAGATCCCTACAAATCAAAGGCAGAAGATGACAGCTGCCCAAAAGACTAAATTATTCACTATATCCACTGAGGTTCCAGAAAAATGACCGTTTCCTCAGAGACTGACCCCAAATAAAAACACCAGGGGTGGGGGAGGGGCAATCAACAGGCAAAAGCACCTGTTATGCAAGCCTGACCCAAAAAAACCTCTAAAAAGCCAAATACAGCCACGCATGCTGTACCCCAGAATCCCAATAGCAAGAGATGGATACAGAGACAGGAGAACCCCTCAGAGGCTCAAGGGCCAGTCACCTAGTGTATGCATCTTCACAAACAGTGTTGAAGGCAAGGCCTAGCACCCGAGATTGTTCTCTGACCTCCACACGTGTGTATGGCATGCATGCCCATGATGCAAACACATTCACAAATCATAAACACATAATGCACTAAGTAAATATATTAAAAAGAGGAATGACA
This sequence comes from Myodes glareolus, assembly GCF_982192425.1. Lineage (NCBI taxonomy): Eukaryota > Metazoa > Chordata > Mammalia > Rodentia > Cricetidae > Myodes > Myodes glareolus. The sequence goes on from NC_142030.1 coordinate 113,339,415, forward strand.
AAGCAATAGGATGGAGCTGACGTTTTGTTACGCAACTACTATGTATTCATTTGAGATCTGGAGTCTGTTTCATGAATAATCAAATGTAATCTTATAGAGGGTGACAAGGAGGTCTTGTCCCACAGTTACTTGCTCTGGTCAGGTAAAGTGAGTCACAGTTCTATCAAGGTGTCAGACTCACAGTCCTGCCAGATCTGCTCAGCCCCTTTCTCTCCCCACAGCTCCACAGTGGCCTTCCCAGCAATCAGAAAGAACATTCTGAAAGGGAGCTCACCAGAGTTCCCAGGAAAATTCAAGATGTCCCAGTGAATCTTCAGATAAACAGTTGCATGTTGCAAATATTATAGAATAAAACAGTTTTTCACTCTTCTGAGATCTAGACTGAACTGGTCATTTTACTTTGATTTACTAAGACTAGCCCAAATGCTCTTTGGTGCATTCTGGCCACATGGTGGAGATTTCCATATTCTATGTCTGTTCTTCCTTGTGTGGTCATTAATAATTAAATCTTGCCATGGTATTTCCTTGGGAGGCGGCAATGAGGAAGGGTTACAAGGGAGGGGTCCACTTGAGCACAGGCAGGAAAATAGCAAGCACTTCCTCCTTTAGGGTCATTGCCTATAGAACGGGAAATACTGGCTGGCCAGGTCCATTTCCACATTTCCACATAGTTGTATGTATTTAGTTCAGAACTTTCCAGGGAGCTGGAGATATTGCTCAGTGAGCGAGTGCTTGTTATGCAGGCGTGATGACCTAAGCTTTGATTCCCAGCTCCCATGTAAAAGCTAGACACTGCCGCAGGTGTCTGCAATCCCAGCACACCTGGCGGGGGCAGAGTCAGGAAGACTTTAGGGGTCCCCCCCCACCACAGTTGTGGTCTAAACAGCAAACTTCATGTTCAATGAAGAGATTCTCTCTCAAAAACTAGAGTGGGAAGTGACTGAGGAAGACAGCCATGTTGGCCTTTGATCTCCACATGTGCACATATATGCATAAACACACATGTCCACAAACGCACATATGAATGACCACACAAATGCATAAGTACACATGTGCATAAACACACATATGAGTGAGCACAAATATGTATAAACACACATATGCATGAACACACATATGCATAAATGAGAGAGAGGGAGAGAGAGAGAGAGAGAGAGAGAGAGAGAGAGAGAGAGAGCAAAAAAAAAAAGAAATCAGCATATGCTTTGTGGAGTTATCACCCATGAACTATTTATTTTGTGGAATCAAGAAATTTGGAACCAGTCCCCAGGTTCCTTCTGAGACAACTTAATATGTTTTTACTTGAGGGGGACGGTGGCAGAGTTGAATCAGTAGGACTCAGCTGACAGCAGTGCTGACTTTGGTGTGGAAGTTAGCAGAGCTCTCAGCTCGCTAGGTTGGACACCATTCACCACCTTGAGACCTCTTTTCTTGGCTTCCGGGCTCTTCCATATTGATTGTAACAGTCAAAGAACAAGCTGAGGGAGTTGCTTTTCTCCCTCTACCCTGTGGTCACCAGGTTTGGCAGCAAATGCCCTTCCCTGCTGAGTCAGCTCACTGCTCAATATTTTGAATTTGTCAGGGATTTGAACACAGTCTCATCTGGCTAATAGCCAGCCTGATCCTTCCCCTTGGCCTTGTAATAAATGACCAGGCACAGAGCCCTAAAATAGCACAACTGTGTTATTTTATAGTTCTAGCGGTTAGATCTCTACAGTGTGTCTCCCTAGGCTGAAGTCAGGAAGAACCTGCTCCACAAGCCTGAGGGACCAGCAGGGCTGTTTCTTCTGCAGGTCTTTTTGAGCTTCTAGAGGCTGTCTACCTCTCTGGTTTGGCACTTCTTCCACCTTCAAAGGTAAGCTCGCATCACTTCAACCTCTGTTCTGCTGTCTTCTCTAATTCTCCCACCCCTCCCTTCACTGCAGAGCTTGGCAGTTATGCCAAAGCGCCCCAATGCTCCCCAGTGCTCCCCAGTGCTCCCCAATGCTCCTCAGTGCTCCCCAGTGCTCCTCAGTGCACCCTAGTGCTCCCCAGTGCGCCACAATGCTCCCCAATGTGCCCCAGTGCAGTGAGGGCCACCTGGCCACCCAAGAGTCTTAGTTTAATCTTTTCCTTAGACTCCCTTTCCACCAGGCTCCTGGAGGAGTGAGCATCCATGGACCCTGGAAACCAGCTAGATGGCTTAGTGGGTGAGGTCGCTTGCCAGCAAGCTGGTGAGTTCACTTTACTCCTGGAGACCCACATGGTAGAAGGAGATAACTGACTCTCTCAAGTTGCCCTCTGACACCGAAAATGCATGTGGCATGCATACACTCACACAAAATAAACAAGAAAAAATGAGCCTATAAAAAAAAAACAAAAAACAAACAAAAAAAAACAACTTTTTTGACCTGAGAGGCATTATTGGGAGGTAGCAGAACTTTTAAAGGTGGGGGGTTAATGGTATGTCTTTGGGTCACTGAGGGCATATCCTCAAAGAATACTATGGGACTCCACCTTTTCCCACTTTCTTTTACTTTCTGGTCATGAAGCCAGCAGCTCACACTACCATACATCTTTTGCCATTGCCACTTGGCCCACCCAGTAGAAGCCCAAAAAATGGGTGTACCGGATCTTGGGATGGAAGCTCCAAAATTGTGAGCCAAAATAACTCTTTTGTCACATAAGTTAATTATGCCAAGTTCTTGGTTATAGTAACCCAATGCCAGCACAACTGTGGGCGTCAAGAATCCATTTGCTGCCTCCCACAGCAAGCACACTTGCTAAGACAGCTCTAAAACATCTGTGGAGAAAAGTGGAGGTTCCCAGTCGGAGCCTGGCATGAAGCAATGAGCGGAATGTTTGACTTCTTTCTCTCATCAGGCTTCGGGTTTCCTGGGCTGTGTCCACATAGTCTCTTGTGAGGCTTTCCAGGACAGTTTCTTGCAGAAAGCTGCTGGAAAGCTACACAGCCTCCTCGCACAGGGCCCGTAGGCCTGGGGGAGCAACTATCCAGAAGCCTGAAGGATTGAGAATCCGTGATTGGTCCTTAGCAGCCAATGAGAAATGTACATAGTCGAGAGGCCAGGCCTTTGCTCTCTTTCCTCTCAGCATCCCCCACCACCAGCAGCTCTTCTCCTTCACCTCCTGGGGCCCACTTCAAAATCTCCCCTACCTAGCTTGCTGCCTTCCCATGACCCCCTTCCAGCTGGGACAAAGAAGGAAAGGAAGGCAAGGGAGACTGAGGGAGGGCATAGAACACCAGCCTCCCGCAGACATAATCAGATGATGAGAAACAACGGAAAGAGTGAGAGCATGATCCGATGTTCCCACCCTCTTGCAATCTCCTACCCCACAAAAGACCCAAGACCTTGTTGGGAAGAATTTACCTTAACGTCGAAGGTCAACCAAGATTTGAACTTGCTGAGATTTCTTTCTTGCTCCAGTTTATGCCATATTTTTGCCCCGATTCTGGACTTTTACTCTAATAAGAGATGTCCTTCTGTTGGAGTGTTTGACTGTATGAGATTCTCCAAATGTCAGGCTGGAAGGTAATTTCATAATTCATGTTCCAACCATCTCAGTATATTTTCTCAATTGCACTTTTCAAAGGCTCCACAATTGCTTCTGCTCAAATCTTTTCATTTCCACACTAGACATATTTCTGAATATTAATTGAAAGTCATAAAGTATGCCAGCAGCACCTTCCTGTGTAAGATGATGTATTCTAACCATTAATTACCAAGGTTAGTGTGTGTTGGAATGTCAAACACGTGCCAGGAATATTCTGTGATTTTTTTTCAGGGACATTCTAGCTCCTGAAACAAAACTTTTTTTTCTTTTCTTTTGAGAAGGATTTCTATCTGTAGTCCTGACTGTTTTGGAACTCACTCTCTAGATCAGGCTGGCCTTCAACTCAGGGATCTACCTGTCTCTGCCCTGTGTTCTGGGATTAAAGGCATATATCACCATGCCTGCCTGGGCAAACCTTCTTAAAAAGACTTTTCTTAGAAAACAATCTCTCAGAAGTGTCATTGGTGTTTTCCTGTGAATCACCTGGGCAAGAACTTTGCCTCTGTTTGATAAATACACTTTTATATTATGTGCTAATCTCTCGTCTTCTGGGGCAAGTTTCTTTATGTTCCCCAGGAGGCCTGTACTTCCCAAGCTGCCTCAAATCTACAGTAATCCTCCTGCCTCTGCTTCCTAGGCCTACACTTCACACACTGGCCTCAGAACTACAGCGGCCCTCCTGCCTCTGCTTCCCAAATGCTAGTGCTACAAGTGTCACCACCATGCTTGAGAAATTGTGAGTCACTGAAAGAAGCAGCCCCACATTATGCTATAATCTCTGCAGTCTGGACTGCCTCACAGGGAGACAGACTGAACCAGCCAACTCTGTTCAATGTTCAACGGCAGTGTTCCTACTCTGGACTGAAATCTTCAGTGGGTGACTCCTCCTTCATTCTTAGCTTACTTCACTGTCCGCTGTAGAGGATAAAATCAATTCTGTGGCTGCAGGGACCCCAGCACATGGCAGCTTCCTGTGATTCTTGCTGTTACCATATTAATATCACAATGATATCATCACTAGTAACCAAGTTGCTCTCCACGTCTGCCTGAAAACCAAACATCAGAAACTAGCCACATCAGCTCCTGTGCCTCAACAGACATCTCTCAAATGCCTAAGTGTTTGTGGATTTTTCTTCCCCTTTTGACAGCTTTCATTCACTGCTGCAACTGTACAAAAGGAACACAGTAAATAACATATGACATCCACAGCAAGTTAGCAGAGCTGCCAGGTGAGACACAATGCCTGGCCCTATACATTACATTGGTGTGGACATAGTATATAACATATGACATCCACAGCAAGTTAGCAAAGCTGCCAAGTGAGTCAAAGCCCGGCCCTCTACATCACATTGGTGTGGTGGTTTCTTTCTTATTGCTGGGATCAAATATCTGACAAAAGGCAACTGAAGAAAGAGGATTTGTTTGAGCTCACAGTCTGAGGAGACACAGTCCCTAGTGGATCTGTTTGAGCTCACGGTCTGAGGAGACACAGTCCCTGGTGGATCTGTTTGAGCTCATGGTCTGAGGAGACACAGTCCATGTGGATCTGTTTGAGCTCATGTTCTGAGGAGACACAGTCCATGTGGATCTGTTTGAGCTCATGGTCTGAGGAGGCACAGTCCCTGGTGGATCTGTTTGAGCTCACGGTCTGAGAAGGCACAGTCCATGGTGGTGGAGAAGAAGCAGCAAATGAGTCCAAACCATTCACCATCCTGTGTCTGCAATCGTGGAGCAGAGAGACGTGACCACTGGGGCTCGGCTCCCTTTCTTGTTATTCAATCTAGGCCCTCAGCCTAGGGGATGGTGCCACCCATATGCAGGGGTTTTTCTATTCTTAGGTAAGCCTCTCTGGAACAGCCCCACAGGCACCCCCTAAAGGTGTGCCTCATTAATGCCTTAATGTTTCTTAATCAAGTCAAGTTGTCTATTAAAATTACCATCACAGTTGACAGATGTGGACATTAGGTTCAGACACTGGCACAGAGGGAGCTTGTGTGATGCCAGTGGGACTTCATTTCTTTAGGATAAAGTGGGAAATTGACCTAGCTAGGACATTTGTGAAAGACTAGAAATGCTATCAAGATCAGGGAGCAACCTTCTAGACCACAGTTGTCCTACAGACTGAGCTGAGGGGGTGGGAATGCTTTGTCTGTTGTCCCTGTTATCAGCACGGGCTACAGATGGCTACTAAACACTTGAAATGAGGCCTATGACACTGAGGAAGTAGATTTTCTATTTTAATTTTAAAAGGTAAAAGGACCATAATATCTTCATGAGAGAGAGGTACATGCATTTGTGTGTATGTGTGGGGGAGGTAAGCTTTTCATGATTGACATAAGTGTACCTACCTCCTAGTCAATGTATTGCATGATTAGTCCCTTGCCCAAGGGGATGATGGAACTTTTATGAGATGGGCCTTTTCAGATCATCAGTGGCATGGCCTCAAAGGGAATTAGAGGACACTAGGCCTTGCTTGGCTCTCCTTCACTCTCTGGCCATGATGGAAGTGATTTTGCTTCACTGAACACTCCAGCCAATATGTACTTCGCAGGTCCACAGAGACATGGCTGCTAACCATGGGCTGAGAGCTCTAAAGCTAAGGACAAAACCAACTGTCTCTTCAGCAATGATTATCTGAGGTGTTTGTTACAGGCAGAGGCTGACTCCTATAGGGACTGGGTAAATAGAGGTCATGTCGCAGCTGCTGAAGACCTGATGCTTACGGATTAATATACAGCTAAGAATGGGCCCTGGACTGTGTAGGAATGGGAAAGAGGACTGGAGGGTGGCTCATTGGTTGAGTGCTTACTGTTTTTACAGAGGACCTGTGTGCAACACCCAAGTCTGCATCACCACCCTCCCGGTATGGACCGTGGCTCCATACCACCATGAGCTGGGCAAGGGCCTAGGGGTTAAACACAAGACACACACACACAAAGAGTATGGGTCATTCGCCAAGAGGTGAATGCTGATTTATTTAGCTTTATCCAGGGTTAATATACCCTTTTGCCCCAGTAAAGGAAACCCCTCCCAGCCAGGAGTGAGATCACAGCGTTGAGAGCCTGGTGCCATGTGACAGGTTCTTCCCAAGCAGGGGGTACCGGGCTGGGAGCTGTGTCAGACAGTTAGGAGAGCATTAGGCACCATGAGAGCTCCTCTGGGCAGGTGGGAAAATTACCATACCAATAAGATAAAGCAAGGCCCTAGGTTAATTTACCAGGCTAGCAGAGCAGAGCACAGAATTTAGCAGGAAGCTTTAGCTGGTTAGCCAAAACAGTCCTTGATTTGCATCCCAGGGAGCAATGGAAGGTCCAGGCCCTACAGGCCCCCCTATTTTATATAAAATAAAATGACTAGGCCTGTCTTGGGCAGCAATGGCGTCAGGCAAGCCCCTTATCCGTCATCAGAGAGTGTTTAGGTCCAAACACATTCCTGTCTTAGGTTGAGGAAGCCCCCCCCCAAAACCTTACCCATCATGGGCTTACTAGCCATTTATCATCAAGTTTAGCCAGATCTATGTTGAAAAATATTTCGGGGCAAATGTTAAAAAGGACTTGTCATGTGGCAGTATTGACCTGAGTTTGCCACTGGCTCTGGCATCATGAGATTATGAAGATGATGCTCCAGCACATATAAGCATTTTTAAAGGAGACTGTGTCTACACAATCCTTAAAGAGTCTGTTCAAAAAGGAGCCTTTTAAGTAAGGATTTTAGCATTGGTGAAAAGAGCCCCTGGAATAGCTAACTAGAATAGTAATTAACAGCCAATTAGTAAATCTTATATATCAGGGTCCATGAAAAACAGCAAAATTTATTTTGACCAAGCAGAGGTCAAAAACCATATCCAATTGTAAAATTAACTGTAGTATCCAATTGTAAATTTAGCTCAATTTAAACGACCATGGCATTTGTAATCTGCCCTTGAAAGGTACCCATAGCGTACAGCAGAAGAAGCTGACAGGATAAGGGAAAAAACTGGTAGCAAGCCGCTTTTGGCAGTGGCAGCAATGATTGACAGATCATGGGGAGGGAGCATGGGAAGGGAGAGTCCAGGCACTGGACCGCTTCATCCAGCTTCTCAGGGACCCCGCAGCTCTAGTTGGCAGGTCAGTGTCTGTTGGACCTCATGGTTTTGTCCCATTTTTAGGCCTCTGGGCAGGAGACTCCATAGCATGCACAGCGGCTCTGGTGCCCAAATGGGATGGTCCGCGTTCTGTAGAAAGACATAGACAAACTCCCCTTCCAAATTAATAATCCTCCCTTTTTGTTTTATGTGAATAAGTTTTGAGCGTATGATGTACTCATTTTATTATAGTTTGTTTTGGGGGACTATAGGGTATATCTGATTTAAGAGTAGTAAAAAACTCATTGCAAAATGTAGTACAGCCAGCGCTGGTATAGTTTGGTCTTGAACATAGAGATCTGTAGGTCTCTGCTTCAAAGAGTAAATCCTATTGGCCTGCGCCACTGCAGCAGGCCTTTGAATTGGGCTGAATGACCAACCCTAAAACGATTTCTAGAACCAGCTCCGCCTGGAACATTTTTTAGGGGCAGAAGTAGTTATTTGATCCAGCGTGTGAGTGTTATCACATAACCGGATAAAATTATTAAAATTGTCATTATTATGGGGGCATAAAACCTCCGATAAAAATCTGTTAGTGTTTTATAGGCTAACCGTTTTAAGGCTGGTATAGTTGAGCTTATATCTCAAAAAAATACAACTTTAAGAAAATTGTTCTCCTGCCCCTACGTTAAGTAAGGGCAATTTAAAAAGAATGTGTGAACAACCTTTCTTTAAAAAAGGAAAAAACACCAGATCTCAAAAACAGATGGTTGTGAGCCACCACACGGTTGTTGGGAATTGAACTCATGACCTCTGGAACAGTAGTTAGAGCTCTTAACCTCTGAGCCATCTCACCAGCCCATTGTCAGGTAAAAATTTCTTAAGCTTAGCAGCCGTGGCGCTGAGGGCAGTCCAACAATTATTACTGGCTACTGTATCCGCCTCTGTCGCCCAGGCTGCGGGCTCCAACCCTGCCATCACCGCCATGGGCAGTGGATAAAGGGGGGCGCGGGGCACGGGAGCCGCCGCGTCCCCTCTGAGCGAGCCCAGATGCGGGCGCGCATAGCTGGCGGGAACTGTTCACCATTTAGCCGCGGGCTCCGTGGCCTATGCAGGCTCAATAGCGTTTGCTATTGTGGCCATGTTTTACTTTGTTGGCCCAGGCCACTTGTCATAGGTTGTTTTCTGGTCTGTTTAGCCACGCAAGCTTGGCGGCTCTGTGTGTACTGCCAAGGCCTGGTCCTCGCCGTTGGGTCCCTGGGACCCCTTGAGTCGCCAGCCGTGGTCGCGCAGCCCACCGGAGTCCCGCGTATGGGACGCGCAGGCATGGCCAGACAAAAGCGCAGCCTCCGCCCGGTCCAGTTCGGTCTGTCAGCCTCCGTTGTCTTGGGCCTGGCATGTTTAATCCCGTGGCCTTTTTAGTCACCCCTATGTTTGGCCCGTACTGCCAGAGCCTGCCAGGTGGACCACGTCCCGCCTTAGCATGTAGGCTCATTAGCTGCGGGTGCCGCCGCTGCCCGCCGGCCCATGTGGCCAGCCTCTCTCAGCTGTTTTGTTTTTTCTCTCTCTCTATTTGGCTTTACGCGCACTTCGGCCACACCGTGGCCCACCCTATTTTGTCTGAGCTCCCTCGGCTGCCTGTGCTCCTCCTTGCATCACCTGGCAGCCCACCTCTCTGCTCTGCCTTTAGCAAACCTTAACTTTTTGTATCTTAAAATTCTTAGTAGAACTTATAGAAACTACTTTTTGAATCTCCTCTCAGCCCGGGTCCCACACTCCCACGAGCCATCGGCCATTTGTTGGCCACCAGCTGTGCTGGGCCCTGTTGCCTTGGAAACGGATTTCCGCTGGGCGCTAGTTGCATCAGCCTGTTCTCTTAGTAAAAATTCACGCCCCCTGCAAGTAAAAGCCAGGGACTGAGCTCTATTTAAAAAATTAGGCGTATAACTGTCTTACATAAAAGAAAACTGTCTTAAGGAACTCTCGTGTCATTTCAAACTTAATATCGGTGCCCAATTCTCACCCAAAGGCCTAACCATATTTGTTTACCTGGCCTTTACCCTGGAGCAGAAGTTCCCGCACCCAAATAAGCCAAATCCTGGCCAATCCACCCTCTGTACTCATATATTTACATATAATGCTGGCCAGCCTCCTGAGGGTGACCCCATAGGTCCTTACCTTTTTAAAAACTTGTTGGTGGGTTTTGTAGACGAGTAGAATGTAGTTGTTTTTTCTCTGGGCCCATGTTGGACGCCACTTGTGGGAATCACCCAAGTCTGCATCACCACCCTCCCGGTATGGACCGCAGCTCCATACCACCATGAGCTGGGCAAGGTCCTAGGGGTTAAACACAAGACACACACACACACAGAGTACGGGTCATTCACCAAGAGGTGAATGCCAATTTATTTAGCTTTATCCAGGGTTTATATACCCTTTTGCCCCAGTAAAGGAAACCCCTCCCATCCAGGAGTGAGATCACAGCGTTGAGAGCCTGGCACCGTGTGACAGGTTCTTCCCAGGCAGGGAGTACTGGGCTGGGAGCTGTGTCAGACAGTTAGGAGAGCATTAGGCACCATGAGCGCTCCTCTGGGCAGGTGGGAAAATTACCATACCAATAAGATAAAGCAAGGCCCTAGGTTAATTTACCAGGCTAACAGAGCAGAGCAAAAATCTTAACAGAAAGCTTTAGCTGGTTAACCAAAACAGTCCTTGATTTACATCCCAGGGAGCAAGAAAAGGCCTGGGCCCTACAAGGACTGAGTTTAATTCCCAGCACATCAGGTAGCTGACAGCTTGCTGGAGCTCCAGTTGTAGGGATCTGACACACTCATCTGGCCTCCGAGGGTACCAGCATTCACGTGCACACACCCTCCCCCAACACAAATATATACACTTAAAAACAAAGAGTGGAGAAACCAAGCTGAGTCCAGACAACTGAGAGAGCATTTTTCTCTCTGCTTTTGACTGAATCCACTTGAGCAGCTGCCTCAAGCTCCTGTTGCCATAGCTTCTCCACAGTGACGGACAGTAACCCGGAACAGTGAACTGACACAAAGCCTTTCTCTTGAAGCTGAGTTCTGTCTGGATATTTTATCACACCAATGAAATGCCATTAGAAAAAGGGGCAAATATCTTACCCATTGCAAAAGCATGCAAGGAATTGTTATGATATGGTGTGAGATGGATTGGGTCAAAACCACAGTGGGTGAGGGACAAACAGATCATGGGGAGTTTTATTGAGCAAAGGGAAAGGAAGGGAGAGAGGAGAAAGAGAGAGGAAGTACAGAGTTGCCTCATGGGAAGAGAGAGGGGGAGGGAGGGAGGGAAGAAAGGAGGGAGGGAGAGGAAGAGAGCTAGAGAGATAAAAAATGATGTAGAGAGAGGCAGAGAGCCAAAGACCAGTGGGAGAGAGGAAGAGGAAGGAGTATGTAGAAGGCCGCAACCACACTCTCCACCATAGATGGCGCTGCACCGCCAGGTGAGCTAGAAAGCTCACACGTGTTGGTATTTTTCCACTACTCCCAAGGTATCACCTGGGACTGGGAGCAGTTGACCAATCCAAGAATGACACGTCCAAAGCTAGGACTGTTTCCTATATAAGGGATGGGTTCCATCTTATCGGGGTCTCCGCCATGTGGCTTATGCTCTAGCTCCCAAGAGACATAAAGCTTTTCTGCAGAAGGATCCTATGTGTACCGCGTGGTTCTTGCTGGCGAGACGGAAGCGCGGGACATCTGGTGCCATACCCGGGAAGAAGAAAAAGAAGAACTTTGCACCGCCGGAGACCCCTTGGACACAAGGAGGATTCAGAACTGCAGGCATGCATGCTTAGAGAGGTACGTTCTAAAGTCCAGAGAGCATATCAGAAACTGAGCAGCAGTGGGAGGTTGTGCGCGCACCCAGATAAGTTAAAAAATGACCCTCCGGTAAAGAATGGGGGAGACAGAAAAGAAAATAAGTTAAAAAGGACCCCCCCAGTGATTTTAAAAAAAGTAAAAATGGGGGAGAAGGCTGATTTACAAGGTCAAAAGCTTTATGTTATGTTGTTCATGTTGTTTTTTATGTACTGGATAGGAGAAAGATATTTAAATTTAGAAACTGCTAAGGATATGATGTTTTGGAAAAGAGGTTCTGTTTTTGCCTCCACGGAGGATGGGAGCCTAAGTATGTGCTTGAGATCCACGTAGTTTGAATCACCGAGACCTCCTGAAATGTTATAGTGTTTACCCCTAAAATTCTGCGGCCCAATTCAGCAGGAAGCAGCCAAAGAGACTAAACGATGCCCAAATTCCCTAAAAGATTAAATGAGATCCTTTCAGTGATCGCAGATCTGCAAGCCTGCTTCTCTGAGTTCAGCTTTGCTCCGTACACCGGTTTGGGCTCGGAATGGGTGCAGCTGGGGCTGGAGGGTGGCTGGAACGGAGCTTTGCTCTGTGGCTATGGTGGGAGGCATATTGCGCAGGCTCAGTTGGTGCCTGGCCTGGAGGGTATCACAGCTGTACCGAGAATGAGAGCGGTGCCACAAGCTGCCAGGCCAAAATTGTACCTAATTGTACCTTGCAATGTACCTAAAACTGTGAGGGTCTCTGAGGCTAAAATGGCTATGGTTCCATTTGGCTATGCTAAACGATGCTGACTTCAGGCAGGGCTGGTCGTATTTATCATAATAAAAGCGCAATTAAGGTTTAAATGCAGTAAACAGGCAGTACCGTATTACATCTACATAGTGCGACTTGAGTTTTTAAGAACTGCTTAGCATTTTAAGAATTCAAGTCCTCCTAAAAGATTGCTATGTATACGCTTGGCTTGTCTGGTGTTTCGGGTTCCGCAGGGAGATGGATGAAAAGGGCCCTTGGATTTGGGGGTGATTGGGTCGTTGGCTGGATCTGTGAGAGTTTACAGCCGCTTTTGCTGTGGCACAGGTGTTGAGAGTTTGCTAGTAGGGAAGTGGCCCTGGTCACCGCCTCTCCCATCGGCCCCTTGAGCTGCAGCGGCTCTGGCGCGGACCTTGAGATATTGCCGGCCTGTGCCGCCACGGTCCGGGTGTCGGCTCCCGCCACACTCCGCCACCAACACAGCCTCAGAGAACTAGGCTAGCCCCGAGGGAAAGGCAGGGGCGCCTGGGGGTGGAGCCGCTACTTCCTGGCCTGGGACATGGGGATCCGCGCAGCGAGCAGGCCCAGGGCCGCACACAGCCCTTGGATGGCGGGCGGGCTCTGGAACCCAAGGCCACCGTACCGGCAAGGAATACAGGAGCCAATAAATCTTAAACCTTATATCAACAAACAGGGCCTGGGTTTTTCCTAGGCGCCACTGGGACAGCACGGCCTATATCATAAAAAACAGAGACCCTCAATCAGTTATCTACCACAGTGGCTACAGCCCTGGATCAACAGGCTACCATAGATACATCTATTAGAGGTAAAATAAAGAACAGGTGGATAGCTTATGGCAGCTTGCCCAATTGGGCTATATATGAAAAACTCCAGCCTTATGTGTGACCAATGTACCATATGAGAACTTTATAAAAGTGGCTAACTTGTCCCGAGAATTGTCTTTGTATCTTGCAGGAGAATTTTGATGATTTGCTGTCCTCCTTGAGACTGTCCATCGTGACAATCAACTCCACGTGAGTGGACATAAGCCTGGCCAAAGGATTCCAGTCCTGGATCGTGTCCTTCATCCCCTACTTCAAAGAATGGGTGGGGGTGGAAGTGTTTTGGAACAGTCCTATGCTATGGATTAGTGTTTCTCCTCTGGATGGTCTGCTGACTCAAATCCCAAAGTCGTAGGGACAAAGTGGTTTTTGCACAGCGCTGGCTGCCCTGGAACAGGGAGCCTCTTCTGATATATGGTTATCTATGTTAAAGCAGTAAGGTTTAAGCCAACCAGCTCCTGCACCCCTAGGACACCTCTGTCCATTGCACAGGGTGGAGTGCTTGGCTTAGCTAGCCCTGAAGGTTGTCGAGCTGAAAAGCATCGCACAGAGAATGGCCCTCTCTGAGAGATAAGTCGCTCTGCATAAGGGTTTCCTGCCATATATTTCCCTTTCCCAGAAAATTGGCAGAGGGCAGGTCGGATAGGTTCCAGGTGTCATGAACCTAGGGGCAGATTCCGTGTAAGCCCATTTTAATGTTTTCATTTTGGGAAGTGCGACCTCTATCTTTACCTTCCTAGGGAGTTGCCTTTCTGCAAAGAAGTAAAATTAGGGGGAGATGTAGAAGGCCGCAACCACACTCTCCACCATAGATGGCGCTGCACCGCCAGGTGAGCTAGAAAGCTCACACGTGTTGGTATTTTTCCACTACTCCCAAGGTATCACCTGGGACTGGGAGCAGTTGACCAATCCAAGAATGACACGTCCAAAGCTAGGACTGTTTCCTATATAAGGGATGGGTTCCATCTTATCGGGGTCTCCGCCATGTGGCTTATGCTCTAGCTCCCAAGAGACATAAAGCTTTTCTGCAGAAGGATCCTATGTGTACCGCGTGGTTCTTGCTGGCGAGACGGAAGCGTGGGACATCGTAGGCTGAATTCTGCCTTTTAAAGGGACGGGCATAGCGCATGTGCATAGAGACCACGCAGCAGGTCAGTGTACACCTGCCATGCATGTAGGGGTGACACTCTCTACCAGGTCCCCAAGAGGCAGGGCCAGGTGTGTCTGAAAGCTAGCAGGAACAGTATCAAGCAAGCTCAGACACTAGGCTCCCCGGCTTGGCTCAAGGACTGTCTGAACTCAGTGCCAAGGACCTGTGCAAAGGTTCATCTGACTTTGTTCAGGAGCTATGCTGACAAGTCTCCTGGGGAGTCAAAATGGATTTATGCTTCTACCTGGCTAGAGGTATTGCTCATGGGTTTGCAAGAAGAAGAATCCTGGTTCAAATTGCTCCACTAAGCTTGAGTCTTCACTATAAGGCAACAGCCGGTGAAGACACACAGCAGTAAACAAAGTATTGTTGTCTCTAGTTAGAAAGTGAAACATGTTTTCAGTGGACAGGAAACACTTTAGATTCTAAGCTCTAATATCAGGAATGAAAGATGACTTGGTCATAGGTTGATTATTATTGCAGGTTCAAGGACAAGCATTGTCTCGGGGGCATTAAGTAACATTCCAGGAAAATTCTTGGGAATCATGAATAAAGAAAAGCTAGTGTTTATTACAAGTATGTTCCTTAAGAAACCTTCTAACTTACAAAGGAGTAAAATGACAGAGCCCCTCTGACAATATCAACCAAGCTTGATCATTCACTTTTGACTGTGCTCACCTGTTCTGTACTTTAGCTACTTCTCTTTGTTACTAATGCATCATTTTAAGGTTTTATTTGTGTGAGAGTAGACACACATGTGTGGTTGTGTCTGGAAGGCAGAAGAGGACATGTGATTCCCTGGAGCTGGAATTAAAGATGGTTGCAAACACCTGCACAATGGGAATTGGAACCAAATTTCTGTCCTCTGTTGCACAAGTTTTAATAATAAAAACTGAAGCCAGGTATTGAGGTAAATGCTGAAAGGTTAAAAAAAAAAAGCAAGCCACATCCACCTCTTGCCTTGCTAATCCTCAGTTGAAAAAAAACTCACTACATTTCCCTTTTTTGTGTAAAATAAAAAATGTTATAACTAATAAAAGAAAAATTATATACAATAAGTAAAAAAATATATACAATATATAGGCAGCAAAAACATCAACAATGTGTAGTCCATTAGCAATTGAAAAATTTATAGAAATTGAGTTCAAGATGTTGTACCTAATTCACTTTCTATCCTAATTTGCCTTACTTGAAACTATCTTTTTATGTCTCTCAACAATATACATTTTACACCTCTTTAGTGAATTTCTTCTGAATCCGGTAGCAAATGTGGTGATATTTTGTTTGTGATTCAACAAATGAAGCTTTCCTGAAGATCAGAGTGCATAGATAAGTAACTAGTTAGCCAGAGTCCAGGCAGTGGTGGGACACACCTTTAATTCCAGCACTTAGGAGACAGAGGCAGATGGACATCTGTGGGTTCAAGTCCACCCTTGGCTATACAAGATTGAGTCTGTCTAAAAAAGAAACAGAGCTCATACAAACGTGATCACAGCACTTGGTAGTCACATGGCTTTAACCTCAGCACTAGGGAGGTACAGACAGGAAATATAAGGCAGGGCAGAGAAGAATATAAGATGGGAGGAGGTGTCCCGCGCTACTGTCTCGCCAGCAAGAACAACGCAGGGCACGTAGGATCCTTCTGCAGAACAGCTTTTTAATGCATCTTGAGAGCGAGAGCATAAGCCAACATGGTGGAGACCCAGAGGGAGGCGAACCCAGCCCTTATATAGGAAACAGTCCCCGCCTCGGACGTGTCACTCTCAGATTGGTCAGCTGCCCATCATCCCAGATGACGCCTCGGGAGAGGCAGGGACTACAGCGTTGGAAATTTACCAACACATGTGCGTTATCCTGTTCACCGGGCGGTGGAACCGGATGTCAGCGCCATCTTGGAATGGCGAATGTGGTTGCGGTCCTCTACATCTCCCCCCCTTTTTTTTTTTACTTCATTGCAGAAAGGCAATTCCCTCAGAAGGCAAAGATAGAGGTCGCACTTCCCAAAGTGGAAACATTATAATGGGCTTGCACGGAATCTGCCCCTAGGTTCATGACACCTGGAACTTATCCGGCCTGCCCTCTGCCATTTTTCTGGGAAAGGGAATATACGGCAGGAAACCCTTATGCAGGGCGACATATCTCTCAGAGAGGGCCATTCTCTGTGCGATGCTCTTTAGCTCGACAACCTTCAGGGCTAGCTAAGCCAAGCACTCCACCCTGTGCAATGGACAGAGGTGTCCTAGGGGTGCAGGAGCTGGTTGGCATAAACCTTACTGCTTCAGCATAGATAACCACACATCAGTAAAGGTTCCCTGTTCCAGGGCAGCCAGCGCTTGTGCAATAACCACACTTTGTCCCTACGACTTTGGGATTTGAGTCAGCAGACCATCCAGAGGAGAAACACTGATCCACAGCATAGGGCTGTTCCAAACATTCCCGTCCCCACCCAATCTTAAAGTAGGAGATGAAGGACACAACCCAGGACTGGAATCCTTCGGCTAAGCTTATAAATAGAAGGTAGGGGAGCCCCAGAGTCTTATTGGTTGTAAAATAAAAAAAACGAGGAAACACTGCCACTCTATGGCTGACTGGTGTCGGTTTCAGGAAGGCTGAGAGTATCCCCCATCGCTGCTCCTTCATAACCTGCTCCTTCGTAACCGTTGTCATCCATCCGCAAAATGGTAGGAGGAACAGAAGCCAAATCTTCAGGCGAGTCCGCGTGTTGTGGGTCACCCCTCACCGTTCGGGTCCGTCTTTCTGGCACCCAGAATGGATTTTCCTGGTCCTGCGGGAACATACAAACAGCTCCCCTGGATCTCAATAGGATGGGATCCGAGCCTTTCCATTCATTAGAAAACACATCTTTCCATATAACCAAATCCTTGGGCCGCTGCGGATCCGAACTATGTCGTGTTGCAGCATTCTGGCCATTATCATCCAGATTTTAAAAATTTATAGTGAACAGAGCCATGGCAATGGCTACTCTTGGTGTCGGGGGTAATTCCTTCAATATTCCCCCTTTTTGTTGAAGTAGATAAGATTTGAGTGTGCGATGTGCTCGCTCTACAATACCTTGCCCCTGGGGGTTATAAGGCAGGCCTGTAATGTGTGTGACTTGCATCTGTGCACAAAATTGTTTAAACTTTTGAGAAGTATAGGCAGGCCCATTATCCGTCTTTAAAGATGTGGGCTTGCCCCAAGCACTCCATGCCTCAAGACAATGTTGAATGGCATAAGAGGTTTTTTTCTCCTGTAAGTGGTGTGGCATGAATAACGCCAGAGCATGTGTCAATTGACACATGCACATACTGAAGTTTTCCAAAGGCAGTGATATGAGTCACATCCATCTGCCATATTTGCAAAGGCGCAATCCCTCTGGGGTTTACGCCAGTGTGTCTGACAGGGAGAAACTGGCAACAATTGTGACATTGGGTTACAATATCACGAGCCTCCTTTCTGGTAAGAGAAAAACGTTTACGCAGGGTTTCAGTTGTAACATGAAAATTATCATGAAAGGTTTTAGCGGTCTGTAACAGGGAGGCAAGAGCTACCATAGCAAGCTGCGTAGCACGATCAGCCATATCATTACCTAAACTCATGGGGCCCGGGAGCCCCGAATGTGCTCTTATGTGTGTGATAAAAAATGGAGCTCTCCTATTTAGTAAACAGTCCTGTATCCTCTGGAAAAGAGCTGCCACTGTACTAGTACGTTTTATAATTCCAGCGATCTCTAATAATTTAACAGCATTAACCACATAGGCAGAATCAGAAACAATATTAAGAGGACAATGAAATTTTTGAAGAACCTCTAAAACCACCATGCATTCCACCACCTGGGGTGAGGTGGCAGAAAAGTTCTTTGTATATATTTTAGAATCCACAACATAGGCTCCCACACCATTTTTGGAGCCATCTGTATACACCATCACCCCGTCTTTTAGCGGGGCAGAAGACGTAACTCGGGGAAACACAATGGGATGACATGCAGCAAACTGCAGCAGAGGGTGTTTGGGATAATGATTATCAATTTTTCCTGAAAAGGTGGTAACCAAAATTGCCCAATCGTCAGAGGTGGCGGCCAAAGTTTGTATCTGAAAGGAGGTATAGGGAACTATCATAACTGCTGGATGCTTACCAAAATGACTAACAGACATTTTAAGGCCTTTAAGGGCAATTTGAGCTATAGCAGCTGGATACCAATCAATACTTTTGTTAGGAGAAGCATGCGGATGGATCCACAGTAACGGTCCATCCTGCCATAACACAGCAGTGGGTAGCTTTCTTGTTTTAAACACACATAGAACAAATGGTTGAGTTTCATCAATATGGCACAGCTGTGCCTCCTTAATGGATTCCTCCACTAGTAATAAGGCTGCTTCTGCTGCCGGCGTCAAGGCCCGAGGGGAGGTAATATGAGTATCCCCTTCCAAGATATCAAACAATGGCTTCAAATCAGCAGAGGGGATTTTTAAAAACGGTCGCAGCCAATTAATATCTCCTAACAACTTTTGGAAATCATTTAATGTTCGCAAATCGTCCCTATAAATTTTTATTTTTTGTGGTAGAATCTTTTCAGGAAGAATAACAGAACCTAAGAATTGGCCAGTGTCTGTAATCTGGACCTTCTCAGCAGCTAACTCCAAATATTGACCCATGCTGACAAGCGACGCTTTTGCAACTGTCTCCCAATCTGCCGGAGTCATGGCACTCAAGGCTAATCTGTCCAATTGGGCTAATGTGAAATTAGCAGTCACTCCATATTTTCTAACTGACTCTGCTAATTCTTTTATTTGGTTGTACTCCACAGGCGCATACACCCGTCCATTTCCCCCTTCGTAAATGGGAAAGGCCAGGTGCAGCTTTCTCTTGACCTTGTCAGGGATAAATGAAAAAGTCTTTGGCCCAAGGTGTTCCTCATAAGGAGGCGCCGAAGGGGCAGTCGGGCGAGGGCGCAGCTCGTAAGGAGGCAGATGGGCCCTTTGGGATGACCTCATGGCCCTATCACTGGTTAATTCTGCCTCTTCCTCTGTATCTAGTTCTTCTACCTCTTCTCCTGAGCCAGAACTTTCATGCTCACTTTCATGGTCACTTTCAATTTGCAGAGCTTTAAGCTCCTGCAGAGGATATAAACTACTGTCCTTTCCTTTTTTCTTATTGTTGGTTCCAGAAATCTTTCGACCTTGTAAATCAGTCTTCTCCCCCATTCTTATTTTCTTAAAACCACGGGGGGGTCTTTTTTCCTTATTTGAGACTGTGCGCGCACCTAACCTCTCACTGTACTCAGTTTCTGAAATGCTATCCTGGACTTTCTCCGTTGCAGCAACCGCCTGGCAGGATTCATCTTTTAAGCAATCTTTGGCGAAAAATAAGAGGACTACTAAAAGAGGTAGCAAGGCCCCTATGAAACCTTCCCAATGCGGAAACAAGTCAAGCCCAAAACCGAAAAATCCAGGAAAAGCCATACCTCTCTGAGTATACAGGCCTGCAGTTCTGAATCCTCCTTGTGTCCAAGGGGTCTCCGGCGGTGCGAGCAGTTGTCAGGGTCCCTCAGCGTCCCGAGGGATTCGGCACCAGATGTCCCACGCTACTGTCTCGCCAGCAAGAACAACGCAGGGCACGTAGGATTCTTCTGCAGAACAGCTTTTTAATGCATCTTGAGAGCGAGAGCATAAGCCAACATGGCGGAGACCCAGAGCGAGGCGAACCCAGCCCTTATATAGGAAACAGTCCCCGCCTCGGACGTGTCACTCTCAGATTGGTCAGCTGCCCATCATCCCAGATGACGCCTCGGGAGAGGCAGGGACTACAGCGTTGGAAATTTACCAACACATGTGCGTTATCCTGTTCACCGGGCGGTGGAACCGGATGTCAGCGCCATCTTGGAATGGCGAATGTGGTTGCGGTCCTCTACAAGGAGACAGGAGCTCAGTGCATTCTGAGTTGTTGTGGAGATGGAATGCAGTCTGAGGATTTGTAAAGATGGGTGCAGTCTGAGGATTTTCAGAGATAGGATCATCCCTTTGGTCAAGGTAAGAACTCTCTAGTGTCTGGCTGCTCTGCTTCCTTAATCTTTCAGCATTCACCCCCATATCTGACTATGGACTTTTATTATTAAGAACAATTATAATTAGTGCTACACACAAGGAAAACTGTAACTATAAAGTCTTCAACTCCATCAGAGACCCAAGAAGGAAATAATATCATCTGAGTAAGCAGGAAGTGCAAGGAAGCAACTTCCAAAGAAATGTGACATATGGCAGAAACAACTGGCTTCCTGGACAGTCACCCAAACTTTCTTTACATCCATCTTCTGCCTATAGGTCTAGCATATCTGAAAGACTTTTTTTGAAGTAGGATATTCTGAAGGACTGTCCTACCTTGTCTTGGCAAAGTTGAGCCATCACTTTCATTATTTCCTGCTTGTCCAATTTGGACAATGTACTGTTGGCAGTCAAGGTAAGGGCACTTTCATGCCCAGTGGCTTACTTTTGCCACAAAGAAAGTAAACTCCATAAGGAGTTTCTTCAATGAAGTCTCTATTTTCCTTTTAGAATCAACTCATAGATCTTTTCCATATAAGTTTTTAATTTTTTACTCTGTTTATGTGGTAGAAAGATCCATTCTAAGATAATATATTTCCTCTGCATTAATATTCCTATAAGAGAGTGTTTAGAGGGTAAAATAACTAAAATGTATTCAAGCTTTGTATCTAAATGACCCATATGTGTATCTTGTAATATCTTTTCCACCAAAGCCAATTCTCTCTCAGCTTCAGCAGATAATTCTCTTAGACTATTTAAGTTCTTGTCACCATCTAAGGTTTTAAAAAATTACTTAGTTCATCCATTTTTACCCCAATAGTGGATTGTATATAAGAAATGTCTTCTAGCAATCTTTGGAAGTCATTTATATTCTGCAATTAATCTCTCCTAATTTGTATGTTTTGGGTCTAATTTTTGTAAGCCTATTTTATAGCCTAAATAATAGAATCTCCTCTTTATATTTTTTCAGGAGCAATTTGTAATCCCAACAAGGCAAAATTTTCTTTACTTCTTCAAACATTCTTTCTGAAGTATCTACATTTGAATCAGCTCGTAAAATGTCATCCATGAAAAGGCAAACTATAGATTCAGGAAATTGCTTACATGCCATTTCCAGTGGCTGACTTGAAAAATACTGACACAGGGTGGGGATATTTAGGATTCCCTGTGGGAGAATCTTCCATTGACATCTCTTAACAGGCTGAGAATTATTCTAAGCAGGCACTATGAAGACAATTTTTTCTCTGTCTTTTTCTTATAAAGGTATAGTGAAGAAACAATCTTTTAAAACAATAATCATAATAGGTTATCCTTTAGACAATAGAGAAGGCAAAAAAATTGCCAGACTTAAGAAAACTTACTGGCGGAATCACCTTATTAACATCCCTTAAATACGTTACCATTCTCCATTTTCCATATTTCTTTTTAAAAACAAATACAGGAGAATTCCAAGGACTGGTTGATTCTTTAAATGTGCTGAATATTTAACTGCTCCTCTTCTAAGGTCTGCAGTTTCTCTGTTGCTAAAGGTCATTGTGCAACCCATATAGGTTTGTCCATCAACCATTTTAAAGGTAGGGATGTTGGTGCCTTTAAAATATCAGCAGCTATTGTGTCCTGTTCTTGTACAACCCAAATGGTTGGTGACTGTTCTTTATAATACTTTCTAATATTTTTCTCAAAAACACACATTAATTTATATTTGCTTCTAAGATTGAGAGAATGCTAATATGAGTATTCCATTGCTGTAACAAATCATGTCCCCCATAAATTCATTGCTATGTTAGACACATATGCTTTAATATCCCTCTCTGTCCTTCTGGCCCTACACATTTGACTCATCTTTTACTTTGTTTTACCTGAGATGATGTTCCAGTCCCTAAAAGCTGAACATTTACCTCCTATGAGACCAATTTGGATGTCAAGATTCTAATTCAATTTTTGCAATCTGTGTCTACAAGACCTTCAATGACAATGTAATTTATTCATATTTTTAATTTTGGTCTTTGTTCAACTTATAGAAATTTGTCAAAATATTTGCTTTATGGTTTCTCCTGAATTTCATGCTCTCTCTTCTATAGCTGTTTTATAATCTAGAGCAATATGGTTCCCTATAATAGGCATCAGGTTCTTAAATTACTCTGGAAAGGAGTTTCCTCCATGATGACAGAAAATAACTGAACTGAATTTGGCATGGTGCCTATGAGAGGTCTCTCAATGAGTTTCTCAGCAGTAAAGAGTTACCGTGACTGTCCTTTGTTAATCTACATTCATTAGTCCAATGCCTGCCCTTGCCATACCTTCTGCATAATCCAGAAAGAAGGGGTGTTCTGTTTGGATTAGTCTTAGAGAAAACATTATTTATGGAATGCCCTATTTACAATCATTTTCAGGTGATCATGTTTACTGTAATTGAAACACTTGACATTTCAATCTTTCTTCAAATCTCTGGAAATTACCACTCCTATCCAAGCATCATCATGGTCTTGAGATTCAATATTGATTGTATCTTAGATCCATTCTTCCAAGGGTACTGGTCTTACCTATAGTACCCTAACTATCCATTTGTATTGTGCATTAGAATTTTCAAAATCCAGATATTCAATTATTATTTGTATAGCATCTCAATTTAGTATCATCCTATTTACTGCTGAAGTCAATCTTTGTAAGAGTTTCATGAAAGCTTCCTTTGGGCCCTGTATAACTTTAATAAATGAACCAACTTTTTTTTCCTACTTCTCCAGATCTGTCCCAAGCAGTCAAAGCTGTTGCATGGCATAAATCCAGGGCATGGTCATCATATAGAGATTTCTATTCTATAGTAGCATAATTTTCTTCTCCAAGAAGTTCATTTTAGGAGATTTCCATACCTCTCCTCTTACTCTATTGTTCAATAATCTTAGCCTCTTCTCTGAACCAAGTACTTGTAATTGTGGAGCAGGCTCTAAGACAGATTTAACCAAGTCTATCCCATCTTTAGGGATAGTTCTATTACAGACTGAACACGAGTTTAACATTTGCTTCACAAAAGGTGAATGCATGCCATATGAGACTATTGCTTTCTTGAATCTCCTTAAATTCATTTCCACAAGAGTCCATTCAGCTCTTGAACAGTCTTGGGGATATCTGTCATTTGGCAGTTGTTCCTGTAAGGTTACTGAATAAATTAAACCTGGGTGTTTGAAAATGTTAGGCTGTTCCTCTCTAACCTTGATGTGCAATGCTGAGAGTGGTTGTTTTAAATTCCTCTGTCTGGATCAGAATATCTCTATGATCTGTTTTATTATATTTTTCTTAAACTTGTATCTTAACACTCAGATTAACCAACTTTTTAGTGATAAAACAAAAATAATAAAGCTGATAATGTTTATGATTGACATTACATAAATCACATCTAGATTAGTTATCCTCTCATTTAATTGTTCCATTTTCAAACCAGGGAAGCCCACACCCAGGTGGGAGAGGGAGCCAGCTGTCTGACAATGCAACGAGACTGTGTGGAAGAAGCACATGTATGGTGTAAGCTGCTTGAAGGCAGAGCCAGCCGGTCTACGGTGGGTGAGTCCTGTGGCGTTTGGAGTCCAGATACTTCTGAAGTTTGGGTGGCAGATGGAGATTGTTTTAGAGAGACTACAATAGGAAAATCCCCAACTCACTCAGATGTTTGGGGGGAAAAAAAGAAAACCTAGCCAAGGTAGGATGGTGACTTCAGCGGGAGCCCTTGCATGCAACTTTGGCAAGTGCCAGTGGCTGCAAAGTCACAGGCAATCGGCTTTTTCATGAATTTTTGCCTTAAAGTTAGGTGCCAGATGTTGCACGAGTTTTAATTGGTCTTAATATTAAAAACCCTGAGCCAGATATTGGGGTAAATTCTGAAAGATTTGTCAGAGAGACAAAGGAGCAAGTCACAGACATCTCTTACTTTGTTAACTCCTCAGCCTAAAAGGGGCCAAGCACCGGTCTCCTCCCACCTATGTTCTTCTCTCCACCCAGTCATATCACTTCTTGTCTGTCTGTACAGTCCTCCAGACCTCTATGGTTAAATAGTGGCTAGCTCCACCCTCTGATCTTCCAGAGCTTTATTTGTTAGAGCAAAAGTAAAATATCAGCACAGTCCTCCACAAGAGTAGGACACACACTTATCTGCTGAGCCATCTCTTCAGTAACTAACAGACCATTTTAAAGAGAATCCCTGTGGTGGTTTGAATAGGTATGGTCTGCCTGCACGCTGCCATGGTCTGTCAAGATGATAGTGGACTAAATCTCTGAAACTGTGACCAGTCCCCATTAAATGGTTTTCTTTATAATAATTTCCTTCATATTGCTGTGGCCATCGTATCTCTTCACAGCAATAGAAACTTTAGGACAATTCCACATATAATTTCATCTAAACAATATTTTAACTTACATCTCCAAAGACAAAGCCATTTAAAAAATCATAACGTCATAATCATATATAAATTATCAAGAACTCTTTATCATCATCAGATAATTATTGCTGAGATATTCCTAGTTCCTTATTAGTAGTTGCAGTGCACCCAACACAGAACCCAAGCAAGATAGATCCACACTTTGCATTTAGTTGGTATGCCTTTTCAGTGGGCTTTGTTCTATTAGCCCCATTCCAATTTTTTTTCTTGTCTTGATATTTATTCATTAAAGAATAATGACTTTATGGCTGGAGAGGTGGCTCAGTGGCTGAGAACACTTATTGTACAAGCATGAAGACCTAAGTTCAGATCCCACCATTTACGACAAGCTGGCTCTGAATTTTTCTGAGCATGAAAGCCTGGCACTCTGGGTGGAGAAGTGGAGGGTGGAGACAGGAGGATGATTGGAGCTGCCAGCCTAGTAGGAAAGACAAGGAACTTCAGATCTGAAGAGAGGCCATGCTTCAAGGGAATACATGGGGAGCTGTAGATGAGGGCACCCGACATCCTCCTCTGGCCGCCATATACACATATCCACAGGGGCCTGCCAACACATGCACACATAAATGTACATATATTATACATACATGTACCCACACAGAGAGAAAGATAGAGACAGAACAAATATTGGTCTTATGTGTCCTACAACTAATGGATAAAGAAAATGAAATGGAATCTGTATACACCACAGAGTTATATTCAGCCATGAAGAACAAAATCTTGTTATGTTCTTGAAACTGGAGATCATGTTCAGTGAAATAAGTCAGACTCACAAAGACGAAAGCTGAATGTTTTTTATTTTCATATGGAGAGTGGGGTGCAAATCAGAAAGGGATGAAAGGAACAGAGACTTAAAGTGTGGAAATGGCTGGAGAGACAGTGCGCTGATTAAGAGCGCTGACTGCTTTTGCAGAGGGAGGACGCAGGTTCATTTCCCAGCATCTACATGGCATCTCGCAACTGTGTGTAGCTCTAGTTCCAGGGGATCTGACGCCCTCACACAGATATACATGCTGGCAAAACACCAATGCACATAAAAATAAACAGATCTTTAAAAACAAACAAACTAACAAACTTTATTTTAAGAGCCGGGTGGTGGTGATGCATGCCTTTAATCCCAGCACTTGGAGACAGAGGCAGGCAGATCTCTATAAGTTCGAGGCCAGCCTGGTCTACAGAGTGAGTTCCAGGACAACCAGGGATATACAGAGAAATCCTGTCTCAAAAAAAACAAAAGAACCAAAATATCAAAACAGAACAACAACAACAAAAAGATGTGGAAACAGAAAGTGGGGAGAAGCTGGAAGGAGATGAGGGCAATAGAGGGGTGCACATGAGCAAAGCGCATTGCATGCATTCATGGAACTGTCAAAATGACAACCATTACCCTGTGCAATTGATAAGCAGCCGATAAGAGCACTAGCACTGGGCCATCTCTGCTGTTCACGTCCCGCAGTTCTGAAGAGACTGCCACTCCACGTCACTGAGTGTGTTTCTTGGCCCTCTATTTCCCATAAGGCTCAATCCTCTTGTGAATTTTAACAGATATTCTCCTACACAGAGCAGCCATTCCTAAAGATTTTGTTCCCTGGCGGTGTCATTTACTCAGAGAAGGTAGGGTAAATATTGACTCTTTCTCTTATTTACCAGTTATTAGAACAAGGAGAGGTACCCACCCTAGTTATCTCCTAAGATAACTAAGCATTTTAGTAAACACATGGACTTTAATATAAATTGTGTTTTAATTCATTGCATTTAAAAGTCTTTTTTAAAGTTTATTTTTATTTTATGCATATATATGTGCTAACAGAGACCTTGGGTGCATCAGCTCAGCTCTCCTGCAGCTGGAGTCACAGATGGGTGTGAAACAGCTGCTGCAGGTGCTGGGCTTTCAACCTGGGTCTTCTGCAAAAGAAGCCATGAAGCCTTTTCCTCAGCCTTCTTTGCTGTCACAGCTGCCTCTTCCTCCTCCTTTTGATACTCGAACAGTCTGTTCTTAGCTTGTTGGGCTTCTCATATTCCCCCCTGTGACCTTTAAACATAGCCTTGATAGTGCCTTACTTCTTGTCTGAGAACACGGTCCAGGCTCGCTTTGCACATCTCCTGCCTCTGAAGAGAAATCAGTCATTCTGCAGAAGCCTTCATTCCATGCATGTGGATCAGATTTTCAACTCTCAGTCTGAGGCCTGTGAATATTCTTCATGAGTTGGCCAATCATGATCATTATTTTTAGACCTCATAGTGATGAAACCAAAAAATATTTATAGTACCATATGAGTTCATATTGATATTTGTAAGTTACATTACAACTATAGATATTTTGCTTCTTTTTGTGTGTACGTAGTCATGTGTGCATGTGTGTATATAAATGCATGTGCGTTTTTATATCTTTAAAAACATGTTAATTTAATTGTGCTTTGATGTATTTGCACACACACACACACACACACACACACACCACTGCCAGACAAGATCACTTCAGAAAATTCTGTCTGTGATCTCTGTCACATTCTCTCTGTTGTATTTTTCTCCATGCAGTAATTCTCCCTTTACTTAATTATTATTAGAAAAGCAAGCAGACAAAGGACAGCCCATTACATAGCTGTGCTGTCCTTGGGCTGCATTTCTCTGTGACTCTCATTGCTGTCAGCAGGCAGAACGTCACTCCTAACTGCCAGCGTGATAGTGTGTGATGTGATGTGTTGTAATGCAGCCAGCCAGCCCCCTGCTGATGAGGCTGCGCTATTCCTGGCCTCAGCAGAAAAGTCCTAGTGTGTGTGCCTTTCTTATTTTTGAGAGGATGATTTTTGTAAGTCATTCCTAGTGCCGAGATTGCTGAGCCAGAAGGCACTGCATGTCATTTTACGAGCTATTTCCAGATTTTCTGAGAGGCTTGCGCCACAGAGCCTCCTACCAGCAAGGAGAATGTTACTCCAGTTTTGGGTTTTGCCTCTCTGAGGAGTGAAAAATAACACTTCAGTGAAGATTTAATTTCTTCTCCATGCATGAGTTGCAACCCATTTACTAAGATAGGATGCCTTTGGATGTGACACCATTGGATTGTCAAAGACGACAACTTGTTCCCTTGCTACACTGTATATTGAGTAGGGAGCTTTTCTCCCCTCCTACAGATGTACTTGAATGGTTAAGTCCTCATTCAGAGAAGCTAAGGCAGGATGCGTTTATGAAAACGGAATGTCCACCATTCATGAAACAAGATGTTTCACCTTTCCCTGCCCTCAAAGCGAAGAAGGAAGCTCCTCCCTTTTCCAAACCCAAAGCCAAAGCAAAGGTCTTGAAAGTCCAGAAGTTGGCGCTGAAAGGGTCCACAGCCGCATCACCCACATTCTCGTGGCCCAAGATTCTGCGGCTCTAGACGCAGCCCAAATACCCTGGAAAGAGCACCCAGGAGAAGCAAGCTGGACATTCAATTCTCCCAGCCACTGAGTCAACCCGGAAGAAGACAGAAGACGGCAACATCACTGCGGATGTCAAAGCCAACAAGGACCAAATCAAACGGACTGTGAAGACGCTCTATGACCTTGATGTGGCCAAAGTCAACACCCTCATACAGCCTGACAGAGAGAAGGCAGATGTTCTCCTCGGCCCTGATTATGGCGCTCTGGAAACTGGGATCATCTAAACCGAGTCCATCAGGCTAATTTCTTTTCACATTTAAAACAAATAAACAAATAGCAAGATGCTTCAAAAAGCCTTAAGCAACATCTGCCGTTGACTGCCCTCAGAAGCATCCATACCTATCAAGTAGTCAGTGGATGTTCTTTAAGAACATTGAATCAAGCCAAGCAGTGGTGGCACACACCATTAATCCCAGCACTTGTGAGGCAGAAGCAGGTGGATCTCTATGGGTTCGAGGCCAGCTCAGTCTATAAAAGCTAGTTCTGGGACAATCTCCAAAGCTATAGAGAAATCTTGTCTTGAAGAGAGAGAGAGAGAGAGAGAGAGAGAGAGAGAGAGAGAGAGAGAGAGAGAGAGAACATTAAATCAAATTCTGGACTTGATGAAATTATGAGAGCCTGGTGCTCAACAGCAAAAGATGAAGCAGGAAAAAGGCATCATAACTTTGGTCAAAACCATGTGAATTTACTTTGGAATGTCCTCTCTCTGCCCACACAGAAGGAATAGCTGCATGTTGTTTGTGCAATCTGTTTGTATTTCAACAATGAAAATGTGTTTGAAAAAATAAAACTCTCAATTCTTTTGTTTAATTTTCATCAAACTTAGCATTTTAACATTATAAGGTGAGTCTTAAAATTTTTTTCAATTATATTTTATTCATCTATTTCTGTATGTGCTTGCGCATGCTCATGTATGTGCCATGGTGCTGTGTAGAAGTTACAGAACAATTTGTGTGAGCCCTTTCCTATGTAGGTTCCGGGAATCAAACACAGGTTGTCAGCAAGTTCCTTTACTCATTGAGCCATCTCACTGGCCCAGAGGATGGGTGTTTGTGTGAGCCGCTACCTTTGCAGAAGCATCCAATATCATACGTTTACAAAAAGCCCTTGCTCAGGATTTGTTTCTCTACAGCTCTTAGGAACAATCTCCCGGGCCAGGAACTGTGCTGTGGCTGGAAGTACACTCCTGGTTCCGTTCTCCAAGGAATGCAACATGGCAGGCTGGCCAGGAAACACATATGTCAGTGGAACCTCCTCCACGGGACCAGAGAGAGCAGACTGTATTGTTCAATGTTCCCACTGGCACAGCTCCCCTCTAAACAAGTGTGTGGAGATAAAGTCTGCACACTGTATAACTCACACATTTAAAGTGCAGTATGGTCGGGGTTACATGTTCACACAGGCATGCATTCACTGCTGCCTTCATCCTGACAACCTTTCATCACCACCACAGAAGGCATGCTGGGAGTCGCCTGCCGTTCCCCTCAACCTACCTAGGCCACCCCAGGTCCTCTGTTCTCCCTTAATCTATCTGTTCCGAGCACTTCATACAAAGCAGGGAGAATGACACACCGCACCGTCTCCCATGACTGTCTTCTCTCAGGGAAATCCATTCTGAAATCCCATCAGTATTTAGAGCACATCCTTTCATTCTTTATTGCAAAAGCGTTGCCCATTATGTGGCTACGGCACGTTTTCTCTTCGCTGTTCTTTCATTAGGAGGCATTTCAAATGGGAAAAGGTATATTTCATCTCAAAGTGAGACTTGCCACATTTTTAACCCATTCACCACTGAATGCTTAAGCTATTTTCCTTTGTATATGTATCTACGATGTATGTATGCGCACATGTATGACAGGTGTATATGTACATGTGTGTATGCATGTGGAGACTGGCAATCAACATCGAGTATCATCTTCTATTGTGCTCTACCTTATATTTTCAAATGCTTTAAAATACTTTATGTATGTGTGTATGTGCAGGTACAGGTGCATATGTGCATGTGTGTGCACAAGTACATCTTGAGGTCAGAGGAAGGATGATCGACATCTTGGAGCTGGAGTTACAGGTGACTTTGTAAGCTGTTAAACGTGAGTGCTGGGAAACCAATTCTGGTCTTCTGATAGAGCAGTGAGTGGCCTTAACTTCTGAGCCATCTCCCCAGTGCTGCGTTCTTAGTTTTTGAGAGAGGCTCATTGTCAGTGGGGCTGGAGCTCTGGCTGTCTCAGCCTCCCCCACTCTTCCTACTAGTTCCGGGGAATGGATGTACACAGTCACGCTTAGCCTTTTATGTGGACTCTGGGACCCCATCTGAGGTTCTCATGCTGGTGTGAGAAGCACATTTCTCACTAAGCTGTCTCCCCACCCTGGTTCTCCTCTGCTTGGTGCTGTGAAGGGACCAACGTGAACCTGCCCTGAGCAGACTCCGGGATTCCCAGGTCTCGCAGCAGCATCTTTATGTATGCCCACCATCAAGCACAGCCGCAGAAATTTTATTTATAAGTTGTCAACCTCTTGCTCAGAATTTCTATAGCACTGATTTTTCTACGATAGCCCAATGTTGGCAGTTGCCTAAGCTCAAAGTCAGGCACTGCCGAACACATGGTTATAACATGAACTACCCAGTTTGTGTTTCCCCATCCACATACACGGTCTTTCTGAGCCACCCCTCTAGTAACAGACACACAGACACACAGACACACACACAGACACACACAGACACACACACACACACACACAACACACACTGTGTTTAGCCTGGTAACACTTGCTCTCAATGCTTATGCTCCGATTGCTTAATGGTAGGTTCCAATATTTCGCCAGGAGAAAACGCCAGCTTGCTTAGCCTCCTCAGATCCTACCTGTCTGTTTCTCAGACACCACACCAGTTGGAGACCTGCCACCTCTCTGGTGGTGTCCTGTTTCTTCCACCGCGCTGGCGCCCAGCCCCCACACCCAAGTTCTGTCAGACTGCTCTTGCTATCTCGACCTTTATCAGAGGGTTAGAGCTGCAGGGCTTCCTCTCTGGTTTCATGTCTCTCTAAGCTTCTTTTTGTTATATGTCCTCAGTAAGAAGATCACTTTCCCGATAGAGAACAAAAGCATCATTGAGTGGTTCCGTGTTAGGTATTTACACGCTACTCTCCCTCCAGCCCGTGAGTCTTCCTGGTTTCTGACTGGTGGGAAAGCTGAGTCCTTTACGTAGGTAGCAACATTTTTCAGAAGTCCCGATCAAGAGAGATTCCTCAAGCAGTACTTAGAGGTACAGTTCTGTGTGGATTTTGTTTTATTTTGTTTCTTGAGACAGGATTTTTCTGTCTAGCCCTGGCTGTCCTGGAACTCGCTCTGTAGACCAGGATGGCCTCGAACTCACAGAGATAACCTGCCTCTGTCTTCCGAGTGGAGGGATTAAAGGCTTGTGCCACCATGCCTGGCTCCAGCTTTGAGTGTTTTTGCATAGCTGGCTAGAGGGTCATTAGCCTTGGACATTGTGCATCTTGGATTCATTTTGTTATTCCTTTGCGGTGCCTTTAAGGACTAACCACGCCCACTCCTAGGCACTTCTGACCTCCTGGTCGCCATCTTAACCTCTCTCTCTCTCTCTGTCCCCCGTCTCCACACGTGTCTCTCTGTCTCTCCCTATGCTTCTCTTTATGTCTCTCTGTTTTCCTCTTCTTTAAATAATAAATGTTTAGCTTTATGTATATAGCCTTATGTCCATTTACTCTGCCATTCACCGCATCCAGCCACCTGACTCTGATGCTTGCCGGGGAACCTGCACTGCTCTGGCGGCAGCCTCTGCCTGGCTCATAGGCTGCTCGGGTCATCCCAACATCATATCTTTTTAAAGAACAAAATTGGTGCCGCGTGACTCGGATATCCTAAACCGGGTCTTTTTCCACTCCCACCACTGGCTTCCAGGACGGCTTCAATCAGTGAGGGTGAGTTGCTCCTTGTTCTGCTACAGACGGTTGCTTTCCTTTACTGGAATTGTGCTTGGACGACCCCAGGGGTTGGTCCGCCTGTGTTAGCACTGCATACTTCCCATGCTGTGCATTCGACATTCGTCTGGGGACCGGGTCCTCAGTTTCTTTATCATTTTTCATTTTCACTTCTTTTCTTTCCTTCTTCTCTCCTCTTGTCATACATAACCTCTGCTATGGAGCGGCCCCGGCCTCTGGTTTCTGAGTAACCTGCCCAGATCCAGCTAGGCCCATAACACCCCACCCATGGATCGAGGACGCTCATTCACGTGGTCCTGGGCGTTTGTTGCGCAGGTTTTCACGATTCAGACTCTGGATAGCAATTGCCCACGGCAGGCAGCCCTAGGCTTTTAAAATTCCTGTGGCTTTTCCATCTCAGCCATGACATGGTGCAGTTTTTCTTTCAGTTCCAGACTTTTGCTCCCCTCTGAGGCTTATGGTTCAGCATGGCAGCTCAAGAACAGGACAGATCACGCCTCTAGGTCACTCTTTATTAAGCTTAAAATCCTTACAGCCCAAAAATTGTAACTTTCCCCCCCCACAACACGTGGCCGCCGCCATGTTCATTGGGGTCAGGTGACTTTATCGCTAGATTCACTGAGAGCCAGATCACGCTACCAAGCTCTCTCATTCTTATGTATGTCCTGCTTTCCCCTCCCCCTCCTCGGTGTTCACTGAAATCGTCTCCTTACAGGTGTTTTACATAGTGACGCGCTTCTGATAGGGCCCATCAGAGACATGCACTTTGCTTAATTCCTGTTCAATCTTTCTATGTATAATGATCATCTCATCTCATTTCAGACTACAAAATCATAAGTCTCATATTTTAAACTGGTATGTACTTTTAACTCTCTCATATTTAATATTAAGCTATTCTCTACCATTGTCAATTCTGCCAGTAATCTTAATGTTACAAACAGTTTTTTTTTCTTTCTTTCTGTCTTTTTACAAATGTGGATCTTACCTGTTAAGAGTCAATACAGTCAAACTCAAACCCAACCTTCCAGACAGATTCTATACTGCAGCTATACCTAATAAACAGCCTCAACTGCTCAGAGATCTGGGGAATGCGATATTTAAACATTTAATTACTAAATACAAAAAGAGACAGGTTGGCTCCTAGCAAGCACTCTGATTCCTCCAAGAAGACAGAAGACAAACGGTCAAAGACCAGCATCCATCTGCAGTTTGCTTCGACTGCCAAATGCTGACCATTGGGCAAAAACTGCCTTTCACCTAAACTGAAGACCTCCAAACGTGGACAGAATCACTGGAATCGACAGCCTAGCTGCCCAGGTCAAGGTAGGCCTGTCTTCCTACAGATTTCTTAGTCCACAGGGTCTTCAAAAGCCTGACAGGCTCTGCGCTAAACAACAAAGGTCAAATGCAGCCTGTCAGCCATCAGTCTGAGAGGGAAAAGAGGAAGAAGGGGCCACACAGCTTTGTACACAGCCCGTGAGCACTAATGGAGACAGAGTCTAGTGAATCAGCTCAGTTTTATTCCAGAATATAAGGAGTATACAGAATTCGGGACCTGGAGACAAGCCCAAATTTGCACTAAGTGGCACACACCTGTCACAGGTTTATTCTGCAGCAGTAGGGTCCTACAGCAGAGTTTAATTCCAAGTCTTCTCAGCAGTGATCTGTGCCAAGGGTCAGGCTAAAGATGAGTCAGGTGTCAGGTTTGGAGTCAGTTTTTAGATAAAGTCAGTTTTCCAGACCCAGAGACATTCTCCAGATAAGGAAAGGTAGAGAGCAAGAAGCCTTGCTGGGGAAGGAGGGAGTTTCCATATTGCTGAGCTTAGAGAAAGCTGTCAGGTTACGGCAGACTGCGGCCTCCAACCAGCCAGAAAAGTCTTCCAACATTGCTGTCTTCCTTCCTCTCCATATTCCTCCCCGTGTCTTCCTGTCTTAGAGGAAAGACACCAATATCAGGGCACTTGGACTGCAAGTCAAAATTCTCTTCCCATATCTAGTAACTTCTTTCTTCCTAGTATAGTTGCCTTACTCCTAACCCCCTCCTCTCCCCTGTGTGTGTGACTCATTGGAGAGCTCGTCCAGCAGCCGCCGGGATGTGTGTCCATGGTGGCCTGTCAGGGCCATCTGTGCTTCTCACACTCTAACACACGCTCTCGAGGTACACTCAAGCACACACCGTCAACGCGTGCTGGTCACAGCAGGTATAGGTCCCTATGGAGACTGGATTGACAGTATTCAGTCACTGCCTCAAGGGAAGCCGGGTTGGCCTCTGTGATCCTTTGGCCTTGTTTCTTTTATTACAGTCAACACGCAGCCCTACTTTGTGTGTATTTTTTATTTAAAGACAATTAATACCCATTGTTAACTCACTAACATGGAACTATGACAGCCTTCTCCAGAAGACACATCTCAGTCATCCTGTACTTTGACTCACGAGACAGCACTTACCGCTATGAGCAGCAGAATCACCATAGAAAACATAAAACTGTTGTACTACGTAGACTGGAGAGATAAATCAGTTAAGACATGAAAACTAAATGAAGAAGATAGACAGAATCTGGCACATAGGGTGATTCACAACTGAGCCACTCCGTGTTTCAAATGATGCAGAAGAGAGCCCTGAGATCGTGGATTCATTTTTGTGAAGAGACTAATACAGGATTTCCCAGTAATGAGAACTGATGATTGAACACACACACACTCATGTGCACACACACACCTTCCCTTTCCTTCCCCCAGAACCAATATGGGATTTTCCAGTAATGAGAACAGATTGAACACACACATATTTATGTGCACACACACCCTCCCCTCTCCCAGAACCTTTAGCATGTGTGTGCAACATACTTACCATAACACAGGCCATGTTGCGAGCAGGGGCCTTGACTTTTTGGTTCATTGGTACATACACCATGCCTAACGCAGGACAGGACTCTGGAGGCCAACAGTGAATGTGTGTTTGATAAGTAAGTGAATCATTGTGTCCAACAAGATTGAGTGTAACACTCACAGGCCCAGTGTCTGTAGAGAATAGATAAAAGCTTACAAAAGCTACCACAGCTCCACCTGGACTGGAGTGAATAATAAGTTGTCTTGTGATGATGATGACCAGGACCTTGGTATGGTTCTTGGCATGGCTTTTGTATTATGTATCAGCAGATGACTGATTGATCACCATCTACAAATCTCTATGCAACTAGTTAACTTTCATAAACCCAGAGAAACACTCGATAGACCAGCTGTGTTTGTTTGGTCTCCCTCAGGTTCTATTTCTGCAGACTAAAACTGCAGAATGAACTTTAGAGTGTCCAAAGACAGACCAGGAGTTCATTAATATATTTTGAAGGGCTCAAGATCTTTTGAAGAGAAAATTGGCATAGCGCCATCTAGTGGTCAGCAGTAAAACAGGGCCATTGAAATGGGTTTGGACCATGCACGGACAAATCTCATGTCAGCTTGACAAAAGCTATAATTATCAGAATTGAGGGAACCTCAAATGAGAAACTGGCTCCATAAGATTGAGATGTAGACAAGTTATAGGACATTTTCTTAATTAGGGATGTGGGAGGGACCAGCCCATAGTGGATGGGGCCACCCCTAGGCTGCTTGTCCTTGGTGCTTTAAGCAAGCAGGCTGAAGAAGCCATCCATGAGGAAGAAGCCAAGCATCACACCCCCAATGCCTCCAAATTCCTTCTTCCACGTTCCTGCCCTGTTCAAGTTCCTGCCCTAACTGCTTTTGACGATGAGCCGTTGTGCGGACGTAGGAGTGAAGTAAACACTTTCCTTTTGCTCTCAGTATTTCATTGCAGCAATGGAAACCGTGATCAGAATTAGATTCTCCTTATGCACCTAAACTTAGGCTGCTTTTCTTGTAAGCAAGAGGTATATAGGTGCAGACAACAAAAAGTGAGGAGGGAGCTGAAAGTGGCACAGTGGGTGAGGGGGCTTCCTGTGCAGGCCGGAGTACCCAAGTTCAAATATCCATCACTCAAACAAATATCTGGGTGTAGCAGTAACACAGATAGGGCTAGATTCAGGAAGACTGTTGGGGCTTGCCATTTGCCGGCTTGTCAACAGTGGTGGGGATGTAGGCCATGTGTTTACAGGTTTTTAGCCACTCATCCAAGGAACTGAAAAGAAGAACTCATACATATTTGCAAAAGAAGTGAGATGATTTTATTTGAAGCAAATCGATACTTGGCACATAGAGGGCACACTGTTATGACGAGTAGTGGACCACAGGAATGGGAGTACCCATAATCCCCAGCGGGCCACGGGAGTGAAGACCATGACCGCCAGGTGCTCCTCAGGCTTTCTTTTGCGGGTTTCAGGAGGAGTTGGCTTACTTAGGGGTAGAGAGTGGATGCTTCTCTATTTTGATTGATAGATTAGATCATATCTTTATTTTTTCCTCCTACATATGCCTCTTCCCAGAATGCATCTGATTTTAACCATGTGCATGCCCAATTATGCACAGGCATGTGATAGTGAGTAGAGAATTCTGCTGGAAAGTTTGCTGATGAACACACTCCTAAAACTAGTTAAGGCTGGATGGGTCCTTCTATTTTCCATACCCACACACATTGGAAATACACTTAGACAGAAACCGTTCGAGTTAGACTCTTACTAGGTGTCAGGAAGATTATATATGGAAGTATATACAGTCCAATGCAGGTAGGGGTTTGGGAAGCCCTGAGGTCGCTAGGTGTAATGCCTGGAGGGTATATGTGTGCATAGTGCCTCCTAGTGAAGGAACTGGGCTGCTAAGAGGGAGTTTATGTACACAACCAAAACCCAGTGGGGTCCTGAGCTCAATTATCTCCTGTGCCCTCTGCCTCAAGTCAGAGACAGTGTTTAAGAGAATACAGTGCATACAGTACATGTACAATACACTACACCACACACAAACATACGTACGCACACAAAGAGAAAGACACACATACATAGAGACACACACACACACACACAGAGATTGAGCTAGATTGGTTAGTCACTGTGAAAATCATTAATGAAATGCATTTTTGAGCTTTGCAATCCTATATGTGATTTTAAATCCCAGCTCTGTTGCTAACAAGCTTTGTAACTTGGGGCAAGATGCCAGTTCCCCAAGTCTCATTTTACAAGTCCCTTTGTAAAATGGAAATAATAGTTTCTTCATGTTTATTTCAGGGATCAAACAAAATAATGCATACAAAGCATCTAGTAGAGAAGCTGCCGCCTAAGGAAGTAATCAGAAAGTTACAAGTGAGGGGCTGAGCTGCAGCTTGCAGGGAGGAGTGCAGGGTTTGCCTAAGAAAAGCACTCACCGTTGCATGTGTGCTTCAGCAATGAGGTGACATGGACTGCACAGTGTGCACAATCTAAAAGTTGCATGCTTTAGAGCAGGTTCATATGAGTGATCTATTGAATAGATAACGTGTCAAAGAGGAGTCCTGAATAAAAGGACTCAGAGGAAAGTGCATACATTTCTAGTGGCTCTTTCAGAAAAAGCAAAGGATATATGTTTCTTCTATGCCCACCAAACAGAACAGGTAAAAAGTTAGTGACCTAAACCTAAAGGTGCTCCAAAAACATAATGGGTCCCGACAACCTTTCTGAGAAAAAGCATCTCTCTGGGGAACCAGAAAGTTGGCTTAGTGGTTTAAAAAGAGTATTGTTCTTGCAGAGGATTTGAGTTTGGTTCCCTGCAACCATGTCAGGCAGCTCACAACTGCCCCTGAACGCCACTCCAGGGACGCTGGGACTCCCTTTTTACTCTGTGAATACCTGGACTCACATGTGCATACCCCCACACACTGACATACATTTATACATGAAATTTAAAAATAAGAATAAATTATAAATATCTGTATTTCGGTCCATCAAAGCAACGTC
Organism: Myodes glareolus; assembly: GCF_982192425.1. Taxonomy (NCBI): domain Eukaryota; kingdom Metazoa; phylum Chordata; class Mammalia; order Rodentia; family Cricetidae; genus Myodes; species Myodes glareolus. Next base: position 113,377,348 of record NC_142030.1, read on the forward strand.
TGAAGCACGATTCATAAATACACAGAAACAGAACCTGAGGTTCAACCTAAGGGTCAGAAAAGCAAAACAACCTCTACCACAGTCCGAAATTGCGATCCTACCTCCAGGAATAGCTGAATGAGAAAATGTAGTGGTATTTTGTTGTATAAAGAAAAAGTAGGACATCCCCTTATAATTTTCTTGGCTTGTTGCCATGTAAGGGATGAGAGGCTGTGAATTCCTTCTGGGTTAAGAAAAATAAAGTTTGATCAAGGAATACCTTGATCAAATCTGTGATAGGAGCAGATGGCCCAGATGATCCAATGTTTTGGAGTACCTCTGTTACAATTCCTCTGAGTTCTATATCCAGAACAGTTTTAAGACTGCTGGCTGAGATGTTCCAGGCTCACCCAATACTCCAGTCAGGACTTGGCCATAATCCTAAATTTTCTTTAGGTCCCCATAAGATTATATCAGTACCCCCAATCAGCAGGAAGTAGCCTAGAAAACTATGCCCACATTTCCAAAAATGAATTGTATATGCTTGTCTTTGTTTAGATTGTTGATTACAAGTTGTTATTTATAATGGCCAGGAAAAAAGCTGAACAAAGGAGATTAGATGCACAGTTCTTGTTTTGAAAAGAAAAAAGAAAAATAGTGAAGTGCTGTGGGATAATGCCCTCGTGCCCTGTAAAGATTTGTTGCTTGTATTGGTTTAATAAGACACTGATTGGCCAGTAGCCAGGCAGGAAGTATAGGTGGGCCAACCAGACTAGGAAAGTTCTGGGAAGAGGAAAGGCTCAGTCTGCAATCACCAGTCAGATGCAGAGAAAACAAGATGAAAATGCCTCACTGATAAAAGGTACCAAACTACATGATTAAGCATAGATAAGAATTATGGGTTAATTTAAGTTGTAAGAGCTAACTAATAAGAAGCCTGAGCTAATAGGCAAATTCATAATTAATATAAGTCTGTGTGTGCTTCTTTGGGACTGAATGGCCGCGGGACTGGGCAGGACAGATTTACAAACTTCAGAGTGAGACATAGTGCTCTCTGGCACGCCTATTGTTCACAGTAGTCTGACAAGTGGGGACAGGGGAACTGCACTGTAACTGAGTTAGAACCTGTGGCTTGTGCTTGTCCCTTCCTATTTCCTGTGGACAGATTGTAGGTCTTGACCTCCAATTTTTCCGAAGGAAATGAGATCTTTTCTGATGCAACCAAGATGTAAGTTACAGTGAGGTCATGTGGGAGGAGTGTGGACCCCAATCCAATACCAGAACAGTGTCCTATAAGAAGGGACACACAGGGCACAAAATGCCGTGTGAAGATTGATATGCAGAGGAAGACACAGTAAGGACACCACATGACCCCTAAGATTGGAGTGACCTGTCCAAAAGCAGAGGAACACAAGAGATTGCCACCAACACAGAAACAGAGACAGACATGGAACACTCTCTCCAGACAGAGAGCAGCCACGGTGGCACCTTGATCTCAGACTCAGACCTCCAGAGCTGTGTAACAATAAAACCGGTCAGTGTCAAACTACCAGTCGGTACTGCAGGTGCATGCTCTTCCTAGCCGAGAAAAGTCGCTGCATGGATCTGATGATGCTGATCTGTGCAGAGGTTTTGTGGGTTCCCCCCACATATGTCTGTGTACGTATATATGTGTGTATATGTATATGCATGTGATAGGGGTGTGTGTGTGTGTGTGTGTGTGTGTGTGTGTGTGCGCGCGCGCGCGCGCGCGCGTTCCTGTCCATTGTCGTACACTGTACCTTGTTCATTTGAACTGAGCTTGACAACCGCTCAGCCTAACTGGGCGGCATGTTCTCCACCCACCAACTGTTGGGACTAGGGATTGGACTGCTACCCCTGCTGGGGATTTACCAGTGTGCTAAGCACGCCGGCTCATTTAAAAAGCAAATGCTTTAGCCCCTGAACCATCTCCCCAGCCCCTGAGCAGTTCTTATTTATCTGACATTCTAACCTTATGAAATCACAGCAAGTTGCCTTCAGTCAGGAGGGTCAGAGGCTGGATGCTTTCTGCCTGGGCTACGCGGAGCAGCTGTTAAAGTGGGAAAGGCTGATGTCCTCTGCAATGCTGGCCCCACAAGAGTGCAGAAAGGTGCGGATTCCTCTGTTTCGGAGGTGTTCCGTTGACAGGGCATCTGTCTTCTGTTTGCTTGAGGAGGACATCCATTAATCTGGTAGTGCTGATTTCTTATGGAAACTTCTAGATGCTTGACTTTTCTTTCCTCCTTACCTGTCTTTCCCCCACAGTCACGATCTCCACCTCAGTATACACTCTCTCTTCTTTGAAAAGTGTGAACATTAAGTTTCTGAGCTTTGGAATAATACCCTTACTCAATTAGCACGCACCGCCTTGCAGTCCAAGACCAGGATTCTTCCGGAGCTCGGCTTTAGAAAATGCTCACTCACCTGGTTGACCCAAGGTTTAAAATCAGGCGGAAGGCCCTGCTGCCAAAGTGCTTGTATTTAAGAACAACTCCACCAGATGGCGCTCCGTCGGAGGTAGGGCCTGGACGAAAATAATCGCAACAAAATCCCAGAGCCAGTGAAGCTTCTAGAGGTTGATGTAGGAGACTTCGCTTGCCCTTCTCCTCTGACCCGGTCTTCAGGGGTATAGAACTTTCTATCGCCTCCCTTATTAACAGCCTCGTCTAGAATCAAGTTCCCTCCACAGGCCGCAAGTGACAACATTCCTCCAGGCTCTTGCAGCCATGGGATGACGTAAGAGGTGGCTGTTAGTTGGGTGAGCCTCTCACCCTGGCACGGATGGTGATCGCAGGAGCCGAGACGCCATCGCAGCGCCTCATGGGATGCCATCCCTCCTCCCATGCCACCCTGCACTGGCCAGCCACAGAGAACACTCTGTGCTTGTTAACACCCTTGGAACAGGCAGGGAGCAGCCAACCCAGAGAAGGATAGCTCCATTTTTACAACATGACAGGATAGCTGCATTTTCAATTGGACCTCAAATACGCAAGACCGAAGAAGGAAACGAAGCCAGCGTTTCCTGTCAGAATTTCTAAATGGTTCAACATGGAAGCAAAGTCTGGCAGACAGCAAACTTGGCCCGAGACTGGGGAAGGAGTAGCAATGAAATGCAGGTGGCTCTCCTGACTCCCGAGTCTGCATATGTTAAAACAGACTTCCTGTTACATCATCCATGAAAATCTTTGCTCTTTCTAAAGTGACAAAGCCTGTTGGACACTGGCTTGATAAGCTTCCTTTGTCATAAATTGAAAAAAAAATAATAGTTTCTTCTTCTTTGTTCAGGGTTGAGGCTTGCAAACAAAACTTTCTTGGTAAAGGAAAGATCACACAGTAGGTCTACAGTCCATAACCCTCTCTCATTGTCTTGCTGACATTCAGAGAAGTTTGTGGGACTTCCTCCAAGATCCTGACAAAATTATCAAATATTCAACATCAAAGTAAAGAGGTGGTTTATGAAGGATGGAGAGGGACACAGGCCCTGCGCTGTCTTCCAGTGTGTCTGCTAAGCGATCACAAGGAAGGGCATCCTCACACTAGCAGTGTCTGTCAGTCCCTCAAAGGCTACTGCACTCTCTGTGCCTTCCCGAGAACACTGTGAAGTAGAAGACCCTGACCTCAAGAGCCTCCAGTTTTCCGTATTACATCTGATTCTCTCCTTTGCCATCAAAATCATAGACCCCATCTTCTTTTGTTTGTTTCCTTTATCAAAACTTCATCTCGGGGGGAAAATTACCAGCAACTTTAAGACAATGACAATTTGGCACTCTCCTGATCCTCCGCCTTGCACCTCCATGAGATTCTTCTGTGGGGGAAGCCTCCTGAAACACAGATCTTCAGGTGCCCTTGAACTCATTTCAAAGACTAGACTGCCCTCTGTTCTATCCCATGCCTGGGGCTCCACATCAGAGCTGTCCATTCTCAAATGTCACTCTGGTTAGGGGTGATAGTGAGTGAAGCCCCAAAAATTTCACCTCCAGGAGGATGTCAGGGATACCCATTTCCTATCTCTTGAAGTCCAGAGTTTTGGGATGAAGACATTTTGCTTGTTCTCTCAACGGCATGGCTATGAGAGTCATGGCAGAGAACGACTCCTCAGAATTACATATGTAATGACACAGGTCCACACACACAGTCAGCATTATACATTGCTCTGGTAAGCAGTGCTCATTGTGACAGGCTGGGACTCCCATAACGTGACTTACCAAGCCAGCCTGTCAGTAATCCCTTTTACTCCAGTGTTGGAGCCTGGTAACTTCCTGTGCTCTAGCTTCCTGGCAGGAGAATATCCACTAATGTCTGGAAGATAATAAAACCACCCCACGGCCATTCAGAGTACTCACCATAATGCTTTTAGCCCAAGACTGTGAGGGCTGCCAGGGACAGAATCAAGTGATTGGGAATCAAGGAAAAATCAGACTAAAATAAAAGATGCATAGATAACCTCAATATTGGAATTATCAGATATGAACTCAAAAATAGACATATAAATAGATTTTAAATGTGAATTTATGCCAGAGAACCATATATAGTTTATGGTTTTTAAAACACCAAGTAGATATTAGAAGAAGAAGAAGAAGAAGAAGAAGAAGAAGAAGAAGAAGAAGAAGAAGAAGAAGAAGAAGAAGAAGAAGAAGAAGAAGAAGAAAAACTTGGGGGCTGACAAGATGGTCATCAGGTAACAGAGCTTGCCACAAAGCCCAAAGACCTGACCTTAATCCCAAGAACCCGTGTAAATATGGAAGGACAGAGTGAATTTCATAAAGTTGCCCTTTGACCTCCACATGCATGTCATAGCATGTGATTGGTGGTACATAAGCCCTCTAACATGTCCTGTATACTGACATAATAAGAAATGAACAATTTTTTAATTTAAAAATGTTTAACCTTTCTTAATTGTAAAGTTGTGATGGTAATGTACTTTTGGGACCTCCTGGGGCACCAGATGGTAGAGTCTGTGGTTTACAAAAGAGTAGACACAGAAGAGCATTCATGAAGTAGAACTTGTTGTCAAAGCTGTCAAAGCAAAGATATCAATTGTGAAGCACTTGGATAAATGATAAACACACATTCGCATAATATACAATGCACACAGTAAACATGTTCAATATATGTAGCTGCAGTCCCATAAAGGCAAAAAACTGAGAAAATGAGATACTTCGTTGTTGGGAGCCACCTGGAGGCACAGGTGGTCCTGCAGTTTGGAGGTAGCCATGTGGGGCTGAGCACCCTTGCCTGCACCCTTGCTTGCACATGCTCAGACCAGCAGAATGGCATTAACCAATCAGGACAGCGTTCAAGCCTCTCCACCGCTTAAAAGCAGCTGCCTCGGGGCCCAACGCTCTCTCTCTAAGCTTTCTCTCGTCCCTGCTCTATCTTCCCTTCCCCCAATTTTCCTCAAGGGAATGCTCCAAATAAAGATGTGACCAGAGAAGGAATTCTCGTTTTTAGTGGCGTTCATTCCTGCCGGACAGGATGGCCCCCCGCACTTCGTGTACTGTTAGCTGAAAAATTGATGAATAGAGGTATTAAAACCCTGGTTTAAGAATCCCAAAGACCTCCAAATATCAGGAACGAACAAAAAGAATGGCCCATGGCCCTACCATGGTCAGAGGGAGTAGAAAGGAAACCTCGTGAGCAGCCAAGCAGGGAAATCCATTGCCTCCAAAGGCAGCAACGAGGTCAGGGAAGGGTGTGTCTCACGCACTTAATGGAAAAACATCTTTAATTCTGTTGGGAGAAGAATCCTTTAAAATAGAAGGAAAATACATTTCAGAAAAGCACAAGGTAATTTTCTATCTTAATAGTTATACTCCAAAAATACTTCAGATAATCTAAGAAAATAAGGGAAGGAAAGGAAGAGCATGTGACCTGGGCAGCGGGCCAAGCACAATGGAGGCTCTCAGATGGCGACAGCAGCAACTACAGAGACCACAGCTGATCACCCGGCTAGCACAGTTATAATGCTGGCACGTGACTTTACTCCTAGCACATGCAAAGCAGAGGCAGGAGGACCTCTGTGAGTTCCAGGACAGCCAGGACTACACATAGAAACCTTGTCTGAAGAAAAAAAACTAAAAGACAGGTGCATAATTAAAGATAATTTCTCTTTTGAAGCCAGGAGCACATTGCCGCTTTGCTCAGTTTAAGCTTTGATGCAAAAGATGACTCAAAGTGATGATAATGTCATTGAGAATAAAGAGTTGATATTTTAAAAACAGTAAATAAATACAAAGATGCTGGCTTTCTATGTAGATACCAGGCCAGGGAAGTGCGTGGGCAAAATGTGCTGAGTCTGGGGACCATGGAGGAGGGGTCTGGTCTCCGATCTGCTCCATATCATTTGCAGGAACCCCATGGGAACTTCCTGTCTCAGTTTGCACATCTCCAGGAGACAACTGGGAACTTGATACTAGAAAGCAGAAAAGTAAGCATCAGAAGCTAACTGCACAGAGCCTGGCTTTCACTGCTTCTGAGGCAGGCCTGCCAGCCTCTTTCCTCTTTGCCATTGCCAAGCAGCTATTGATAACTGGGCATGGTCCCACCTCTCCAGCTGATTTCCTTCAAAACAGCCAATGGCTATATTTTTGTTTGCTTGAATTATCAGATTCTATCTCCACTTTGGGCCATGCGCATAAGGCAAAGCTTCAAGTGCCAGGCACCTCTTGGCATTTGGTAACTGAGGCAAAAACAGACACTGCAACTATGAAGTCACTGAATGACACCCTTAAATCCTTCCTCCACAGCAGGCATCGCCGATGGATCTGAGCCTTAGTCCTCACAGCCTGGAGCATAGTCTACTCTGCAGCTCAACTGCCCGACAGGGGCACTGGTAGAGTGAGCTGTAAGGCAAAACTTTGCCTAGAGCTTAGTGTAGATCCCTAAGACAGGCCAAAGCCGTGAGCCAAATGACAATTCTTTGAGACAATACAAGGCAGGTTTTTACAAGCAGGTAACTGGTTATCCTTAAAATCCACCCCCATTCAACAGACGGAAACATGGAGGCTGAGAATGTGGATGACTTAGGATTGTATGCCTAGTAAGTGACAACTGGAGTGAGTGAAACTCGTGCTATTTACACCTGAAACCCCGCTGTCTCGGGCGTGTCACACAGCCTTCAGAGAGGGAGACCGAGAACGAGTCGGGACAAGACAGTGTGGGGTCAGACACAGACAGAAACTTAGCTCCTACGAGAACAGCGGAGAGAGACAGGAGGAAGATGGCAGAACAAATACCCAGGTTCCCAGTCCAACCTAGGCCTGGGCCTGGGCTGAGACCAGAGAACCTACACAGAAGTCAGCAGTCTCCCCAAAACACAGGGGGCTGTGCCTAGCAGGACTCAGGACAGTTCCTTGCCAGCCACGAAGAGAAATAGGTGGGCAATATCTACCGTGTGATAAAGGTAATCATGGGGAGTCTATCGACATTGGTGCTGGTTTTCCAAAGATTTATTCCTATTCCTGCTTATGTGTGTGCCTCTGTATGACACATGAATGCGGGTGCCCTCAGAGGCCAGAAGAGGCCACCGAATCCCCAGGAGCTGGAACTGTAGCAAGCTGTGAGCTTTCCTACATGAGCCCTGGGAAAGAACCCCAGGTCCCCTGTAACCACTGAGCCAGCCATCAGCCCCACCTGTGTTGATGGTAATTTTAAAGTAAAACTATATGTTCTTATTATCCTTTTGAAACAAGTGATGTCATCTTTAATAGGCAGAACCACTCCCCAGCCTCAGAATTCTGTCTGCTCAATTGACACCAGAATGACTGGATTTTGACATTTCTCCTACCATATGGTAAGATTAGTTTTATCAATAATTATAAAATGAAGCCAATAACAATAGTGGTGGGGAAAGGAATAAAGACAATGACAATTTCCCTTTATTAAACTTATTCAGGAACATAATGATGGTCGATAAATATGCATCACCAGAGAAGGGAGAGTGAATCTTTCTTCTCAGACAGGGCTAGCTTCAAATTCTTGGTCCTTCTGTTTCTGCCTCCTGAATGCTGAGATTATAGGTGTGCACCACGACACACAGTTTTAAATGCAAATAGTTGAAAATGAAAATGCCATTTTTTCTAAGGAAGAGTTTTACCTACTCATTGATGATGAGAACAGTGTACCTTTGGATTTTGCGACTTGTGCAAGTTTGTTAAAATTTTCTCAAAATTGATCCGCACATATTTGCAGTCTGGCCGTGTTTACAACATCGATCAAGCCAAACTTTTCATTTACTGCAGCTTCTGAAGCTTTCTTTCCCTTGTGGGGGTTATGAAAGTCTTAGACAGAAAGATAAGTTAAAGTCAGACATGGTGGTGCATAGCTGTAATGCCTCCCAGCACATGGGAGGCTGAAGCAGGAAATTCACAAGTTCAAGGCCAGCCTGAAAAAGACGCTGCTCAAAAAAATGTTTTCGCAATGTAGTTCAGTGGTTAGAAGGTTTGCTCAGCATGCTCGATACAGTAGGTTCAATCTCTAGCACCACATACATACATACATACCTACATATAATTGCATATATGTATTTATGTGTACATGAGATCCATTAAACCCAGCAAGTCTCACATCATAACAAATTCTGGAAAGGCAGCACAATTTATGTCTTTGTTTCTTCTGAATCAATCCTAGCAGCTTTCAAATGTCATACAATAAAAAATCCACCATCAGGAAATCGCTCACAAATTTCTATGCATTTTGTTTATGAGTCTTTTCCCTGAAAACTCATAGAAAATGTCTGGATGACAGAAAGCATGGAGTTGAGTCGCTGTGTTCTTGTGCAGGTCCTGGTGATAGCAGGCTACAAGTACTAACAAATTAAGGCGAACACATTTGCTCATAACTCCTGCTTTCTTCTTTGTCTGTCGATTCTTTATAGTGTGTGTGTGTGTGTGTGTGTGTGTGTGTGTATGTAAGAGAGAGAGAGAGAGAGAGAGAGAGAGAGAGAGAGAGAGAGAGAGAGGAGAAAAAGAGAAGAAGAAGAAGAAGAAGAAGAAGAAGGAGAAGGAGAAGGAGAAGGAGAAGGAGAAGGAGAAGGAGAAGGAGAAGAAGAAGAAGAAGAAGAAGAAGAAGAAGAAGAAGAAGAAGAAGAAGAAGAAGAAGAAGAAGAAGGGAGAGAGGTGAGTGTATGACTATGTGTGTGAGAGAGGAGTGTGTGTGTGATGTGTAAGAGAGAGATGAATGTACATGTGTAAGAGTGTGAGTGTATGAATGCACACATGTTATTGTGTGTGGGTACAGGTGTAGGCCTCACATGTGGAGGCTAGTGGGCACTTTCAGCTGTCAGTCTTTTCCTTCCCATCTCATTTGATTCAGGATCTGTTGTCCACTGCTATGTGCCACAGGCTAGCTCATTTGGAACAGGGTCTGGTGTCCACGGCTATGTGCCACAGGCTAGCTCATTTGGAACAGAGTCTGGTGGCCACTGCTATGTGCCACAGGCTAGCTCATTTGGAACAGGGTCTGGTGTCCACGGCTATGTGCCACAGGCTAGCTCATTTGGAGCAGAGTCTGGTGTCCACTGCTATGTGCCACAGGCTAGCTCATTTGGAACAGGGTCTGGTGTCCACGGCTATGTGCCACAGGCTAGCTCATTTGGAACAGGGTCTGGTGTCCATGGCTATGTGCCACAGGCTAGCTCATTTGGAACAGGGTCTGGTGTCCAGTCCACTGCTATGTGCCACAGGTTATCTCATTTGGAACAGGGTCTGATGTCCACTGCTATGTGCCACAGGCTAGCTCATTTGGAACAGGGTCTGGTGTCCACTGCTATGTGCCACAGGCTAGCTCATTTGGAACAGGGTCTGGTGTCCACGGCTATGTGCCACAGGCTAGCTCATTTGGAACAGGGTCTGGTGTCCACGGCTATGTGCCACAGGCTAGCTCATTTGGAACAGGGTCTGGTGTCCACGGCTATGTGCCACAAGCTAGCTCATTTGGAACAGGGTCTGGTGTCCATTGCTATGTGCCAAGGCTATCTCATTTGAAACAGGGTCTGGTGTCCACTGCTATGTGCCACAGGCTAGCTTGTTTGGAACAGGGTCTGGTGTCCACGGCTATGTGCCACAGGCTAGCTCATTTGGAACAGGGTCTGGTGTCCACGGCTATGTGCCACAGGCTAGCTCATTTGGAACAGGGTCTGGTGTCCACGGCTATGTACCACAAGCTAGCTCATTTTTAACAGGATCTGTTCACTGCTATGTACCATAGGCCAGCTGGTCCATGAGCTCGCTTGGGTTCTCCCATCTCAGAATTCCATTCCCTGGGCTAATACATGCTTACTGTATCTGACTTTTCCATGGATTCTGGGGATATGAACTCCAGTGGTCAGGCTTGCACAGAAAGCAATACCAATGAGCTATCTCCCCAGCCCCTTCACTCTTCTTTAAAACTAATTGCTGACTTCTTCATTTTTTAAACAAGTAATGTTTTCTCTACAGTTTCCTGGCACAGACCCTTGGTGAGCAACACGGCCCTTGACATGTCTGGTTGCACATGCCAGCGTCTTCCTACCATAGCAGAACAACTGAGAGCGGTAGCTTAGAAGGAGGGAAGGCTTGTGGTTTCACTCCATAGTTACATCAGTTGCCTTGGGCCTGTGACTGCACACTTTATCATGGCTGGACACACAAAGTTGAACACATCATGCCAGTTGGGAAGCCAGAGAGAGAAATGGACCAGGATCCCGTCATTGCTCTCAAGGAGAAGCCCCCAGTGGCCTAATGGCCTCCCATTGGGTCCCACCAGTCAGATGCTCTACCGCCTCATGTAGGCTGGTGACCAAGCCTTTAATGTAGTATGAGGGCCTGTTTGTTGGGGTTTCTGTCCTGCCCAGTTCCTGCAGTCATTTAGCCCCAAAGAAAATCACACAGAGGTCTTCATAAGATTATAAACTGATTGGCCCATTAGCTCAGGCTTTTTATTAGCTCTTGTAGCTTATATTAACCCATTATCCTTATCTATGTTAGCCACATGGCTCAGTACCTTTTTCAGTGGGGCAGGTCACATCCTGCTTCTTCTGTGGTCTGGGCAGGACTGGGGGAGGAATGGGCTTCCTTCTTCCCAGAATATTCCTATTCTCCTTTCCCCGCCTCTACTTCCTGTCTGGCTTCTGGCCAATCAGCATTTTTTTAAAACATAATTGACAGAATACAGTATTGTCCCCCACCATTTCCCCCTCTTTTTTTTAAAAAAAAAACCCAAAGGAAAATATCCATAGTCCATTTTTTTGGGAATGTGGGCGTAGTATTCCAGGCTACTTCAGGCTGATTGGGGACACTGATAATCTTATGGGGACCTAAAGAAAATTTAGAGTTATGATCAAGTTCTGTCTGAAGTATCCTGTGAGTCTCGATCATCTCAGGCAGCAGTCTTAAATCTATTATGGATGTAGAACTCAGACATCTGGACCATCTGTTCCTACTGGAGATTTCTCTGGTGGTCTTCCTTGATCAAACCTGATTTTTCTTAATTCAGAATGAATCCACAGCCTCTCATTTTCTATGGAAACAAAAGCAAAATCTCTTCTCCAAAGAAACATACCTTTTGACTTCAATTTTGAAGTCAAGGTATTTTCAAAATACCTATCTTGGATTAATTCAGCAGCATTTATAAGCAAATATCTTTTAGCAGCTGTTGCTCCTTCCTTAGCATTCAAACAATTCAAAGAGAGCATAATAACATACAGTATCAAGATTCTCTGTGTGTTTTCCATCTTTATGCGGCTTTATTTTAAGCTCTATTTCTTTTATTTTTAATTTTTGGCTTTTTGAGACAGGGTTTCTGTGTATCTTTGCCCTGGAACTCACTCTGTAGACCAGGTTGTCCTTGAACTCACAGAGACTCACCTGTCTCTGCCTCCCCAGTGCTGGGATTAAAGGTGTGTGCTACTACACCCAACTACTCTCTTTCTTTCTTTTTTATTTTAAGGACTTTAACATTTTTTTCAAGCCTGCATATATTTTTAACTACTTAGCCCTGTGGAAGACAAGCATTAGTCCTGTTGATGACACAGTCTAGTGGCCGCAAACATCTTTGTATTGCTACATAGCGTGACAGCATCGAAGTCACCCAAGTTCGTTCCTCTGGCTCTGAGATCACTTGGTCATTGGCTTCTCCCCTACTTGTTAGAATAAACACACATAGCTGAGTCCAGCCAAATGAGCTTCCACATGAAATCTGACGTTTATCAAGGAAGAAACAAAAAAATGTGCTAATTTAGGCTGTGTTTCTATTTTTCAAATCAACAGCTACTTAGAACTCAGAGCAATGAAGACTTGCTGAAGGAGGGTTGTGTTAGTAAAGTGTAGACTTTGCCAGCGCATCGTGACATCAAGAAGTAGACCTGCTTCAAGACAGTCTTCTGTGGGGCGTCCCCCACAGAAAGTGACCCCAACCCACTGCAATGTCCACTCTCATAGCTCACCCTTGCTAGAACACTGACCCCCCCCCCAAAACACACACACACATCTACTACAGACTTTAGTAGAAATTCCACTGGCTTCCACACCATCCCTTGGATCCAGGAAGCGCCTCTTTCACCACATCCTACCACACCACACCAAGACTTTCCTTTTTCATCAGTGTCTCTTGCTTCACACTATCCTTGAACTCACTGTGCAGTCAAGGGTGCTCTTGGGTCTGACCCTTTCACCTCTCCCGGGTACTGTGGTTGCGGGTTTGCTCCACCACACCCAGTTTACGGCAGTGCCGGGGAATCCAACCAGGGCTTTGTGTGTGCTGGGCACACTACCAGCTGACTGCCACCTGACTTCATTACACTAGATTAAATCAATCTCAAGGTAAGTCCCTCAGCTTTGTTGTCTCCTGCCCGGCCTAGGAAGGGACAATCTCATGTCCCGTATGTCTTCTTGGGGGAGCTGAGAGCTCTTATCTGGAGCTTGCCTTGCTTGGCCCCATGCAGACTTCCTTTCTAGAGGACCTAGGAAGGGGGCCTCTGTCCCCCTTTAGACCCACTGACTCTAGGCTGCTAGTGAAATGCCCTTTCTCTCAAGAGCGCAGTTCCACTGAGTGCCTCTCAGGTCCCTTCTGACGTGCTCACGGCATGCCAGTGAGGTTAGATGACCTTGGCTGTCTGTCCTGGACTCTTGCAGACAGTGCTGCAGGAGCATGTCCGAGTCCCTAGGCTGTCTCTGAGGCCCGGGAGCCACACTGACTTTTCAGAGTGTCATGTTCCCTTGTTTGGCATCTTCAGAGTGGCTGGGTCCTGAGACTTCGGGTGTCTGTCCTTAGTATTTGGAGCTGGGCAGTGTCCTCCTCATGCGAGCATCGCTATTTGACAGGACTCTTCACACAGAACAGGCAAGGATGGTTTCCTGTAGTCATCTCTGGCTTTGCCTGGGACCACTGCTGCTCCATCCCCAGACTCAAATTGTCTTGCACCGTTCTGAGATCAGAGTTAGGAATCATGATCCCTGCTGTCAAGGAGACCTTAGGGTGGTGAGGCTTGGAGTAATACCCACAGTGCTGCAACTGTTCTGTGGGAAGAATGGGGCTAGAAGACCCTCACACCTAACTTCTACGTCTGTTCTGTGGGAAGAACGGGACTAGAAGACCCTCACACCTATCATCATCAACTCCAACTCACTTGGCTTCGATTTGGCCCAGACTCAGCAGCCGTGTTACACAACCAACACCAAGCGTGTATAAATAGATGTGAGGGCCTCGCCTCAGAGAAACTATGATTCAAAATCACAAGACGTGTCCACTGCGCAGCCAGATGTCCTTAGAAATGTGGGGAAGAGTGAGGCGTGGAAATAGCTCCTTTCTGTGGCTTTGTGGTCGGTGTATTTTTACACCAGAGCAGGAAAATCAGCTACCTATGTCTGGCAACAACACGTTTAAGGAACAGCCCTTTAAAAGCTACATACAGGAACAACAAATCTGTGGTGTGAGTCTCTGGAGATGCTCGTGGGCTGCACCGTGATGCGCTCATGGCCCTCTGCCCGTATTGCCCAGATGCAGCCTCAGAATCTTTTCGAGCACAGCCCTCAGTTGGGCCCCACTTGTCACATGGAATTCTAAAGTGTGGGGCAATCTCAGTTTGTCACATGGGTGCATGGCAGACTTGCAAGAATGGATTAATGACATGTGGGCTGTCTACCTTGGTGACCCACCCTCTCTATCTCCTCTCCGTGTGTGTGTGTGTGTGTGTGTGTGTGTGTGTGTGTGCACCCACATGTGTGCACTTGCATGTGAGGGGAGAGGTCAAACTCAGGAGTTATTCCTTAAGAGCCTACCTCCTTATTTTTTGAGGCAGGGCCTCTCACTGGGATCTGGGATTGGCAGTTAGTCACCTGTCTCTGCCTCACCAGCACCTGGGTTTAGGAACACATACTACCACGCCCTGCTCTCTACTTGAGCTCTGAGGATTGAGCGCACACCCTCCTGTTGATGTTCACAGCCCCAAGCTTCCCCTTTCTCCATTGGTGTCTTACCTCATTTCCCAAGGAGAACAACTTCAGGGAGGAGGCTAATGAGCCACAGTGTGGAGCAGAAGCACAGCACCCGATGAGTACAGACTTTTACAGAAGCAGCAGCAGCTTCTCAAGGAAATTGTTTGACAGACTCTCTTTCCCCACTACCCCCAGTTCCTGGGGCAGGTGGTTTTGTGGAAGGCCTCTTATATTCTGAAGCCAGAGGACTTAAGTGTGTGCTGGCCTCCTCATGACTATTTGAGAAAAGTCCCTGGAGATCCTGTCCTCTCTCAGAGGACACAGTCTTGAAGATTAAGTCAAATCTTTGAGAAGTTATTTTGAGCAGGGGGAACACTTTAAGCCAAGAAGTGAACAGGGAAGGAGTTCCTCAGGGCACCTGTCATGATCATCACCCTTTGGAGACATGCACTTTTGCGAACCCCATTGTCAAGGCTAGGTTGTTCCAGAATGAAGATGTTGAAAGGAGCCTCAAGACACAAACTTGGTCCATATCCACCTCGAATCTCAGCCATGAGCTTTTATTTGTAAAGAGGATGTTTTAAAAGGTTGTGGAGGAATGGGATGAGAAGAGGTCCTTCTGATGAGGGCAGCTCCTCAGCTCAGTGAGGCTATCTGCGTAACAGAAATGGCATGGGACGAAAACCCCGAAGAAAGTTCTGGGACAACAGAGATAGAATTTGGAGGATGCAGACACAAACTAAGGATGGTTAGTAGACCCCAGAATCCAGGAAAGGATAAAGAAGGACCCTCCCCAGAGAGGGGAATGGCTCTGTCTGGTGCCAACACCTCACTCACACTTGGCTCTTAGGTGCAAGGAATGCCATTCTAAGACAATGGGTGTGAGGCCTGGCAGCCATGTTGACTCTAGAATGAGGCTTACTGCATTCTCTTGCTTGTCTGCTACAGAGCATCAGAAGTTCTGAATGGCCATGGCAGCTGTGTGGGTTTGAGCAGCTGGCAACCTCTATCTAATAAAAACGTAGACAACTAGGGTCCACCACGTGTTAGAAAGAGAGCAATAAACACATAAAAACAGGGTGGGGATGCAGCTCAGTTGGTAGCGTGCTTGCCTGACATACAGGAAGCCCTGAGTTCTGTCTGTAGCACTGCATAAGCTCCTGGATCTTGGGCAGTGGAGACAGGGTCATCCTCAGCTACATAGTGAGTTTAAGGCCAGCCAAGGCTGCATGAGACCCTGCTTTCAAAAACACACCACCATAAAAACCACTGTGAAAATCAAAACCATGTAACAGGTAGAGCGGAGCTCAAAAGAGCCAAGAATCCACGTACCTTGTTCCTGGGCACTTGATTTCACGCGTTTTCCTTGGTCATGAGGGTTTCAGTCATCTGGGACACCCCCTTGAGAAGGCTGTCTGGTAGTTAATAGCTCAGAAGGAAACACGGAGGCACTTTTCTGTCGTATCTGATGCATTTTCCAAGGCACCACGTCTTACTGTTTTCTGACAGCCGCTGAATGCAGCCCACTTCGGCCGCAGGGGACAAAAAGGGGCTCACATTTTCTTACCTATTCCTTGAATCACAATTCCCACTGAAAATAAAGAAAGCCGTCAGCTGCCTGCTCCAAAGCTCCAGTCAACAGGCTTTGTTCTCTTCGAGGAAAATATATTTTTCCAATTTAAAAAATCCTTGTTAATGATGATTTAAGTCTCTGTCTCAGTGTTTATTCCTTGTTGTTGGCCAGAGAAGAAGGTGTCCCCCCCTCCCCAGAGGACTGGTAGATTCCAAACTCAGCAGTCGCTCAGTGTTTCAGGGCTTCCCAGGTAGGGAGGGGTTATGGCATCGGAACTGATGAAGGCTAGAGGAATGGATAGGAGCCAGCCTGAGCAGGTGCACCACAGAGCATCAGACAACCGGGACTTTGAGTAGGCTGAGTTTGCCCCTCCTCCAGCACCAAGCCCAGGCAGATTTAATATGTGTGTTTCTCGGTCCTTAGAACTTCTGCTCAGAGGCACTGGACCAACATTTGCCTGCTGGCTCTGAGTTAGCCCGTGGCTTTGTAGGATGAGAGTCCGAGGGAGGATGGCATTTCGGAGAGATGGCATTTCTGGTTTCAGTGTCTTGAGAAGGCTGTGCCATGGCTGCCGGGATGCCATAGAAGGAACCTGCTGACCACAGAAGTGTGAATGTTGCCACGGAACCCACCTTCTTTCTTGATGGCTCTGACATGCACACATCCCATAGCAAACAATGACCAGAACATGTCTGAGTTTTGCCATGTGTTAACATGGGTTTTAAGATGGGCTATTTTGTAGCATAAAATATCTTGGGGTTACTCTATCCAAGAAAGTGAAAGACCTATTTGACAAGAACTTTAAGTCTTTGAAGAAAGAAATTGAGGAGGATACCAGAAAATGGAAAGATCTCCCTTGTTCTTGGATTGGGAGGATCAACATAGTAAAAATGGCAATTCTACCAAAAGCAATCTATAGATTCAATGCAATCCCCATCAAAATCCCATCAAACTTCTTCACAGACCTTGAGAAAACAATAATCAAGTTTATATGGCAAAACAAAAAACCCAGGATAGCCAAAACAATCTTATACAATAAAGGAACTTCAGGAGGCATTACCATCCCTGACTTCAAACTCTATTACAGAGCTACAGTATTGAAAACAGCTTGGTATTGGCATAAGAACAGAGAAATCGACCTTTGGAATCGAATAGAAGACCCGGATATTAACCCACAAACCTATGAGCACCTAATTTTTGACAAGGGAGCTAAAGGTATACAATGGAAGAAGGAAAGCATCTTTAACAAATGGCGCTGGCATAACTGGATGTCAACCTGTAGAAGGATGAAAGTAGATCCATACCTATCACCATGCACAAAACTCAGGTCCAAATGGATTAAAGACATCAACATTAGTCCGTCCACTTTGAACCTGATAGAAGAGAAAGTGGGAAGTAGTCTACAAGATATAGGCACAGGAAGCCTCTTCCTAAGCAGGACCCCAGCTGCACAGACAATAAGAGAAACAATGAATAAATGGGATCTACTGAAACTGAGAAGCTTCTGTAAAGCAAAGGACACTGTCAGTAAGACAAAAAGGCTGCCTTCTGACTGGGAGAAGATCTTCACCAACCCCTCATCAGACAAAGGTCTGATCTCCAAAATATACAAAGAACTCAAGAAACTAGACACTAAAACTCTAATTAACCCAATTAAAAAATGGGGTACTGAACTGAACAGAGAATTCACAACAGATGAACTTCGAATAGCCAGAAGACACTTAAGGTCATGCTCAACCTCCTTAGCGATCAGGGAAATGCAAATCAAAACCACTTTGAGATACCATCTTACACCTGTCAGAATAGCTAAAGTCAAAAACACCAATGATAGCCTATGCTGGAGAGGATGTGGGGTGAGGGGAACACTCATCCATTGTTGGTGAGAATGCAAACTTGTGCAGCCACTGTGGAAATCAGTGTGGCGGTTTCTCAGGAAACTGGGAGTCAACCTCCCTCAGGACCCAGCAATTCCACTCTTGGGAATATACCCTAGAGATTCTCTAGCATACTACAAAAGCATTTGTTCAACTATGTTCATAGCAGCACTATTTGTAATAGCCAGAACCTGGAAACAGCCTAGGTGCCCCTCAATAGAAGAATGGTTAAAGAAGGTGTGGAACATATACACATTAGAGTTTTACTCAGCGGTAAAAAATAATGACATCTTGAATTTTGCATGCAAATGGATGGACATAGAAAACGCTTTACTGAGTGAGGTAAGCCAGACCCAAAAAGAGGAACACGGTATGTATTCACTCATAAGTGGATTCTAACCATAATTTAAAGGTCTTTGAGCCTATTATTCGTGATCCTAGAGAAGCTAAATAAGAAGACGAACCTGATGAAGATTATTTAGCTATCCGCCAGGAGGTAGGAAATAGTCAAGAGTCCCAGGTAACCTTGGGTGCATGGGGTGGGGGTGGGAGGGTTGTTGGAAGGGGAGAGGGTTAGAGAGAAGGGAGTAGGGGAGGAATGGAGAAAGCTCGGTTGACCGGGATGGGGGGAAGGGAGGAAGGATGAATATGGGATCAGGGAAGAATATATTTCAACTAAGGGAGTCATTTTAGGGTTTATAGGAAACTTGATTATATATGGGATCCCAGATCCAAGGAGAGATCCCCAGATTGTTCTCTGGACAGAGAAGAGGGTGCCTGAACCGGCCTTGGCCCATAACCATACTGATGAATATTTTGTTTATCACCATAGATCCTTCATCTGGCGATGGATGGCGATACAGACGGAGACCCACATTGGAGCACCGGACTGAGCCCCCCCAAGGTCCAAATGAGGAGCAGAAGGACGGAGAAAATGACGAAGGACTGCGAGGGATGCTATCACCCACTGATACAAGGGGTCGAATCTAATGAGAGTTTACCAAGGGCAGTTGGACTGCGACTGAATGAGCCCGTGATCCAACCAGATTCTCTGAATGTGGCTAGATTCTCTGGATGTGGCTGGCCTGGAGTCTTTCTGAGAAGCCATTGGCAATGACACTGGGACTAGTTTCCTCTGCATATACTGGATTTTTGGGATCCAGTCTGTTTGGATACTCACCTTCCTGGACCTGGAGGGAGGGGGGACGAACTTGAACTTCCCACAGGGCTGGAAACCCTGACTGCCCTTAGGGACAAAGAGGGAGGAGGAGAGGGGGGGAAGTGGGAGGGTGTTGGGAAGAGGGGCGTAAATGGAAACTTTTATAATTTAATAAAATTACTAAAAAAAAAAAAAGATGGGCTATTTTGTATTTTTATGATACCAAATTTGGTTGTTTTGCTTATCTGATCCAGATCCTTACTAGGTAGTCCAGGCTGACCTCAAACTCTCAATCCTCCTGCTTCAGCCTCCCCAGTGCTGGAATTACCAGTGTGCACCATGCCAGGCTCAAACTTACATTTTTTGTCAAATTTCTAGAGAAATATTTTGATCATCTGAAAGGATTTATAGAATATATTCAAATCAGGCACTAGTCTGTTTTCTGGGGATTATAGGTCACAGAATGCTAACTACACCAGAAAGCTGGTTGCGTCCTTGAGTCCTTAATTTAGAAGAGACAATGGGGCTGCTAGATAAAAGGTGTACTGAAAGGCAGGAGAGTCCATGGTCAGGAGCCCCTGTAGAGTGGGGGAGTCTGCACTCAGGAGCCCCTGTGGAATGGAGAGTCCTCACTCTGGAGTCCGGGGGAAGTGGAGAATTCGCACTCAGGAGCCCCTGTGGAGTGGGGAGTCCACACTCAGGAGCCCCTGTGGAGTGGAGAGTCCACACTCAGGAGCCCGGGTAAAGTGGGGGAGTCTGCACTCAGGAGCCCGGGTGGAGTGGGAGAGTCCACGCTCAGGAACTCTGGTGGAGTGATCTGATTCTGCCTACCTTCTTCCTCCTGGGACGCATCCCTGAGTAGGCTCACGTCCACAGTGTGTAACCGGGCATGTTATTCTCAGGTCTCATCCTCAGACGGTGGATAAATGTCTAGCAGTTCTCCTTGGAGGGTTCAAATCTACTCCTAGCTACCAAAGGCTCACCAATGGAAAAGACAATTTGCAGATGGCCGGCGGTCTGCTGTCTCGGAATGCAAGCTGAAACAATAGCTCCTCTTCCTGGGGCGAGGCGCAGAGTTCGAAATAAGGGATAGAACTCAGGTTGGGAGCGCTTAGAAGAAGCACCATGAAGGCTGTTGCGAACAGCATGTCGTGTGATTTTCTTCCTCATAAGTGGTCACCGAATGTTAGAGCCAAAGTAAGATTCATATTGTTCCCTATATGATGAAGTCAACGTAGCTGGGCTAGAGCAAGTATAGAAGAATACGGTCTTGGCTTTCAGTTGTGTTATGATAACACTTTCAATCTGATTGAGTAAATACTTGTCTCTGCAGGCTTAACAAAATAAACACGGCACAGCATCCATTAGTCATCTGTCCCAGCTAAGGCTTACGCACATAGTTTACATGCTTTGTTGTATTTAGTGCCTGATCCGGAACAGAGCAAGGCAGGCCTGCTCACTCCTTAGGGGAAATGACTAGCTCTTCCTTGGTAAATTGTGGGGTTTTTTTTTATTTCCTGCTAGAGTCTTTATCCTGAGCTTTTAATTTATTTCTAACTAAAGGCAAGAATGGAGTTGGATATTCAGGGTTCATATTGTGACCAGTGTGACTGAGGGTGTTCGAAATTGATTGAGGGCTGCTGGGTATCCATGGGTCTCAGCTCCCAAGGAAAGAAAGAGAGGCATTGATGTCATCTGAAACAACCAGGACGGCAAGCACAGATCTTAGAACATACTAGGAAATCTTAAGAGAGCAGCCAGTAAGCCCTCCCATAGAATGAAGGCTTGTTGGTAGGCCACATTCCCTTTGGTTATAACACAGCACATCAAGGCCTTGTGTCTGTGGCTGGTGTGGATTCAGCTCTCGATTGCCCAATAGATAATGAAAGGATCAAGTGCTTCCATGGGGCTGGGCACAGAATGGCCAGTGCCCTGCATCAAGATGTAGCAAACCCAAGATACAGTTTACATTCTGGGCTCCTCGTAGGGCAGGGCTGAAGGCATCCTCCAATGAAGGACTTGTCTTCACTTACCTTTCTTCTCTAACTTCCTTCTCTTGCCCTGTCCTGTTTCCTCACTCTGCTTCTGTCTTAGGGTCTCTAACTGCTGTGAAGAGAACCATGGTCACAGCAACTCTCACACGGGGATTGACTGACAGTTTCAGAGGGTTAGTCCATTATTTTCATGTCTATGGTGCTGGAGAAGGAGCTGAGAGTCTATACCCTGATCTGCAGGCAGAAGAAGCAACTGTGTCACACCAGCCACAACTTGAGCAAAAGGGACCTCAGAGCCCACCCCCACAGTGACATACTTTCTCCAACAAGGCCACACCTTCTAATGGTGTCGCTCCCTATGAGGGCCATTTTCTACCAAACCTCCATACTTTCTCAAGGAAGTATCTCCTCTATCAATCGGGTCCACAAGAACCCCCACTTTAGTTCCAGTTCCAGAAGCTGACCTCAGTGAGGGTGTCTGTCAAAAGATTCCCGAATCTACCTGCAGGAGGGATTCAATAGCCAGAGTGAGTTTTGTAAGCTGGGTTTTATTATTCACAGAAGGCGAATCTGGTGCTAAGGAATCAAGCAACACTCCTGGGTCAGACACAGGGCCACCCTGTGAAAGCATAGTCTGGTCCACCTGCCCATCAGGGCTGCAGATGCTGGGGTGGATGCTCTGACTTCACTTCTAGATCTGAAGCAAAAAAAGCAGACCCTTCTCTGTGTTTAGTGACTTAGGTACTAGAAATTCCCTATGAGTTTTGTACAAGGATCTGGCACTAAAGGATAGAGACCAGATTCTTGCACTGGTAAGAGAGATCCTTAATGTTTGCTAATATTATTTATTGGTCCCCAGTCCCCTCTGTGCCATAGGGCCATATCTACCCACCAGTAAAACGCTACCAGTGAAGTCCACCATGCAGCTTCACCGATGGTGCTGAGTGCTGAGGTGAAAGGCACCAAGAAAGCAGGATGATATCCAAGAGAAGCCTTCCTACAAAAGCCAAAGTTTTGATTTCTAACGGGTACTATTTTTACATAGTTACTACAATATCGATCGCACCCTCAACATCGTGCTTAAAGACAACTCAAACTTGGTAACAGCTCCAGAGGAATCTTTTTGCAACATTTACCATTCAGACCTTTTCCACGTTCATTTGATGGAAGCTTACAGGATGCCATCCAATTTATTGAACATTGACTTTAGTGATTACAGAGCTGCTGTTGTCCTTCAATGCTCCTGACTGAGGGCCCGAGACAAACACAACAGTACAATGTCAGCTTACAGATAGAGCATAAAACAGAAACAGGGATGGGGGTCAAAAATAAGTGCCGCAGAAAGTGTCTGGAAAGTCCTCCAAGATGTGGGACTTGAAGAAAGGGGAGGACCTTAGACAAGAAGGAATTCCAGACAAGCCAGGATGCAAGCTTTAGGGAACAGCATGCAAGTTGCATTTTATAGTCAATTCCAAAGTTACATCCACAGGTGCGGGCAGGATGGTTCAGTGGTTAACAGCACTTACTGCTCTACCAAGGACCATTTGGTCCCCAATTCCCACATCAAGTGGTTCACAACTCTGTAACTCCAGCTCTAAGGGAACCCAATGCCCTCTTCTGGCTCCTGTAGGCACCTGCACTCACGTGCACAAACCAACACACAGATGCACACAAACCAGCATGCAGACACATCCAAATATACACAAATCCAACACACAGACACACCCAAATGCACACAAACCAGCATGCAGACACACCTAAGTGCACACAAACCAACCCCACACACATCCAATGCACACAACCAACATACAGACACACCCAAGTGCACACAAACCAATGTAGACACACCCAAGTGCACACAAACCAACACACAGATGCACACAAACCAGCATGCAGACACACCCAAGTGCACACAAACCAACACACAGACACACCCAAATGTATACAAACCAACACAGAGACAAGCCCAAGTGCACCCAAACCCAACACGCAGACACACCCAAGTGCACACAACTTAAAAGTAAAATAAAATGTGAACTGTTTATATAGCTGCTTCTCCAAGCGGGCTTTATAGGACTTGCTGCCACTGGCTTCTCTGAACACATCATTTGTGTTCAGGGATAGAGACCTGACTCTCCCCTCAGTCACATAATAAAGGAATACATAAAATCTTTCCAGCTATACCCCAATTTTCTGCTTTACTCACCAAATAGATTTTTTTTTAAAATTTCCATCCTGTCTTTTTGTTTTTAAATTTCCATTTTTATTTTTTTCCAGAATCTTTCTGCCTGGTCATTTTTATAGCCTTGATTATTTTAGTGATTTCCTTTCTAGCTTTTAAACATTTGCTTTTATTTTTAATTGTGAATATGCATATGTGCCTGTGTGCAGTATGCACTTGAGTCCAGGTGGCCATGGAGGCCAGAAAGGATCCCCTAGTGCGGGAATTATTGTTGTTGTGAGTCTCCCAATGTGGGTGCTGTAGGTGCCCTAGCCGCAGGGCCTCTCTCCAGCCCCTTGGCGTTTTACCTTCTGCTAGACGGCCACTCACATGGTTCTGGCAACTGGAGAGGAGGCCCATCTGTGTTGCTCACTGTCTCTGCTGACCCTCACTCATGGTGGCTGGATTGCTGGTGTCTCCCACGTTCTGTGGGTTGACACTCATTTTGCGACCTCACTTCCTGGGAATCCTGAGGGCCCGAGGTTGGAATGTTTTTGTCCTGAGAGGACTTAGGCTTGCTTCTGCTGAGGGACGGGCACCATCCCCGTAGAATGAAAGAATCCACATCCCTACTCCCCCCTTTGCCGATGGCCCATGGTGGACGGCAGCTCCAGTGTGAGGCAGATCCTCATTCCTTCCTCCTTTCTAAATATTTCCATTCAGATCCATCTCTTTTCCGGCAGGCACTGATTTTATCACTTGGACACATTTCATTTATGAACACTTGTAGACATCCTTCTCCTTCCATTTAGCCACATGATTGTTCTCCTTCCATTTAGCCACATGTTGTAGGGAAGGAAGAAACTTGTCCCCCAAGCACCTTGTCAGTCAAGTACAGGCCTTTGTATGTAAGAAGTATCCATCATGCAACTAATGATTTCTTAGTTGTTATTTAAGCATGGACCCAGGCAAATTAGCAAACTTCATGCCATTCCCCACTCCTTGCCCCGAACCAATGCAGCTTGGCCTTTCCTTATCCTCTCAGCTTGTAATTATCCAAAGAGCTTCTTTCCTTCACTCACAAGTGATTAACTCACTGCTGTGGGTTCAGCTTCGCCCACCGCCACCACCTCCCAGCCTGTTGCTAATGGTGGCTTCCAGTAGCTGGGCCCACAGCCCAGAGGCTTTCTTGTTTGTCCCAGTGTTCATTACCCTTTGGCTCTCTTCCATCTGCTGCCGGCGCAGAACTATTTACATCAACAAGAGAAGCCCTGGTGAGCCTGCTCTGATAACTCACAGCCTCAGAATACGTTTCACCACAGAGGACTTCGTCCAAGCTGTCCTCCCAGGACACCTCTCCTGGCACTGGCCCGGGACCCCCTGGTTTCCCTAAGGAAGTGGCATCCCCTGGCCCATCAGCTTGGATGATAAGGTCTTTGCCTCTGATTAGCGCCCTGGCCAGGAGACATGCTGTGGAACTTGCCCAAAGAGGTCATGACAGCTGAGTCACTGAAAGTGGCATTGGCTGGGGTTCTGAGGGAAGGAGAATGCCCACTGGGAGCTGAGCCAAGGTGCTGAGTCATGGTTCTGGGCTCTGCATTACTTGTTGTAATGTCAAACCTTCTAGAAGAAGGAGAGGTCGCCCTTCCTTTAACACTATACCACAGAGACACATGCCCAGGTGTTGCACAGCACCCCAGAAATATGTACAAGTCTGATGTGTCAATTTTTAAATATTTAGTATGTGAGTGAAAGAGAGAGAGCGAGAGAGAGAGAGAGCGAGAGAGAGAGAGCGAGTGTGTTTGTGTATTGTGGAGGTCAGAGGTCAACTTGTGAAGCTTTTCTCTCTTTCCACCCTGGGGATTCTGGATGAAGATTCCAGGAATTGAATTCAGGTCATCAGTGTTGGTAGCAAATACCTTTGCCTGCTGAGCTGTCTTGCTAGCTCAAGTATCAGTTATTTGCAACAAAATTAATTGATTAAAAAAGACTAGCATTTCCTATCCAAATTTATTTTTTACGGTAATATTCTTTTGATTGAAATAAAAAAGAGATTGTAGAATACTGGTTAGAGTTACCCATCTTCCCATTGCCAGGACCTGGGCCAATATGGTAACCCCTGAGAACATTGAATTCAATCCACATAGTTCATTACCATCAACATTCCATCCTTGGACACAGGCTAGAGCTCCTTCCATGGTCTGGGGTCTGGGCAGCAGTCTAACTAATCGTCTTAACTATAGGACTCCACAGTCACAGGTCTGAAGAAATCAGGCTGAGGGAGGGAGCCAACCGTCATTTTCAATGGAACTGAACAAATTCATGTTCTTGCTAGCGTTCACAGCAGGTGATATACGGGCTATGTCTGGGAGGAGGGCCAAGGAGAAATTTTAAGACCTAGCACAATCTTGTGCTAAAAATAAAATTACCAATCAAATGTATTTATTTATAAGTCAGTTGTACCACTATCAGGGCCAGTGTGGGACCTACTCCCAGGAAAGCTGCCTCATTTCTAGCCTCAGGCTGGTGTTACTAACAGGGGAATATCAACATTGTCCCATCAGGTCAGGGTTGAAATTCAGTGAGTAGAAAGTTTCAAAACACCAGCCTAGAAACCGCCACAGGAGTCGCTCACAGGTTCTGGGTTGGAAGAATATCGGAGCTATTTGCATCCCTGTGGAGGTGACTTCTGCCATGAAGGATGCTTTCCTTCCTACATCTGCTTCTTGTTCCATTTCTTTTTCTTGTATCACTGGCTACAGTGTCTTGTCTTTTGTTAAGTTTCCCTATGGTCTGGAAGGTCTGGCCGTCTCTCCAAAGTCGCCCAAATCAGTGTGACAGTGTGGACTTTCAGCTTGAACGACCAGTGCTCCATTCTCATTCCCAAAGATAGATCTGTAGCTGTGCAGCTGCAGGGTCTGTAGGAGCTCACTCAGTGCTTAGATAACTGGGCTTGATGGCCCCTTCCCAGGGATAAAGTTGTTATCATTTTTTTTCACCACCCAAAGTTGCCAGCGTTCTGGCTTCAGAATACTTAGCCACCCCAGGCACTGGCACTTTCGGGTTCCATGGCCACGTACGTGCCATCAAGCGTCCAGGCAATTTACATAGCCACCCCGGGTTCTCAAACCCACGTGACCCAGCTACATTAAACCCCTGTGCGCATGCGCTAGACGACCTTTAAAGGCTGGACATGCCCGCTCCACCCTCTCTTCCCCCACCACATTTCAGACGGCAGAGAGCACCTGTCTGTCCCACTCACTGTAAACATTTTTAAAATGTGTTTATTTTTATTATATGGCATTGGTGTCTTGTCTGCATGTATGTGTGTGTGAGGGTGTCAGATATTGTAGATACAGACAGCTGTGAGCTGCCATGTGGGTGATGGAAATTGAATTCAGAACCTTTGGAAGAGCAGCAAGTGCTCTTAACCACTGAGACATCTTTTCAAACTTTTATTGTAAGGGATTTTTTATTTGATTTTTTTTTCTCTTGGAATACTTTAAAGAGATAGGAATAAAAATACAAACCTTTAAAATTTAATTGCTGGTCTTATTCCTTTCTTGTGTTTCCTTTCTTAATTATCAACAATTGACCTATCTTTTTTCAGAGACCAGATATATGGAACTTGAAACAAACCTCTATGTTTCACCCGCCCCCTCCTGTGTCTGTTCATGGGTACCACAGGCTCTTTGTATTGCTCTGAAGGGCTAGGCTGCCCCAAATCATGATGACCCCGAGTCTGGCTTTCCCTGTATATGTGTTCCTTAGCCTCTTCCCTCTCCAGCCTTGTCTATAGGGAGAGGCTGTTCGCACTGTCTTTCTACCTATTTGCTCCTGTGCTCAGACATACATTCTCTTCTTGCTTCAACAGTGTAACAACCACAGTGGTCACTGCATCAGTAAGGTCACCAAAGCCAATATCAATGGCAGTACCAATATCTGGGTTGAGCGCAGCTACAATGTCTGGAGTCAGGGGTCTCATTACCAGGCCAGTCCTGTAGATGACTGTGCGCTCTCTTTCCTGTTTCTGGGGCTCCTGTTCACACCCGGCTCCCCCATCCCTCTCCATCTATCCTGTACCTTTCAATAAAGGCAGCTGGGGGCTAGTGAGATAGCACTAGCTACCAAGTCTAATGACCTGAGTTCAATCCCTGGAATACGGACACACACACACACACACACACACACGAAAGAGACAGAGAGAGATTAAAAGTCCTTTTGCAATCTTATTTTGTCTTAAGGTAGCCAGAGTTGTCTCTGATGTTTATAGTAAGCTCTTAGCCAGTTTACACGGGGGAGGTGGGACTGAGGGGTTGGTAAGAGAAACTAGAGTGGTCAACTCCTGAAAATAGAGTAATTTCTAAAATATATAGGCAAACAAGGGTGTAGTTCAATGACAGAGAACTTGTCCAGCATGTGAGAGACCTTGGGTTCAATTTTCAATACTAAAATATATAATTAATTAAAATAATATAAAGTAGAGAAGGTTTGGGAGAAATCATTGGTCTGCTGCCATCAGGAGTGGAAGAACCCCTGCTTCCGGTTTCTGCCAGTTCCTGTGCAAACCGCCAGCTCTCCTCCAGGATAGCTGCCCTCTTCTGATGGACTCTCTGTTAGCCTTGACCATGAGGCTGATCTTGTGCCAGTTTGCTGGCACAAAAACCCTAAAAAGCATAATGGTCAGATTTTATGAACACAAAAGAGTCCATGATGGTAACAGAACAAGCCATTCACAGGAGCTAAACTTCTTGATAACCAGAAGCAAACAAATTAAATCCCATCCATTAGCGAATTGTAAATCTGGCTCCACAAAGTTGATGAGCTGTGGGAACTCCAGCACAGCTTTCTTGAAGACAAAACGAGCAGGATCCACAAATGTGGGATCCAAATGTTTCTACCACAGCTGCAGAAATCCAGAGAGATCTACACAAAACATTATACATGGCGGCATACAGCATCTTTGTTTTTATTACAGAAAAGCTGGAAACTGCTCGGTCGCCACCATGAGGAGACTAGACACATAAACAGTACACATATGTACACAAGTACCACACTGCAGAGAAAAGGGAACTTCATGGTGCTGAGAGATGAATCAGTACTTAAAATTCTTGCTGAACGAGCCCTGAAACTGGAGTTTGGATCCCCAAAACCCACATGAACGCTGGGTAGGTATGGCAATCCACCTGTAATTCCAACCTCATAAAAAGACCAAAGAAACACTGAAGAAGAGGAGGTGAAAAGAATGCTAAGGTCATGGACCAGGAAGTCAGTTTCTAGATCATGTATTTTGAATAAGACAGGGCAGCCATACCCTTGACCAATATGGATACTGGGCTTGAAGTCTGATACTAGAACACTGCTAGAAGAGAATATTAGAGTAGGTGACCTCAGATAGTGAATTCTAAGGTCCCATGATATGTAAATAAACTTCAGATAGTTTTCTTTATTTTAAAATTTTTACATTAATTAATTTACTTATCTATTAACTTGTTTATTGTGTGTACATTATTTCCTCAAGAAACAATCTCAAAAATATGTATACCAAAAGGGACACAAAGTCCAAAGATGCTAACTTTTAAAAAATATTGCGTTTTTATTTAGTGTGTGTTTGTGTGTGTGGGCAAGTGTGCCACATGTGCATGTAGAGGTCAGAGGTCAACTTGAGGAGTCAGGCCTCTCCGTCTACTGCATGAGTTCCAGAACCAGATTTGTGTCACTAGGCAGTGTGCACCTTTACATGCTGAGCCAACTCAACAGGTTACAGATTGTTCTTTTCTACAATTTATTTATTTTACATCCTGACCACATTTTTCTCTTCCTCTTCTCCTCCCATTCCTCTCTCCATTCAATCCATTCCTCCTTCATTCCTGTACAGAAGTGCAGGCCTCCCATGGGTGCCAACAAAATAGGGCATATTCAGTAGTCATGAGACTAAGCACCGCCCCTTGCTTTAAAGATGAATAAAGCAACCAGTTATGAGGAATGGAGTCCCAAGCGGTGGCCAAAGTGTTTGGAGACTGCCTCTGTTAGGAGTCTCACAAGTGTTAGGAGTCTCACAAGAGGACTATGCTACACACAACTGTCACATATGTGCAGAGGGCCTAAGCTGATCACATACAGGCTCCCTGGTGGTAGAATTAGTCTCTGTGAGATTCTATGAGCCAGGCTAGTTGATTCTATGGGTTTTCTTGTGATGCCCCTGATCCCTCTGACCCCTACAATCTTTCCCTCCTCGCTTCAGCAGGAGTCCTCAGGCTCAGATGCTAGTGTTTGACTATGGTCTCTTTATCTGCTTCTCTCAGTTACCCAGATCATTCTGAAACCAAGACTGGAGAGAAGTCAAATAAGACTAGCTGCAGTTTGATCAAGGAGGCCTGCAAACAGGGTCTAAGCAAAGAGAGTGCTGTCAAGATCAGATCTTCTCACCTGTGTTGGGCTTCCTATCAAAAGAATCTTTTCCTGTCCGAGAGGAGGCGTAGGGAAGAGAACTTGCTTGTTTCTTCACTGGAAACCCTATGGTGTGTGACACACAGCAGGGAACTCCGCAGGCACAGGGCTTGCCTGGAAACATGACCCGCTGAACTGTGCCTTAGCCCCGCTCCTGTGAAGTCCTTGTTCCCCAGCACCACAGGGTTGGGGCACATTTGGAGCTGAGATTATGGAGAAGCAAATAATACTAGGCAATCCTGGAGAAGGTAAATCCCTCTTCCACTGAGGTCCTTATTAAATGAAGCAGTTTGGGAAACAACTGGCTAAAAGCTGCCTTCACATAATGCAATGGAGGAGAAGAATCAGAGTAAGAAAGAATATAATCCCTTTCAAATAGAGAGAGTGTTCCAGGACACACAATAGGCATGGTAAGATTGCTGAAAAGTATGGTCAATGCATGAGAAATAAGCCATGCCAAATACACTGTCACTGCGGGGTACCCAGAGAAGTGTAAGAAGCAGAAAATCAGCCTCCATCACAAAAGTCTAGGAAAAAATCAAGTCTAAATCCTTGAAAGAAATGAATTTAAAAACTGAGAGCTGAAAAGGAATCCACTGTATCCATCAGAGTCAACCAGAAAATCCCTAAAACTAATGGGGAGAGTTGTAGTCAAGAACACTTTAAGAAGACCTTACATCACAATGAAGTTGGTTGGTCCTAGAGAGGCAAGGTAGGTTGAACAGGCACAAATCATATATGTGAACATACGTAGACTTGAGGGTAGAAAAACACATTACCATCTCTTAGCAGACTCAGAAAGGACTTTGACACAGCTGAATGCCCCTTCCTGACAATAGAATCGAGCAAACCAAGAGTAACTGGAACATATATCAACACAATGTAGATTACATACAGCAAATCTATAGTCAGGATTAAACCAAATGGGGCAAACTGAAGGAAAGAAACACTGGTGCCCCATTTTTAAACTGTTCTTATTCAGTGTAATGTTCAAAGTCTTATCTAGAACAACAGATAACAGAGGAAGACAGAGCTGACACACGTAGGAAAGGAAGAGATAAAAGGATGACGTGATTCTAGACTCACAAGACGTCAACACATCACCAGAAAACCTCTGAGAACTAATGTACATTTCTGAAGAGGCCAG
Organism: Myodes glareolus; assembly: GCF_982192425.1. Taxonomy (NCBI): domain Eukaryota; kingdom Metazoa; phylum Chordata; class Mammalia; order Rodentia; family Cricetidae; genus Myodes; species Myodes glareolus. The sequence goes on from NC_142030.1 coordinate 113,408,117, forward strand.
ATACACAGCATAAAAATCAGTACTCATTTTATAGTCCAAAAGTAAATGTGCCAAGGAAGAAATCAGAAAAACAATCCCACCCACAATATACTTTTTAAGTGTCTAGAAATAAACCATAGTAAAGAAGAGAAACATTTGCAATGGAAACCTTAGGCACCAAGGAAGACACCAGACGATGGAAAGATTTCTCAAACTTATTTACTAGCTGAATTCCCACAACAAAAGTGACTGTGTCATTGAAAGCGTTCTACAGATGTGATACAAGCTCCACTGAAATGTCAGCTACGTTCTTTGCAGAACTAGAAAAGAATCCATCATAAAATCCACAGAGAAGCCCAAAAGATCCAGACTAGCCAAATAATCCTAAACACAAAGAGTGATGCTGGAGGTTTCACAATTTGTGATCCAAATTGTACTATGGAGCCATAGTAACAAAGTCAGCACACTATAGGCACACGCACGCACATACACGCATGCATGCATGCACGCACATACACACCAAAGCAAAATAACCCTGAAAACCGATGGAATAGTCTAGAAGGCCCATAAATAAATCCAGAGCGCCACAGCCATCTGATTTTAACACAGGTGTCAAAAACATACACTGCAAAAAAATAACAGCTGTTTTAACAAACAGTGCCAGGAGAGTGGAAATCCACATGCACAAACAAATTTAAATCAGCACCTCTTAGCTTGTACAGAGCTCAATTTAAGATAAATCAGAAAATTTCCCTTAGAGCATAAAATTCTGAACTTCCTAGGTAAAAATAAAAGAACACTTTAGGATATAGGCATTGACAAGAACTCTCTGGAAAAAATAGCCCAGAAAATAATGCTGAGAAATGATAATTGGATTACACAAAATAAAGGGTTTCTTCACAGCAAAGGAAGTAGCCACCATAGTGGAGAGGAAGCTATAGGATGGGAGCATCTGCAAAGTGTACACCATAGGGGCTCTGGCAAAAATAAATAACTGCAAAGTTTAAGCACCACAAAAAATCAACAGATCATCCAGACCAAAAAATTGGCTAATGAACATAATAGACATCAGAAGAAGAAATACAAATGATCAAGAACTATTTGAAAAGATGTGCAAAAACCTTAGGCACCAAAGTAATGCATGGCAAAAGTCACAATGGCTGCTATCAATAAACAGCAGCAAATGTTGCAAATATGTTGAGGAAGGCAAACCCTTCTGCACTGTTGGTGAGAGCCTTGGCCAGAGCAGTCATTTGGTGAGTGTGCTGGTACCTCAGAAAACCGAAATCAGAACTACCATGAGACCCAACTATTCCATAAGTCTGGCACATCCAGATGAAGAACTCTTCTGACTCATTACAGAGACAATTCACACAGCACTCATGTACTGTTTGTGATAGCCGAGAACTGAAAAGAACCTAGATATCTATCTGTATGGGAATGGGTGAAGAGAATGTGGTGTGTACGAGGAAATTTTTTCAGCCATAAAGAAAAATGAAATCATGACATTTTCAGGATAATGGATGTAAGTGGAGAGTTTATATTTGTGTGTGTGTGTGTGTGTGTGTGTGTGAGAGAGAGAGAGAGAGAGAGAGAGAGAGAGAGAGAGAGAGAGAGAGAGAGAGATGAAATTAAAAAAGTAACCGCAAGAGAGAAGGAGGGGATCTATGTAAGTTCCTAGAAGCACTCGAGGGTCCAGGGCCCTCCCATGAGGAACTCCAACTTCTAGGTTTCACCCACAGATCATTCTATCTGCCCTAATGGCTGGACCCAGCACCCTCCCTGCAGCTCTGGACTTGAAATCCTACCAGTCCTTACCATGGAAGCTCCACTCCCTGTCTCCCACCTCACACAGAAAACCATGCAAACCCTGCCTTCTGCTCAGTTCCCTGCTACAGAGGCAGCCACCTTTCTGATCTCTTCCCTCCCAATAAATCTTTTGTGTGAGGTTTGTTGTGAGGTGTGACTTTGTGGTATTCTTTGACTCGCGACCGCAAGATACCTTTCCATCCAAGCTATAGCGCTTACAATCTATCTTAAGGAAGGAGAGAGGTAGAAAAGAGAGAAAGAGGAGAGACAGAGATAGAGACAGAGAGAACAACTACACGCAATGGCAGCAGAGTGAGGACCTCTCTGGGGGAAGATAAAGGACTGGCAAATGGTGGCTCTTTAACGGATGGGAGTGGAAGTGGAGGAAGATGAATATGAACAAAATATAATAACATCTACTTATATAGGTGCCATTATGATGTTCATATTTTATATACTCACTTAAAATTAAATTTTTAAATTCCTTTTATTTAAATGAGCATCTTAGACACAGACATGCCCACAGAGAGATCTGTGTGAAGACTAGACTTAAATTGCCACAAGCCAAGGATAGCAGAAGTTAGGCAACCCACCTGGAACAGACATTCCTGGCAACCTTCCGAGGAAGCACTGTGCTGGCGACCTTTTGAAGATTTGTGACTCTGGAGCTGTGAGATGGGTTCCTCTTGTCCTAACCACTCGGGGTGGGGTCCCTCAGCATTGCCTTTGCACACTAACACAGAAAGCCTGAGCTGCTGGGGGGCCCAGTTTCACACCCAGAGATGGGCTGCAGTGGTCGCCCCAGAGCCCTGGCCTCTCCTACAGGAGCACAGGGACCGTGGGTCAGGAGGAAGGCTAATATAAGTTACCTGCAACCCAGGAGGCCTGCTGCGGAGCACAGCTGCCCATTTTTATACTCGTAATCCACCATCATACAAGTAACTCAAAGCACTGGCTGTGAAAGGAAGGTAGTGTCATGTATTCCCTCAAATGCAATGCAGAAATGGATCATTTATTATAGCAGACAATTAAAATCCACTCAGAAAGTGTTCTCATCTTCTTGAAACTTGGTAGTGGAATGTTTGTGTCCCATACTTTCTCAGACTCTTGCATCTTTTCCATCTTTGGCAAAGGAAACATCAGATAATTTAAACAAGGTATTTGTGCTTTTTATTTCCTTTAAAACATTCTTTGTTAAAGAAAGCCCTAAGAAGCCAGCTGAATTCTGGGAACGCAAGCCAACCCACAGCATTCTGAGATTTCCTGGTCGAGCTGAAAGCTCAATTTCTAACTCGTTATTCATATTTAACAGTTAGTCTCTCATTTCCACCAAGGGTCTCAAAGTAGTTTGTAAAGGGAATTGAAACTTCACAGTAACCCGTAGGACAGATGTTAGATTTGCTAAATTTACAACTAAGCAGGACAAGAGAAGAAACAAACACAGGGGTGCACGGTCTAGGTGGTTACCCAGGTTGGTTGGATGCCTGATGCACTGCCAGTTCCACCAGCTAGGCCTGACCAATCAAGCTACAGTGAAGAAAGTGCAAAGCAGTCTTAATAAGGAAGTCATTAGCATTGCAACAAACGCCCCTGTTGCTTTTACTGCTCAGGCCTAAGCCAGAGTGTGCCAGTGTTCCTAGGCCACCACATTCCCTGTCTGCCAGACCAAGGACAAAGTGACATTGTGACCTGTGGCCATTGCTGCTGAGATGGATGTCATTCAAACTCTGAGGACAACTCCTGCTGTTGGGATGTGTGTGTCACCAAGCAGTGAACACCTGCTCCCAGGAAATTCAAGGAGCAATGAACACCTGCTCCCAGGAAATTCAAGGAGCCAAACCAGTCCTATGGCAGGAGGGTTTATTAAAGCTACCAAAACAAAAATGGGTCCCTGGCCCTGGCAACCTCTAATGGGCTCAAGCAAGGAGTCACAGAGATACTCACAAGAAAGGTTTGCTCCAAGGGTGAATACTGCTTCTAATATTCCAGACCTGTAGAATGAGAGCTAGGGAGCAGATTCAATAAAATGAGTGACGTCCTAGCTACCATGTGGGAAGTTCTGATTTCCATCCAAGACAGCATAAAACTGGACATGTTGGTGTAACTCTGTGATCCTAGCATTGTGGAATAGAGGCAGAAGGATCCAAAGTTTAAGGTCATCTTTTAATATCTAATGAGTTCAAGGCCAACATGGGCTAACTGAGACTGTCTCAAAAAGTTTGACTGAAAGCCAGCACGAGGTGAATAGATTGAGCATGTGATGCCTAGGGAACTTCAGCAACCGCTCTTGTTAACGACGTGTGAAAGTTAGGCGGAAGACAGAAACTATCAATCCACTTGGTTTCAAGCTACTTTTTCTCATGTCCTTTAAAGCTATCTCCCCAGCATGTAGTTAAACTCCCTTTGAATATTTATTTCTTTACCCATGAACTAATGTAGCTCCTGAGAGAAGCCTCTTTTGGCAGTGGGCAGGGACAGAGCTGGGACCTCATCACTGGCAAGCCTGAGGAGGATCCCAGTGGGGTGCTGTCTTCTGACTACAACATGGCTATTGCAATCCTGAACATAGAAGATGTGATTGCTTTCACAGGGCCAGAAAAACAAAAAAGAGGGACCAGAGAGAAAGAAGGAGCTTGGTGGACGTGGGAGGGGTTGAGAGAGGGCAGTCTGTGTGAACATAATCATAAAGATTTATATACAAGTATAATATTGTGAAAACTTTAATATTAATTTAATTTAATATTAATTTAAATATTTAACAAAACAATCTCTACCCAGGGATCCTGGATATCCTCCTCACTGCTCCCCATGTCAATGTTGGGATGCTGACGAACCAGAGAACACTACCTCGGTCCTGTTCATTCATCTGTTGTCTACTGGTTTTCTGCTGTCTCTTACACAGTGAAAGACCAAGTTACAGTCACTTTGAAAAATGTCCCCTGTTACCAAGATCACATACTTCATATAGAAGCATGCCTTCAATCTATTCATTACCTGGCTTCCAGAAGTGGTGAGATGAGAGAGCCATGAATGACTCCTCCCATGTAGCTCTATTTTATAAAACTGTATGGAAGTTATTGAATTGGTGAGTAATAATTAATAAAAAGTGTTATATAAAGGAAAAACAGATGTTTTCAGAAGAACTATGATGTGGGATTCCCCTCTGTATGCTGTGGATACCATTGGTTAATAAAGAAACTGGCTTGGCCTGATAGATAGAATAGATAGGGTAGAACAGAGCTAGGTGGGGAAAACTGATCTGAATTCTGGGAGAAGGGAGGTGGAGTCAGGAAGAAGCCATAGAACTGCTGCCAGAGACAGACATGGTGAAACCTTGCTGGTAGGCCACGAGCCTCATGTAAAATAATGTAATATAAAATAATGGAGATGGGTTAATTCTAGATATAAGAGCTAGCTAACAATATGCTTGAGTAACTGACCAAGCAGTGATTTAAATAATATAGTTTCTATGTGATTATGTCAGGTCTGAGTTGCAGGGCGGCCAGGAAACAAACAAACAAAGCTAAAATGCTAGAAGCCCAAAACAGCATCAGGAATTTCAGGCTCGTAATTGTAAAATCATGAACTGAAACAGACCCCTTTCCAGGAATGGGTTTCCTTGTATATTTGAACACTATATTGAGTATTCTAAACAGTAGAAGTAATACATCTTTTAAAATAGTGATGGCTAACAATGCAATTTAGCAGAGTGCTTGCCTAGTATGCACAAAGCCCTGGGTTCAACCCAGCATGGCATAAATTCAGGCACAACAGCACACACCTGTAACCACCATTGCGAGGTAGAGGGAGGAGGAGGAGAAGTTCAAGGTATTGTCAGCTACACAGCTAGCTCGGAGCTAGCTTGGGCTCTATATTGATTGGTTTTAATGTCAACTTAACACAGATCAGTCTCCCAAGTAAGGAGCCTGGGCTCTGGTTCCCCTCATTGATGGAGGCATACTTACCCAAACTGTGGGTGACACCTCTGGTAACATCCCAGATCAAAAAGACGGGCAAAGCAGGAGGAGCATCGTCTCAGTCTGCACTCTCTCCTTTCCCTCTTGTCCCCAAGTTGATTCACTCTACTGCTGCTCCACCCTTAGCTGACATCTATCATGGATGGAGGACCAGGAAATCTTTGGGACCTTTACATGATTTGGACCTAGATTGGGACTGGTCAGGCACCCAACCTTGTGGACTGAGCAACTACTTGGTTGTCAGCTCCACAGTAAGAGTCAGTGTCTGCGGGACTACAATAGCTGCTGAGCTCCCAGGCTCAAGGGCCAAGCGACTCCCTGGGTCTCAGGCTCCTAAGTGTGATTCAGCTGTTGTCAGTATTTAACTTCAGTTAATACATACGCACACACACACACACACACACACACACACACACACACCGGTTCTGTTCTTCAGAGACCCTTTCTCAATTTTTCCCTAAAAGCCAACTATTTTCTGCACTGTTTCCCACTAGTGTTGTTTGAAAAGTAGGGAATATGTTCTACATAAATGTGTAACATAGGATTTTATCTGAAGTCCAATGCCTTAGTGTTGCAGTAGGTTCCAGACTCATCCGTGTTTGCTGACTGGCCATATTCAACGTAATGAAATCGCTATTGTCCATTGACTTTCCTTTCCTGTTACACCAACAGGAAGAACTTTCTTATGAAGGTACTTTCTGTTTTTTGAGGGCAATCCCCGGATTGCAGTGTTAGGCTTAGTAGGTATTTGTCTTATTTGCCATCAGTGAATTGAAATGAATTTTCTTTGGAACATTTCATAATAGCTCTGGAGGTCACAGAGAGCATGAGGGTGTTGCAAAACCAAAGCTGGTGAGCCAGCTGTGGGCACTGAATGCACCCAGGCCAGAGTGGCCTTCATGAACAGAGGAGTGTTTTAAGGACACAGGGAGAAAAGTAGCGTTCTGTAGGAGACAACACAGGCACAGCCCACAAGTGACTAGGAAAACAATCTTTCACCTTCACTGTTTGTTTCCTGCTGCTGTACAGATTTTATGAAAATGGAGTTCCCTGTTTTAATAGATTTGTGACTCATCAGAAAACCTTCTTAATTGCTTTCAGGGTTAGCAGTGTGACTTCCAGTCATACAAACTCAATACATTTTTGGTGATTTGAAGGAAATGGTTTTTATGTGATTTTAATCCACTTTTCCATTTTCATAGTGGAAAAATGGCAGGTGACAGACTGTTGTTGTAACACAGAGATTCAAGCATTTTCTGCTATTGAAGAATAACTTAGACTCTAGGCTGGTTTACCACCTGTCAAGGGCTTTGACATGTTTTAAATGCACGAAGATGTTTAAAATGCCGTGTGTGTGTGTGTGTGTGTGTGTTGCATGTGTAAGCATGCATGTGAATGCCAGAGAATTAACCTGGAGTATCATTCCTCGGGTGATGTCTAACTTTGAGTGTTTATTAGTGTTGTTCTGAGAGGGTTTCCTGTATCCCACGCTAACCTCTAATTCTATATTGCTATGGATGATTTTGAACTCCTGGTCCTCCTGCCTCCACTTCCCAAGTAATGAGGTTACTGGAATATGTCATTTTGCCTGTTTTTTTGAGACAGGATGTCTTACTGGCATAGACCTCACCCAACAGGCAAGGCTGGCTGGCCAGCATGGTTCAGGGATCCACAGTTCTCCATTTTCCTAATGCTGGGATTTTAAGGTACAGGCCACCATACTTGGCTTTTTATAAATGTAGATTCAAGTGACTGAACTCAGTTCCTCAGGCCTACATGATAAGCACTTTATTGACTGTTATAGCATCCAAGCATCCATGGTAGCATTACTTACAATTGCAAAGAAATGAAACTGCTCTAAGAATTAAGAGTACACATGAGACATTCAATTTATTGTACAACCATAATATTCACAACCTTTGGACTTTCATAGAACAGTCATATAAGGCAGATTAACTTTAGAAGTATTATATGTACACACGCACACACACACACCCCATATATATATATATATATATATATATATATATATATATATATAAAATATGTAGTAAGCTATGCCATATAAATGGTTAAATATACATATGGTTGACATCACATTTTAAAATCTATAAGACTACATAGAGAGGCCCAAGAGGTGAGGGACCACCCACCCAATGAAATACCCCACTCTCTAGGCCCACCATACCAGGGAAAATCCTGGGGCCCTCTCCCCTACCTACCTCACCTTTTTTAACCAGCCCGCAGGTGAGCTGACTGTTCCAATACCCTCATCCCATCCATCGGACCCTGCAAGCTATAAGTCCCACTCTTCCCCCAAACCCTCCTTTCCTCCCTCCCCCTGCAACCCCAGTTAAACTCTGAAACACAACCTGCTACTACACAGAGAAGACCAAGAAACTCTGAAGCACAAGTTGTGACCACACAGAGTGGAACAAGAGAGCAAACCAAGAAAGCAGGCCAAGAGAAACCTCAGTGAATCCCTGACACATAGAGAGTGACAATACAAAGCAGACCAAGAACAGTTCCTCAAAACACAGACAGCCATTGCAAGGATTGGAGCAAGAGGCAAAGACACTGCTGGCACTAATTGAAAGAAGAGGTGGATAGATGCCAATGCAAGAATTTATTCAACAACCTAAAAAGCAATATGGTAACACCAGGACCTAGCAGTCATGTAACAGGAAGACTTGATCATCCTAACCCAGAAGAAGCAGAAGAAAACATTTTTAAATGTAACTTTATGAGGATGATGGAGATCTTTAAAAGGAAAATGAAAAGTTACCTTAGTGAAATAGAGGAATAGACATACAAAAAGTTGAAAGAACTTTATAAATCTCTCAAAGAAACCCAGGAAAACTAAGAAAAAAGTCAAAAGAGGTGAAGCAAATAGTTCAAACAGTTTAAGACTTGAAGACTGAAATAGAGGCAATAAAGAAGACACAAACCAAAGGATTTCTGGATATGGAAAATCTGAGTAAATGAACGGGAACTACAGAGGCAGCATAATCAACAGAATACAAGAGATAGAAGAGAGAATCGCAGGTGTTGAAGTTACTATAAAGGAAATAGATTCATTGGTCAAAGAAAAAAATAAATCCAACAAATTCTTAACATGAAACATCCAAGAAGTCTGGGACACTATGAAAAGACCAAACCGAAGAATAATAGAAATAGAAGAAGGAGAATAACTTCATCTCAAAGGCACAAAAAATATATTCAACAAAATCATAGAAGAAAACTTTCCCAACCTAAAGAAAAATATCCCTATGAAGGCACAAGAACCTTACAGAACACCAAATAGAATGGACCAAAAAAAATCCCCTAGCCATATAATAATCAAAATGCAAAATATATAGAATAAAGAAAAAACATTAAGAGCTGCAAAGGAAAAAGGTCAAGTAACATATAAAGGCAGACCTATCAGAATTACACTCGACTTCTCAATGGAAACCATGAAAGCCACTAAGAGATCATGGATGCAAGCCCAGACTACTATGGCCAGCAAAGCTTTAAATCACAATCAATGGAGAAAACAAGATATTTCATGACAAAAACAGATTTAAACAATACCTATCCATAAATCCAGCCCTACAGAAAGTACTAGAAGGAAAACTCCAATGCAAAAAAGCTAACTGAATCCACAAAAACACAGGTAACAAATAACCTCACACTAGCAAACCCCAAAGAAGGGAAACACACAAACACTACCACCTAAAAATAACAGGAATTAACAACCACTGGTCATTAATATCTCTTAATATCAATAGACTCAATTCACCTATAAAAAGACACAGTTTAAGAGCAGGATCCATCTTTCTGCTGTATACAAGAAACGCACCTCAACCTCAAAAACAGACATTACCTCAGAGTAAAAGGTTGGGAAAAGATTTTTCAATCAAATGTACCAAAGAAACAAGTGTGTGTAGCTATCCTGATACTTAACAAAGTAGACTTCAAACTGAAATCAATCAGAATAGATGGTAAAGGACACTTTATACTCATCACAGGAACAATTCATCAAGATGAAGTCTTAATCCTGAACATCTATGCCATAAATACAAGAGCACCAGCACCTACATATGTTTTAAAAAATTACTAAAGTTTAAATCACATATCAAATTCCACACACTAATAGTAGGAGACTTCAACACTCCATTATTCCCAATGGACAAGTCAAACAGACAAAAATTTAACAGAGAAATAAGAGAACTAACAGATATCATGACTCAAATGGATTTAACATACATCTACAGAACATTCCACCCAAACACAAAAGAATATACCATCTTCTCAGCACCTCACGGAACCCTCTCTAAAAATTGACCACATACTAGGTAACAAAGCTAACCTCAACAGATACCAAAAAAATGGAGTAACCCCCTATATTTTATCCCCATGCACAAAACTCAAGTCCAGATGGATTAAAGACCTCAATATAAATCAGACCACACTGAACCTGACAGAAAAGAAAGTGGGTAGTAGCCTTCAGTACATGGGTACAGGAGATCAGTTCCTAAATATAACACCAGTAACACAGACACTAAGAGCAACAATAAATAAATGAGACCTCCAGAAACCGAGAAGCGTCTATAAAGCAAAGGACATGGTCAATAAGACAAAAAAGCAGCCTACTGAATGGGAAAAGATCTTCACCAACCTCACATCAGACAGAGGGCTGATCTCCAAAATATATAAAGAACTCAAGAAATTTGACTTCATAATTCCAAATAATCCAATTAAATAATGGTTTACAGAACTAAACAGAGAATTCTCAACTGAAGAATGTCAAATGGTCAAAAGACACTTAAGGAAATGTTCAACATCCTTAGCCATCAGGGAAATACAAATCAAAATGACTCTAGATACCATCTTACACCAGTCAGAATGGTTAAGATCAAAACACCAATGACAGCTTATGCTGGAGAAGATGTGGAGTAAGGGAAACACTCCTCAGTTGCTGGTGGGAATGCAAACTTGTACAACAACTCTGGAAATCAGCATGGAGATTTATCAGAAAATTGGGAATCAGCAAGACACAGCAATACCACTCTTGGGTATATACCCAAAGGATGTTCAATCATATTACAAGGATATTTATCCAACTTTGTTCATAGTAGCATTATTTGTAATATCCAGGACCTGAAAACAACTTAGATGCCCCTCAACTGAAGAATAGATAAAGAAAATGTGGTACATTTACAAAATGGAGTACTACTCAGTGGTAAAAAAAAAAAATGACATTTTGAAATTTGCATGCAAATGGATGGAACTAGGAAAACAACATCCTGAGTGAAGTAACCCAGACCTAGAAAAAGGAACATTGTATGTACTCAATTATAAGTGGATACTGTAAAGCAAAGGATAGCAAGCCTATAGTTCATGATACTAGAGAAGCTAAGTAACAAGGTGAACCCTCAGAAAAATATATACAGATTCACCTGGAAAGCAGAAATAGATAAGATCACCTGACAAAATTGTGAGCACGGGAGTGGGGGAGAAGTAAGGGTGGAAGAGGAAGAAGAGGAAAGAAGGGGAGGGGTGAGAAGAACTTGAGGGAACAGGATAGATGAGATGGAGGAAGGACAGAGATAAGAGCAAGGAAATAAGATTGAGGGAGCCATTATGGGGCTAGCAAGAAACCTGGAACTAGAGAAATTCCCAGGAATCCACAAGGATGACCCCAGTTAAGACCCTAAGCAATAGAGGAGAGGGTGCCCAAACTGGCCTTGCCATGTATTCAGATTGATGAATATCTTAAATATCACCATAGAACCTTGTTCCAGCTACTGATGGAAAAAGAAGCAGAGATACGCATTGGAGCACTGGGCTGAGCTCCCAAAGTCCAGCTGAAGAGTGGAGGAATGAGATTATGAGCAAAGAGGTAAAGACCATGATGGGTTCACCCACTGAAACAGTTTATCTGAGCTACTGGAAGCTCACCCAACTCCAGGCTGCGAAGGAACCAGCATAGGACCAAAGTAGACCCTTTGAATGTGGGTCATAGTTGTATGACTGGGGCAGACTGTGGGGCCACTGGCACCAGGATCATCCCTACTGTTCGTACTGACTTTTTGAGAACTCATTCTTTTTGGGTGGATACCTTGCTTAGGCTAGATGTAGTGGGGAGGGCCTTGGACCCTCCCCCAAGCAATGTGCCTTAGCCTCTCTGAGAAGTGGAGAGAATGGGAGGAGGGGAGGGAGTGGAAACTGGGTATGTAAAATGAAAAAAAAGATAGTTTGTATTTTTTTAAAAAAAAAAAGTAAAGTAAAAGAAATTGTAATAAAATGGGGCCACGGGCTGTGTTCCTACTGCCCAGCTCCTGGCCAGCTTTACCCGAAATAATTGCATGAAAACCATATTCATTTAAACATTGCCTGGCCCGTTATATCTAGTCTCTTCTTGGCTAACTCTCACATCTTACTTTAACCCATATCTAGTAATCTGTGTATCACCACGGGGTTGTGGCTTACTGGGAAGATTCTAACCTACATCCATCTCGGGCCAGAGTTTCATGGCATCTGCATGACTCTGCTTCTTTCTCCCAGAATTCTGTTCTGTCTACTCCACTCACCTAAGGGCTGGCCTATCAAAAGGCCAAGGCAGCTTCTTTGTTTAACCAATGAAAGTAACACATAGACAGAAGACCCTCCTATACCAAGAAATTTTTAAAAAGTTGTGAATATGAGTAAGGGAGATGACTCACTAAGCTAAGTGCTTGCTGTTCAGGCATGCGATCCAGAGTCCAGAGCACTATGTAAACTTCAGGCATTGGGTAGGTATTTGTAACCCCAGTGTTGGGGAATAGAGACAGGGAGATCTCCAGGACACCCAGGCTAGCCAGACGAGCCAAAACAGCAAGTTTCAGGTTCAGTGAGAGACCCTGTTTCAAAAATGAAAGTGGAAAGTGATAGGAAAACACATCTAATATCAACCTCTGGCCTTCACATGCACATGTATGTACAAGCACATCATACACACTACATATACACACACCATATATGCACACAAACACCGACAGGCAGACACACAGACACACACACAGGCACACAGGCACATACACACACACCACATACACACAGAGACATACACTACATATACACATAGGCACACACATCACATACACACACACCACATATACACACAGCATATATACATACAGACACACACATCACATATACCACACACAACATATACACATAGACACACACATGCACATACACACATACCACAGACACACACATCACATACACCACACACCACATACACACAGACACACACCACATATACACACAGATACACACACCACATACACACCCAGACACCCAGACATACACACCACATACAAACACAACATAGACACACAGACACACATACCACATACACATACCACATAGATACACAGACCACAAACACACACAGCACATATTCACAGAGACACACACAGTTATTTTTAAGTTTAGGCTGTTGGCTTAGGTAGTTTTAACTGTTAGCTTGGCGCAGCCTAGAGTTACCTGAGAAATGAGTCTCAATTGAGGAATCACTGAGATGAGATTGGTCTGTTAAGAGATTGTTTTTTGTTTGTTAATTGATGTAGGAGGGCCCTACATTACTATATTAAACAAAACAAAGCAAAATAAAACAAAAACAGTTCAGGAAAAGCCAGCCGAGGAGATAGCAAGAGGCATCCTCATGGCTTTCCACTGCGCTTCTTTGGCTATAAGTTCCCTCATGGAGGTAGGTAATGCTACATGCAATAGCAAGCAAGGCCTGCCTTCAGGTTCCTGCCTTGAGTTCCTGCCCTGACTTCCCTCCATGATGGACTGAGACTTAGAGCTGTAAACCAAGCAAACCCTCCCGCAAGTCGCTGTTGGTTAGAATGTGTTATTCCTGCCACAGAAAGGGTGGTGGGGTGCTGTGGACACAAGCAACCCAGCACTGAAAAGCCTGAGGCAGGAGAGCTGCTGCAAGGTTCGGGCAGCTCTAGAACATTTATCTCACAGGAACATGAGCTTTATTATTTGAACTCAGAATTGAAAACAGATTCCAAACAGCAGAGAAGTCTACATCCCCTTGGAGTGGGAAGATGAGGAGCCAGAGATGTGTTTGACTGGTTTAGAAATCCCACTGTGTTCTCCAAAGCCAGGAAGGCAACAGCTCTGAACAGCAAGGTTTGAATTGTTTTGTTTTGCCAACAAAAGTGTAAAACACTTGAAAATTAAAAACTCAAAGAATCAATGGGACACTCTATTTGGTTTTTCTTAAATAACCTTCACTATTTCACTGACATACATTAAAATATGTGTGTATACATACATACTGACATACGTACAAAATAATGGATGTCTCTTTTAAATACTCCGAGTAAGGTAGGAAGTCACGCATGATCTAAGCTGTCTATGGCTGTGCTGCACAACTCCTCGTACCACTGAGGGTGGTGAGCCTGCAGTTTCCCTGCAGAGCAGGCTTGGAAGTCCCTGCTGATGTTCAATTCTGCAGGTTGCTCGCACTCCCCTCTGCAGTGATGCAGCCTGAGCCTCGGGTAATGGAATCAGCTGTACATAATGCCTGGGTGGATGAATATGGCTCAGTCCCCCAACAGTGCATTTCCAGTTCACATGGTAGAGCATGCCTTTAAGTCTAGCACTCGGGAGACAGGGTCAGGTTGATCTTTCTGAGTTCCAGGTCAGCCTGGTCTACATTTCATATACTAGTCAGGGCAACAAAGTGAGGTCCTCTCTCAACACACACACACACACACACACACACACACACACACACACACACACACACACACACGCACATCTATACACATTGTGAGACCAAAACAGGAACTATATTCTTTGCAGATTAAGGTTTCTGTTAGCACTTAAAACAGTTAGGAATAAGTTCCTGTTTGCCCTGTACAGGTTAAGGTTTGTTTGTAGTTAAAGAATAAATTCCTGTTTGCCCTGTGTAAATCTTTGCAATAGTTAAAGACTAAGTTCCTGTTTGCCCTGTGTTAAATCCTTGCAAGCTCAGATTTCTGTTTGCAATGGAGGATAAGTTTCTGTTTCCTACATCTGATTTAAACTGCAAAACATGTTTTTCAACCTACAGTGAACTTGGGCCCCCAGTCACATGGTGTATATCCTACCCCTTCCTTCCCTGTCATTGTGTATTTCCAACAATGGATAACTGCAAACTCTTTCCCCACTGTGACCACCTCATCTTTCCTATAAAAAGAACCTCAAGAGGCCAGCAAGGGCTACTCTCTGAAATTCTAAATTAGGGTGAGGCAGCTGGACTGTTCAGTTCTGGATGCACCCCAAAATAAAGTTTGCTTCAATCGGACAGTTGTGGATTTTGTTTTTTCCTTGCAATTCTCAGGTCTAATGACACACACAGACACACATACAAACAAAACTACTGCATTTATAAAAATGCTGCCAGGACTTGGGTTTGTACAGTTTGCTGACCTCTGTTTTAGAATGTCTGGTTTGGGAAAGGACAAATATGGATGTATAGTCTTGTTTTCCCATCATATCTTTGTCATTTCCATTCCCATTTTCCTGTTGTCTCTGAGAAACACACCTAACTGGCAAAGACAGTCCAGCATAGATTTTCATACAGGTTGAAATTACCTGGTGTGAGTGAGAAGGAAACATGGAACACATAACAAACCCACTTAGGAGTTTATTAGAGGGGATGTGTACAGGCCTGGGGAATTGGTGTGCAGAGCGAGAGAAAGATGTCTTAGTTTGTGTTTATCTTGACATGTTCTTATTTCTCCATCAGTATTAAAAGACAGCTTTGCTGGATGTGACAATCTCCATCAGCACCTGTGTACTTTTAGGCCTTGTTCCATGCACTCCTGTGTTGTCAATTATAATAAAATAGTCCCAAACTAGCCCAGAATGGAGTATAATAAAGGTTTCTTTATTTAGGCGTAGACACACAGGTCAGCAGTCCTCTGCACTATTGGGAAACAGGAACTGAATCTATCAGTCAAGAGGCCCCACTCATGTTTTCACATCTATACATGTGACCATGCCCAAAGTAGGCCAGTACTTTAAAGGTTATTGGTTGAATGAGTTCCCACAGCATCCCCCTCATTTGTCTAAAATAAAAGAGTTCTAAGCCTAATACAAAACTATATACACCAAGAGCAAATATCAAGTATACAAATTAGAATTACAACCAGCATAAACAATATCAAGTGAGAAACATATCCTAAATGTTTCAATAGTTATCCTATCCTAGGGAGTCTAAGTCTTGTATTAGAAATAGCTTGGCTAAGGCATGAGAAGAAAATAACTATGACTATCTAGTCTTCAATGCCATGAAAAACCTGAGAAGGGAAACAATATTACTTGAGTAAACAAGAAGCACAATCAAGCAACTTCAAAATGGTACAATAAATGACAGAGAAAACTGACTACCAGGGTAATCACCCAAAATCTCATTTGCAATGTTAGAACAGCCAACTTGGCTAAGGCCTAGAGCAACTGATAGACCATTTTCAGAGGCAGGAAAATTTTTAAAGCTGTCTTGCCTCGTATTGGCATAGTTTGGCAGTCTTTTTTTCTTGTATTCTGCTTGTCCAGTCTAGACACCATGTATTTTGTCAGTGGTTGAGGCATGGGTAGTTCTTTCCCAAAAGCCAGTTTTGCCAAGAAGAAAACAAGTTCCAACAGGAGTGTCTTCGATGCTCAACATTCTCTTGGGAATAGATTGGTGCTGCCAGGAGCAATCGTGTCTCATGTCAACAGAATTCTAAGTTATTTCAATGCCATATTCTACAGTATTTTGAAGTGGCTGAAGGTTACCTATCTATGTGGAATACAATCTATATGCATCTAAAGAACATGATTAGTCTAACTATAAATATGACAAACATGAATGACTATTGACCTATAATTCTTAATTCCTATAAAGTTTAAAGACTAAGGCTTCATATTAGAATATTAAATGATCCTTAAACAATTGTGTGGGAAATGAGGACAATGACCTCAAAATATAAACAATGTATAAGTATCTTGATCAGAGGTAAGAATATGTATAGTACAATATGATAAATATATCTTAAATTTGCATCAATATACAAAATATCATAAGCAGAGGTAGAAACATGCATATATAAAAAATGGCAAAATAACTTCACAAAGCTGTAAAAATATTGGAAACATAAATAGAAGCATATAAAATATGATTTGAATTAGTATCAATATACAAGAATCTATACCAATGTAAATTGTTTATAAATAATAGCTCACAAGTATTCTCTCTATTATTCACTATTATTATTAGTGTAAGGAAACTCACAGTAATCTATCTATTAAACCATCCAAGTGCTTTTTTTTCAAGAGAGATTCCTGAGCTTACATAATTTCCAAACCAACCCCCAATGCTATATACCACTTGTAATTAATCCCTAATAGATGTTCCAGCCCTAAGGACAAACTTTGTTGGGAGAGGCGACGTCATCTTCTAGAATTACTTTCAACTGTCATGGGAACAATATTATTTCTATGGGATTCTGTGAAAACTAAAATGATAGGTAAGTTTCAAGATTACTGTCTGGCATAATTGCAAATAGTCTCTGAGTAGTTGGTATGGTTTTTCTGAAGTTATTATTTGAAGTTCTGACCAGAACATTGTAAGATGGTGTACCATTTCAGCTAACCAAGTTGGAATCATCTTAAGCAACTGGTACCCAAAACAGATCTTAAAGTAGTACTTAAATCTTCTGATTTGTAACCCGCCTTTCCTGATTTATTTGCATCAGTATAGAATGTACAGGCTCCAGTTATTGGTGTGTCCTGTACAATGCTGGGAAGGATCTTTTATAAGGTTAATTCTGTCACATTTGGGATAATTACTATTAATCTCTCCTAAAAAAAATTAGCACAAGCTCTTTGCCAGGGTTCATTGTCTTCCCATAATTTTTTAATTTCATCATTAGTAAAAGATACTATAACCTCTGTTAGGTCTATTCCTGCTGATTGATGAAGTCTCAATTTTTCTCTTATAATTAATTCAGAGACTTTTTCCACACAACTTTTTAATTTTTTATTTGATTTATGTGGTAAAAAAATCATTCGAAGATATTATCTTCCCTCTACATTAAACTTCCTGTAGGGAAAATTCTGAAAGGCAATATGACGAGAATGCAATTAAGATTTGGCTTCACACAACGCACATGTGCCTTCTGTAATTTCTCTTCAATCAAAGTTAATTTTTTCTCAGCTTCAATTGTTAATTCCCTGGGACTATTTAAGTCTTTGTCACCATCTAAGGTTTTGTTTAAATAAATGATTAGATCAGGTGTTAACTCAACAGTGGGGTTAAAAATGTCTCCTAATAAATTTTGAAAGTCATTAAGAGTCCACAATTGGTTTCTCCTAATTTGAGCTTTTTGTGTTCTAATTTTTTGCAAACCTATTTTATAACCTAGGGAATTGATAGAATCTCCTCTTTGTATTTTTTTCAGGAGCAATTTTGTAATCCCCGGTGAGGAAAAACTTTCTTTACTTCTTCAAACATTCTTTCTAAAGTATCTACATTTGAAACAGATAGCCAAATGTCATTCATGTAATGGTAAATTATAGATTTAGGAAATTGTTTACATATTATTTCTAACGACTGACTTACAAAATATTGGTACAGTGTGGAGCCATTGAAAAATTCCCTGTGGGAGAACAGTCCATTGATGTCTCCTAGTAGGCTGAGATTTATTAAAAGTAGGAACTGTGAAGTCAAATTTTTCTCAGTCCTTTTCTTGTAAAGGTATAGTGGAAAAAATCTTTTAAATCAATAACTATAAGAGGCCATCCTTTAGGTAATAGGAAGGCAAAGGAATTCCAGATTGTAGAGGGCCCAAAGGCTGAATTATCTTATTGACAGCTCTTAGATCTGTCACTATTATGTATTTTCCATATTTCTTTTTAAGAACAAATATAGGAGAATTCCAAGGGCTGGTTGATTCTTCAATATGTTAAGCATCTAGTTGCTCCTGGACCAGCTGCTCTAAAGCCTGCAGTTTCTCTTCTGTTAAAGGCCATTGCTTAATCCATATTGGTTCCTCAGTTAACCAATTTTAAAGGTAGGGCCTTTGGTACCTCTGAAGGTTTGTTAGTTGTTTTGTATTTTTGTACTGCCTGCATGGCTGACGACTGTTTTTTATAGTACCTTATAATATACTTCCCAGAAACATGAGTTGGTTTATGTCTAACTTCTGGGACTGCAGGGATGTTAACCTGGGTGTTCTATTGCTGGAGCAGATCATGACCCCATAGATTTACTGCTATATTAGCCATATATGACCTCAGTCTTCCTCTCTGTTCTTCTGGGCCTATGCATTCAACCAGTCTCATGCTTTGTTTTATTTGAGATAAAGTTCCAATTCCTAGGAATTGAACATCTGCCTCTTGAAGAGGCCAATTCAGATGCCAAGATTCTAGAGTAATAATAGTCACATCAGCACCCATGTTTACTCATGTCCAGTAATCCCTCAATTACATGTTATTTATTAGTACTCTCAGATTTAGTCTTTGATCATTTATAGAAGTCTGCCAAAATATACGTTTTCTATTTTCTATTGTAATTTTTGATTCATCTTCCATGTTTATTCCTTCATCCAGAACAGTATTGTTTTTTAACATAGGCACTGGATTTTTTAATTTTCCTGGGGAGACATGTCCTCCATGGTGACTGGGAATGACTGGACCACATTTGATCTGAGGTTTTGCCAGAGGTCCCCCAAGGAGTTTCCTGATGATAACGAGTTGCCTTGTTTGTCTCTTGTTGATCTATATTCATTGGTCCAATGTTGGCATTTGCCACAACTTCTACATAATCCAGAAGACTGAGACCTTCTATTTTTGTTATTCCCAGAGGAGACATTATTCCTAGGAATGCCTTGTCTACAGTCTCTTCAAAGATGTCCCATTCTACCACAATTAACACATTTGGCATTTTGATGTCTCTTCATATCTTTGGAAATGGCTTCTCCTACCCCAGTCTCGGTATTAAATGCCTCAATGTTTACTGTATGCAGGATGCATTCATTCATTGGTGCTGATATAACTTTTAAAGGCCTGAGTATCTTTTTGCATTCTAAGTTGGCATTTCAAAAGTCAGAGGTTCAATAAGTACTTGTCTAGCTTCTGGATCTGTTACTCCTATTTGTAAAACTTTAGCTAATCTTTGTGAAAAGTCACTAAAGTGTTCTCTTTGGCCTTGTTTAACCACGAGCCTCGTGGTTTGTTATCTCTTGCTTCTTGGGCAGATACATGGCATCTACTTCCTTTGGCAGCTACATGGCATCTCCTTGACTCTGTTTACTCTCTCTCTCTCCTCTTCCAGTCTGGCTATATTCTGCCCTGAGACAAGCCAAAGCAGCTTTATTCATTAACCAATAAGAGCAACACATGTGCAGAAGGACATCCCACATTACTCCTGGCTTTTAGGGCTGCTGATGACGAATCTGATGTTATTCTGTCATAGTTGGCCTCAGTAGATGAGTTCATGTTCATATTTTATAGCTCTTTTAATATTATTTCTTTGCTTTGTATTTTTGATATCTATCTTATGTGATGGTTTGAACGAGATATCCCCTTCCCCGAATAGTCTTAGGTATTTGAATGCTTGGTACCCAGTTGGTGGCACTCCTTGGGTAGATTAAGGAAGTTTGTCCTTCCTGGAGGAAGTATGTCACTTGGGAAAGGCTTTTAGAGTCATTCACCATTCCCAGTTTACTCTCTACTTTGTACTTGTGGTTCCTGATGTGAGCTCCCAACTGTTACTTCAGCTACCCTGCCTATCCATCATGACAGACTCTTATCCCTTGGAAACCTTTAGTCCAAATAAACTTCTTCTATAAATTGCCTTGTTTATGGTGTTGTGTTGGATTAGAAAAGTAATTAATATATCTTAACTTTACTATGTCATATGACATTCTTCTCTGTCAATTTCTACAAATGATTCCTGCTCTTGTATTCCATTATTTTCTGCAGAATTGGGAAATTTTTTTACTATAGTTTCATCAAATAGATTTTCCATATTTGCTATATATTTAGTGTTTATCTCAGTTATAGGTTCTTTTTCTTTTCTTTTCTTCTTTCCTTCTCTTTGTGTAGGTGTGGGTGGTATTCAGGGAGGGTACTACATTTGGAGGACAAAAGTCAACATCAAGATCAGGTATCTTCTGTCACTCTCAACATTATTGTTATTATTATTAATAACAGTGGTAGTAGTAACAGTGGCAGTAGTAGAAGTAGCAGTATTTGGAACTGAATTTAGGGCCTCATACATGTGAGGCAAGCACTCTACCATTAAACTACAGGCCCAGTCACTCACCTCATTTTGGGCAACAGGTTTCCCACTAAATATGGAGCTTCCCACTTCTAGTCACTGGATTGACTGACCAGTGAGCCCCAGGACCCCCCTGTGTCCATCCCCAGTACTGCCATACTGGGTTTTTAGGTGGGTGCTGGGAACCCAGTGTCAGGCCCTCACACTGCACAGCAGTTACTCTCCCAAGCTGCTGTCTATGCCATGGATTCTCGTATTTCCCCTCTTGATCATATCCTGGAGTTCTTGGATGTTGTGGTCATGTGCATCTACTTTTTCCTTTATTGATGTTTTAATGTGGTATTTTCTCAACCTTGTCCTCTGTCCCTGACATTTTTTTTCTTCTACTAGAATGTTTACTTTGATGTTGCAGAAAAGTGAATGGCTCTTCTCAGTTCCTTCTTGATTTGTGGGTGAAGATATTCTCTGATTTTCTTTGAGTATGATTTTTACAATAGGTTATTTGTAGGTAGAGTCTGTATTATTTTTCCTAAGACTGACAAAGCAAACTTCGGATTTCACAGTTGTGTGGACCGAAGTCCTAAATCTAGCAATTAGCAAGCTTGGTTCATTCTGCCAACTCTCAGGGAGAATTTGTGTTATGTATCTTCTCTACTATCAAGTGACTCTGGCCATTTAAGGCATCCCGTGGCCTGTTGGGCACCATCCCGGTTTATGCCTCTATTTTCACATACCCTACTCTTTGTGTATATCTCTGCTTTCTCTTCTACATTGATTTTTTTTTGAGACAGGCACTAAATAAGCCCAGGCCACTCCAAAACTTGTTATGTAGAAGATTATGACCTTGAACTCGTGGTCCTCCTTTCTCTACCGCCCAAGTGCTGATATCACAGGGAACACCAAGCCTGACCTTCCATTGCATTAGTGTACACTCCAACTCCAGGGTAATCTTAGCCCTTCTTCTTTAATATAATTGTATTAGATAAGATTCTTTTTTCCATATAAGAGCACATCCTACATCCTGGGAGATACAACTTGACCATTCTGCCTCAACTTCCTAAGTAGCATTATAGACATGGCCTAGCTCTCAAACTTTCTCTTTTTTGAGACAGGATTTCACTATGTACTCTACGGTGGCTTTGAACTTGCTACCCCTTCTGCCTCTACCTTCCGAATACTATACCTCCAGTTCTTGCAGAATTTGTCAAGTTGATCTAAATTTCCAAATGCCTTAGTGTAAAGACATTAATATACTTATATTTCCAAATTTGTAAGATTTTAAGCAATATCTTCCTTTCAGGTCCAGTGTTAGTAATCTGTGTCATCTCCTCCTTCTCCAACTAAATCTGGCTAAACCTTTTTTTTTTCGGCTATAGCAAAAAGCCTGACCCTTTGTCTCACTGTTTTTATCACACACTCATTTTACATTTTTAATTTGTATTCCTTATTATTCTTCACTTTGATATCTTAAGGTTTAACTTGCTTTTTAAAAATTTCTTGAAGTGGCTGTGTAGGTTAATGTAGCATGAATAATAAGATCCCAGAGACAGATATTGGAGTTCAAGCTGAAAGATCAGAGAATCAAAGCAGTCAACCACTAGAGAGCTGTTGCCTCTATGGAATCTTCAGACTGAAAAGAGAGCGAGTTCCTTTCTCATCCCACCTTATATTCCCTTCTAGTACTAGGATTAAATGCATGCACCATCACCACACAGCCTCAATGACTGACTAGTGTGGTTGCTGGGAATAAAGATGCATGCCACCACAGCCTGGTCTGGATGGCTGACTAGTGTGGCTAGCTTTGCACTCTGATCTGCAGGCAAGTTTTATTTGTTAGATCATAAACAAAATATCACTATAGGTCATGTCAGTGTTATTCCGGAGTGGCTGCGTGGGTTATCAGTTTTACATTCTTTTATAAGATGCACATTCAAGACTGTAAGTTTCTTTCTGAGCATCTCATAAGATATGACTTGTCATGTATTTGTTTTCTTATAATTCAAACATTTTTCACTTTTTGCAGATACTTGGCTCAGAATTAACTTCAGATTAGGCGGGATTAGAGCAGTAACTGTGAGAGGGCTTTGTAACACACACAAAACCCTGTTTCAATCCAAAACATGAAAAAGAACTTAACTTTAAAAATGAATAAAATAGGTTTATTTTCAAGAAAAGCATTTTTATAGAAAATTATTGAGTTTGATGCTTAGGGAAATATTTTCAGTATTCAGAATATTGGAACTAATTGAGATATACAAGATCCATTAGGTACAAATAGAAATAAATGTTGCAGTTTCTATTTTTAAAATTTTTATTAAAAGTGTTAGACATACTAAAATAAGAGTACTATTGTCTTCATTTGATTTCCTGTTGCTGTGATGCAGTCACCTGACAGGCCAACAGGGGTACACAGGTCTGTCTGTCTCACAATTCCAGGTCACAGCCCATCACTGTGGAAAGTCAAGGCTGCAGGAACTGGAAGCCAGTGCCCCTACCACATCCATAGTCACGATATGAAACTCCTGCTGTTGTTCAGGTAGGTAGCTTTTTCTACTCTTAAGCAATTTAGAATCTCCTACCTGGGGAATGTTGCTGCCCACAGTGTGTAAGTGTTTGCATCTCAGTGACCACAATCAAGACAATGCCCCCGAGACATGCCCACATTCCAAACTGATCTACGTAATCTTTCTTGGAGATTCGCTTCCCACATGATTCTAGGCAATCTCAAGTTTACAGAACTCTCTGTCACAAATATAAAGACCCCACCCCTTTTGCCAGCTTCGTGTCACTACAAAGGAATATCAGAGATAAGTAATTCTCTGATATTTCTTTGTAGTAGAGGAGGTTCATTTTGTCTTATCATTTTGAAGGTCCTGGTCCATAATCAGATGACCACCAATAAGGGCAGCATATCATGACAAAAATGCATGATGGGACAAAACTCTGCAGATGTTGAGAAGTAAGGAGAAAGAAGGAGCAGTCAGTGTCCCATAATTGCTTTTAGGGACACACCTCCGACGACCTGAGCATCCCCTGCCAAGTCCCATCTCTTGAAGGTCCACAATATCTCCCATCTACACTGCACTGGGCAGTGAGATGCACTAGATATTTTCCTCATTGCCATGGCCAAACACCTGAGAAGAAGTGATTTAAGGAGAAGGCGTGGGGTTCTAGTCAATCATAGTGGGGAAAACGTGACGTAGGAGGGGAAAGTAATGCCTCTGAATCTGCAGTCAGGAAGCAGAGCAAGAAGGATGCTGTTGTCAGCTCCCTTTCTCCTTTTATTTAGTCTAGTACCCCAGGCCATGGGATGCACCACCCACAATCCAGGCAGGTCCTTCCTTTTTGGGTAAAGCTCTCTGGGAACCCCTTCATTGACAGACTCAGAGGTGTGTTTCCATGGTGATCATATATCCATTCAAGCTATCAAGATTAATTATCACAGGGGCATTCAGCCTCCAAACCATTGTATCCAGCCCTGAACTCAGAGGTCCATGAGCATCTCATAATGCAAACTATTCTGTCTCTAAGAGTTCAAAGATTAACTGTTGCATCTTTGATCAAAACTTCAAGTCTAGCTATGAGTGGTGGCACATTCCTGTCCAGCAATGAGGAGACTGGATAGAAGGGATTTAAGTATCTAAGTTCAAGGCTAGCATTGGCTATATAGTGTGTTTCAGGTCAGCCTGGGCTACGGGATGAGACCCTATCCAAAAAAAAAAAAAAGAAAGGAAGGAAGGAAGGAAGGAAGGAAGGAAGGAAGGAAGGAAGGAAGGAAGGAAGGAAGGGAAAAAAAAAGTTCAGATCTTGAAAGACAAAAAGTCAGCTATATATTCCTGATTAAAGGTGATGATGGGTGTGGGTGCGGGGTTCACAGACTTTCCAGATACCTGATGAAAGAGGCTCAGGCTGAACATCCTTATTCCACACGGCTCCTCTCAGGCTCACGTTGCATTCTGCTTAAAGGTTTCGCTAGGTAATTCACCTGTTGCTGGAACTTCTGTCTTCCTGGGGCCCTCGCTGCAGCTTTAGCATCACTGGCACAACTCCATCATGCATCAACTTCTCAGAGGCTGCCTTACAGGGACTTCACCATAGCACCCTGTCCAGCTTCCTAAACCTTCCCAGAAAGCTTGGTGCCGCTGTCATGACCCTGCCTGTGACTCTTGCATTGTGCATTTCTGTGAAAGCAACTCCTCACGGGAGACGCTCCAGGGTCTGTTGCCAGCACCTGCCTGAAGCCCAGCTGCTTTGCAATCTATTCAACTTCAAACTAGGAATATCTTGCAGTTGATAGTTCTGGCTATAAAATGTTTCTAGGCCCTCGAATGGCATGCAGAGCACAGCTGAGATAACACCGACTGTGTTTAAGACAGGCTCAGGGCAACGCTGTTTGAGAGCCGTGGCAGATTCAATACACGCAAAGTTTTTCTAGTCTTGCCCTCAACTACTGCTTTTAAAACTAAATATATTTCCTGCAACCTTCTCTATCCTCTTCCTTTCTCTTCATTCCATAGCTTTTATACTGTTTTCCCTCCACCAGCTTGAGGTCATTCCATTGGATCTGATGAGATCTTGGGCTTCTAGAAAAAGTGGTTCTGGAAATGCCATCTGGCTAACCCTCAGATGTGTCCAGACAGACACTGCACAGATTATCTCCAGGAAGGAAGAAAAATAGATGAGAGTCTCAGAGCTATTTATACAGCCATTCTGCAGGCTTTGGCCTGGAAAACATGAAACTGGGATTTTCAGGTTTTTCGATTGCGTTTCTTGTCACCACCCCCGGTATTTCGTGAAGTTTAAATTATAACCATCTGTTTCAGAAGTCATAAAAATCTTTAATTCTGTCGTCCTCCACATTAACAGAATGCCAACCCTTGGGAAATCTTGTACTGACGAAGGTGCTTTGCTGATTGTGGCAAGATCAGAATGCCACAACTCATTGCCTGCTTACCCCACCGGTTTCCACAGTCTATGGATGAAAGAGCTGTCTCTCAGATGCATCCATGTGTGATGCCAGCCATGTGTCCTGCTTGTCTGATGATGGCAGTCAGTATAGACTTCTCACAACTCTTACTAAAGACACTAAATGGACTGTGTCTGCTCATTCCTTTGTCGTTCATTCTTCAAATATCCCAGAATATGTTTGCTTCAACAGCTAATGTACTAAATTATATTCTATTCAAGATTTTTGTGTGATGGTCTTAAAACAAGATGCACCACTGAGTTTTATACCATGGCTTCTGTACAAGGATGGCGTGCAAATCCGTGAAATGGTCTATATTTAAAGAGAACAATCCCCAAGACAGTTCCTGGTAAGTTCAAAGGCTGTTCACACCTGTTCATACTTGGTGATCAATCAAACTCGTTTTCATTCTCGCAGCCTGGAGAGTTTGTGGAAAGAGACACTCTAAAGTCCATCATCTGTGTGCTCTTCCACTTTCCACCCAGCCACCCAATAAATGGTGCTCAGTACCTTTCCCTAAAGTCAGAGCGCAATATAACATTGTGACTACAGAAGCTCACCCCAGGAGCCTCTCTGAGGCATCTGGTTGAATTTTTGACATTCCAATTTGTAGGGAGCCGTCCGGAGATCGCCATTACAAGATGGCGCCGGTGGTCCTGTAGTTTGGAGGTAAACAAGTCCTTATCTTGTTTTGTCATGTGGGGATGAGCGCCTGTGCATGCGCAACTGAGTCTTGTTCCTGGCCTATCCCGAGGCTCTGGGCATCAGCAGACTGATATTCGCCAATCAGGACAGTACCCGAGTCCTTCCACCTCTTTCCACCTATATGAGCAGATGCCGCCTGGGTTTCCCTCTCTCTCACTTCCTGCTCTCTCTTCAACCAAGAGGCTCCAATAAAGTGTGATTTGAGAAGAATCCTCAACCCATGGTCGTTCTTCCTTGCTGGTCGAGGGGGCGCGCCACACCAATTCACTCGTTCTCTCTCTTCTTTCAGAAAAAAATTTCCTTTTTTCATCTTACCGATAAGTTCTTATTGAGTACCAACTGATTTCTGAGCGTTGTGCTGACTGTTGAAGATATAGATAGAAACATAATTATTTTTATCTCAAAATATGTGAAATTTAATGAGAGTAAGCACTACCTGCCACATGGCAAAGAAAATGTGTTCCTAAAGCAGAGTTGCGGGGCGGGGGGGGGGGGGGAGGGGGGGTTCATGAAGCAGAGAATCATGCATTCTTCCACACTGTTGCCTTTCTGACGTCTGACAGTTAATTCCTTCTTGTTTTATTATTTTGTCTTCTTTTAAAATCGTATATGTTCAAAATACATGTTTTTCATCTTCTTTTACTCTGTCTGTTCTACAACACGTCCCACAGATAAATATAACCTTTCCTTGCACCAGCTGGGTTTCTTGGAGATGTAGAAATTGGAGGAAAGAGAGACCTGGAGTGGGTGGTGCTGCAACAGCTGGCTGAGCGCACAATGTGAAGCTCAGTGTCCTGAGACAAACAGGCAGTTGTGGCTCACACTCTCAGGAGAAAGGAACAGCAAATGAGTCAAGGGTGGACGGAAGAGAGACCCTCCCCTTCCAGCTACAAAAAGAAAGATGGAGGAGGCTTGGAAGGCAGAGGGTCTTATTAACAGGGCTCCCCGGAGAAGGGCAGCTCCTCCCAACCACAGGGACATCAGGACTCCTGCACTCTGGTTATCGCCACAAGTGATTTTAGGGTGCCGGCCGGTAGAAAATAAGACAAACAGAAGCAGAAAGGAAAGCAATGGGGAGGTGGCTAGCAAGTGTCCAAAAATGTCACCACCACTTTATCTATGACTTAAAAGAAGCAAATTAAAACAGCATTTGTTTTCTTCCTATATGTCAGGAAACACTCCAGTTTATATTTAATTTCGAACTTTATTGCACTATAATCTTAAAAGATTTTTGCTACTTTTCAATTGTAGAATTTATTGAAACATTGAATGTATTCTATTAAAGTTTTTGTGTGATGGTTTTAAAACAAGATGCACCATTGAGTTTTATACCAAAGTCATTCATCTAGCTCATTGCTATATCCTTAGCATCAAAACTGTTCTGGCCCACAAGCACAAGCAGCAGTTAGTGTGTATTTGTAGAATTAATGAATGGATTCACCAACACCCCAAAATAGAACATTGCCTGGTGAACATCTTGGGGAAATTGAAATGCATTGTATATTTCCTAAAGAACGAAAATGTCATATTAATGGGAAGTTAAATTTATTTTCTTTCAGACTATTCCCAGTGAAAGATTAACTGTGGTCTGTTGCTTAGCATGCACATTTCACATTGGGATAAAGTTGCTAACGTGTTAGCTAAACTAATATTACACAGGAAGTTATGACCATGGGCCAGGAGGTCCGGAGACAGAAATCCATCATGGTGGACGTGCACTTGGGAACAGAGGGCTGCTGGTGCAGAGACTGGTACTGGGTGGAGGCGTTGCTGCCGGACAGAAGCAAAGGTAGTCAGCGGTCATTGTGCCGCCTTAGTTTGCCTGTTCATCTAAACATACACTAGTGAGCGAGCCCTGCACTGCGCACTGGGAATACGGAGCAGAAAGAGAAATGTGAGACATACTCAAAGGCCTACTCACGATGCCTCAAAGAAGAAGTGCATCATAGATGCACTGAGTCTGTGGACAGTCACCGACTCAAGTACTGAGAGAGGTTCCCAGCTCAGCCTAAAGGGCAATAAGAGGCTCGCGTGCGCTTGAGCTGATCCACCAGGCAGAGAAGCAGGGTTGACTTTCAAGAGACACAAGGCACAGAGATCATCTGAGAGGACATGCTGAGAGATGCCGTTTTCACTTCCCAGAGCTCCTGAAGCAAAACGTCTCAGGGCAAGTGGCTGAACAACAGCGTGGAAGCTCCATGTCCCGGGGAGGCGCTAGGAGGTCTGGTCTCCTCTGAGGCTTTCCCTTGGGGGTCCACACTCTGGCTGTCGCCTCCCTTCTCATGCATGGCCTGGCGTCAGTGTGTTCTAATCGCATCTGCTTTTGCAGGTAGTACTGTGGCCTAGAGCATGACAGGCAAGCTCTCTGCCACTGACCTCCATGTTCTAGGCACTTGCTTACACTCTGTAGTCCAGGCAAGTCTTGACTTTGTTATCCCCTGCTTTGGTCCCTGAGAGCTGGAATTGCATTTCTGTGCTTTACTGTTTGACTGTTCTTTTTTATGTAGACTATTTTATATTCACGGTCTTTCACTTTGTAAAGGAGGGTCTGTGTGTGTCATAGTTACAACAATAATCTGAAGTCACCATTGAATTTGTCTAAGTAATGAAAGCATGCACTGAGCTGGTAATGTTTCTTTAAACTTCACAGTCTCACCAACACGAAGCAAAAAGAGTGCAGGAAGCATCTCAGTTATCACAAGATTGTTACCTTGCCCACTCAAGGGAGCTAAAATGTGTATTTTGTATTTTCTCATTTTCTTTTCTTTTTTCTTAAATAAACCATAAATCATAACGGACAATTTTTAGCAAAATGCGTATTTCTTTGATGTGCTTTGAACTGTTCCAGAAAAAAGAAAATCTCTAAAACAAATTAATTAAAAATTAATTTTAAAATTAAATTAAATTAATTAAAAAAAGAGAATCTCTAAAAGCAAATTAATTAAAAATATGTGCAAAAAAAGTATTCACAGACAGTTATTTACAATGACAAGACTACATCAACCACTAACAGCACACAAAACAGATTCTTATAAATTCGGGGGGGTCAAGGTCTGTGAGGATAAATTACTGTTCTTCAGTATGTGGGTGTGACGGTTATGTTTGCGCGGGAGATATGTTATACCAACCAAACATAAACTGAGTAAAAATTACTGTACCAGGTCCTAGACCCTTTGCATCCTGACTTGGCAGCTGTGGTAAAGGTCACACATTCATCAGTATTTGGTGGGAACTATAACCTTTTACAGTTTTTAACATGTAGAGCAAAGCTTCCTCTTGTCATGTAAACAATATACCTCACATTGTCCTTTTCAAATGGAAGATATAACACTCATGGCTCATGTGAAAGGAAAATGCATTAAGAATAAAGATCTTTTAAAACAAATGCAGTGTAGTGCAGTCATGACGTGGGATCCCCTCTGTCTGCTGTGACTACAATGGTTAATAAAGAAAATGCTTTGGGTCTATAGCAGGGCAGAACTTAGTTAGGTGGGGAAAACTAAACTGAATGCTGGGAAGAAGATGGAGAAGTCAGAGAGAAGCCATGGAGTCACCGCTAGAGACAGACGTGCTGAAACCTTTTTGGTAGGCCACGACCTCGTGGTGATGCACAGATTAATGGAGATGGGTTAAATTAATGTGTAAGAGCTAGCCAATAAGAAGCTAGAGCTAATAGGCCAAGCAGTGATTTAATTAATACAGTTTCTGTGTGATTATTTCATTCTGGGTGGCCGGGACGAGCAAGTGGCCTCCTTACTACACAGTAGTACCAAGTTTTTTTTGTTTTTTTTTTTTGCTTGTTTTCTAAGACTCAAAAAGTAGGCAGGGTGCCATCCTGACACTCCCTCAGACTTCACTGTGCATGCAAGTACCCCAAAACTCATGGTTGAAACCTAGCCCTATACTAACTCAGCAAGTTTGTACACAGCGAGAGGCAGCATCTGGAAACGACCACAAAGCCACCATAGAGGGATAAGGAAGCACCGGCGTTTCTTCTGGTGTGTAGGAGATCACGTTCCCAGTCGTCTGGCTCAGCAGCTCGTCCCCACCTCTGCTTGAATATTCGCAGCAGTGTCCTCTATGGAGTGATTTTAAGGAGGCCGCATTTTGTTTGGGTTTTGATTTGTTTTCTAAATCATACAAGGAAAGATACTGAAAAAAAAACTTCTTTAAAAATATCAAGTACAGTAAGATCAGTAATAAAAACATAAAATAATAAATTTTAGAAATTTAAGTTTTTTGTTTTCTTGTGCCTGTGGGTTTTGTTTTGCTTTTGACAAAGGCTTTTGGATACAGGCACAGGGCAGGATCTGCTGGCAGTGCAGCAAGTGTGTGCTTCACAGTGAGGGGCTGTGTGGAATTAGGTCGAACAAGTAGACCAAGAGCAGCCTCCATTATGGTGTCAAAGGCATCTGAGAAGTTCTTAACCCAGAAGGCATCTGGGTTAAGTTCTGACCTCATGTTCTTTTTTAATCTCTTTAATAGATTTGCCCCCCAACACACACACACACACACACACACACACACACACACACACACACACACACGTACGTACGTATTGGCAATGTAGATCCTAATTCCTCCACCTCCACTCATTTTCCTGACTACAGTCTGCCTCCAGGTCTGTCCCCTGTCATGAATAAGTCCACCTTGACTGCTTTCTTTTATTTGTTATTACTTTTTTTTTTCAGTGCCGAAGATGGAACTCACTCATGCTAGATAAGCATTCTACCATTGATCTATGTTCCCAGTCTTGGTTTTTCTTTTTCTTTTTCTAAATTTAATTTTATTACACTTATTTCATCATTTATTCATTTAGGGTGTGCACACGTGTCTTGGCACACGTGTGGAGATCAGAGGACGGTTGGTGGTAACAGCTGTCACCTACCACCATATGGATTCTGTGGGCCAAGCTCAGGTCACCAGGTTTGGCAGCAAGCACCTTTACCTACCAAGCCATCTGGCCAACCCATAATGTTCGTTCTTTGTTCACACATAATAATGGGTTTTATTATGACATTTTCACACACATATGCAATGCGTTTTAACCCTGTTTACAGGCTGTTACTGCCTTGTCCCTGTCCCACTCCCCACAATCTTCACCTTTCCAAATCCTTCCACTTCTACTTTCATGTTTTTAAAAAATCATTATTATGGTCTCCCCACCCAGGTAAGGGAGGTTTTTGTTTGTTTTTGACTGAGCACTTCCACCAGGGAGCACAGGACAACTTATTCTTTTCTGTGGCCTCTTCTAGCTGACTGTTGTTGTCAGGGGCCATGAAGGCTGAAGTGCCAGTCAAAAGAAAAAAGGAAATTCAGGCAATGGGGTGTTCATCAGAATCATCCAACAGAAGCAGCTGTGAGCCAGATGCTTTTGATAAACACTCTGCTGCTGGACTGGTCTGGTCTGTACCAGCTTTCAGCAAGTCCAGGGTTTGCAGTCATTCAGGACAGGTTGCAGTTAGCCATGGAGGCTTGGATGTGTCTGCCAGTCAGGTAGAAACCTATTGAGACAAGTTTAAACTAGGAACAGAAACTAAAATTTATGTACTTAAAGGAAGATAAAACCTTTGAAACATATGGATTAGATAGAGATGTCTTTTGGCTTGATGAGAAGCACCAGGATAAACAACCCGAACAGTAAGCCGTCACTGCTTCTACGAACATAGGATGGGGAAGAAATCTGAAACGTTGTATGTCTCATTTATGTATGCTGTTGTAACCTGTTTTACATCTTAAATTCTTTGTTGAGACCCTTAAAGCTCACGAGCTTTTATATCCTTACAAGATGAGCTAACAAGCTGGCTACAATCTTGTGAAAGGGTCTGGTTGTCTCCTGCTGCCACGCTGACAGAGTTACAGCCAGCCTAGCCATCAGCACTATCAGAGATCCCAGAAATACAAACAAATTATACTTAAGCACAGACCAAGCAATTTTGAATTTATTAAAAATAATAATAACTTGCCCAGTTTGACATATTCAGGTCTCCAAAGCCCTGGAGGCAGAAGTATCCCAACAGCAGGCTTCACCAGGCCCAGAAGGTACACAATTCCTGTGGAAGAGACCTTATGTTGCCTAGGCAAAAGTGGCGCGATCAATTCTCCAGTGTCCTGCTGCTTGTCTACAGTCTGGGCCGGGTCTTGGCAGCAGGGGCTGTATTAGGGGATCCTGCCCAGTGGTCAGCATCACTGTTATCCAACTGAAGACACTGTGGTGTCCCTGGAGACCTAGGGTCACTGGTAGGATTTGTGAGTGTCTGTCTGATATAATAAGCTTTTTAATCATTATTTAAATGTCATATTTACAGATCACTGACGTATTTGATGGCTGCCTAGGTATGACAGATTAGACAAACCATGTTTTTAGTTATTTGTTTTAAACTTACACATGCAGATGACTTCAATTAATTATATCAGTACTTTAAAGATATCTTGCAATTAATATACATATATACACATACATACACTTACATATATACATACATACATTTACATATATACATACATACATTTACATATATACATACATACACTTACATATATATACATACACATTTTAACAGTCTACAGTAAGCAGCTTTTATAAGACTGGAACTGTACATTACATTTTGTTGGGTTTAGCGTTAGCTTTAACAATAATGATTTTGAAGTGAAGCTAATAAAGAACTAAATTGGCCATTCTAGGATCAGAACACAACAAGGTTGTATCCAGCTGCTAAGACTGTCTCCTGGGAAGGCAAGGAAAAGGTCCCAGGGAGAAATGGGAAAAGGTCCCAGAGAGGCCCAGGGACCAGCATTACCCCTGACAGGTTCTAAGGCATCACAGTCATATGTTAATGGAGGGTCACAAGTTCCTTTTAACACAATCCATCAGTTCTCAACAATTTTGATGCTGTGACCTTTTAGTATAGTTCTTCATTGTTATTTTACAACTGAACTTTTTCCATTGCTATGAATCTCAATTTAAACATCTGACATGCAGGTGGTCCTAGGCTTTCCCTGTACAACCCCCAAACGAGACCCGTGGGCTTAGAAGCTGTTTCAAGCCCTTTGCCAGACTACTTAGGTCATTGCCTTGCTGCATCGCACTAGATGAACATCCCAGTTTCTGGGTAGCACCTGGTGCTTATGACTATGACTTTAATTTTTAGCCTTTTATTTTAAGTCCAAATATCAACCATATAAAAGATTTTATGAGCTCAAATGTCACACAGCTTGCTTCGTTTCACTGTAGCTGGTGCTTTTGGTTATTACAACCTGGCATTGACATTTTAAAAACTGTTAAGGCTCATCCTTGTAGCTGGACTTTCTTTGGAACTGTAATCTCAGCTATCTCCTTTGATTTCTCTATGTATTTAAAATCATCAATACCTGTGCGACTCTTAAATCACAAAATTTAGTTGCTAAAGCAAGGAATATTCTCTACAAATGGAATCATGCCAATTTTTGTTACTAGTAAACTTTTTAACTAGTTTTATTTGTAGCTGTAAGCCAAATTCAAATTTTTGGCTGTTCTGCTTTGCTTTTGTCCCCTTGTCACCGTGCCAGGGGCTCAGACTAACAGAGTGGCAGAGGAAACTTTTTAATAAGTATGGGTATAGTGAAGAAAGAAACATAATCCAACCCTAGAGCCAGCTTTTCAATAAAGAACGTCATAAAATAGTATATTAAAAAGCATCTGAATTCCTGCTAATCTGAATCTAGTGACCAGAGCTCCAAGATCTGAGTCATGTCCATAAATTTGGCCACAACAGTAGTGGATGTTGACTGACTGCTGTTGTTGCAGAGACAGCAAAATATCCAAACTACTTTTTCTCCACTCCATGCTTGCCACAAAACTTACACGTACACCAGAAATCACAGACAAACTGTTTAACAAAACAAGCATACATATAAACAAATCATTTTTAACCAGAATTAACCTTAAATTAAAGTCAAAAATTTTTAACTCGTGTTTTTTTTTTAAATTTAGTATTTACATGTATGAAAAGCCTTAGCAAAGATATTTTGCATCCCTTAGCCTTCTGCAACTTTCCATATACCTTCGGTCCGTTTCTCCTTAGTCTTCCGCCCTCTTTTTCAATTCTCTCTGCCTTTCTTTTCAAGAGACAACACTCCGCCTCTTTCGCCCTTCCCTTTTCTTTACTAAAACTCCACATTCAACTCTGTCAGGATGGCATACTTTCTCACCTGCTGTTCCAACTGGTGTCATATGGTAACAGACCTGCCAAAGGTGACAGGTTGAACCAGAACTGGCAGAATGTGAGTGCGCAGGCTCATGACCGGGTAACGGGTTAAGAGAAGATCTGGTGGGGAAGAAGCTGTCTGCCTTACTGCACCCGCCTCACTCAGATACACAAAGACACCGAACAGTGGACAACACACAAGACCAAGGGCACACAAAAAGACTTTGCCCTGACTAGACAACCAACAAAGTTTCAAAACCAGTGACAGCTTAGTGTTCTCAGGGAGCGACCCTCCAGGCTCAGTCACACCAAAAACTGTGCAGATGTGAAACATCTTTCGGATGCCTGTGATCCCTGCCCTCCAACACAGCCACTGATGGTCTCAGCAACCCACTTTGCCTTTGACCTTGCTGTCAGAGGGTCTCGGGGTAGCTGACGTTTAGCCTGATTCGTTATGTCAAGGGGAAGTACAGAATTGAAGAGTAAAGTAGTTAAAAATACATCAGGTGTGGTTGAGGCACGTGGTTAGTAGCTGCCAGTAGCCGCGTGGTTAGTGGCTGTCCTCAATCATGCCCTCATCGGTCATACCCAGGGTGGAGTTGACTCCGTTCAGGAACTTGGGATCATGGAGAGCGCATAAGAGGGATGGTCTTAGTTTAGTTCAAATTTGACCCTCACACATGCTAGGGATAGAATATCCATTCACAGTACAAGATTGGCCCAGAACTAGTGTCACCAAGGGGGAAACTTTAGACTTACACGGTTTCAGACAACACATTAAAACTAAACTTAGCAGATGGCTATTGGTCTGCTTTTGATGACATTTCATATATCTGAACTATGTGGGAAAGAAAGGAAAAGTTTCCTCGTTTCAAAGCACCTCATCTACGTGAGATAATTCTTCTCGTGCTAAACTGGAACAATACATACAAATAACTGTGAAGATTCTGTGGCTGAAGCTAGTAAAGCTGATAGCAACGAGATCTGCAAAAACAGAAAAAGAAGCCAGGCGGTGGTGATGCACATCCTAATTCCCAGCATTCGGGAGGCAGAGGCAGGCAGGTCTCTGTGACTTCAAGACCATGCTGGCCGACAGAGTGAGTTCCAGGACAGCCAGGGCTACACAGAGAAACCCTGTCTCCAAAAAAACAGTATAGGTCAATTTCCTTAGTAATGTTTTATGTTCTGGAAAATATATTTTCATTAAAATGTCATTGATATTAGTATTCAGAAATGTATGGTTACTCTTAAATAATTTAATAAATATTTTTGTTAATTTCTAATGCATCCTTAGGATATATCAATATTTGGAAGAATACACTGTTCAGAACTTATTTTACAAAATAAAAAATAGTATCTTACATTGGCACATAGCATTTTTTTAAAAAATTAACTTCTTCACTGATTCTTTGGGAGTTTCACATCATGTACTATAATTCTGTTCACCTCCTGGTCACCCATATCCTCCCCTCAACCCTTCAGTGCCCCCCCAAAAGAAAACAAAACAAGTAAGCAAAACAAAAATAAGACCAAAGCAAAAAACAAACAAACAACAAACTCTTCGATTCTCCTTCTTTCCCTGGTGGGATTGGGAGCCTTGGTGTGTCATACAGAACTGTCCTTTGTCCCATCAGCTTGACTAACACATGTTCATTGCAGTGAGGCACCGGCCTGGTTCAAGGCCTCTGGTTTCCAGGACACCATCATCACTGGAGCCTCACCGGAACTCCTCTAGGATATTCCATGACTGCCCAGAATCTTGAAGATCCTGTATGTTTTGTTCCACAGGACCAGTCTCTCCATGAGCTCGGCTCCTAGATGGGGTAGATGCTAGGGTGGACAACCCAAGGCCCTGCTGTGGGTCTGGGTGTAGCTAAGCTGGTCAGTCCAGGGCACTGGGGCCACCCACCTCAGGCAAGGGGGTGGAGTCAGCTCCAGTCCGCCCAGGCCCTCAGGGTCGATTCACACTTTCCTGTGGTGAGGGACTGACGGACCCTCTGTCCCAAGGGTACAGTCTGGCTCTCCCAGGAGGATTGGGGCCAGCTCAATTGTTGCAGTTTCCAGCAAGAGGCAAGGCCAGTTTTCCCCAGACCACTGAAGTATGGGGCCGGCTCAGCATGACTCTCTGATTTCATCTCTCGTGGTTCCTAAAGCCTCCTGGAGTGACACGGGTCACAGACATCAACACAGACCAGCTGCACATTGCTGGACCATGGACCCAGACATGGGCTTGGCAGCAACTTGGGCCCAGATTACATCCTACCTGTGGGTGGAAACGCTGGCAACTCAGGTCAGGATGGTTCTGGCTTGACTCCCAGACACCACCAAGGCCTCAGGTTGCAGCCCCAACCCTGAGCTTCTATAGGACCTTTGGTGGCCATACGGGACTCTGACACCAACCTGAATTTAGGTGGCTAACCTGACCCTGGCATCCTCACAGCCTTTGTCAGCATTAGGAGCCACACACACACACACACACACAAATCCAGACCCTGGCCTCTATAGGGCCACAGACCCAGACATGGCCCTCAGCAGCAGCCTGGGCCTAGATGACATCATAGCCATGGGTGGCAGATCTGTATGGTTTCCGCTGCTGCATGGCCCCCAGACTCCAACAAGGCTGTAGGCTATGGTCTCTGATGTGAGCCCTCGTGGTCACCTGGGCCACAGACTTCAGCAAAGACCCCAGCTGCAACTGGACCAGGGACCCAGACGTGGCCTTGGTAGTAGCCTGACCAGATAGCGCCTCGGCCCTGGGTAGCCAGCACACCCCCCGTCAGCCTGCTCCTCGCTGCCTTCATTCTTCCATTCTGCCTCTCTCCACAGCGCACGAACCACCCCGTCTCTCTTTCTCTCCCACTTCTCCACCACATACTTGCTTATCATACAGGACCCATGGATGTCTTCCTGCCAGCAAGGGCCTTGAGAACCCTGGCTGGCTAGTCCCCATCTGAGCAGAATGGTGCTATTCTTAGCAGAACTGGCCTTCTTTCTATTTTCTACTCATTGCCCTCAGAACAGGCTTTCTAGCATTTGGAGAAACTGTGGAGTCCCCTCAAATATTCTTTTTGAAATACCCCCACCCCTGCTGGCACCATGGATTGACACATTTCTGGCAACCTGTACCTGGGGAATCAATAGCTGGGTTCTTGATCAAAATTCATACAGGTGTGTGTTGGGGGGAGCTGGAAAGAACAGGCTTGCAAGTGGCGCTCCACTTTATCCAGCCCTTCCCTGATGTCTAGCAGATGTGCTGCACAGCTCTAAGAAAGGTCTGTGCAGCACTTCAGGACCAATTAGGTCCCTTCCCTGTCACCTGGAGCAGGGCCTTGACCAGAGAGAGGTGTGGGCTGGGCTGGCCTTGGTGGGTTTCCCTGGCACCTGCTGTTGGTAACTGAAGCCAGCTCCCGGCCATAGGGTACCGCCTCCCTTACCCATCGCTGGGCTGAGGCTCTCTGGTCAG
Organism: Myodes glareolus; assembly: GCF_982192425.1. Lineage (NCBI taxonomy): Eukaryota > Metazoa > Chordata > Mammalia > Rodentia > Cricetidae > Myodes > Myodes glareolus. Next base: position 113,446,497 of record NC_142030.1, read on the forward strand.
GAGATTGTTGTTTGCACCTCCAAGAGCCAGATCCTGTTCCCCAGAACAGACTCCTGGATGTATTTCAAGTGTGAAGAATTGTGTGCAACCAGCAGCCAAAGCAGCATTGTCTCTCTCCCCGGTCCCTTTGATTTAGCTGATCTTTTTCCAGGAGAAATTTTGGTTGACTAATTAAAACTGAATGCATCTTGAACAGATTAGGGTACAAACACAGACACCTCAAAAGGAGACTGGCTGCTGCAATCCACCTACCCAGGGAGCTACGTAGTGACTGAATGGCTCCATCCTATGGGGATCCCAGAAGTTTCTGTGAAACACAAATGGGACCAGACCAGAAAAAGAGACTCAGAAGTGTAAAGCACTCATCCCGGGTGGCTGTGACATGAGCCCACTGCTAACATGAGACCTCTGAAGACACCTAATCCCAGCCGGGTTCCCACTCCGCCGTGAATACCTAGGTCCCGGGATCAGATGTCCCAAAGAAAGGGGCTATTCTGTTCATGAGGGCTGCTGGCAGGACCAGCAGCAACACTGGGACATTCCTTGTCCTCTTTGTATTTCTGTCTTTGGATGGGTGCCTGGCTCTGGTTGATGCCACAGTGTGGGATGGGGGGGGGCGGTGTAGCTGACTGGAGCAGGTAGCTCACGTCTGCCTTACATGTTATATGGGCCATGTCCCACTTGTTAGAGTTCAAGAATCCTGTCAGGACTGCCTCCTCTGACCCCCCTCACAAGACTCATGCAGAAAGGAAGGTAAACCCTGCTGGTCCTCTCCCACACAGGCACCACCATCATGTTTCAGGTTAAGCTCGGCATCTGCAGCCCATGAAACCTTGAGTTCCCGAGGCCTGGAGGGTCACAGTGTCAGGGCAGTAAGACCCACTCAGGAGGACAGTCCTGAAGGAAAGATCCATGTGCTGGAGCAGGCTGGAGGCCATTTCAACAAAATTCCAAATCTCTGGACTTATTGAGCCAATAGCAAACAGGACCCTGTGCCCTGTGCCCTGGGAACCCTGTCTCTGACCCTGCCCTAACCCATGTTGACTAAGTGACTTCAAGGAATTAACACAAGCCAATGAGATGACTCAGCAGGAGAAGGCACTCGCTGCCAAGCCAGACAACCTGACAGTCCCTGGGACCCACACAGCAGAAGGAGAGAACTAACCTCTGAAAGCTGCCCACTGACCTCAATGCACACACACAGTAAATAAATATAAACAAACAAATGAATAAGTGAGATTCAGATTTTCTCACGTGGGCTCTTTCACTAGACGGAGTTGCTAGTATCCATGAAACAGGGCTGCCCTGCACACTTGACCATCTCCTCAGCTGCCTCACTTTTCTTGATCGTTCCGGTCATGTTGGCTACAAGAAATCCAGGTCATAAAGACCAGAAGACCAAAGAGGAAAGAGAAACCAAGGAACAAAACATTCATCCAGCAAACCCAGGAAGCAGCACCTAGACCTACTATCATTCCAAACCTAGATGCCTAAATGCCAGTGTAAGAATGCAGTCGGCAACAGCGAGGGCAATATGGCAATACCAGGGTCCAGCTATCCTACGATAGCAAGACATGAACATTCCAACATAGCTGAAGCATAATAAAATGACCTTTCAAGGTCATCTTAAGGTCATAAACAACTTTATGACGATGATAGAAGTCCTTAAAGAGGAAATGAATAAATCCCATAGAGAAATCCAATAAAACACAAATGAACAATTGGAGGAAATGAATAAATGCATCAAAGAAATAAATCCATGACAAGAAATTCAAGAACAAACAAACAAACAAACATGCAAAAGAAATGGTTCAAGACCTGCAAATGGGAATAGAAGCAATAAGGAAAGCAAAAACTGAGCAGATTTTGGAAATGGAAAAGCATCACCAACAGAATACAAGAGATGGAAAAGAGAATCTCAGGCATATCATAGGATAGGAGATATGATAGAAGAAATGGCTACACTGGCCAAAGAAAATGTTCAATATAAAAAATTCCTGGCACAAAGCACCCAGGAAATCTGGGATACTATGAAAGACCAAACCTACAACTAATAGTGGAAGGAGAAGAATACCAGCTCAAAGGCCCAGAAAATATTTCCAACAAGATCATAGAAGAAAAATTTTCTAACCTAAAGAAGGACATGCCTATAAAGATACAAATAGTTTACAGAACACCACATAGATTGGACCAGAAAAGAAAGCTCCGTCGCCACATAACAATCAAAACACTAAACAAAGAGAATAAAAAATATTAAAAGCTGCAAAGGAAAAAAGACCAAGTAACATATGAAGGCACACCTATCAGAATTACACCTGACTTTTCAATTTCAATTTTTCTTAATGGAGACTCTAAAATCTAGAAGGGATTGAAGAGATGTGATGAAAACTCTAAGAGACTACAGATACCATCCCAGACTACAATATCCATTAAAAACTTCAGACACAATAGATGGAGAAAACAAGATATTTCAAAACAAAATCAAATTTAAACAATATCTACCCACAAACCCAGCCCTATAGAAGGTACTAGAAGGAAAATTCCAACCCAGTGACATCAACTACACTCAAGAAAACACAGGCAATAAATAATCTCACACCAGCTAAACCCAACAAAGCTAAACCCACACCACCACCACCACCAAATGACAGGAATTATCAATTATTGGTCATTAATATCTCTCAATATCAATGGGCTCAGTTCCCCAAACAAAAAGACATAGGATAAAAGAATGGATATGAAAACAGGATCCATCTTTCTTCATGCAATAAATACACTTCAAAATCAAAGACAGACATTACCTCAGAGTAAAGGCTTGAAAAAGATTTTCCAAACTATGAACCTGAGAAGCAAGTTGGTGTAGCTATCCCAATATCTAACAAAATAGACTTCCAACCAAAATTAATCAAAAGTGATGGAGAAGGGCATTTCCTACTCATCAAAGAAAAATCCACCAAGATGATGTTTCAGTTGTTAACATCTATGAATAGGAACATTTTTCATCAGGACCATCTGCTCCCCAATAAAAACACAGTGACTTTTTATTAATTATGAATGCTCAGCCAATACCTTAGACTTGTTTCTAATTAACTCTTCTAACTTAATTTAATTAAATGAATCCATTTCTTTTAATTTACTTTCTGCCTTGTGACTTTATTACCCCATCTCTGTATTGCCCATTCTGCTTGCTCCACATCCCTGGTGTCTCCACCGTCTTCTTCCCAGAATTCTCTCTGCCCCCAAAATCCTGCCTAGCTCTGGCTAGTTAGGTTTTTATTAAAGCAATCAGAGTAACACATCTTCACTGTGTATGAAAAGATTATTCCACAACATTTCCACAATTTGGTCTAAACAAAAAGGAAAGGTTTTAACTAGAAAATAGTAAAACTATATACAATAAGAACAATTATCAAGTATTGTCTAAACAGAAAGGAAAGGTATTAACTCTAACAAATGAAATTATATACAATAAGAACAATTATTAAGTTAGACATTTACAAAGTCCTGTCCATTTGTATTTGGCATATTTGGAGGAAATACTTTATTATTTATCTTATCCTGATAAATTTAAAGTTTTATACCTAAAATATTTTTTATTATAACCCATTTTTTATCACCAACCCAAAACTATCCCTTAGACTTCAAAACATTTTTAGATAAACAATTTAAGCTTTTATATGTCTCTCACTCTTATAAACAACAGAAGGCCTATAAACTCAGGGAAACTTAATAACTCCCTACTGAATGACTACTCTATCAAGGAAGAAATAAAGAAAGAAATTTAAGAATCCCTAGAATTCAGTGAAAATAAATGTGCAATATACCAAAACTTATGGGAACAGTGAAAGTGGTGCTAAGAGGAAAGCTCATAGCACTAAGAGCTGGCATAAGGCAAATGGAGAGATCTCACAGGAGCAAATTAACAACAGTCCTGAAAGATCTAGAACAAAAAGAAGCAAACACGTGCAAAAGGAGTAGATAACAGGAAATAGTCAAATTGATGGCTAGAATAAATGAAATAGAAACAAAGAGAACTGTTGATGGAGGCTTCTGCCCACCTGGTCTTGCAATAAACACACAGAAGCTATATTATTTGCAATACTGCTTGGCTAATAGCTTAAACATATTTCTAGCTAGCTGTTATATCCTAAACTAACCCATCTCCATTAATCTATGCATCAATATGTGGTCATGGCCTACCAGCAAAGTTTCAGTAGGCTCTGATGGAGGCATTTGTCTCCTGCAGACAGCTACATGGCTTCTTTCTAACTCTGCCTACTCTCTCTTTATATCTCTTTCAGCCTGGCCTTACTCTGTTAAGCCATTGACCAAAAGCAGCTTCTTTGTTAACCAATAAAACATATTCACAGCATATATCACCTCCCACATCAGAGAACAATTTGAAGAATCAATAAAACAAAGAGTTGGTTCTTTAAGAAAATCAACAAGATAGACAAACCCTATTCAAACTAGCTAAAAGACAGAGAGAATACCCAAATTAACAAAACCAGAAATGACAATGAAACATAGCAACAGACACTGAGGAAATCTAAAGAATCATTAGATTTCAAAAACCTATACTCTACCAAATAAAATTACAAAAAAAATAATAATTTTCTTAATATATACCACTTACCAAAGTAAAATCAAGGTCAGACAATTTGCAGAAGATATGATAGTATACATAAGCAATCCCAAAACTTCTACCAAGGAACTTTTACAGTAGATAAACATCCTCAGCAAAGTGGATGAATACAAGATTAACTCAAGAAAAATCAGTAGTCAAACAGGCTGAGAAGAAATCAAGAAAACAACACCATTTACAAGAGCCACAAATAATGTAAAATATTTTGGGGTAACTCTAACCAAGCAAATGAAAGTGCTGTATGATTAAAAAAAATACTTTTTGAAGCCTTTGAAGAAGGAAATTGAAGAAGATATCAGAGGAGAGAAAGATTTCCTATGCTTATGGATTGGTAGGGCTAACATAGTAAATTAAAAAATGGTCATCTTACCAAAAGGAATCTACAAATTCAACACAGTCCCTATCAAAATTCCAACACAATTCTTTACAAATCTTGAAAGAATAATACCCAACTTCATATGGAAAATAATAAAACCTAGGAAAGTTAAAACAATCCTGTACAATAAAAGAATTTCAGGAGATATCACCATCTCTGATTTTAAATTATACTACAGAGCTATAGTAATAAAAATCACATAGCATTGGCATAAAAACAGACAAGTTGATCAATGGAATCCAATCAAAGACTTAGGCATAAATCCACAAACTTGGATTTATGGACACTTGGTTTTTGATAAAGAAGCCAGCAATATACAATTGAAAAAAGAAAACATCTTCAACAAATGGTGCTAGTATAATTGGATGTCTGCATGTAGAAGAATACAAATAGATCCATATCTATCATCCTGAACAAAACTCAAGTTTAAGAGGATCAAAGACATCAATATGAAATGATACTCACTGAACCTGATAGAAGAGAAAGTAGGAAAATGTAGGAATGAATTGGCTCAGGAGACAACTTCCTGAACAGAACACCAGTAGCAAATACTAAGATTAACAATTAATAAATGGGATCTCATGAAACTGAAAAGCTTCTGTGAGGCAAATGACATCATCAATAGAACAAAACAGAAGCCTACAGAATAGAAAAGATCTCCACCAACCCCACATCTGACAAAGGACTCAAGAAACTAGAAACTAAAGAACTCAAGAAACTAGACATCAATAAACTAAATAATACAGTTTAAAAGGGGGATACAGATGTAAACAGAAAATTCTGAACAGAGGTTACTGAAATTGCTGAGAAACACTTAAAAAAATGTTCAACATCTTAACCATCAAAGAAATAGAAATCAAAACAACTTTGAGACTCCATCTTACACCTGTCAGAATGGCAAAGATCAAAAACACAAGCGACAGCTCACGCTGAAGAGGATGTGGCAGGAGTACAAACTTGTACAGCCACTTTGGAAATCAATACTTTTGTTTCTCAGAAAGTTGGGAATCAATATACCTCAAGACTTAGCTATACCACTGCTGGGCATAACCCCAAATTTCTGTAGACAGAAATTTCTGTCCTGCCTAGTTCCACAGATGTTTAGTCCCAAAGAAACACATCCATGCTTATGCCAATTATAAATGCTTGACCTATTAGTTCAGGTTTATTATTAACTAGGCCTTACAACTTAAGTTAATCCATAATTCTTGTCTATGTTTAGCCATGTGGTTTGGTACTTTTTATCAGTGAGGCATTCTCATCAGTGAGGCATTCTCATCTTGCTTCCTCTGCATCTGGCTAGTGACTGCATCTCTGCCTTTCCTCTTCTCAGAATTCTATTAGTCTGGTTGCCCTGCCTATATTTCCTGCCTGATTACTCACCAATCACATTTTATTAAACCAATAAGAGTGACAAATCTTTACAGTGTACAAAAGCATTATCCCACAGAACTCTGAATCTAATATCCTTTGTTTAGTTTTTTATTGACCATTATTCATAACAACTTGTAACCAACACTCTAAACAAAGGCATAAATCCATAATCCAATTTTTGGAAATGTGAGAATAGTTTTCTAGGCTACTTCCTGCTGACTTGGGGTACTGATAAATTTATGGGGACTCAAAGAAAATTTAGGATTATGGCCAAGTCCTGACTGGACTAGTCTGTGAGGCTGGATCATCTCAGCCAGCAGTCTTGAAGATGTTCTGGATGTAGAACTCAGAGGAAATTCCAACGGAGGTGTTCTGAAGCATTGGATCATCTGGGCCATCCACTCCTATCAGTGAGTTTTCAGGAGGTCTTCCTTGATCAAACTTCATTTTTTTTTAACTCAGAATGAATCCACAGTCTCTCATTTTCTGTGGAAATAAAAGCAAAACCTCTTCTTCAAAGTAATCTATCTTTTGACTTAAATTTTGTCAAAGCATTTAAAAAATATATGGGTTGAATTAATCCAGCAGAACTTATAATCAAATCTTTACAATGCACAAGAGCATTCTCCCATAGCATGCTTCACCCTGTCATAAAGACACTTGCGCAACTATGTTCATAGCAGCTTTATTCATAATAGCCAGAACCTGGAAACAACCTAGATGTCCCTCAATGAAGAATGAATAAAGAAAAAGTGGTACATTTGCATAATTGAGTAATATTCAGCTGTTAAAAACAATGACATTATGAAATTTGCAGGCAAATGGATGGAACTTGAAAAGAATTATCCTGAGTGAGGTAACTCAGATCCATTAAGACAAACATCGTATGTATTCACTTTTAAGTAGATATTAGCTAGAAAGTAAAAGGTAATCATGCTATAGTCTACAGACCCAAGGAGGCTAAGAAAAAAAAAATGCTTAAGGGGGAAAACAAGACTCTCCCTTGCAAGGGAAAATAGAAGAGATTTTATGGGTATACCGGGACAGGTGGGGCTAGGAACAGAAGGGATCAACTCGCTGAAAGAAAATGCTGGGAGAAACGACTGAAATTGGGGGCATTTCAGGGGCCAGGTTTCCACCTAGCGCAATGGAAACTCCATGGATTCTAGGAGAGTGACCCTAACAGAGACTCCTAATGGGAGTAATGGGGGACATGGAGCCTGAACAAGTGGAGGGACTGGGACACCAACCTAGCCACAAAACCTACAACCTACAGTTTGTCCTGCCTGCAGAGCATTCTTGGAGCGTAGCCTAGCAGAGACCTCATCAAAGATACGGGAGAGACTTCATCCAGCAGTGGATGGGAGCAGGCACAGAGTCGCATAGCCAAGCACTGGGAGGAGCTCAGGAAATCCTGCAGAGGAGTGGGAGGAAGGATCAGAGGAACCAGAGAGGACAGGGACACCATGAAAACATGGTCCACTGAATTTCCTCACTGGGACTAATGGGGGCTTGCAGAGATCAGAAGCCTGTAAGGATCTCACCTAGGTCCTCTGCATGAAGTTATGACAGAGTAACTTGGTGTTCTTATTGGATTCCTAACAGTGTGAGCGGGGAGGCGGGGTCGCGGGGTCGTACTGCTGACTCTTTTGCCTACTTATGGGATCCTTTCCCCCCTATTGGGTTGACTCATCCAGCTTTGATATGATGGTATGTACCTGGACTTATTGTAGCATACTATGCTATGTTTGGTTGGTCTCTTATCTGAGGGGAGATGGAGGGGGTGGATCATGGAAGAGGGGAAGATGGAGGGAGGGGAAACTGGGGTTGAGATGTAATATATGAGAGAAAAATAATAATTTTAAAAATTGGAAAAAAGAAAGAAAAGGGAGAAGGAAGGAAGGAAGGAAGGAAGGAAGGAAGGAAGGAAGGAAGGAAGGAAGGAAGGAAGAAAACGCTATTGAAGTTAGGCATTTGCTCTTAAAGTGGAATTCACTGTAGCATCCAGAAATCCAATGTCCTTAGGAAAGAGAAGTAAGGGGCTGGTTAGGAATACCACCTTCAATGAGGAGAGAGTTTGTTCTTGTGGATTCCTGATAGGAAGCTATCCTTGAACACAGTTGCCAGACAAGATGATCCCTGTTATCAGAACCTCCACCAAGGCCCTGGGGACAAGTTCAGGTAGTGCTGGGTGGTATCCAAACAGGACTTGATCCATGCATGGGTGGATTGCAGCACTCCAGCCCGCATTATCAGAGAAACTCCTTAGAGACCATCGGGTAGTGTTTAGATTTTAGGCTGATAGAGTAATAGTTAAATTTTAGAGTTATTCTGATACATGCATCTTAATCAGATGTGGTTATTTTTCTGTTATCTTATTTCTAGTTTGATTTATACATTTCATTCTCAATTGTAAAATATGAAAATATAATCTTTACACTAAGTATTTATTAATGTGATACTTGAAAAATCAGAATGGATTCTAGTGTTCTGTGGACCTGGACTACAGTGAACTTACTTTGAAATAATTTGGTCGTTTTGAACATTTCTTGTAAGCTTTACACATTATATCTAATTTGACTTTTTTTGCCCAGTTGCTGAAGGGTTCTCTAGTGTCTCTTGAATATTGAGGTTCCACTTCCCCCTTGCTTGTAAGAAAATAATTTCTTAAGTAAGGAGCATTCTGGATATTTTCCATCTTTCTTTTTTAACTTAGAGGTTATTTCTGAGATTTTCTACTTATCTTTGAGTATAGTTAAATCCTGACGCTTCAGAAAGCAAGCTGGATAATGAGGGTCCGTGGAGCTGCAGAGAAGCATTGCTTGGGCGCTGCCTCTGCCGACGCGCATGTGAGGTTCTCCAGTATGCCGAGATTTGCTGGGACATTTTGTTACCACATGGCATACTTGACTTACTTCTGCTGCCCTCTTTACCCTCAGCTTTCCCTGTTAGCTTTAAAGGTATTTGCTCAAGAAACACAAACATGCAAAAACCTGCTTTGCCTTTTCCTTCCCCGTGTCCTCACACAAATTTGCTTTGTATTTACTGTAAAAAAGAAGAGAAAAATAATGTGGATCTTGGCTGCTGGCTGAAGCATGCATAGAGCTCAATAGCTTTCCCCTCCCCCGTGAAATAAGACAAGAATATCACAGACAAAGGCAGAGAACCCAAGGCCCAGACCTGTCTCAGAGGCAATGTAGAGTCATACTTATCAAGGAAGGATGTTATGACATGTCTTTAAGGGTTTGTTGACTGGATTTACAACTGTTAAATATTGAGACAGATGGGCTAGAGTCCCCTGCTAGCCATTCTGTCCCTCACCCTCCGCAGAGGTTAGGGGTAGATCTGGGTACACAGTGGTTTATTCAAAATGAGTTCAGAATGTTCTGAAGCTTGAAAGGGGTACTGGGGTGGTGTGTAGAAAACCAGGTCTGGAAAAAGATTTTTATGGAAATGTGGGCATGAGGAAGCTTATTCTTTTGGGATCCTCTGACACATGTTCTATAAACTTGTTATTTCCCTGATTCGATGCTCTCCTCTTTCTAGTTCTTTCAGGGGTTCCCTTAGTATATTAGTCAAATCTTATATGGAAAACTTCCATGGGCCTTGGCTAAATTGAGAGTTTAAAGAGGATGTGGGCCAATGGTGGATCTAATTAGCCAGGGAGCCGAGTCTGAAGCCTTAGTAGAAACAGAGCAGGCAGAACAACTTGAACGTTTTGCAGCTCTGCTACCTAGATGGCCTGCATGACCTATCGAGGACCTGGCAGCTTCAGGAAGGCATAGCCCACCTGTGTCCGACACTTGTGCCAAGGCAATCACATCGCATTTGTTGAATGAGTTAACAAATGTTGAGAATGTTAATAAAATGCCCAATGAATTATTGTGAGAAAATTAAATTTAATTAATTGTTGAATTAAAATAAATAAATTAAAATTAAAATTAATTTATTGTTATAAAATTAAATTTAAATGTCTAGTTATTATATTAATAATACAAATATCAACAATGTGTTGTGATGAGAATTTATATTGTGATATAAATACAATATGCATAACAGACTATAAATAAAATTCTTACTTAGTTAAATATTGAATGATTTAAGAAGTTTTATCACATATAGTTAAACTTAATTAGTCTTAGAAAGTTTGACCACTGCTGTGGTTTGAGTGTGAACTGTCCCCATTGGCTCCTGTGTTTGAACACGTGGCCCCTAGTTGGTGTCACTGTTTGGAGAAATTATGAAACCTTTAGAAGGTGCAGCTTTGCTGAAGAAATAATGTCACTGGGGGCAAACTGAGGGCTCATAGCCTCACCTCCCTTCCTGTCCCCATCCTGATGGAATCCATCTCTCTCCTTCCTGCTCCTGCTCTCAAGCCATTATGAACAGCATCTCTCTGCAACTGTAAGCCAAATTAGCCCTTTCTGTCTTAAATTGCTTCCAACCATGGTGTTTTATCACAGCAACAGAACAGTAGCTAATAGCAAGCTCTCATGTTCAAAGGCTGAGAATGGGAGATTGTTTATGCTAAGGTCAAGTGAGTCCACCCTAATGCTCCTCCAATCCTTCACATGCTTTTACCATGTGGAAAAATTTTCAAGTTGTTTGCAGCGTCTTTGATGTGTCCTTCATCCTTTGACATGTTGATCTTGTGTTTGTAGCAGGAATTCATCCAACAAGATAGCAAAAGCTATGCTTCTTGGACAGGTCTGCCAAGGGAGATTGCATTAAGTTGTTTCTATTTAAACATTCACTTCAAGTTCTTGAGAAATTCCCAAGTCCGTCCTTGGGTCTACTGTTACCAGTGCTCTTCTGCTAACAAAGCATCTAGACATGATTGCTGGGGAGAGTAAGTCCCATTAGTGCGTGCCTTGCAGCTTTCACTTCTCAGTGGGACTAGTAGTGATGGGAGAGAGACTTCACGGAAAGTGCTGGCCTCATGAAGCAGAAGCCTCACGCCCTTCCTGCCTCAGTAAGGTCTCACTCTTGTGAAACTAGATTAACTACCTTGAGAGAGAGAGTCTCACCAAATCAAGTTTGACTTTCTCAGCCCTCTCTTGCCTCCTCCATTGTCATCGGACCCTTCCATTTTCTGATGTGAATTCCAGCAGCATGAGGGCCTCATTAGATATGGTCTCTCAAAGTGGAACTTCCCTGGCTCATAACACAGGGCCAAATAAACATCCTACCATTATAGATTACCTAGATTCTCTGTTATAGCCACAGTAAACAGACTAAGACAACTATACATTTTATCTCTAGCGAATGCACTGATGTATCCTGTCTCTGTAGAAGGCAGGCCATAGGCCAACCTTACGCACTCATACACAAATGATGATAAAATATATGGGCCAATGAATAGAACTGAGTGTCCAGAAACAACACCAAATATCTATGACTAATCAACAATATCAAGATATCATAATGCAGAAGAATAGTCTTCCCCACCAACGGACAGACACCATGACCACAGAAACTCTTATGAAGAAAACATTTTATTGAAGCAGCTTTGTTTACAGTTTCAGAGGTTCAATCTATTATCATCATGGCAGGGAGCATGGCAACATGCAGGAAGTGTAGTGGGGGCTACATCTTGGCTTGCAGACCACAGGAAGTTGACTGATGGGAATACTCAGGAAAACTTGAGCAAAAGAAACCTCAAAGCCTGCCCCCAGAGTGACACACTTCCTCTAACAAAGTCATACCTCCAAATAGTGCCACTCTCTGAGGGCCATTTTCTTTCAAACCACCCTACCTGGTTCACAGTATATAAAAAGATTAATTCAGATAGATCAGAGATCTAAATCTGGGAGCTGAAACTATGAAACTCTCAGCACCTGGGAGTGGACATGGAAATCAATAGCACAGTAAGTGTGTATTTGTATTTGTACAGGCATCTGTACTGGCCTGCCCTTGGGGTCCTGATGTGACCAGCATCCCAGATTTCTCAGGCTCCCCAAAGATGAATGATGACCCCCAGGTTAGCAGAAAATAGTCTCAAGAACACGACATCCTCAACCCTGCCTCACCTGATACCCCATTCTATCTCCTCACCTTTTTATAAGAGATAAAAAGGGAGATATGTTAGTATTCAGGCATCTGTACTAGCCTGACCTTGTGGTCCTGGAAGGATACGTTCCCATTTAAAAGGTGGGCCTAACCCACCTCCCATCTCTTCTCTCTCTCTCTCTCTCTCTCTCTCTCTCTGTTTCCCCTTCTCTGCCCCTTCTCTCTCCTTTCTCAATAAACCTCCCATGTGAGTCCTGTTGTATGGCATGACTTTTCTTCCAAGATCTGGATCTGTAGATGGATAGAACTGGACAAGATCATACTGAGTGAACAACCAAGACTCAGAAAGAAAACCATCACATGTTCTCTCTATTTGGGGGCTCCAAGCTCCAAATAGTCAGATGCAAGTCCATATTCTGGAGTAATGCAGACATTGGGAAAGCAAAAAGGGGCTTTTGCTGGGGTAGGTAAGTGAGGGAGCAATGCAGAGAGGAATAGCAGAGTACAAGAGGGGGAATGGAAAAATGGAGAACTCTAATTAGGGAGAGGGGAGGGAGCAAACACAGAAGGAACAGGGAGGAGGGTAATAACAGTAAGGATATCTGGGAAAGTCATGAGAAATCATAGGGTTGTCAACCTAAAATACCTATAATACATATAAGTCAGTATATAAATATACATATATATTTAAATGAAATTTTACCATCCAGACTGACAATATTCCCTCCAATAGCCAAAGATCATCTGACAAAAAAAAAACATTTTGGGATATTTGTACGCTATTTGTGAAGACGTGTTGCTGTGATTGGTGTAATAGAAAGCTGAACAGCCAATAGCTAGGCAGGAGGTATAGGTGGGACTTCCAGACAGAGAGAATACTGGGAAGAAGGGCAGAGTCACCAGCCAAATGCAGAGGAAGCAGGATGTGCAGGAGGAGAGGTAATAGCCACTAGCCATGTGGCAGGACATAGATCAATAGAAAGGCATTAATTTAAGTTATAAGAACTAGTTAGAAACAAGCCTAATCTATAGACTGAGTGTTTATAATTAATAATAAGTCTCTGGGTCATTATTTGTGGGATAACAATCCAGTTTGACAAGAAAACTTGCTGCAAAACAAACCTCAATACCAGGCATGAGAATCCTCTTTTAAGTTGTTGGTCAGAGTTGTCTAAGAGACTTCCAAAACACACAACCAGTTGCTATTGACCTGGGTTACCTCCCGGAGATGGAATGGAAGTCCCTATTGTTGAAGACACCATGCACTTCAGTTGTAGGTCCCAGAGGCCCCTGCAATTGTAACACCCGATTCTGCGTTACCCTTCTCGGGACGAGTCACGCGCCTCCGTACCTTACGCGAGTTTGGGCAAAGGCCTGGAGATTGAACAAAGACACACCTGATAAATGAGATAGCCACAAATACCATAAAATATCTTTGAGTGACTCTCATTACACAAATACTCCCCACGGATAGTGAAGTCATGGCTCTTGAAAGAGAACCCACAAATGACCACTTTGTTAAAGCAGCAAATCCCTAGCAACAATATTTGCTGTTATACCCTCAGATAAGTGTAATCTTCATTCCTCATCAACAAAACTTCTCTATGAAACAGACAGAGACCACTCCAGAAAACCACAACCAGTCGACACTCCCAACAGATACATCTAAAAATATTCCCGCACCTAAGACTCAGGCAACATTGCAGAAGGGTACAAAAAGACTGTAAGAGCCAGAGGACCAGGGAGTTTGCTGTGGGGTTGTTTCTTTCAGGAATGTAAAAAGTTACATCCGTAAAATCTCACCAACACAACTGAAATATGGGGTGAACAAGGATGACAACGAGGCATGCTGAAGTAGAAGGGGACACCCATGAGGTGTCATCCTACACAAGGAATAACAGGCAATGAAAGAATGATAAGAACAGGAGAAATAGTCTTCCTCAGGAAAGAACACACCAATTGATCATGCGCTGACTGCCACATGGTCAGTACCATACATACATACATACATCCAACAAATAGCATTATACAGTCTAAGTAAGTTGTACTTATATATTTAAGAAGGTGTGTGTGTGTGTGTGTGTGTGTGTGTGTGTGTGTGAGAGAGAGAGAGAGAGAGAGAGAGGAGAGAGAGAGAGAGAGAGAGAGAGAGAGAGAGAGAGAGAGAGAGAGAACAATTTAATTTGAAAGAAAGCAAGGAGGGCTATATGGGAGGACTTATGCACAGGAAATGGAAGGGGAAAATGATGTACTTACATTACTCTCAGAAATAAGGGAAATGCTTCTAAGACCACAATAAGACACACTTCATACCCACTAGGACAGCTGCTATTAGAAGAAAATGGGAAACAGCAAGTGTTGTCAAAGATCTGGAGAAAAGAGACCCATACACACTGCTGGTATGGATGGAAAATGGTGTAGCACTATGCAAACAATTTAGCAATCCCTCACCAAAGACAACATAGGTGTCCAATAGAGCTAGGTCCCCAGAAATACACACCAAAATAATTGAAACAGGCATGTAAGTATTTGTAACAATGTTCACAGTAGCACTACATACAATGGCCAAAGAGTAAAATAACCCACATGTTCATCAACAAGGTAAGAGAATAAACCAAATATGGTTTATACAGTCAATTCGTTGTTCAATGATGGTTTGATAAAACACTACGTGTTTTATCACGTATATACATGTTCATGTAAGCATACACACAAGTGAGTTGTGTGTGTGTATGTGAGTGTGTGTGTGTGTGTGTGTGCACAGGCTGGAAGTCAATGTTGGGTGCCTTCTTCAATTACACGCCACCTTATTTATTCATTTATTTATTGAGAAAGGGTCTCTTAGTGAAGCTGGAGTTTGCCGGTTGGTCTGTACTGGCTGGTCAGCAGGTCCAGGAATTCTCCCGTCTCTCTTTGCTTCCATAGTACAAGGTTTACAGATGTGCCACCATGACTGGCTTTTTATGTGAATGAAGGGGAACCGAATTATGGTCTTCTTGCCTACCAGGCAATCACCTTGTGGAACTATCACTCTAGCCACTGATTTAGGGTTTTAGCTCTAGTGGGAAAGCCATATACGTGGATATGGAGTTTTCTTCTTTCCCAGGCTTATGTGCTGAAGCTGCTGGGCAGTGGCAGCAAGCCACGGCTCGCAATCAGCCCTGTGCCCCCTTATGGAAGCAACAGATGCCCCATGGCAAACTGTGTAGTAGAGCTATGAAGTTATGTATAGTACAAAATTCACATTCAACTTCATAAAATTCTCACCTTACGGTGTCCTTATGGAGACATGGCTGAACTAAAGCTGAGAATGCATGTGTACAACACTGTAGTATAAAGGAGCTACAGCATTTCAGAGCCTCACACAGCACTTGAAATCTCAGTGAAACTCAAAAACATATTAAGAGAAAAAAAAACAGATTTAAGATGTTACTTAATGTAGGATTCTGTTTACAACCCATCAAGAGAGCTAAACTCATAAAAGCACAAAACCGGTTTGAGGCTGACAGGAGCTCAGGCTGGGTGGCATAGGTTCCAGCTCCTGAGTGGGTACAGGTTTCCCTTAGAAATGATGACAACATTTTGAACTAGGTGTACATATCAGGTTTTTGTACTGCAAAGGGTGTGTATGAAATGCAATTCAATTCTACACTTTAAGTGGTTCCTATGATGTTGTGTAATTTTTACCTCTTCTGGTAGTTTGGAAGAAAATGGCCCCCAAGAAGAGTGGCGCTATTGGGAGGTGTGGCCTTGAAGTAGGTGTGGCCTGGGAGGTGTGGCCTTGGAGTAGGTGTGGCCTGGGAGGTGTGGCCTGGGAGGAGGTGTGGCCTGGGAGTAGGTGTGGCCTGGGAGTAGGTGTGGCCTGGGAGTAGGTGTGGTGCTGTTGGAGGAAGTGTGTCACTGTGAGGACAGGCTTTGAGGTCTCTTTTCTCAAGATTCACTCAGGGACTCAGTGTGGCAGACAGTCGGTGATGCTTTCTGGTTAAAACGTAGCCAGCAGCACGTCTGCCCTCACACTGCCATGTTCTCTGTCACGCTAATAATGCACTGAACCTCTGGAGCTGTAAGCCACTGCACCACCTCAATTAAATGTTTTCTTTGTAAGAGTTGTCGTGGTCATGGTGTCTCTTTACAACAATAAAAATCCACACTAAGACAGAAGTTGGTGCAGGGACGAGGTATTGTTGTGCTAGGCCTGGCCATGTTTTGTTTGGAGGAGTACATATGGACTTCGGCAATTCGGGTTAGGGAAGCAGTGGAATGCTTTAAACACTGATTAATGGACCAAATTAGCAGGAGCAAGAAAGACAGAGGTGCTTTCATTTGAACTGTCAGGGCTCACTCAAGAATATTCAGAGAATTTTAGTATGTTGTCTAGAGATCATTCTTGTGATATTTTGGTGAAGAAAGTTGGTGCCCTTGTCCGAAGTCTTTCTGAGGCTAAAGTGAAGAGTTTTGGATTAATTCCATTGGCAGAAGAAATCTCAAAACAGCCTCATTTAGACTCTGTCATGTGGTTTTTACTTTTTAACGCTAATGAAAATTTGTAATGAAAAGGAGCAAGCTCAGCAGAGTAAATTGTAAAATGTCAATTTTGAGGAGAAAAGGAGTACCAGGAAGTGGAATGGAGCTAACTAACTCCTGTCTATGTTCAAGGAGATGAACTGATGGAATAAAGGGAGTGTTGAACTCAGAAGATCAAACCCAGCTAAGTTTCCAGCTTGTGATCTGGCTGTGGTGGGGGGCACACCTTAATCCCAGACTGGTAAAGCAGAGGCTGGAGGATCTCTAAATTTGAGGCCAGCCTGATCTAGAGACCCAGTTTCAGGACAGTCAAGCTAAGGCAGTGAAGGACAGAAAACTGGGGAAACTTTAATTGAACAAGGGAGTCATGTTCCAGTTCCAGGAAGCAGCAGAACCTGGCAGCTTCAGTCACATGGTTCTGGCTTTAGACTTAAGAATAGATAGTGTAGGAGAATTGTCTGTAATCTGGCAATCGTATTTTAAATAAATGCTGATTGGCCAGGCAGGAAGTATAGGCGGGAAAGCCAGACAGGAAGTAGAGGTGATGCAATGAGAACAGGAGAATTCTGGGAAGGAGGAAGCTCCCTCCTCCCTCTCCTGCACAGATCACGGAAGCAGCAGGATGTGAGCTGCCCCACTGAAAAAGGTACTGAGCCACATGGCTAGCATAGATCAGAAAAATGGGTTAATCAAGATGTGAGAGTTAGCCAACAAGAAGCCTGACCTAATGGGCCAATCAGCTTTATAACTAATGTAGACTGTGTGATTGATTTTCTCTGGGGCTTGCTGGCTGTGGGGTACTGGGAAGGGGGGACAGAAAACACAAACTAGCTGGCCCTTCATGTTATAGATAGAAGAAAAAGAGTTATGGAAGAAAGCCACTGAGACCAGGCATGTGTAAGGGTTGTCCCCAAATGGAGGCCTACTAGAGAAGCCACTGTGTGAAGCTATGAAGTTGGAGCTGGATTGCCTTGGTGAATCCAAGATGTTAGAGATTCCAGAGACATGGGATACCTGCCAAGGAGGATGTCTACTGACAGGGAGTGGAACCAGCCCAAGAGAAAGAAGTGTGCTGCAGTCAACAAAGCTGAATGGAGCTGGGGACCTGAAGAACATCTCTATGTCAGACATGAAGATACAGAGCTTGGGATTTACCTAGCGGGCTTTGGTCTTGTTTTCATCCAATATTTTCTCTCTATACTCCCTTCCCTTTCTCTTATTAGGGTTAATGTATACGTGTTGGAAGCATGTGATCTGCTTTTTGATTTTAATTTTACAGGGGAGTACAGTTAAGAGATTGCATGAGTCTCAAAAGAGACTTTGGACTTTGAAGCAAGTGTGGAACTGTTATAGACTATGGGGACTTTTGAAGTTGGACTGAAAGCATTTTTGCATTAGGATAAGACTACAAGCCTTTGGGGGTCATGAAGTGGACTATGGTGGTTTGAAAGAAGTCACCCCAAAGGGAGTGGTACTATTAGGAAGTGTGACCTTGAAGTAGGTGTGGTCATGTTGGAGGGAGTGTGTCACTGTGGAGGCAGGCTTTGAGATCTCTTCTCTCAAGCTTCATTCAGTGTGAGAGTTAGTCAGCTTCCTGCTGCCTTCTGGTCAAGATGTAGCCAGCACCACGTCTGCCTGCACACTGTCATGCTCCTTGTTGTGATGATAATGGACTGAACCTCTGTAAGCTGCCACCACAATTAAATGTTTGTAAAAGTTTCTATGGTTATGGTGACTCTTCACAGCAATAAAACCCAAACTAAGATACCTTCTATAAAATAAAACAACAGAAAGAAACACTGTGACAATCTGCACTAGGTCCTTGCCCACTCCCAAGTACTGGACTTCGGACTTAAGTCCAGCATGTGGAGCTGTCTGCATAGGCACAGCCTCCCAGCTCACAAACTCTCAGTGGAATCCTTAAAATCTAACTCATGTCTGTGTGTGCAGAAGGTCTGGCCTTGTCTTGCCATTTACTGTGGCTTAGGGAAAGGTCACACATTTCTCTGCCTCCCTTCCCACCTCTCCAACCTTTGGTTATAGGTCTTCATATGCAGCAGCTGCCTGGGTTAGGAAATTTGCAGAGTCCCATAGAAGATAAAATTGTGAGACTCTGTGTGAAGAGCTGGTCTGCCTGTTTTGGGCCTGTGCCATACTGTTTTTATTCCCATAGCTCTGTAATTTATCTTGAACTTTGACATAGCCTTCCCCCAGATTGTTCTTTTTACCCAGGATTGATGTGACTGTCTATCTGCAGTCTTTCATGATGCACTATAAATTTTAGGGTTTTTTTCTATTTTCTAGTTTATAAATAATATTGAAGGGAGTTTTGATTGGGATTATATTGAATCTATACATTGTTTTTGGTAGAATGTTCATTGTCATAATACTGATTTACCAATCGGTAACAATGAACAGTCTTTCCATTTTCTTTTTTTTTGGGGGGGGGTTGTAGAAAATATATGGTTCTTTTTCTTTTCTTTTGTGTCGTTTTTGTTGAGCTATGCATTTTTTCTCCACTCCCCTTTCCTCTTCTGCCCTTTTTTTGTGACCCCCATGCTCCCAATTTGCTCAGGAGATCTTGTCTTTTTCTCCTCCCTATGAGGAGTCATGTATGTCTCTCTTGGCATCCTCTTTGTTGTCCAGTTTCTCTGGGATTGTGGTGTGTAGGCTGGTTTTTGTTTGCTTTATGTCTACAAGCCACTTTTGAGTGAATACATATCATATTTGTCTTTCTGTGTCTAGGTTATCTCACTCAATATTTTTTTAGATCCATCCAATTGCCAGCAAATTTCAAGATGTCAATATCTTTTACCACTGTATAGTACTACAGATTAAGAAAAGACCTTCACCAACTTCACATCAGAGAATTGATCTCCAAAATATACAAAGAACTCAAGAAACTTGACATCAAAAGAACAAATAATTCAAAAATAGGAGTTATTAATAATAATAATATATTATTAATATATTCAGACCTAAACAGAGAACTCTGAACAGATTAATCTAAAATGGCTGAAAGACACTTAAGGAAATACTCAACATCCTTAGCCATCAGAGAAATGCAAATCAAAACAACTCTGAGATTGCATTTTACACCTGTCATAATGGTCAAGATCAAAAACACTGATGACAGCTTATGCTGGAAAAAACGTGGGGTAAGAGGAATGCTCCTCCATTGCTGGTGGGAGTGCAAACTTGTGCAGCTGCTTTGGAAATCAGTGTGATGATTTCTCAGAAAATTAGGAAACAACCTACCTCAAGACTCAGCAATACTGATGTTGGGTATATACCCAAGGATGTTCAATCATACCACAAGGACATGTGCTTAACTACGTTCATAGCAGAATTATTTGTAATAGCAGAACCTAGAAACAACCTAGATGCCTCTCAACCAAAGAATGGATAAGGAAAATGTGGCATATTTACACAATGGAATACTACACAATGGTAAAAAAAAATAATGACATCTTTCCATTTTCTAGTGCCTTTCTCAATCTCTTCAAACATTTAAAGTTTTTGTCATAAAGGTCTTTTACTTCTCTTGTTTGACTGACTCCCATTTTATTTTCTTTGAGGCTATTTTGAACAGGAGTGTATCCATGATCTCCTTCTCAGAATTCTTGCTGTTGGTATATAGAAAAGCTGATGATTTTGTAAACTAGTTAAGAAGACCCAAACGTGAGTACACATCACTGCAGCTGTATGATATTTAAAATATATACTGAAGAAAAGGGAGGATCTTCAACAAATGGTGCCAAGAAAACTGAATGTTCACATGCAGAAGAATGAAATGATAGTTATATCTATCACCCTGCACAAAAATTGACTCCAAATGGATCGAAGACCTAAACCTAAAACACTGAAATTGCTGAAAGGAAACATAGGAAGTACCCTACATGACACAGGCGTAGGGAAGGACTTCCTGAGTAGGAACCCTTTGCCTAGGAATTAAGGCCAACAATTGACAAGTGGGACCTCATAAAACTAAAAACTTCTGTACTACTAAGGAAACAGTCAATTAAGTAAAGAGGACGCCACAGGGTGGGGGGAGGATGTTTGTCATCTATACATATATAGATGAATATACATGCATAGATGCTTAATGTCTTAGTTCAGGTTTCCATTGCTGTGAAGAGATACCATGACCACAACAACTCTTATAAAGGAAAACATTTACTTGAGATGGCAGCTTACAGTTCAGAGGCTCAGTCCATATAGACTATTGCTATTGCCCTTCTTCGTTACCTCCCAGAATCTGAAGACAGTCACTATTACCAAAGAAACTGCACTCTTTGGACACAGGCCTCAGAGGACTGAAGTTGGATCTGGCGTAGAAGCCTGAGGACTAGCTTTTATAGTAGGAGAAGGTGTCTGCAAGTTGCCAGTGGAGAAAAGCAAACACCTGTCCTTCCAAGGTGTGAAACCTATGAACCAAAACAATGGCCAGCTTGGCAAGATATCCCTAATGCTGTAACAATGGCACTCATGTCTTGGTGATGACCAATATCTATCTAAGTGGACTTAAAGTTCTACTATACAGGAGGAAATTCATGCCTGGTACTGGAACCCAACCAAATACTTGTGGCTGGTGAGGCCATGGATCTTAGAGGAAAACCTATTACCAAATGTCCTCAACCAGTATAATTTCTAATTGCATGCTAAATATGTAGGCTTACATCCACAGATAAGTGTAGTTCTCATCTCTCATTAAAAGCAAAACAAAAACCTACCCATTTTTGCAGATCATTACAGAAAGCCACAACTGCAAGCACAAGATGCATCAACCAATTGACCATGGGCTGCCCAATGCCAGTTAACACATCTTTCGCACAGCCCCACATTTAAGGCTCAGGAAACATTAGGAAGCAGGGTCCAGAAAGACTGTAAGAGCCAGAACACAAGGGAGTCCGCTGTGTGGCTGTCTTCCAGATATGACAGGGAGGTACACCAGTGCGATCTTAGCAATATAGCTAAACAAGACCTGAACAATGGCAATACCAGCTAACAATGCCAAGTGGATGTGCGAAATGTCATGAGGACCTACCCCTAGATGAAGAGTTACAGACAACTAATGATTGCTGAGAGAGGGAGAATCATCCTCTCCAGGGATGAGCCACCTAACTAGTTACCAATACCAAGTAGTCATCTCTGATAGCATACATACATACAAGCAACACTAAACAGACTCAGCAGGTTTTATTAGATATGTATTTGATTATATATGTGTGTATGTGTATATGAAATAATAATGCATGTTTTGTTTATATATGTAAGAATAATTAAGAAAAGGAGGAAGGAGTCATGAGAGGAGTTGGAACTGGAGGGGGGAAATGATGTAATTATATTTTAATTAAAAAGAAATTAAAACTTATTAAAACTCCAAGATGGCATTAGCAGAATCTGTTTCCTGGTTTTTGAGACAGGGTCTCATATACGAGAGGCTGACTTCAGATTCATCATGAAGCCTGTGTGGCGTCAAAGTCCTGGTCCTCCCACCTCAGCTTGCCGAGATCTGGGGTTACAGTGCGTGCGCACCACTCTGCCTGGCTTCATTGGCTGTCTTTAGGGCTCTTCTGAATGCAGGGTCTTGTGTGTACTGCTCCCATGCCCTGTGCACCTCACCTTGGTTTCCTGATATGCTCCTTGTCTTGACCTCTGGGGATGACTGGCCACGCCATTGTCCTCACACAGGTGCCCTCAGAACCAGGCCAGGCAATATGCCCCAGCCTTTCTCCTTCACGCTTCCCTCCTGTTGCTTCTAGGAATCGGTTCACAGGAGCTCCGGTGGAACTTCAGCCCTGACCCTGAACTCTGGGGGCTGGAGAGCTTGCTTAGGGCAGGCCCAGGACCTGCACCAGACCCCTGCTTCCTAAGGCCCTCCCAAAGCCTGCTGCCTTGCTGCCCTGTGCTTTGTCAAGCTGATAACAAGCTGTTATCTCTCCTTGTCAGAGGGGTAGCGAGGTCAGGCAGCTCATTCATTTCCAGTCCACTTATCACTTGGGGAAGTTTGACTTTCGATAATGCTGGCTCTGAGACTCCTCCTACCTGCTGGGACTCATAGGATCAGAATCTTGTTTTCCTTGTGCTGCTGGCTGAGTTTCAGTTTCCTTTCCTGTCCTTCCCACCAGCTAAGTTTCAGTTCTATTTCTCAGTGTATTCTCTTTCCCTTTTCTGTGGTATTGACTGCTCTCATTCGCTGTCATTGTTCTTGTCTGCTTTTTAACCTGATTAAAATAAACCAGTTATTTCAAGGCAGATGCTACCAAACAGGAACTTTCAACATATTGGAAGCTCAGTCCCCTGTCTATCTAGTCTAGATCAACCAGAATCCATTACTTTATGAGATTATGTACCTGTTTGTGCACATACTGACTTGCTTCTGGGAAACTCCACAGAGTGGGTGGGTCACCAAGAATTTCCGGTGAATTTAAGGGCCCCACATGCAGTGTTTCTGCCTTTGCCTGGACAAAGGACTGAGTGAAAGCTCCCTGAGCTGAACCAGATCCCTCTCTTGGTGACAATGAGTCATTCTATGCTCTGCAGAGATCCAACCTGTCCCAGACTCTCATTTCTGTCCTAAGTGTGTATTTGCTCAAATGATATTTTCAAACATTAATATAAAAATAATCTTACCATGAATATGTTTTCATGTGAAGATTTATTTTCCTTTCTGTTTTGTGATTTAGAATTATTTCCTCAAGGTGCAACCATATTTACAAAGTTATTTTTAAAAAACCTTTGTTTGTTTGTTTGTTTTTGTTTTTAGAGACAGGGTTTCTCTTTTCTGGCTGTCCTGGAACTTACTTTGTAGACCAGGCTGGCCTCAAACTCAGTGAGCTGCCTGCCTCTGCCCCCCAAGTGCTGGTATTAAAGGTGTGTGCCACCATGCCTGACTACAAAAAAAAAAAAAAACAAAAAAAAAAAAACACGTTTTTCTGCTGACTTTTAAATTTTTTTAAACGGTGCATGTACACCACGGTGCATATATGGAGTCCAGAGAACAATCTGTGGGAGTTGGTTCTCTCCTACATGTGAGTCCCTGGGATTGAACTCCTATCAGCAAGTACCATTACCCACTGAACCACCTTGCCAGCTCTCATTATTGTATCCAGAGACTGCTCTTTGTTTCCTGGCTGCCCAGACACAATTAATCACCCAGAAACTATATTAATAGCAACACTATTTGGTCAATAGCTTAGGTTTCTTATTAAGTAACTCTTACATCTCAAATTAGCCCATTTCTATTAATCTGTGTGTCACCACAAGGGCCTACCAGTAAGGTTCTGGTGTCTGTCTCCTTCAGCAGCTACATGGTATCTCTCTGACTCCACCTTCCTTCTCTCTGTATCTTTGTTTAGACTTCTGGCCTAGCAGTATTCTGCCCTGCCATAGGTCAAAGCAGTTTCTTTATTAACCAATGGTAATAAAACATAGAGACAGCATACAGAAGGGACTCCCACATCACATTCTGATATTTCATACCTATATGACTACATTTTGCCTCAGAATTACCACCCCTGCCCCCGCATCTCTCCTCCCTACATCTCAGTTTTAAAATTCTTGACCCCCATTTCCATTACTTTACAAAATGGATCCAGCAGTGTACAGCCTAAAACGGCCATTTAATGCCAATGACCCTGCAAAAAATAAAGATAAATATTTAAAACAAGTTTGTACATTTAATTTGTCCAAAAATTTCTTAGTTTCACAGATGGTCATCTCTGAATTTAAAAATCAAGCTCTGATTGGTCTGTCTATTTTCACAGAGGCCTGATGAGAGTTAAGGTTATAGTTCAGGTCCTCAGGAGCAGATGAGAATTGTACACATAAGAGCAAGCAGAGATGCTGGGCCGGGTGACAAATGTTACTGTAGCTTAAAGCCAGAAAAGCTCCATGAACTGGCGTGTTGGGGGACACAGGTTATTTCGTCTGGAATAGCCAAACCTGACACTAGAGGACGACCGGCCTCCACCAGTGCTAGTGGGAGAAGCGAGCTAGAACTTCCAGGCTGAGAAGGCCTTCTTCACAAGGTCACAAGCCGACAGGTGAGGCTTCCATGTGACTGTGCATACACTAAATTCAGATGCTCTGTTCCCTCAACTCAAAGGAGTTACCCACGCAATGTAGTGTAACACAATTTCTCAAAGACCTAACAACTATTCAGCTAAGTATATCCGAAATAGTTCATTTTTCAAAAGGAAGTGGATGTGAAGAAAGGGTTAAAGGGCTTATTTCTTTATCCCAAGGACATTGCTTCTTCTGTTGGTGCTTTAGAGCCAACCCAGGACACTCAGATGATTTCCCTAGTGTACGCTTACACAGACAGATAGATGTGAACCTATAACCCAGCTCTGTACCGGGAAAAAACCAGGAGGACTCTCTCTCTCTCTCTCTCTCTCTCTCTCTCACACACACACACACACACACACACACACACACACACACACCAAAAGATAAAGAGAATTCTGAAGAGAACCAGAAAAATAATGGTCACTGGTCAAGGGTGCCAACGAAGAATAATTATGCAGATTTGAAAAGGTATCTGAGTTTTGAATAGCTTCAAATGTTACTTCCACATCTCTACTAGGTTATTGTATGTTGAATGATGAATAATGTAACTAAACACTGGGATTATTTTCATTTGCATATTTTTTTAAAAAATATGTAAATGTATGCATTATGTCCAATCTACTTTCTCTTGAGCTTTTTTTTTTACTTCACATAAATTGCCCTGTTAAATTTTTTTATTCTTTATTTATTTATTATGTATACAATATTCTGTCTATGTGTCTGCCTGCAGGCCAGAAGAGGGCATCAGATCTCATTTCAGATGGTTGTGAGCCACCACGTGGTTGCTGGGAATTGAACTCAGGACCTCTGGAAGAGCAGGCAGTGCTTTTAACCTCTGAGCCATCTCTCCAGCCCCTGCCCTGTTAAATTTTATGAGGAACCAATAAACAGTAAGGGGAGAATGTGCCACACAGTTTATCTACACGTGCAGAGAAGCAATGAGCACAGACAACTTTTCCACGGTGTCTGCACCCTGATCAGAATGTTAGAAGAGTGGGCACTCAGTACTGCTAGCTGGAACTTGGGAGGCTGAGACAGGAATATGCCACACATTCAAGGCGAGCCTCGGCTACAGAGTGAGATCCTGCTTCAAAAATTCGCATAAATGAGGGGGAAAGAGACTGGACCATTCTCAGGTGGCACGGCCGGTGAGCAGCCCCTGCGTGAGTGGTGAGCCAAGGCAAAGATGGCTCAGGGTTAGAATAGGGATGAGATAAGAACTATCCCAGACAATGAATAAAAGAAGAGCCTGAAGTGCCTATTCTTGGCAAGTTAGATAAACACATTCTCTGGTCGCTAAAAATTAACTTTCCAAATGTGGTAGAGCCAGCCACATAGCAGAAAATAGGATTCTTCACATATTATTAACACACATACACACATAACTTAAAATTAGAAGCACCCTTCACCAAGAGATAATTATAGGGCAAGAGAAGAAAATGCATTCCAAAAGATGACATGTAAATTATATATTCTCTAAAAAGTAAAATAATCAACTCTAAACAGATAGCTAGACTTAAAAACTGTGTCTATACACTAGCATAGTCAGAGATGGGAAAGACACACTTCTGAGGGACGGCAGTGACTAATGGTGACATAGCTGTGAATACCATGATTGGGGAGGCAAAGGTGTGTAAGTTCAGTACATGCGACTGCACAAGGCACAAGTGTTTCATGTGTATGTGGATCACTCGGTCATAACCACCTGCATACTGCACACAATGAAAGAATTAGACCTAAGTACTCCTCCATAAAATATGAAAGCGTCATTTCCTGTTTGGAGAATTCACAGCACTGTTCACAGATGCAAAACTCTTGCGAAGGATTTTATTAGAACTTTCTCTCTCTCTCCTGAAGGCACTCCTGCTTGGGAAGGAAACCAGGCTCTATGAATGTTTAACCCAAGTCCCAGAAGCTGTTCGTAGATGTGCAAGATGTGATAACTATAGCGTAAGGAACAGGAGGTGGGCAGTTTGTATCACAAGTGTTTTCATCAAGGAGGGTTTACATTTCGCATGAAGCAGAAGCAACATTAACTAGACTATGAGAAGTTGAAGAAATATATGTCTAAAGAACTAATACTTGTGTATGTGTGCATGTTGGTGTGTATATTTGTGTGTATGCGGATATACATGTGTGTTTGTGTGTGCATGCATGTGGAGGCCAGAGGTCTCCAGAGGTCTCTCAGGCATAGTCCCTAAGGAGCCGTTCTTGTAGTTTGGTTTCATTTCTTTGTAACATTTCTGTGACACTTTGTATGTCTGTGTGTATAAGTCACACGCTGTGGTGTGTGTGTGTGTGTGTGTGTAGCCAGAGGACAGCTTTGTATTACACGGGTCTGGTACTGAACTCATTACATATGATCACACACTATGTGTGGATGTACACCCAGCATGACTGTGGGAATAGGCTTTCTCTTTGTGTTGCATGGGTCTGGTACTGAACTCAGCTCATCTGGATTGGTGTTAGCTTTTTGTTTCAAATTTTGAGATTAAAATATAACATTTCTTCCTCTCCTCTATCCCTCTAATATTCTTCCTGTCACATACCCCCTCATACTCTTCCCGCTCATACACCCCCTGCTCACTCTCCTATAAAGTTATTCCCTCTCATATACCCACCTCTCTCACTCACAGAATTCCTCAGTTGCCTATAATCTGTGGTGAGGCTTAGACTTCACGGGCTTTTCCCTGTCCACTCCAGCACGCCCATTGGTGTCATCCTTGTTCAGTTCACATTTGACAGCCATGCTGGCAGAACATGCAGGCATAGCTTCTGAAGTTACTAGGAGACATAGTCTCACAGCAAACCCTAGTACTCTGGCTTTTACCATCTTTCTGTCCCACCTTCTGCCATGTTCCCTGAACCTGAGGTCCAGGACAGTTGTATAGATGATTCCAATGGGAATAGGCTCCACAGCTCTGCATTTTCATTGGTTTATAGATGTATCCAATGGGAATGGGCTCCACAGCTCTGCATTTTCATTGGTTTATAGATGTATCCAATGGGAATGGGCTCCACAGCTCTGCATTTTGATTGGTTTATGGATGTATCCAATGGGAATGGGCTCCACAGCTCTGCATTTTCATTGGTTTATAGATGTATCCAATGGGAATGGGCTCCACAGCTCTGCATTTTCATTGGTTTATAGATGTATCCAATGGGAATGGGCTCCACAGCTCTGCATTTTGATTGGTTTATGGATGTATTCAATGGGAATGGGCTCCACAGCTCTGCATTTTGATTGGTTTATAGATGTATTCAATGGGAATGGGCTCCACAGCTCTGCATTTTCATTGGTTTATAGATGTATCCAATGGGAATGGGCTCCACAGCTCTGCATTTTCATTGGTTTATAGATGTATCCAATGGGAATGGGCTCCACAGCTCTGCATTTTCATTGGTTTATAGATGTATCCAATGGGAACAGCTCTGTATTTTAATTTGTTGTCATTTTTACAGTGATCTCCATCTGTTGCCAAGAGATGTTTCACTGATGAGAGGTGAAGACTACACTTATCTGAAGGCATAACGGCAAATGTGTGTAGATTATTGGTAGAAAATATGCAGATTTGGTAAGTTAGTGGTTGTAGATTCTCCTCCACTATCCACGACTTCACGAGCACTGAGAATTTAGCTGTTTCCAGTACAAGACATGATTTCTCTTTTATTGTGTGGGTCTTAAGTCCAATTAGAGAGCTGATGGTTATCACCAAGGTATGTTGTCACCGTTTAGGGTCTGAGCTGTCAGTAATCCAAGAATCAAAGTCTGCCTAACAGAAACCTAACACCAGACACAAGAAGCCCTTTTTGGAGTAGTTTTCCAAGGCTGTCCAAGATACTTCCAAAACATACAGCCTATTGCTGTTGCCCTTGGTTGCTCTATAGGGACGGAAGGAAAGTCCCTATTGCTGAAGACACTACACATTTCAGATATAGGGCCCAGAGACCCCTGAGCTAAAACTTACCAGAATGCTTCCTCACTGAAGACTAATTTCCATGTATCAAGAGGCACCAAATAGTTTTCAAAGGGGTACAACCAGCAGTCCTCCCCAGTTCTGACGCCAGGATAACCACATCAGTACCAGCAAGGCGGAATGTTTTCTAAGACACTGGGACAGAGGGCATACTGAATCAGTTAAGTGGGCGAGCCAGTGAGCACCAAGGATCCACAGCCTCAGCCTCCCCAGAGCTGGGGTTGTGAAGGTACACCACCCTGGCCAGCTTTTCATATGGGCACTAAGAAATCCAGCTCGGGTCTCCACACTTACACAGAAAGGACTTACTGACTGAGATATCTCCCCAGCCCCTAGAAACTACTTTTTAAGGCAAATACAACTAAAAATGGCAAATCTTTTCTTCAAAAAGCATAAAATGGATAGAATTATCAGAAACAACCATCTGTAAATTGACCAGAGTCATACAATTTCAAACATATGTGAAAAGAATGTCTTCAGGAGAAATGATTGGCCTTCAGGAAGATCAGCCTGGAGCTGTACCTGCCTCTTCCCCGAGGCTCCAGTTTGTGGCAGTTCTTCCGGAAAGAGTAGGTCATAAGATGTCCAATAGTATTCTGACCAAACATCAGAAAAACAACCAGAAAATAAGCAAGCAAGCAAACAAACAAACAAACATAAAAATCACCTATACCCAGGAACACTGACCAAAACAATAGAGATTTCAGTGTCAAACAATCAGGGAAAATCTTGCAGCCAGCCAAAGATCACACCATTGTTTGGGGTAAGCACCACACCAGGAGACCAAGCAGACGTTAAACAGTGCTCTCTGGGACAGTATCAGCTATGCAGGCCCAAAGAGGCTCCTGAGTTTCCCCAGCAGGTCTGAAGACTGCCTGCACATATGCAATTGTCCACATGCTCAGGAGAGACAAGCCCAGGCCTTTGTAACTCCGAAGCTAGCTGAAGATGAGGCTTTACAGTACAAGACAGAAATGATGAGCTTCCATCCAAAACAGACCAACCTGTACAGGACAGAGGCTCCATTAAAGCATTATGCTGAAGTGCGGCCCCTGACCAGATCCTGTTCCATGCTGGCTATTGGCAATACCGATCCAGGGTAACCTAGGAAGCCAGGCTCACAACTCCAACAACACTGCTACAAGGCTGAACACAGAGAAGCAGCTGTTACCTGTTTCCTCAGTCAGGGAATGTTAAAGATCAGCCTCGACAAAATTTATACGTTGCAGGGTAGAAATGTGAGGATTAGAATTATTAGACAAAAAGGTAATGGTCTCTCCTGCCCCTTTAAAAGACAAGCCCTGCCCATTCCCCTCCCTTTTCACCAAGGCAAGTGGATCTTCCTTCCGCTTCCAGCCTGAGATCTCTTCTTTTCCATCTCTCTCCCAAGAGGTAGCTTCTCTTCTCCTCCCCCATTTCTCTTCCTCACTCTTTGCCTCTCTCTGTTCTTCCTCTTTTCCCCTTCCCCCCTTTCTCTTTCCCCTCCATAACCCACTAAGTAAATACCCACTTTCTCTGCATGACATGCATATCTGTCACTGTCTCTCACCCGCTATGGCTCCTTGTTGGACCACCTGACCCACCAAGGTCTCTCACCTGCTGCACAGCTCCCTGCCTGGCACCTGCTGCCCCTTGTCACCCTCTGCCCATGGCTGACACTCGGGAACCTGCAGTGTTTTATTTTACTATTACAAAAAGGAGCAGAAACATGAAATAAGAGACAGAAACCCTGAACAGCATCAGGAGGGAAATTCCGTGAATCCTGAATCCTGAATTTGTCTTTGTTTCTTCTCCACATGCTTATATCCTTCACTCCAAAAGAGGAGGAGGGAGGCAACAGACTTCATTAACATGATATAAGGAATAGACTTGAATTCTCCAACCTTCAGTCCAGGTGAGTGGATCCACCTCTATAACCAAAATACTAATTAACCACACCCTAAGTCAAAATCTCTTGTTTGTAGCCATACCTGTTGTCAACAATTTTCAAAGAGCAATGATAAGTTCAAACTCTCTGACCTCCAGTCAAGGTGGAACAGGTTCGTATCTGTGGACCGCACCATTCCTCCTTTACTTATTTTATTTAATAAAGCCTGTGCTTCTGTTACAGGACAGATTCTGTACCTGCCTAATGGGTCCTTTTCCCATTTTCCAGACTCACCTATTGTAAGAGTCTGCACTTTCCAATGGATACCCACGCCCGACCCAGGCTACGCGCTTCCTGAACTCGGGCCCAATGAGAAGGGACGATTGTCCTGAGGGTTGAAAAAAGAGACACATACAAAAGAGACTTGGCTCATCTACAAGAGTAAATGGCCACTTTATTAATCTCAAGTCAGGTATTTATACCAGTGGGCAACCAGGATCAAAAAGGCAAGGCCTCCTCCCATCCAGGAGCAGGAAGAGAAGATTAAAGCTTTCCCGGCGCCTCAGGCAGGGTCAGCTAGGGGAGGCAGGCTATCGGCCCACTGCTAAGACCTTGAATACAAGTGGAATCACCATAACAAAGAGAACCAGGTTCTAGCTAGGTTATCCCCTCAAGCCAGAGCTAGTGCAGAGTCTCCAGGAAGCCGGAGGTCACACGGCCCTGCGAATCGCCAGGAGAGAAGGGAAGAAACTTTGGTAGCTATAACCTATCATCGGTATATAGATTCCATCACGTAAGTCCTGTCTTAGACTGCTTGGGGAAAACGCTCTTACCCGTCTTTGACTGCCAGCCTCTGGAAATAAAGGGTTAAGAGAGAGTGCACCTCTAGGTACTGTGCAGCTTTCAGCCAGTCTTCTGTCAAGAGAGCTGATCGTATGCAAGCAGACAATGCTTTGCTACACATATGCTCCTACGGCTACAGTATCTCCTAGTAAAGGAGTGCAGTAGTTCAGAGGTGAGATCCTTTTTAAATTGGTCTAACAGTTTTCATCTACAATCAAAACCCAAAATTGACCTTTTAAACATAGCAAATCTCAGAACTTCTTGTGTCAAAATTCTCTCAGACAAGCTCGAACCTTTTTCTGACCAGTAGCATCTTCATGAACTAAAGCAGTTACAAACAGGTCAATATCACAATTCTAGCATAGAAATTGATAATAAACACACAATTAGTCAAATCAAGTCTCTTAAATCCATTCTAATCAAAAGATAAGAAAAAGTTTCCGTGATGGGTGAGTTATGAGTCTTTTTCCTCTCCTGTCACCCACCTTTTGCTTCTAGTAAGTTTCAGAGGTAAGTCTGAACTGCCTATGCTTTTCCTGTCAGGCCAGCATTAGAGGTTGACCATCATTGCTGCAGCAGGCACCACTGTAGCAGCACCACTGCAGGGTGTGATTAAGATGACCTTCTGACCTCCAGTCAAGGTGGAAGAGGAAGGCATCTGTGGACCTCACGAGGGAAGTCATTAGACAATGAATGAAGGATCACAGCAGCAACCACCCTGCAGGTGTTGGAATCAAATGCACTGTTATAATAAACTCTAAGTGTCCGGACTTCAAGAAAACGTTATGAAACATACAACAAGTGGTATGACTCACATTGAGGAGAGAAAGAGCAGACAACAGGGACAAGATGTTAGAGACTCAGATGTTAGAGACAGTGGAAAAAACAAAATATAGTTAAAAATGAAGCAATGCTGACAATAAATGAAATGACAGCACTATCCCAACAAACAGAAAATATTAATAAAATAAAAAATTCCATTAAAAGAACCAAAAAATTTATAGTTGAAAAGTGAAATGAAAAATTCACTGAGGGGTCTCAGTAACAGAATTGATGTTACAAAAGAACAAATGAATATTAGGATGAGCCCAACAAGATCATTTGATGTCAGTATTTCAAGGGAAACACTTTCAGTGAAATAGAGAGAAATGTATCAAATGTAGGGGTCATAGCTAAGGCAGCAAGCAGAAGAATGCAGTGAAAGGAAGCACTGCTCACAGAAAAGAATAATCATCTTCAAAACAAAACAAGACAGAGAAATGAGCTCAAACTAATAAAAAAAGGGAAATAATAGATTTGAGAAAGGGAGTCAATGAAAGAAAACAGAAAAGCAATGGAGAAAAATTGAAGTCAGAAAGGTTTTGAGAGAATATCAGAATATATAAAAAAACTGGAGGTGAATTTATGACAAAAATAATGAGAAGTGAATCTCTTTGAGTTAGAGGCCAGCCTGGTATACAGAGTAAGTCCCAGAACAGCCAAAGCTACATAATGAGATCCTATCCCAAAAAATTAAATAAGCGGGGAGGGTAAAGGAAATATAGTAAAGAACTTTATGGTAACAGATCATATAGCTAAAATGAAGTGGACAAATTCCTATGAAGAAAAAAGTTAACCATCTAAATTCTACAAGAAATAGAACATTTAAACAGTCTCACATTGAAGTACTTGAATTTGTAATTTAAAATACTCCCACAGTTAAAATTCAAGGTCTGGTTACTTTTCCAGGGACAGTTTCTACAAGCCATGTACAAAAGAAAAATAATTTCAACTCTCCTAGAAAACAGAGCCCAGAGGGGGATATTTTCAAGTTATTCTGTGATATTGTTAATGTGTACCCAAATCAAAGACAGTAAAATACACATACACACAACTTCAGAGGAACTTATTATAAGGGGAAAAAAATCATACATTGTTATGCCCCTTAGCAGAATATTTGCAAAGGGAAACCAGTACTGCACAAAAAGACTCTACCAACTGAAGTTTATGCCAGGAATGCAAGGCTGGTTTAATGAATGTCATTCAACACAATATGACATTTAATAAAATAGAGTTTTAAAAGCACACAGTCATGTGAACAGAACTAAAAAGCATTTCCCCCCAAATCCAACATAATTTAGAATTAGAAAATAGGACATAGGATTAGAAAATAGGTTGTAAAGTGGCTCAGGGATTTATGAACACTGGGTGCAGACTCCCAAGGACATGGTTGCTCACAACCAGAGGGTTCAGAGGACCCCATGCACCCCTCTTCTGGCCTTTGAGAGTAGCAGGCACTCCTGTGGTTCAAAAAAATACCCATATATATAAGTACAAATTTTTAAATACTAGGGTAAGCATAAAACCCTCTGCATTTCCCCTAAGTCAGAAGGTCCACTGGATCTGGGCATGAAAGTTTCAAGGGAAAGGCATGTTGCTCCTCAATCTTGAAGACTGGCTGGGAGTCTGTGACAATGGCTGAGCAGGAAACCCTTTCCACATAGAAGGAAAGACACAAAAACACAACAGAAATGAATACAAAGTCTCAGAAACATGTAAGGATTCCCAAAATAGCAAAACATTACATGTTTCTCCTGGTAACATTGTGCCTAAGGCAAATGTATCAGTTCTTATTATCTCTGTTTGCTTTGTTCGAGACATTCTAGGCAGTTCAGGGAAGGCAAAAAAAAAAAAAAAGACATAGTGATGAGAATTTTAATAAAAACAGCCTTATAGACTTACAATCCAGTATGTGAAACTGAAGAAATGTATGTGCATGAGTAACATTTGCACATGTGCGTGGGCGCATGCGTGCACGCGCACACACACACACACACACACACACATGAAAATACTAGGACTATTGAAGGAATCAATAAGGCTGCAGAATAAAATTTTAACATGCCAAAATCAATAATATTTCTTTATATTAATGAAAAATCCAAAATTGAAACTAGAAATCTATTTTTAAATGAAAAATGTGGTCCCTCCAAACTATAGAAGAATATGTATCCTACAACTAACCCTTGGGGGCTTTCACAATGGCTCAGTGGGTAAGAGCCTCTTGCTAACAAGCCTGGAACCCACATGGCGAGAAGAGAAAATCAACTCCCACAAGTTGCCCTCCGACCTCCACAGGCAGGCTGGTGCAGGAGAATTGTCTTTATTCTGTCGATTATGTTTTAAATAAATGCTGATTGGCCAGGCAGGAAGTATAGGTGGGTCAACCAGACAGGAAGTAGAGGTGAGGCAATGAGAACAGGAGTACTCTGGAAAGCAGGAAGCTCCCTTGCCAGTCCAGCCCAGACCACCAAAGAAGCAACATGTGACCTGCCCCTGCTGTGAAAGGTACCGGCCTTGTGGCTAACACAGATAAGAATAATGGGTTAATATAAGCTACAAGAGCTAATGAGTAGCCTGAGCTAATGGGCCAATCAGTTTTATAACTTATGGAGATCTCTGTGTGATTTTCTTTGGGGCTTGCCGGCTGTGGGGAACTGGGCAGGACATAAACCCCAACAAGCAGGCCCCTTCATGTTACAGCAGGCCATGACATGTATGTGTGGATGTACACACATAATAAATAAATGTAAAAGAGAAACACAACCAGTCAGCTATGTATCTCAGTGGTACAGTGTTTCCCCTGTAGCCTCTACAAACTCAGTCACAGAAAAGCACTGAAAAGGACTTGTGGGCTTGGGTATGACTCAGTGGCAGCAAGCTTTCCTGCCTATAGGAGACCCTAAGTTCACTTCCTGGTACCATGGGGATGAAATCCACAGTAAACTACGAGTAGAGGAACTGTGGTTAACTGACTTTGCTCTTTTAGTTAAAATTTTAGTAGTGAATACATAAGAATTTTATAGTCAGGATAAATGGTAAACATTAAACTTTTTGATTTCATTGAAAGTATCTTACACATCATTGGCAGGGTAGTAGCTGAAGCTTGGTTTTAGGGTGAATCAGGGTATGGATATCTGGGTTACTTTCTAGCATAAAACCCAGGGAAATGACCTAACCTCACAGCCTCCATTTCCTCATCTACAATGCACGTGCCTGAAGAGTGTCACCAAGATGGATGGGAGGCCTCACAAAATCGCTCGTAAACTGACACAGTTCGGCATTCCGCATGAGGTCATTCACGCCACTGCGGTTGCTCCGTTCAGGAAGTCGTTTCCTATCGGAAATGATTGTTTTCCCTTGGCCGTCATTTCCTTCCTTTCTGTGACTTCTTCAACCCACCAGAGTAAAGAACATACCGGCCCGAAGGGTTGGGTGAAGAGCAGCTCTGGGTCTGAGCCCTAGGTGCCATCCAGGGGAGATGTGCAGCTTTCACCGGAACTGTTGCAAGCAGGAAGCTGGCAGCATCCCTTGACCTTAAATGCTCTGAGACCTGGCAGCCAAAGGACTGGCAGAAGCAGAAAGTGTGCTGGGGTGCGCTCTAGAAGAGCTGGACATGTACATGCGACAGGCTTGCCTGAGTCATCCGCTGCAGCCCAGACTCTGAGAGGTCAGAGGCCAGCAAATGACGCGGCTAGCGTTCTTTTGCCACTTCTAACTCTTCTTGCAGCATCTCCAGCGTCTTCTGACAGAATCAGAATGACTCTGCAGGCTACCTAAATCTCAAGGCAGCAAGGAGACCACCATGAGCTTGCTAACCGTGTATTTGCAGTTAAATCTGAGAACCAGTAGACGCGTGTGAAGTAAAAAGCTTACATCTGTCTCTTAAAAACACAAACGGAAAAAGCAGTAAGACCTTTGAGACTTAAAGTGAAAACTCTATCAACACTGCAAAGAGGGACAAAAAATTTAAAATGCCACTATGGCCTATAGAAAAATGAACCTTGATTTGAGGTTTAGCAACAAAATAAGTATCTATTAATGTTTCAAATATAACCAAACTGCAAAATCAGTGTAATATGCTAAGACTCTTTTGTGAATACAGCAAGAATATGGTTTATGTTTACTTAGCTTATGTTTGCAGAGCTTTGGCTGATTATAATAATCAGTTGAACATGTAGAATATATCTTCCTAAATAATAAATTGCCTGACTTTAATTTTCAAATGAGCTAAAATAAAAGAAATAATTTAAAAAAGTAAATCTAATTACTTTTTAAAATTATTGCAACTTAAGTAAATTTAGTTGTATTTTCTTTGTGCAAAGGTTTGCAACCATTCCTTTAAAATTGATAGGTAATGTTAAAAAAATATAAAACCTATTTTTATAAAGTAGGACTTCAGGCTTGATATGGTCCCAGCACTTGGGAGTGTGTTCAAGGTCAGCCTTCTTTACATACTGAATTCTAGGCCAGCCAGGGCTACACCATGAAACCCTGTCTCAAGAGAAGGGAAGGGGTTCATGTGTCCTAGACTGGCCTCAAATTTACTATGCAGCTGAGGATAACCTTGAAAATGTGGTCTTCCTGCCTCCTACATGCCAGGGTTACAGCTAAGTGTCACTATGCCAGATTTTATGCAGTCCTGGGGATTGAACTCAGGTCTTCATGCTCACTAGAGAATTATTCTCTCAAGTGAGCGACAGTCTCAGCCTGTTCCAACTTGTAGTATTGTTATAGTATCATTTGGGATCAATATTATTTACATTTATATACTATATAATTTGAAAGAACATGAACAGCAGTCTGCATCATCACTAAGACTATGTGACTTACCCCAGTTGGTAGTAATCAGAGGGAATGGTCACTTTGACTTACATATAAAGATCTGGTAAAACAAAATACTATTCAATTCCAATATGGGATTATCTCTGTCGCAAAGATAGGTCACAAGGCTGCCTCCACTACTCAAAGTAACTCACAGGGACACTGGAATCTTAGTCAACACTGATTCTGAATTAGAATTACAGTGTGAAGATTTGACAGAGAAAAGATACTTCTTTGTGAAAGTTAAAGACAGACCAAAAGAAGGAACTCTTCTCCAGGGCAGAGTGGGTGTTTACAGGGACAGAAAGTTATATCCATGGATGTAGGAACTGTCCACACTGAGGTGTGTGCCATCTACTGTTGAAGGGAGCGTGGACCCTTTTTTCTGTCCCACCCGGATAGTTTACACCCAAAATAATCACACAGAAACTGTATCATTTAAATTACTGCTTGGCCATTAGCTCCAGCCTCCCATTGGCCAACTTTCACATCTTGATTTAACCCATTTCTAATAATCTGTGTTCACCACAAGGTCATGGCTTACCGGGAAAGATTCAGCATGTCTGACTCTGGCAGCTCCATGGTTGTTCTCCCTCTCTCTGCTTCTTCCTCCAAGAATTCAGTTCTGTCTTCTCCGCCTACCTAAGTTCTGCCCTACCAGGCCAAGCAGTTTCTTTATTAATTAACCAATGAAAGCAACACACAAACAGAAAGACCTCCTATACCATTTCCCCTTTTCTGTTTAAAAAGGAAATGAAGACTTTAACTTTAACATAGTAAAATTACATATAACAAAATAGTTATCAAGCAAAAATTACACTTACAATATTTATATCTATTCTATCTTTTATCATAACAAAAGAAAACTATAACTATCTATCTATTCTTCAACTCCATCAAAGACTCAAAAGGATATAATATTACCTAAGTAAACGAGAAGTAAGAAACTTCCAAAACTCTAGAAATGACAGAGACTTCTCACTGCCTGGACAGTCACCCAAAGTTCTTCTGTGCCATTGGGGCATCCATCTTGTGCCTACAGGTCCATAGTATCCAGCAGTCTTTTCCATGTAGCAAGAAATTTTAAAGACAGTTTTGCCTATATTGGCAGTTTGTCAGTCATTTTCTTCTGTGTCCTGCAGAATGTCTCGCAGACTTTTTCCATGAAGCAGGAACCCTGAAGGACCATCTTACCTTAGGCAAGTTCAGCAGTCATCTCTCTGTGGGTACTGCATGTCTAGTTTTATGCATCAGTCCCCCAAAATGGACTATGGATATTTTCCTTTGTTTAAAAAAAAAAGAGGGGGAAGTGGTGTGGGACAACCATCTATATTCTGTCAATTATATTTTAAATGAATGCTGATTGGCCGGTAGCCAGGCAGGAAGTACAGGCAGGAAAACCAGACAGGAAGTAGAAGTGGGGCAATGAGAACAAGAGTATTCTGGGAAGAAGGAAGCTCTTTTAGCAGTCCTGTCCAGACACCAAAGAATCAAGATGTCCTGCTGAAAAAGGTACTGAGTCATGTGGCTAACATATACTAGAATAATGGGCTAATATAAGTTATAAGAGCTGATACGAAGCCTGAGCTAATGGGCCAATTAGTTTATAACTTATGGAGACCTCTGTGTAATTTCTTTGGGGGCTTACTGGCTGTGGGAACTGGGCAGGACAGAAACCCCCAAAAGCAGGCATTCATGTTACAATCTACCTTAATGTGCACATGCTATCCACTTTCCCAGTTGCAGATGACAAGCAGCCTCCTGAATCTCTTTTGAAAGAAGGCAGATAAGACCTTCAACTAATGAAGATAATTTCATTCTGCTAGGCCAAACAGGATGGCAGCCACTCAGCACTCGACTGGGTATTTGCGTGCTATGATTTTTCTCCAGCCTCCCTTAAGGTTTCTGCTGAGGGTGACCTTGCTTGGATTTGGCTCAGTCTCAGGTTTCCTTTGTAACAAGTTGACATACGTATTCTTGGGACACCTGGTGAGTCTGCAAGCCATGACCAGTTGGTCTGACAAGCTTTACTCCCTACAGTTTTTAAAAAGTCAATAACTTCAGGTAACACATTCAGAAAAACCATTCTCTGTTTTTAAACCTTTTTACAAATCTTCTTAGTTTTGAAGGGACTTTGAATAATGTTTTGTCCCATTTAGAAAATCAGTTTATTAAACAACTTTGTATGTGTTAAACTATACTTGCATAATGTATACTGTGGCAAAGTGCACTTAACAACAGAGATAATATTCTGAGAAATGCATGGCTAGATGATGTGACTGTTTGCATGCCACGGAATGCATTCAGATGGCTTCTTAATACAACCAAGATATGCAATAAGCATGGGTCTGGTGCAAGTGTGTCACGGTACTCTTTTTATGTGTAAGTAGGGCACTCAAAAGTAACGACAAAGTACAGTATAGGCTCCATCGTCAAGCACGGGGCACACTGCATACAGTTGCGTGAGTTACCCTTTGTGGTGAGCAGCACCACGGACTTATTACACCAGAATCATCACAAACAAGTCAGGAATGCATTGTGTTGTTGTGGACATGGTGCGCGGCCTCATCCTTTGGATGCATACTTGGGATCTCTAGTTTTTCCATTTTATTTTGAAAAACTTCATGCCAACAGAAAACTGAAACAGTACATTGTTTACCCCTCTTGGATTGAGTTAATGTTTTATCACATTTACTTTGCCTTTTCTACTAGTTTCCTGAGCTTTCTGAAGATAAATTGTAGGTGCCACAGCACTTTGGCCTTTGGTGCTTGTTTATATCTCTTGCAGACAGATTTTTCCCTATAAGCCACCATGTTATTACTTTACCTAAAAAAGTCAGTACTGTGGCAAAAAAAAGTGTCTAATAAGCTCATTGTCAAATTAGCTAATTACTCCCAAATGTCTTTTAGGTTTTTAATCCAAGGAACCAATAAAATCAATTGTTATATCTCTTGAGAATCCTTTTATCTAGAAGAGTATTATATATTTGCTTTGATGGTATTGATATTTTTAAATACTGAGGTGATCCCAAATAATGATGTCCCAAAGTCTAAGTTCATCTTATTTCCTCATGATTAGATTCATTTTACATATTTTGACAAAAATATAAGGTACGTGTATTTCTAGTAGCACACTTGACATGACAAAAAATAAATATTAGCGTTCCATTGTTGCTAATGCTATCTGTGACATCCTGGCTTTGACAGCAGTCCTTAGATTTATTCCCATAAAATCTATTTTCTTTGTTTTAAAATAGTTTTTAGATTTACTTATCTATGCAAATGTTTTGCTTCTATGTTTGTCTGCACTGCACGTGCCTGGTGCCTGCAGAGGTCAGAAGAGGGCATCAGAGGCTTCCACAGAAGTTATGGAGACAAGTAAGCTGCCATTGGACGGCAGAGACTGAGCCTGCGTCTTCGGCAAGCACAAGGATTGCTCTGAATGGTTGAGCCTTCTCTCTATTCTTTTTCTGTTTTTAGCTGAGGTGATGGTAAACATGAGTTTTGTTTCCCAACAGCTTTGTCAAAACCAATAATCACAACTGACAATCACAAAACGTTACCTGTGGTTGCCTTTCCCAGCACCACGCCTTTACTCCCACGGGCTAGATTTTTTAAAAATCTATCAATATTATTGCACTATTTTTGACACTCAAAATCTACCAAACTTAGTAAGTTAGTGTTCATCTGTCCTGTGACATGACTGATTTCAAACTAAGTAGCAGAATTTTAGATTTTTGGATTCCTAACAGTAGTCAGTAGTTTTGCGGGCCTTTCCAAACCAAACCACTTTAGAATCAAGTTTACTTCTCAACAGTCAAAGATCACAGATTTCATTTCCCCAAAAGTTCTAGTATGTGAGAACATAGTTATTCTGGTCGAGTTAGGCTCACAGAATCTTTCTGACAAACAGAATAAAAAAAAAAAATCCAGGGATACAGAGTTCAGTTTAAGGCTAGGCTTCCTGCAAGGGTATCTTCCACCACAGTGGGGCACAGGAGTCCCAGGCTACACTGAAAATACCACCACAGAAACAATACTTGTGATTTTTTTGTCTCAACTGCCTTGTATTTTTGAAACCCTGACAAAAAGTTACCTTTAAGTTTTAATATGTAATTTTAAGATGTATCTCAAGAAATAATTGGCTTGTATTATTTTCAAGATCTTTTGATCAACTTTTCAAATATATTTTTAAAATTAACATCCAGGTATAATGTTGTGTGTGACCTGGCTAAACAGAGAATTATTTTTAAAATATACTTATGACAATTTAAATGATAAAAATGGCAGGCTAAAGTGACATTGGCATATGGATTTGCTTCCTTACATCCGTGCTTCCCTTCCTCCTTTGGCGACAATCCTTGCTGTTTTTTCTGGAGAACCTTATAATTCTGAAGAAAGTTACTCCACTTTCCTGGACCCAGGAATTGATCAAGTGGTAGACACATAACTTTGGCAAGGGGAGTAAAGGAGAACCTAAGGCCTGGCCTGAAGATGCTGGTATGTACGCTTTGTCTTTCCTGTTAGACATGGAAGAAGGGTCAATGCTTGAGAAACTTCTGAACTTTATATCTGTTTTATTGTTCATTCATCTGTTTATTTCATAATCATTTAGAAACATCTAACATGTGCTCAGTGTGATGAGCAGGTTAACAGCTGGTAAAATATGAAGTTGAATAAAACATGGCCAGTCAATTGACATTTATATCCTGACCAAGTGTGCTTGGTGACTCACTTATAATCCCACTATTTGTGAATTCAAGTCCAGCCAAGCTACATAGTGAGAACAAGTTGTTTTTGTTTTTTTTAAAAAAGATATCCAGTGGAGGAAGAAACATGTTAGAAGATCAGTAGGTCAATATTCTTGATTTACATGACTTTAGATATGAGTCAGACTGGATGTTTCAGATATTATCTTAGTCTTAGCTAGGTAGAGTGCTTAAACATACAGTCCTTTAAATTACAGGTACATATATGTCTGTGCATGTGAGCATAGTCTACATGGAGGACAGAGGCATCAGATCCCTGGGGCTGAAGTTACAGGCAGTTGTGAGTCTCCTGATATGGGGGCTGGGAGCTAAACTCCTGAACTTGGGTCCTCTGCAAGA
Organism: Myodes glareolus; assembly: GCF_982192425.1. Lineage (NCBI taxonomy): Eukaryota > Metazoa > Chordata > Mammalia > Rodentia > Cricetidae > Myodes > Myodes glareolus. The sequence continues at coordinate 113,488,936 of NC_142030.1, forward strand.
GTAGTGCACACGCCTAACTGCTGAACCATCCAGACCCCATACATCCTTTTATAGAGTAGATAATGTCAAGTATATCAGTTTATTCTGAACCACTCAGCTATTTGGGGTTTGGGTAAAATTACTAGCTGTAACCCACTTGCAAAAAGTGGGATTTAAAAGTTCCTTCCATCATTGCTAGCATCTAAATTCAAAGCACAGCCTTCCCTTAAAGCCCAGTTTCTTATTTCAGAGAAATACAAACTCAAATGATGTGGGATTGGTGCGGGAGAATTGTCTGTATTCTGTCAATCATGTATTTTAATAAAACGCTGATTGGCCAGGCAGGAAGTATAGGCGGGGTCAACCAGACAGGAAGTAGAGGCGGGGCAATGAGAATAGGAGAAGGCTAGGGAGAAGGAAGCTCTCTTTGCCATTCCTGCCCAGATCACCGAAGAAGCAACATGTGAGCTGACAGCTGAAAAAGGTACCAAGCCATATGGCTAACACAGACAAGAATTATGGGTTACTGTAAGATGTAAGAATTAGTTAACAAGAAGCCTAAGCTAATGGGCCGATCAGTTTATAATCTTATGGAGTCCTGTGTGTAATTTTTCTTTGGGGCTTGCCGACTTGTTGGGGTACCGGGAGGGACAGAAACCCCAACAAGCAGGCCCTTCATGTTACATGGGATGTGTTTATGTATATGTGTTTCTTTTATTGGTCAATAAGTAAAGCTGCTTTGGCCAATGGCAAGGCAGTCAGGGAGATGCCATGTAGCTGCCAAAGGAGACAATACCAGATCTTTGCCAGTAAGCCACAGTCTCGTGGTAATATATATTAATATATATTAATAGAAATGGGTTAATTTAAGATATAAGAGTTGGTTAATAAGAATCCTGAGCCAATAGGTCAAACAGTGTTGTAATTAATATAGCTTCTATGTGATTATTTGGTAGGCAAGCAGTCTCCTTTTACAAAATTATATCCAACGTTCCAGAATGAACATCCACATAAAGCCTAAGAAAGCTTTTTTTTTTTTTTAAAGTGCTTCTAGACCCACAAAAATGGGAGCCAAGCACAGCTTCTTGGTAGCCACACTTTTTTCCAGATAGGCCCTGTTTGCAGGCTGCAAGCAGAAGCACGGCTCCTTTAAGAAATGGCTTCCTGGTTCGTGCTGGCAGCACAAACAGCTCTGGCTCTTTCCAGAGGCCAAGCACTTGAACGGGGTTTGTGAGCAGCGTGCTACGAGTTGCTTAATGGCGATGTAGACCTGCTGCGTCCCTGGAGCTGTGTGGGGAGCATGGCGCACAGAGGCAGCAAACATGCCTCAGCCATGCTGGACTAGGTGGAGCCAACAGCCAAGCTGGTCCAGCCACACTAGCTTAGCAATAAAAATAAAGACACTCCTGGTCAGAAAATTATTACAGATATGCAATAAAGACAGATTCAAACAGAAGTAAACCTCTGAACGGGTCATAGTGTGGTTAAAAAATGTACGTAGGCTTGGGAGAGAAAAGGAAAAGAGGACAGAGAGTTAAAAAATAGTTTTTAAAAATAAAGTCTTTAAAGAGACAGTAAAAGTCATATAAAAGAATACAGGCAGTCAGAGATTAAGGAGTAAAGAAAATAAGCTATGTAAAGATGGCATATACAAAGAGAATCTGGATTACGTATATTACTGTGTTTTCTTTGAAGTTTTTGACTGCAGAGAGATATTTGATTCTGGTGACTGCTAAGTTAAACCAACATAAAGGTATCTTGACTTCATAATTTGAGTCTAAGGATTTGTTGCTTTGGAAAAAAGGTTCTCCTTTTGTTTCCACAGAAGATGAGAACCTGTGGATTCCTTCCAGGCTAATGTGGTTTGACGGAACAAGGACCCCTGAAAGGGCTCTGAGAACCCTAACAATACTTTGTCTAATGATGTGGGATTTCCCTCTGTATGCTGTGATTACCATTAATGAATTAAAAAAACTGCTTTGGACCTATAGCAGAGCAGAACTTAGGTAGGCAGGGGAAGACGGAACTGAATGCTGGGAGAAAAAAGTGCAGAGTCAGAGAGAAGCCATGGAGCCACTGCCAGAGACAGATGTTGGGAACTTTACCTGGTAAGCCACAGCCACGTGGCAATGCACAGATTAATGGAGATGGGTTAAATTAATATTAAGAGTTAACCAATAAGAAGCTAGAGCTAATGGGCCAAGCAGTGATTTAATTAATACAGTTTCTGTGTGATTATTTCAGGGATAAGAGGCTGGGAACCAATAAGTGGTTCTCTCCTTCTACAGCCCAACAAACAACAGGAAGCAGTTTGAAGAAAACAATGCCCAAATTCCCAAAATGATTGTTTATATAAGTCTTTGTTTTCACTTAAAAGGAATTGGGTATAGATGGATAGATGGTCACAGTAAATTTCTAAAATAATAATAATAATAATAAGGGGGCAATGATATAGAGATGAATACTTTACACTGGGAGATCTTGGTTTATTGATTCTAACAACATCCATTTTGCTATATGTATATTTCTACTCTTGTTTAAGGAATTATGTTTATGCAGCTCATTTAAAAATGTAATGTATAATTAAAAACTACAGATTAATAGTCATTTATAATGATTAAACTTGTAGTCATGTTGATTGGTTTTCTAGCTAATTTTTAATGCTTCAAAGACCTACAGAATATGGCATTTAAAAGGCTTTAAGGACTCAGAATTTTTTTGACAGTGAGGCATGTCTGCTTCTGGAAGCACCAGTTTACTTGAGAGAAGTTGATGGGCATTGAAGAAACATCTTATGGAATTTATCTTCAATGTGACAAGGCTAACCATTTGGGCAAGAAACTGCTCTTTCCTGGACTGCTTGATGTTTCTGTGTGAACTGGACATGCAGGACCCACAGAAAAATGACTGCTGAACTTGTCTAAAGAAGGTGGAACAGTCCTTTGGGGTTCCTGCTTCATGAAAGAAACTGCCAGACATTCTGAAGGACACAAAAGAAAGTGACTGATGAACTTCACCATTATAAGGTAAAACAGATCTTCAAATTTCCTGCTTCATGAAAAAGTCTGCTGGATACTATGGGCCTGTGGACTGAAGATGGATGCCTCAACAATATAGAAGAACTTTGAGAGATTGTCCAGGCAGTGAGATGTCTCTGTCATTTCTAGAACTTTGGAAGTTGCTTACAATGTACTTCTTGTTTATTAGGTAATATTATATCCTTCTGTAGTCTTTGCAAGAGTTGAAGACACAGAGTTATAATTTTCCTTAGTTGTGATAAAGAATAAATTAGATATAAAACTTTAGACTCACAAAGATAGGATAGATGATAGAATATTTTCCTTAATTTGATAAATGTAAATAGACAAAATATTATAAGACTAATTCTTGCTTAATATCTGTCTTGTTATATAAAATTTTACTATGTTAAAACCTTCCTTTTATTTAGACAGAAAAGGGGAGATGATGTGGGATGTCTTTCTGTATATGTGTTGGTTTTATTGGTTAATGAATAAAGCTACTTTGGCCTATGGCAGGGCAGAATATAGCCAGGCTGGAAGATATATATATATATATATATATATATATATATATATATATATATAGAGAGAGAGAGAGAGAGAGAGAGAGAGAGAGTAGGTCGAGTCAGGGAGATGCCATGTAGCTGCTAAAGGAGACAGATGCCAGAACCTTGCCAGTAAGCCACAGTCTCATGGTGATATACAGATTAATAGAAATGGGTTAATTTAAGATGTAAGAGTTAGCCGGGCGATGGTGGCCTTTAATCCCAGCACTTGGGAGGCAGAAGCAGGCAGATCTCTGTGAGTTCAAGGCCAGCCTGATCTACAAGAGCTAGTTCCAGGACAGGCTCCCAAGCTGCAGTGAAACCCTGTCTCGAAAAACAAACAAACAAAAAGATGTAAGAGTTAATTAATAAGAACCCTGAGCTAATGGGCCAAGCAGTGTTGTAATTAATATAGTTTCTGTGTGATTATTCATATCTGGGTGGCCAGGAAACAAACAAGCAGTCTCTGTTTACACTTGAATGTTAAAAAATAATAGCACTTTCATGTTACACTAAATGAGTATCAAGTTAGCAACTTAAGGACAAGACACAATAACACCTTGTGACCTGAAAACTGCTTCTCAGGGGGCTAACTCCTATTTGTCAGGGTTCTCCAATAAAATGCGTACTAAAAGATTTATTGGACTGTCTCATACAGTATGGCATTACCAGGTAGTTACGCTGGAGAGGCTAAGAAGCAAGGAGTTTCTCAGTCCAGAGACACATTCCTCAGCAGCCCCAATCTGGCAATGAAGTACTAGACTGCCTGAAGAGCTGCCGGTCCCCAGTTCCCACTAGAAGGGTAAAACTGAACTCGGATGTCAGGGAAGGAGGCGGCAGCAGTGGCAGGAGCAGAGGAGATGCTCTCACTGAGATGCAGGAAAGGCAGGCAGACAGTGATCCTCTCAGACCACTTTTTATCTGTCACTTTCTGGCAGATGCTGCCTCCCCTAACCAGGTGCCACCATAAGGGAGGGTCTTTCCCCTTCAGTCAGTCTTGAAGAATTATCCTGAAGGACTGGTTCAGAAACATGTCTCTGACAACCAAGTTCCACCACCACAACCACACACTCACCATTACTATATCCCATCTGACCTGATTACACCTGGAGCATAAAATACCCGGGAATTTAGAGCAGGTCTTTGCAACCAGGTGGGAGCATGTGTTTCTACAGTGTCGTTAGCTTCAGCTGGGTAGTCTCCCCGTGAGCACACTCCTCTTTTCCCCGGGGCTCTCCTTACAAGCATAGCAGCCATCCTTCACTCTTGCTCAGTGTTCTATTATTATCTCTGGGTAGAAGAAACACTTAGACACGTGTGTGATTTACGGGGTGAGAGAGAGAGAGCTCTGAAACACCCTATGGGGAGAACATCCTCAAGCTGGTGGAGGATAGCCTGAATCATTAAACTATAGAATTTGCTACTTATAACTATTACTATCAACTGTGTTTTCGAATGCTGGCCAAAGCAGGAAAGATGAAAGTCATTGTTACCAATTACAAATTTAACTCTTAAGAAAACACAATTGGGTTTTGGGAGTTGATACTAAGTAGCTTTTTGATGCCAAGGAAAATGTAAAGATGTAAAAAATGCAAAGCCTTGGCCACATGTAAAACTCAATTTGGAGGCCCAGCATTTGCTCATTACACAAGGCATCCAAAGCAGTGTGTGCGTGGAGGGGTCTCACACTGTTCATCACTTAAAGCGTCCCATTCTAAGCTTCAGAAACGTGACCCAGAGAACAAGCACCAATAGTAGATTGGAGGACAGTGGATAGTTGAAATCAAAATTTTACTGCATTTAAGTTATACCCAAGAAGCTCAAGGGAACAGAAAATTACATGTCAGGATAGCTTTCAGTTATTCTTGACAACCTTAAGATGCACTGCGTGACTCTCCATTTCCCAGCTTTGTCACTGAAGCTGACTGGGGGTTAATGCAGGTTTGTTGGGAATGGTAAAGTTGCGGAGCTGTGAGGTAATCACATACCCTGTAGGGTCCCTGCACTCTGATTAACTGCCGATTTTCCTTTCCTCATGCCCCTACTAAGGCTATATAGTATGAGTTCTTAATTTAAAAAGGTAGGGATTTAAAAAAAAAAAGAACCTGATTTTTTATTAATCCTTTAAAAAATTCCTGATTTTCCCCCTCAAGGCCACAAGACTTATTTACAGCCATGGGGCTGACAGACAGCATGGCAGGAACTCTGAGGGGAGTTCAGGCCCCAGAACCAAAGAGATAGCATGGGAGGATGGCCCTGAAGCCTCTAAGCAGATTCAAAGCCGCTTGATGGGTTTTTTAGGCAGGGTTATACACACACACACACACACACACACACACATATATATATATACACATGTATATGCATATCACCGTTAAAGAGACATTTTTGAGGACTCCAAACCCTAGAAATGTAATATTACTTAAAAAGTTAAAAGCCTTGTCAAGATCTATCTTATTAAATTTTTTGTGTTATGGAAAACTCACACCAGAACAAGAATTTCCAATGTTCGCGGATAGGAACAAAAGCGTAGCCAATAAATGTTTCTGAAAAATCATAGACTTGAGGCAGGAGGGTGTTCTTATACTGAACCTTGCAAGCCAGAAGCAACCATTAGGCTCAGGCACCCCCAGCTGTAAGGTCCCCTCCGCTGGGTAGCCGGTCCAAATCAACACCTTGCAGCCAGCCTGAGCACGGCGCTCGCCGCCCCAGACTGCTCCGCAAGGCAGTCCAGCTCCCGGATCTCGTTCCAGCGTTCACACCGTTGGTCCTGGTTAAGTTTTAGAAAGTGAGAATTTCCAGGGGCTGAGATTCGCCAAGTCCACCAGGAGGCCGAGACTGGGAACTCGTGTGGGTCCTGCTCCCGGGCAGCGGCTGACGAGAGATGGTAAGCAGCCAGATCCCTCAAGAAAAGCCAAGCCGCTTCTCGCCAATCCCAGCCGAGCTCATCTCGCCGCGGTCCCAAAGGTCCCAAGCCCGGTCCCCAGCCCGCTGGAACCCACCGAGCAATAGGACCGCGCGGGAGCCGCCGGAGCCCAGCAGTCTTGCAGGACCTGGGCGTGGCTTCTCCTAGAGGGAGGCGCCCGGGAGAGCTTACGTCACTCCGGTTCTGGACGTCGATTGGCTGGGGTGCAGTGCGCGGAGCCCGTCAGCGTCTCCGCCCAGCCCCGCAGCTCCTCCTCCTCCTCTCCAAGCCGCTCTGCCAGCGCTGGCTCGAGAAGGAACCGCTCAGGCCGTCGCCGCCAGCCCAGTACGGACGCGCTGGTCGGCTTGCTCCTCCCGCACCCGGCTCCCCAGCAGGCGCGGCGGCCAGGGGCGGAGCCGCCGCGGGCACGCCCCGTCTCCGGCCCGGAACGACGACGCTGGCCGGCCACCGCCCCCCTCGCCGGCGAGACCCGCCCCCGGCCCGCCCCGCCCCGGCGGCATGGAGGGGCAGCGTTCTTGACCGCCGCGCCGCCGCCCGGGCTCTCGGCTCCTCCCGCCGCCCCCGCTCCCTCGCTCGCATGTCCGCGCCGCCTTAGCCGAGGATGCTGAGGATGAAGCTGCCGCCGAAGTCGACACACCCCAGCGAGCCGGCACCCGACGAGGAGGAGCCCGAGGCGGACGCGCGGCCCGGCGCAAAGGCGCCGCCGCGCCGCCGCCGCGATTGCCGCCCGCCGCCGCCCACGGGCCTGTCGCGGGGCCCCCCTCCGCCGCCGCCGCCGCCGCCGTCGCCGCCCCGGGGGCTCGAGCCGCCTGTTGCTGACGGGCCGACGGCGGGCGCGGGCATGCCGGGCGGTGGCGGGCACGCGGCGGCGCTGCGCGAGCAGGAGCGGGTGTACGAGTGGTTCGGGTTAGTGCTGGGCTCGGCGCAGCGCCTGGAGTTCATGTGCGGGCTGCTGGACCTGTGCAACCCGCTGGAGCTGCGCTTCCTCGGCTCGTGCCTGGAGGACTTGGCGCGCAAGGACTACCACTACCTGCGCGACTCCGAGGCCAAGGCCAACGGCCTCTCGGACCCAGGGTCGCTGGCCGACTTCAGAGAACCCGCCGTGCGTTCGCGCCTCATCGTGTACCTGGCGCTGCTGGGCTCGGAGAACCGGGAGGCCGCCGGCCGCCTGCACCGCCTCCTGCCCCAGGTGGACGCTGTGCTCAGGAGCCTGCGCGCGACTCGGGCCGAGGGCTCGCGTGGCAGCGTGGAGGACGAGCCCGGTGGCGATGGCGAGCAGGACGCGAAGAAGGACGGCCTCGGCCCGGAAGGCGGCGGCAGCGCCGAGCTCGGGACTGGAGGCGGGCTTGGCTTCAGGGCCCAGGAGGAACTGCTGCTGCTCTTCACCATGGCTTCGCTGCACCCGGCTTTCTCCTTCCACCAGCGGGTCACCCTGAGGGAGCACCTGGAGAGGCTCCGCAGCGCGCTCCGCGTGGAGCCTGAGGACGCGGAGGTGGAGGCGTGCAACTTTGCGGGCTCCAGGGCCCAGGTAAGGCGCTCGGAGATGCTAACCAGCGACCCCGCCCTCGGAGGCCCCCAAATCCAGCTCCGACCCCAGCCTCGTGTAGTTGTACCGGAATAACCACGCCACGGCTAACCTCTTCGTTTTCTTGGGCGACTCAGCTCCAATCACCCTCAGACACAAACAAGCCGCCCGCCATAACAGAATGCTCTAGAAGTCTCTTACGTGCACGAGTTGCCACGGAATACTGGGAAGCTCTGACCCGAGACCTCGGATGAGGAGGCTTGTGGGACATTTTGGGCTGTGAGCGTTGTGGGCACTAGGTGCAAGGGAAAAGGGAAGCGCTAGAGGGGCCTGTCAGCCGCAGCCTAGCCTTGGGTGGTCCCTTTCCTAGTCTGTCAGCCTGCTTAAAGTCGCCTTCCTCCTTGTCTATGCTTTAAGGGACTTTTCATGCTAGTGTGTGCCAGTTAAAGTTCTAGTAGGTCTTTTGGCTTCTATTTAGAGAACTTTGTATTCTCAAAAAAAAAAAAAAATCTATGGAGACATGAATTGACTGACCTAACACTGGTCATCTGGGTAAAAGGCCTGAAATCGCTTGGCCAAGCCTTTAGCAAACTAAGAAAAGCTTTCCTCAGGGGCTTGACTTCTGCTAACAGAGTTGGATCTGGTAATCTCAGGTCTTTACTATCGGCATTAACGGTGTCTGAAAGAGTTATTTAAACAACATATTTAGTACATAGGAATCCACTTGTCGCAAAAGTGGAAGAATTTTTACGGAATTTTGAAAGCAGTTTAATTAGGCCCAGTGAGCCGGTTAAGGACAGTGAGTTAATGGAGGATGGGGATAGGTTTCAGTTGTAGTAAAAACTAGATTAAAAGTTTATTTTTGTGGATCAGGTCTTTTGAAAGGTATTGATTAGGATGTCAGGCATTTCCACTTTAAGAAGGGAGATTTTCCTTCCTCCTTGCTTGAAAGTTAATGTGTCTGAAGTCATCCAGTATCCCAGAACTCAAATTGAGCATTGTGATTCACTGATGATTGGATATATCCAAAGACCCAGGGCATTTAGGATCAATCACAAAGGGCCTTCGAGATATCCTAGGTGGAGTGCTTCGGTTTTTTTTTTCCTCCATGACGCTTTTGTTAAGTGACAAGTGCATGTTTTATTATAAACCTTTTTTTCTTGGTGATTATAAAATCATACCATCTTGTAGTGTCTCTACTACAGCACACAGTGTGTAATGATGGTGAAAGCTTAATTCACCTTCAGCCTACTCACGAAATAGACCTGAAAAGGTACGCCACTGAGCTGTTAAATTTAAAGAAAGCATGAATTCAAGATCAGTGTGCACATGTTTTAACACGCTTGCTTGTGACTAAAGATAACCTTGAATTTGGTCTGATGAAATTGCTCACAACGGGACAGTTTACGTGATTCCATTCGTACTACACCAGCATAGGTAGTCTCTGCAGAATTGTAACTGTCAGGAGTCTCCTCCCTTACTTTTAAGGTGAGTGTCCTGAAGCCAACTGAGGAGATAGGTATGTGCTAATCAGAGGCATGAGGTTTTTTTCTTGCCTGCAGTGCTTGGCCTTTTCTGGCCACCAGTGAATGCTGGGGAGAGTGGACAGACATTGGGCATGCTGCCATTAATTTCAGCACGCCATCACTTCTCGGGAAGTGGGAGCAGGGACTAAATCCTGCAGGGATTTGTGAGTACTACACACGACCCTGGCGCTGTTGCGTAGCACTTGCTTAGGTATGCTGAGCATATTTCCCAGCTGTTCAGGATTGATGAACAATCCGTTGATGTCTGATGAAGCTACGAAGATACCACCTTTGGAGGCGAGGGAGTTTCCGTGTGATCTTCAAGTCCTCCAGCTGACGCTCGTTTTGGCCTTGACGTTCGAGTGGCTCTGGCTGCTCTGGCTGCCCTCGGGCTGTCACTCTCGCGGCTGCGGTGCAGGTGGGCTATTTTAGTGCCCATCCCGCGGTCCAGCCCAGCTGTCGCTTGATGACCTAAGCACTCGCAAGGTAGGGCGCGGGCGGCTCGGGAGCACGGTCGCGGCCACAGACAGCGGCCAGGCTGGGCTGCCCCGCCTCCGCGCGGCAAGATGGCGGCCGCGCAGCCCACGTGACAAGGGCTGGCCCGCCCTGGACCCGAGCCTTGGCCAGGCTTGGTGGTGGTGGTGGGGAACCACGTGGGCCCGGTAAAGGGGAGGTTCGTAGGGTGCATGCCATTGCCCCGGAAGTAACTTCGGTTACAGGTATGCAGCTTCTCATTGCTTAGGAACCATATTTGTCTTTTATTAGTGTGTGTGGCCAAGGGAAGCATATTTACCTGCCCTCGGTGAAAAGTATTCAGATCTAAAATACTGTACCTAGTTTTATAGTTGTACCTAATAACTATGTAGCGGATTTAACATTTCTTAAGCCAATGGCATTTATGGGTAGACATTTAATGACATTTAATGCCTTTTTTTTTTTCTGTTCTGTGCCTGAAGGTGACCATGGCCAGCCCAGTGTCTTGCCATGAGCTTTGTTAGGACTTGATAACCAGTCCACAAGCTGTCCCCAGAGAAACAAGTGCACGTGTGGTTTTACTCCTAGAAGTGACAATTCATAATTTTTAAGATGGGATTTATATAATTCTGTAGTGTTACATTGTGTTGAAACTTCAGTAGTGGCTTTCCTTTTAGGAGACTTGCACATAAATCTTTCTTCCCAGCTGCAGTAGACTGCCATTAACTTGTCTATGATTCCACAAATAGGCCGAAAAGCAGCAGTAGGAATGCCCATTAACGGTGTCCTGGGAAACCTGGGTAGCTCTTTGTTAGAGTTCTTGTAAGTGGAAAATAGCTGAAAACACATGATGTTAAACAGGTCTCTTCCTGTTATTAGGAAGGTAAACCATAAAGTCTTAGGAGCAAACCCCCATGTAGCTTGAGAGGTATTAGCTTTATTATTAGTTCATTGAAAAAACATGTTTGAGTGGTTAAAGGCACCCAGACTATTCATGAGATGCACTGCCCGGTTTTAGAGGTTTACCCCTTACTAGCAGTGCAAAGGGTGTAAGCATTGGTTGTCACTGGAGTCCATAGTGGTTGTTCTTGGAGCTTGAAGCATGCATGGTTCTTTGACCTGACAAATAGTGCTAATATTTGAATAAAAGATTAAAATATACATACTAAGACACTTGGTCTGTGTCTTAGTGTCCTTTGAATTCATCAGAATTAAGTGACTGTGAGGTATTTACTAAAATTACTAAATTTACTGGGGGAAACTTGTAAAATAGTTTCTTTTTCTGTAAATATGTAAATTAGTTGTATTGTCTTTGACTGACCAAATATTTCTACTCATTTTGAAATACAGATTATGTGAATTGAGTTGTGTTGGAGCCTGAAAAAACAAAACTCTACAATGAGTTTTAGCATAAATTCTACTTCTCCAAGAAAATGTGTGTGTGTCACTAGAGTTCATAGAGAAAGCAGCTACCCAGAAGTTTAGATACCAGGATTCTGTTGCAGAATTAGGCACAAAAATACTTCTGTTTGTAAGAGAGCAGTAGAATAGTGTTTGATTGTTTTATGCGTTTCACACATAACCCAGGCTTGCCTCAAACTGAAAATCCCACTTCCATTGCCTCGGGAATGTGGAATATAGGTATGTGCTATTTTATTGGGTTAGAAATTGTTTTTTAAATTTCAGCAGGAATACATATTTGTTTTGCTTTTAAGACATTGCTAGAATATATCTTGCTGTGACAAGTGATGGTCGGAAAGTGGATGGTCTTGTTCTAGGAGCAAGTCTTTTGAGCTGAGTCCATCTCCTGGGTGGTGGAAGGGGAGAGAGCAGGTGTAGCACAGCGTCTTGAGGTGGCGGTGGGAGCAAGAATAGCCATGTCTTCGTGTCGAGTGTTTGATCTGCTTGGCTGCAGCAAGGAGTAAAGCAGCAGCTGTGGGGTAAGAGCTCTTGTTCGAAGAGCCTTTTTACAGTCAGGTAGTCACTATTTTAGTTAGCAGATAATTACCAAAATAAAGCACGTGGTTTCCTAGTCAGTGATTGTTCTCTTGGGATGCAGGTGTAGAAGGAAAGCAAGTGCTGTACCTCCAGCTAAATAAGACCACCACACACCTGCGCTGCCTTCCTTGTGGACAAGTTGGTTTTTGTGTGATAGAGATCAGAGGTCAGGGAAGTTTACCGGGCTGGGCTCACCTCCCAGCTCCGGGCCTTGAGTCAGCCAGCCCAGACCTGAGCTTCAGTTGTCTATAAATCAGTGCCTTCTTTTTGAAGCTGTGGTGGTTGGATTAAGTAACAAGTTGCAAAATAGTCACAGACTATTTTGGACACATTCTCAAGCTAGTGCAGTTTAACACTACATCATGGCTTTTTATTTTAGAGAAAGTAGGGTCTTTGTTTTTAGTAGTTAAAACCCACATGGTTCAGTGCTCTTATTATTCTAAATAAGTTGGTTTTCAAGGAGGCATTGTTGAAAAGATAGTATTTTGTTTTAAAGAAGAATATGTAGTTGAAAAATAGTGTTGGAGAGATACTCATTTAGGAAAACTATTTTCTTAATACTTAAATTGTAGAAAATCTTTTAACACCCCAAAGAAGAAATCCTCTTTTCTTTTAGTATGAATTTGAGACTATAAATGGAGGTAAATACATATTTTGAGTTTAAATTATTATTAACTCCCATGTATCCATAATCTACTTATATTTTTCATCAGCTTTCACACTTAACTAGGACATTTTAATTTAAATTTATGTGGAGTAAATCATGGTGGTATATGCCTATAACAAGCAAACAACTCAGAAGGCTTAGGCAGGTTGGCCTGTGGTTAAAAAAAAAGCCATTTTATAGTTACATAATTCATTAGTTCAGAGCACAGGTTGGGATCTATGCCTACTTAAGAGCATTTCTGCATTGAAGCTGTTGTGTAATTTTTTTAGTTTGTCTAATATTTTCCATTCCTTGAGAAATGTTAAACTAACCTTCCCCCCCCCCCCCCAAGCCAGTCGTTGTAGCGCATGCTGTAATGCCAGTGTTTGGGAGACTGGTGTCTCTGGCTTGAGGGAAGCCAGAGTTTTATATTGAGACCGTATTGCAAAAAGAACAAAAAAGGAACAAAACAGAAGCAAGAGGCAGTCCCCTGAGCACACTAGTTTGTGTTACTGGCTCTGGTTTTCTTGATGGGAGTGCTGTAACAAGGCTTTCCTGCTTCTATCGAGAGTTCTCTGCTCCTGTGATTATCTGGCTTGTCTCTGTACACAGGCAGTGTGAAAGGGAAGTGGAACCGCAGGGCTTGGGCCATTTCTTTTAGTTCCTGGGCTCTGGAGAATGTTTGTCCTTTGGCTCCCTACCAGTGGCTCAGTAGCTGTGTTTGCTGTGCATTCAGGAGCAGTTTATCTGCGGTCTTACATCATGTGTGTGCTTCATCTGCATGCATGTATGGGCACCATGTGTGCCTGGTACCCTTGGAGGCCAGACGTGGGCATCAGAGCCCCTGGAAAGAAGTGGTTGTGAGTTGTTGCCATGAAGGTGCTTAGAATCAAACCCTAGTCCTTTGCAAGATTAGTCCACCTTCAGATTTCGAAAAGGTCACTTTCCAAGGTTCCCAGTGCCCACTACAAGATGGAGTTGTTCTCCAAACCTCTTGTCTTATATAACTGGCCCGAAGGTGGGCGTAACCTGAGGAAAGTGCGTGAGATAACAGTGTTAGTCAAAGGGTGGTTAGCACAAGACGTTGTGGTGGACGGACAGAAACCTGGAGAGAAGCTTTGAAGGCCAGACTAAAGGACTGACTTGTCACCAGTGTGCATGGAAGCCAATGAAAATAATTGTGAGTCTGTGCTGTATATCTGTCTCCCTGAAGGGCAACTGTCACTTTTAACTTAATTTGCTTAAAAACACTTAGTGATTTAAAAAACTTCCTGATACCTCCAGCCCTGCCATTGTATTTCAGTCACTGCTGTGTTTGACTACCTTAACTCTCGGTTGTCTTTCCTCTTTATCCTGCTGTCCTTCAGTCGTGAAGGACTGTGGATCTTGACACAAGATGTTTACTACAGTCCCCAAACTAGTTGCCTTGGTTTTTAACTTGTTCATCTCACTTTTGGGTACTGCCACCCAATATATCCTTCTAAATTAGTCGTAATGCATTTTCTTTCAGTGCCTGACAGGTCCTGGGCTTTAATAGGTCCTTAACTCAAAATCCCAGCCACCTGCTCTTTCTTCACACTTCTTGCCTGGCATTCAAGGCAGGGTTCATGCGAGGCCTTTCCTGTAATGTTCTTAGGTTATCAGTGTTCTCAAGAGTCTGTCAGTTGAGAACTCCACTAGCATGTACGTTTTCTTGGAGTTTCGGTACTTCTAGAATTCTTACTACTATTTTTTAAAACTTATATAACTGACCTTCCTTACTAGGTCTTTAAATTATGTCTTTACTTTTTTTTTAATCAGCATTGCATGTATTATAATTTTTTCAATCATAATTTCTCAAATCTAGACTTTCAAATATATAGAAGTATTGCTTTAAGACTGGAAGCATTGAACCGTGATTTTTTTTTCTCCTATTTTTTCTTTTTTGGTCTTGTACAGAGGCACAAAAGGGTGCAGACCCGGAAGTGATGGTCTACCAGTAGGAGAGGTCGTGATTATGAACTGTTGTCTTACTTTGTGGGTAATTGACTATATAGAGCATCTCCTTCAGTGTTTGAGCTCCAGTGTTTGTCAATGTGGGCTTTTTGTGCTTATTATTAATACAGTCTAAATTGGGATAGTTTCCTACAGTGAAATGGGTTTTTGTTTTGAATGGTCCTGGAGAGGAAAGTGTGGTGGTGTGAACCAAAGGCTGTGGTGTTTAGAGTACCACGTCAGAACAAGCCTGTCCTGAAGCCGTGCAGCGGTGAATAGAAAAGCTCTTTAGTTACACTGGGTAAGTGGCTGTGCTCATGGGTGTGCCTAAGTGTCCACTGCGCACACAGTTTCCCAGCGCTGCATACATTTAACTGCCTGTGCTTCATGGTCAACACCCCCCACACACACTTAAATTGTAAGTTTCTGCATGGTTCCAGGAACTCACCTGGACTGAAAGTAGAGCTGTGGCTCTGCTGTGGTGTCTGGGAGGCCTGGTGGGACCTGTGCTGTCAGTTTGAGTATCAGGGTAATTGTAGCTTCATAAAAAGAGTTTGGCAATGTTCCTTCTGTTTCTATTGTGTGGAACAATTTGAGGAGTATTGATGGTAGTTCTTCTTTGAAAATCTTGTAGACTTCTGAGCTGAAACCATCTGGTCCTGGACTTTTTTTGGTTGGGAGACTTTTGATGACTGTTTCTATTTCTTCAGCAGTTACAGGTCTGTGTAATTTGCTTATCTGGTCCAGACTTAATTTTGGTAAGTGATATTTATCCAGAAAGTTGTTCATTTCCTTTAAATTGTCCAATTTTGCAGAGTACAGGTTTTTAAAATATGACCTGATGATTCTCTGTATTTCCTCTGTGTCTGTTGTTATGTCCCCCTTTTTATTTCTGATTTTGTTAATTCGGATATTCTCTCTCTGCCTTTTGGTTAGTTTGGATAAAGGTTTGTCTTATTTTGTTGATTTTTTTCTCAAAGAACCAACTTTGTCTCATTGATTCTTTGTATTGTTTTCTTTGTTTCTATTTTGTTGATTTCAGCTCTCAATTTGATTATTTCCTGCCTTCTAGTTCTCTTAGGTGAGTTTGCTTCTTTTTGTTCTAATATGTGTGTTTTTCCCTTCTTTGCGATATGGTGTTGTGAGATCAATTGTCTGTGTTTTTGTTGATGTAGTCAACTTCCTTGGGTTGGAGTTTTCCTTCTAGTACTTTGTGCAGGGCTGGGTTTGTGGCTAGGCATTGTGTAAATCTGGTTTTGTCATGGAATGTCTTGTTTTGTCCTTATATGTTGACTGAAAGTGTTGCTGGGTATAGTAGTCTGGGCTGGCATCTGTGGTCTCTTAATGTCTGCATAATGCTTTACCATGACCTTTTGGCTTTCATTGTCTCCAATGAGAAGTCAGGTGTAATTCTGATAAGTCTGCCTTTATATGTTACTTGACCTTTTTCTTTTGCAGCTCTTAATATTCTTTCTTTATTTTTTATGTTTAGTGTTTTGATTATTGTATGACAAGGGAACTTTTTTTTTTATCCAGTCTATTTGATGTTCTGTAAGCTTCTTGTATCTTCAGAGGCATAATTTTCTTTAGGTTGGGAAAGTTTTTTTCTATGATTTTGTTGAATATATTTTCTGTGCTTTTGAGTTAAACTTACCCTTCTATACCTATTATTCTTAGATTTGGCCTTTTCATGATGTCCCATATTTCCTGGATATTTTGGGTTAAACTTTTGTTAGATTTAATGTTTTCTTTGACTGGTGAGTCTATTTCCTCTATTGTATCTTTAGCGCTTGAGATTCTCTCTTCCATCTCTTGTATTCTGCTGTTTATGTTTGCATTTGTGGTTCCTGTTCATTTTCTCATGATTCTGTTTCTATAATTCCCTTGGCCTGTGTTGTCTTTATTGTCACTACTTCAGTTTTCAAGTCTTGAATAGTTTCTTTCATATGTTTGATTGCTTTTTCTTGATTTTCTTTGAGGAATTTGCTTATGTCTTCCAATTTTTTGTTTGCCTTTTCCTCCATTTCTTTGAAGGAATTTTTCATTCTTTCTTTAAGAGTCTGAAACATTCTCCTGAAGCCATTTTTTTAGGTCATTTTCTTCTGCTTCATCTACATTTGGTTGTTCAGGTCTTAGTGTTGTAGTGTCTAGATCTTACTGGTGTTGTGTTGCTCTTTGTGATGTTGCCTGTGTTCTTATCTACTCATCTTTTCCTCTAATTGGTGTTGTTGGAGCTGACTGTGATTCTGGTGATTAATCTTCTAATCTTCTAGGGGCCAGTGAATCCGAGGCTCAGAGGGTTGTTCCTCGTGGTACAGTCAGTGCCACTGTTCTAGTTGCCCAGTTGGTCACTCTTTTCCTGAAAGTCGCTCAGTGCTCCTGGGGTGTTCTCTGCTCCTGTGGAGTTTGTGGTCTAAGGCCTGTTCTGGTCTAGGTTGCCAACTCTGACCTGTTTCTGTAAATGTCCCTGGTCTGGATCTGCTCCTGAGGAGGTCCCTGGCTTGGGGTTGGTCCTGCAAAGGCCTCTGGCTCTGATCTTCTCCCTTGGAGGTCCCAGACTCAGGTGCGCCTGGATCCGTAGAGGTCCTGGCTAAGGCTTACTCCCTCAGAAGTCCCAGATTCATGTCATGATCCATAGCAGTCTCTGTCTCTGGCCCACTTGTTCAACAATTGCTTCCCTATACCTGCTCCTGTGGAGTTGACTGTCTCAGGTCTGGTCTGACCTGGGCCAGGTGACTGACTCAGTTCTGCCTCTGCAAATATCCCTGTTCTGGATCCGCTCTTGCTCCTGTGGAGCTTGCTGTCTCAGTCCTTTTCTGGCCTAGGTCACTGTCCCAGTCCTGCTTCTGCAAATGTCCCTCCCTGGTCTGGATCTGCTCCTGCTCCCATGGAGTTCACCATCCCAGGCCTGCTCTAGCCTAGGTCGCTGGCTCAGTCCTGCTCTTGCAGGAGTTCGCTGCCTGCTCTAGCAAAGGTCACCAATTTTAATTGTTTGGAGTCCCCCATAGTGACAATTTCCTTGCCATGTTGTTCCCCTCCAGTCCTACATAGTTTGCCATTGTTATCCCAAGTACCATGCTAAGAAGATACATAAAGCAAAGCTGTTGTGGCCTTGTCTGGTGTGGACTGTCAGAGCAGAGTGTATGCAGTCCGTAAATGACCTCCCCATACCCTGTTCAGTCGTTCTGTAGTTATGCAAGCTTTAAAGTGGCCGGTTCTGCACCCCCTTGCTGAATCATCTGTGATCCGCATTTCTAATTAATAAGCCACCAGAAAAAGACTCCATAGTCATAGCAGACGTCCATATCGTTCCTGTACTGAGATGTGTCTATTTTATGGTTACAGCTCAATTAAGATACAAGATGTGTTTTTCTTAATCTGGAACTTGCTTGTGTCAGATACTGTGGATTAATTCTCAAGACTTTGCCTTTGGTTGAGCTTAGACTAGACTATCCTTGCCCCTTGTGTCATAGTTGCTATAGAACCGAAACTTCTGCTTGGCTGATTTCCTCCACAAAGATGGAAACCAGAACTTAATGGGGAGGTAGATGTCATTCCTATATTGACAGTGACATCAAACATCATTTTCAGATTTCATGGCATCTTTCCTCCACTGAATGTCATGGTGTGTGATGTGTGAAGACGGAGACAGCATAGCTGACAACTTTTCCCATTTGGTGATAATAAACTCCACAATTATGTTCTTCATAGCTCTTTTGTGAATTTTAGTAACAGTTTCTAAATTCAGTCTGAACAATTTCTCAGTACTTGTGAAACTGCTGAGCCTTGGGGATAAGAGATGATTTGCAGGTATTTCGTGGTTGGTGGACTTGGGTCCTAATTTATTAAATAGGTTGCTGCATAGGCCCTCTCGTACTTAATATTCAGTCCCAGTTCACTTCATTTTGGGGCAGAATCTTGCTAAGTTGCTGGTTTGGACTTGAACCTAACTCCAGCTTCAGCCTTCTGTACAGCGATGATTACAGGCATGTGCCGCCATGGCCAACAATTTTGTTCTTAAAATTAACTTTTTAGATTTGTGATTTTAGTTGTGAAGCAAAACTTCCCCATGGTTTGAATATGCTTGTGGAAGCAGTGTTGTTAATTAACTGTGGTAAGGTGTTGTAACAACATTTGCTGCTGTACTCTTTAGAGTGTTTGCTGGCATTGATTATACTACTTCTTCAACTCTTCTCTCCTTATTTTGGATAATAACCATTTGTTAGATGTAAAGTGATCTCATTGTGGTTCGATTTGCATTTCTTTTTAGAAATTTGTTGCATTTTTTCATTTGTTTACATTTGAAGGTATATAGTTTTAAACTGAATTCATATTTTGGCTGTGTAGAAAAATAATCTGCTATAAGAAAAGGAGTGAGGGTGGAAGAGATGGGTCAGTGGTTAAGAGTACATCTGCTCCTTCAGAGGACCTGGGCCACTGTAACTCTAGGAATGTCTTAGACCTCTGGCCTCTTCAGGCCCCTGTTCTTATGTGCACATACCCATACATACAGACATGTAGTTAAAAGTAAAACTGTAAGGAATAAAAAGAAAAAGAAGTGATTGAAACTGAAAGATTCTTTCAGGTAATAGCTGTTTGGGAAGATTGGAACACTTCACTTATGCCTTTGTTTTTTTATGGTACTGGAGATGAAACCTAGGACCTTGCACTTGCTAAGCAGGTACTCTGCCACTGAGCCATATTGCCAGCACTGTGTTGCTATTAATTTTTTTAAAGTACTTAGAAAGGTGTTGAATTTTTAATTAGCAAACCCTCTCTGGCAAATGCTGGCTGCAAGGAAAAATTACATGATTTGAGTTAGGATAAATATGAGTTTATTGTTAAAAAATGATAATATAATTAGTAACATCAGTGAGGCCAAATGTGTCAGCTGTTGGCACTGAAGAGATCTGTGCTTTCCTCATCACAGGGTGCTTTATAAACACTCGTAGTGCCTTGGGTGTCTGGAAGGTGGGTGTAAGGCTTAGTTCCCAAGAACGTTTAATGGGGTTTATTTTTGTGAGTAGAGTTGTCAACTAGAATCCCACACCCATTGTCAGACCAGTTTGGGGCATTGGACAGCGGATGATATACATTATATGATCCTTGGAAGTGTAAGGCCCTCTATTTGTGTCGTTACACAATTAAAAAGTCAGCACGTTATTGACTGTGTTTGGCTCTGGAAACAAGTGGCCTTGACATGAGTGGTGTTTGAGTGTTGTTGGGGTTCTGGGTGGGAGGAGGAGGTAAGGTGTTAGGACAGAGAAAGGACAGGGCTATTTTCTGGTTTTTGGCTTACCCACCATCTTATAACAACATAATATAACACTGCTTTAATTCTGGAGAGCTGTAAGCTTAGTGTGCTTTTTATTATTGTAAACATCCAATCTGAGGCACACACCCGTACTAGTGATGGACCGAGTTGACTCAGAGTCAGGATTCCCAATAGTTTCTGAGTGGCTTAACCTTAATGGTAAACTATCCATGCATAGTGTTTCTTAGAACGATTTGGTGTGTGTTAATGGTGCTGTTGGTAATGCTTTTTCCTAACAGAGCATCCTAACAGATTGTCACTAAACCAGTCAGTAAATACAAAGTACCAAGCACTTACTTGGGAGATTAACATAAAGTGTACCATTCCCTTTATTTATCACTTTGATTCTGGTTCACCTGGTATAAAATGGACACTACTGGCAACTCCAGTTAGCAATATTTGATTTTTGTGTGTCAAAATAGCTGAGAAAGTAAATGTTTGAAAAGATTATTACTGTTAAATAAAATAAACATCGGTACTACTACTTGGGACTCTTAACACTTGGTTTTTCTCCACCCTTAATGTCTAGTCACTGGTAACTTACATACAGTTACTCAGACTGCAGGACTTGATTCATAGAAACTCTCTGCTCTGCTGTAGATTAACACGTCGTCTTCTCTTCTAGAACGACCCTGCTTGTGGTGATTATATACAGAATAATGAGACTGGCTTAGTAGCACAAGCCCAGATACCTCAAGATGGACTCACTCTGGCCCCTCACAGACCTCAGCGAGAAGGTACGCTGTATTTGAACTTAAGGCAAGGCGCTGTTTACACTCAAGGTTTCTTGTTGTTGTCGAGGCTGCTGGTGGGGTTGGTTGGTTGGGAGATAGGTTCTCACATAACTAAAGCTGGCCTTGAACAACTGATCTTGTGCCTCTGTCTCCCAAGTGCTAGGATTACAGACCTGTGCCACCAGACCTGGTTTATGTGGTGCTCGGGAGCAACTTCAGGGCTTGTGGTGCCAGACACATGCTCTTGTCAGCTGAGCTGTATCACTAGCCCCAGTGCTATTTAATTCTTAACTTTGTTTTGTAGAGAAATCCTGTTGGTAGTAGGCTTTTGCCCAAAAGCAGTGTTCCCATTGCTGTGCCTTCTGTGCTCTGCAGCCTTTGACGGTCCTCTCACATGTGCTGGCTGGTGTCGCAGACAGCTGTCTTTGCGCTGTCTCTTAAACCTCTGTGTGTTTCTGTAGGGCAAAGATTTTAGTGTTTTCATCTATAGAGTGTGGTTGTGTCTTAAAAAAGGAGGAAAGAAAAGGAAATGAGCAGAGTTCATAGTAAGAGGATGAAGAAATTGTTCACAAATCTATTTGTCATGCAGTTTTAAAGAGGAATGGCACATGGGAATGAAGGCACAGTGTCACCTAAAAAGGGTTGGATTGGGCTTTAGTGTTCCCTCTTCTTTGCTGGGGTGTCCATAAGCCCATAATGAGAAAACTTGAATCAAAGTGTGGGCTGCTGTGTAAGTTGTAGATGAGCCAAGGATGCATCAGACATACTCATTTACAGCTCTGAATTTGTGTCAGTATGCCTCCTTTGAGTCAGAATCTTTTTTCCTGGATAGAACTACGTCTGTTTAGTTACAAAGAAATGTAAACTCCTTCAGTTCAGCTCATTGAACTTAGAGTAACCTGATGCAGAGCTTGGTCTTACGTTCTGTTTTCATAAAAAAAATTTAGAAAAGGAAGACTGTTTCAAATGATAGCAGTAGTCAGATAGCATAAGGTAGTATTATGTGTGGTTCTTCATTTCTAACTGTTAAAAACATGGTATGTAATACCTGCTCTCTGGTTTTAGTTTATGAGGGTTAAGATATGTAGCAGCAGGCATAACTTGAAATCCAGGATGAAGGTAAAGCATGTTCCCAGCAAGGAGCAGCAGCATCATGTTCCCTCCCTCTCTTTCTCCCTCCGTCCCTCCCTCCCTCTCTCTTCTGCTAAACATGGAACACTAAGGGTTTTGGAAATGATTGCTCAGTTGATGAAGTGCTTTGCAAGCTTGAAGACTTGGAAGTCGGATCCCTAGCATCCGTGCAAAAAGCCAGGCACAGCAGCATGTGGGACTATAGTTCTAGTGCTGGAGAGACAAAGGAGAGGAGGGTCCCTGGGGCTCGCCAGCCAGTCAGATACTTAGCTGAATCAGTGAGCTCCAAGGTCAGTAAAATAATATTTCAAAATATGGTGGGGAATGATTAATGGAGACAGCCCACATTTG
The DNA here is from genome assembly GCF_982192425.1 of Myodes glareolus. Classification (NCBI taxonomy): domain Eukaryota; kingdom Metazoa; phylum Chordata; class Mammalia; order Rodentia; family Cricetidae; genus Myodes; species Myodes glareolus. Next base: position 113,511,079 of record NC_142030.1, read on the forward strand.
ACTTCTGGCAGGCACACACACACGCACGCAAGCACACACACACACACACAGAGGGAGATAATGAGAGAGACAGAAAGCCAAGAACCCAGCGGTTTGCAGGATGGAACTGCACATGCCTCTGCTCTTGTCTTGTTTCTCCTTGAAACAGATCCTACTAAAGGACCCAAGCTAGCCGTGTTCAGTCCACATGCCCTCGCCTGTGCTGTTGTGGGATCAACCAGAACTTAGTGCGTTCTGGACAGGCACTCTGCCAGTGCTGCTCTGTCTCAGCACAGATAAGTTCAGTAAGGTTTAATTTCTTTTTCAAGTGACTTAGTCTAGCAGTTTTTGGAAACCCAGAGCTTCTCATTCCTCTTTGGTCATTGTAACATTGCACGAGTCTGAGAGTTACCATCTGGTACTTGAGAACTTTTGTTCCTCCCTTCACCCTCAGTATTTCTGAAGCCCAGAGAGGCTGGCTGAAGCAGCCCAGAAAGTGATACATTGTGAAAGTTAGCCAGAGTGCTGTTAGTACTCCCTGCTTATGCTGAATGCGTTTCTGCGCCTCACTTTCTGGTTGCTCATCTTTCATGGTTTGTCACAGTCTTACTCTTTCACATCTGTGCTTTCGCTACTTAAACTTCTTCTAGAGCAGAACGAGTCACCCGTTCTTCCTTGTCACCATTCCCCTGAGTCCATCAGTGTCCGTGCCCCCCCCCCGCCCCCCGCTGCATTGCTTTCCCAATCTCTTCTCTGGCACTGTTATCAAGTCCGTTATTGTCAGCCTCTGACGTTGCCGCCTCAGCACCAAGTAAGTATGGTTTTCGTGGTTTGCACCCCGAGCAACAGTCTGTTTTCTTGAAGTCCTGTGTTACAGTTTGTAGAGCAGCCCTTTTAGATTGACTTTCTCCCCCCAGTTTTTCTTTTCTATGACGGTTTACTGAGGGAGCTATAGAGTGAGTGGCTGGGGCTTGCATGTTTGCTTAGTTTGTGAATAGACTGCTTGTTCTCACGTTCACTGTGTTCTCACGTTCACTGTGTTCTCACGTTCACTGTGTTCTCACGTTCACTGTGTTCTCACGTTCACTGTGTTCTCACGTTCACTGTGTTCTCACGTTCACTATGCCCACCGTTCCATCCTTGGAACTATACATAGGGTTCTTTTACAGCGAGACTTCATGGTTCCTTATGGTGCTCAGTTTATATAGTACATACTACCAGTTCCAGGAGATGCAGAATGTTCTGGCCTCAGGCATGCATGTGATACACATATATACATGTAGGCAAACACTTATACAAATTAAAAACAAGAAAATAAATATTTTCTAATTTATTCCTATTATATATAAATAATTGAACAAGGCTTGTATAGTAAGTTGATACCAAAGTGCTGTATTGTGATCATCTGAATAAGAATTTTCATTATTCTCCTTTAGAGAAAATCTTCAGTAAAGTGTCTTTGGGTATTTTGTTTTTGTTGTTGAATGTTTGGGCATTCAGCATCTTAACATATATAGGAAACATCCACTCATACATGGATGAGTGGCATATTGCTGTGTATCCGTTTGTTAAGTTTAGTTGTGAAGAGTAAGTAAATAGTTTAATTACTGGCATTTGTCAAGTTATAAGATTACTTTAGGTAACTGACTATGTGTGTAATCTCTAACACAGTAAGTGTGTGTGTGTTTTTTCTTTCAGCTGTACACATTGAGAAGATAATGTTGAAAGGAGTCCAGAGAAAAAGGGCTGACAAATATTGGGAGTACACTTTCAAAGTAAGCTATTCTTACCCCAAAGATGCATCATTTACTGCAGTAGGTGATCTTTAGAAGAGCTAACTGCTAGCGGGTTTACTACTTTAAAAGTGGTAGGTAGGTCGATATGACAGTTTTTAAAAACAAGAACCTTAGACTTGGGGACACTATTAAAAGTGTAAGGTATAGCCTTTAAAAGTAAAGGCTAATGTTTTCACAGGTATTTGCAGACCACTGACCTTCTCTGTCCCATCACTACCCTGCTTCCCTGTTCCTCATGGGGCTTTCTCACCCCCGCTTTGTGGCTTTGTTGTCTTGTTGGCTGAGAACCCCAGGGTTGGTCCGGTCAGATTCTGTTATTGTCAGGGTAAGACTTTCCACCCGCTTCTCTCTGCTGCAGCTTCACTGTTGAGCCTGCTAATGTGAATCATACATACTATACTCTAAAGCTCCGTGGAGTGAAGCCAGGGTTCTCTGCAGCCTCACGTCAGTTCTTCCAACAGCCACTGCTTGCCAGGTTCTAGCTGTCCTCTCTCCTGAAGACTCTTCTAACCCTCGGTAGAATGTTTTCTTCTTCCTCTGCGGACTGCTACCACTATAGCTTCCACTGATCCTTGAGTAGATCGTCTTCAGCCCCTGCCATCCTACGGTGTCTGCTTTGCTCAGTACATTTGTTGAATGAATTTTAAAACTCTTTTAACTTCTACTTTGAAGGAGAACAATCTTTGGCTTTGTGGTTTCCATTTCCAATTTCCATGAGTCTCACTTTTGGCACATTTGACTCCTTGCCCTTGAAACTCTGCATGCTGGCTTCTCCTCCAGTTGTCGGAGTGACTGCTTTTCTGTACACTTTCTCCTTCCCAAAGCACAGCTCACATCTGGCTCAAATGCTCCCTTTCTAGAGAGCCTCTTAACCCATGGCTGCTCTTGCTTCAGGCCACAGTCCCCATCTTTGAGGTGTTGGTGACTGTAGAAACTCTTAAACATTTGTTTGGTTTGTGTGACTGTGACATGAGACTAACTCAGACTTCAGGTATCATGTCTACTGCAGTATCACCTACCCACGTAGATGATTATCTGTAAGAGTTGTACCAACCAGTAAACAGGGTTGCTAGGCAGAATATTTGTGCTTTATCTAATTGTTATGTTTAATTGTTAAGACTTAGATATTAGCATATCTCAAGTAGTTACTTAAATCAAACGTACAGTAGGAATTGAAGTTCTCAGAATTCTTAGTGTGAATATTTAGAGCCAGCACAGTCCTAGATCCTGTGCTCATTTTGGCTCACACTTAGCTCATTTTCTCTACCTGGAAATGGAGGTGATGAGACGCAGTGAAGAATCTTGCTAGGATTTAAAACGTCTGAAATCAAAGTGATAATCTCTTCAGAAGCTAAATCTCCCTCGACTGTAAAATGGTACTACCAAAGAGGGAAGCACTGCACTGACTGTTTCTCTTGGAATTGTACATTTAGTGAGCAACAGGGGGACAGGATTTTATCTTTTGGCTCTACCCTGTCATAGTATCATTTTTGTATTTAACCAAAAAAGCAAAACATTTCTGAAAAATTAGTTCCTGAAAATTACTAAAATAGAGTTATGTTTTAACACTGCTTTTTAAAGTGCAATTTGAAACAAATTATTTAAAAACTTTTGAGTAGAATGTCAATGTAAGAGTAAACACATTTATAGAAGCTATGATAATGCTAGAAGAACTTTTTATTTCTAGTTGCTAATCTTAAAATTAAAGTAAGGCCTTTTGTTTTACACATGGCTTTTTGCCCAATCAGTTCCTGCCTAAGCAATAACCGTGCAATCTGTGTGTTTTCTTAAATCAGGTAAATTGGTCTGACCTTTCAGTCACAACAGTAACAAAAACCCACCAAGAGCTACAGGAGTTCCTACTGAAGGTAACATTATAGATTTCCTTGTTAAGATTTGGGTATGACAGAAAGATTCCAAAAGTTTCAGTGTCAAAGCAGCAAAGAATGAAAACACACAGAGTTGGCTCCAGACAGAAGAAATGTGAGCAGTAGAAAATGTTACATTGTATCTCTTACATTTCATTGCTGGCATAAATGGCAAAGGGATTCTCTTTAGAAAATGAGTCCCCATGCTTAACTCCTAGCAGAGATGTTTCTTTTTAAGGGCTCTTCCCCCGGGACAGTGTCTGTTGTGGTGTATTCCCGTGGTTCCTGCCAGCTGTGAAGCTCTGCATCTGTGGGCTTTTCTTAAATCTTGTCTTCCTCGGACCTGACCTTCTCCCCCACCCCCATCCACAACAAGGAGAAGATGATGGAATTGTCAAAAGATTGTGTTTTTTTTTTCTTTTATTTTTGCTCTTTTTTTGTACACATCCTTACCTGTTCCCTTGAGTAAGATTTTCTAATTAGATTTAATTGAAAAATGAAAGAAACAGTAAAAGGGGAAGCTAGGTCTACATGATCAATAAATTGCTATTGCACAGTAAGCAAATACTTCACAGTTTATTGTTAACAGGGAGATAGCTGCAAAATCCAGAAACAGGAAATATTTCTATCTCTGTTACCAAATTTCATATTAGAGTGTCCTTACCGAACTGATAGCACCTGGCATTTGCAGGTTTGCACTGTGTCTTCTTTGAGCTCGTGTCTGACTGTCGATCCGTGAGACTCTGCAAGGGTCTGCGTTTTCACAGCCTTTTTTTCCTTTTGTATTAAAAATAGATTCTTTTTTCTCTCATATATCCTGATTACAATTTTCCCTCCTTCTGTTCCTCCCAGTTTTTCCCCATCTCCCCTCCTATCCAGACTTCATTTCTGTCTCGCATTAGAAAAGAACAAGCTTGTAAGAGATAACAACCAAACATAACAAAATAAAATATAGAAAAAATAAAATAAAAACCATCATGTTGAAGTTGGACAAGAAAACCCAACAGAAGGACAAGAATTCCATGAGAAGGCACAAGACTCAGAGACCAGTTTGTTGCACACTCAGGAATCCCATAGAAACTTTAAGTTGAAAGCGGTAACATATAAGCAGAAGATGGTACAGACCTGTGTTGGCCCTGTACTTGCTGCTTCAGTCTGAGTTCATATGAGCCTTGCCCAACTATTCAGAGGGCCTTTCTCTCATGTCCTCTGTCCCCTCGGACTCTTAGAGTCTTTCTGTCTCCTCTCCAGTGGGTTTCCCTGAGGAGAGAGATTAGATGGAGATATTCCATTTAGAACTGTGTATTCCAAGATCTGTGTGTATAATGTCTGGCTGTGGGTATTAGTTCCCATCTGCTGCAGGAGGAAGCTTCTCTGGTGACGGCTGTATAAGGCTCTCCTCTCTGAGTGTCAGAGACCAGTTTCCATACCAGGGTCGGAGCATGGGGATTAAAAAATAAAGAGAATGAAGACGTGAGTGAAAACAATAAAACAGAAACATAGGACTGTACTGGGAGGGAGTTCACTGAATACTGAAAATTGCCTGCCTTTAATTTCCATTTGCTTAAATACCCCAATCCTAAAAGGTAGGACAGGAGTAAGATTAAAAAAAAAATGAAAACAACAACAACAACAACAAAAAGAACTGCCTCACCATGATAGAAGGAGTGAGCTGACTAGTTGAAGATTATGGGCTACATTCTTAAACATTCTGTTGCTAGAACAAGGCAAATAACACCCACACCCTAGACCAAAACATTCTGTAGGCAAACCACTTCCTGGGAAGAATCCATTGTTATCTCCATGAGGGAGTAGGAACTTAGTTGGATTCTTAGACTTTTGTTTGAGGTAGAAACAGATCTGCTCCTCTGTTCCTGAAATACAAGGGCTGGATATTAGCCACACCTGCTGACAATAACCTTGAGTGAGCAGAACTGTAGTCTACTTCTAGGTGGGACCTTTGAGGTAGAAACAGAAAATAACCTTGAAAGAAAGTAAGTCAGGGTGGAATGGCAACAACTGAGCAAGCTGAAGCTCTCTGACCCTCCACGTTGGCGTCTAGTAGAACGCCCTTAGAAGTAATTTTATTGGTGTGTGTGTGTTTAGTTTTACATGGTTTCTGGGTTCCTAGCTGCCTGCATGTGAAGATGGGCTGAGCTTCATTTGTTTGTAGTCCCCAGGCCTGCGTCCTCCTTAACCCAGCAGCCCTCCACAGTTTGTAGTTACCAGGCCTGCGTCCTCCTTAACCCAGCAGCCCTCCACAGTTTGGTGGAAAGAAGACCACGATGGAACAGTAACGTTCTGAGCATGGGCCCTTTTCTGCCTGACTTAAGGACGTGATCGGAGGCATCAGGGAAATGAGTGGCTGTGACCCTGCCAGGTGCTGAGGAGCCAGGCAGCGTTGCAGCAGGGAGAGCAAATACTGGCTGGCTTCTGATGATAAAGCCAAGTTGCATCTGCCCCTCTTTCCTTTGCATACATCTGTTAACCTTTTCTGCTTACCGCTAGCTCATTTGTGTCTTGATAGGATACATTATCCAGCGTTTAATGTAAGGTAAATAAACAATTATGAGCAGCCATCAGCTGGAGCTGGCAACAGGGTGCTCTTGTTGTCTTCTTTGTCCTGTTTTCTCCAGTGCGCAGCTCCAGTGCTAGAGAACGAGCGCCACAGGATACAGAGCCAGGGCACTTGACGCCAGCTTGTGTGTGAGACTGCCACCTCCTTATCTCTCTTCCTCTGAGAGTTCAGTGAGCAGCTCAACCCTCTGCCAGACTGTGGCCTGGCTTCTAGCAGTCTTCTGTGTCTACCTAAACTTTAGCAGTGCTGTATCTTAACAGATTACATTTCTTCTATTACATAGTTTTTCTAAAAGATAAATGCTTAACAACAACAAAACTCCCAAATGCCTAACTCATTCTTCAGGGTCATGATAATTAATCCCTCTGCTTAGCCAGCATTTGACTAGAGCACTTTCCTTAAATGCATGAACACCACGTTTACATGGGATAATCGTCACGGTCTTTCTAGAAATGAATTGCCTCTTGTCGAGTATTCTTCAAGTTGCCTGCTTCCATCTTTAACATTGTAGAAATCCAGAGTAGAATCTGTCCTGAGCACCTGTGTAATGGTGCTGTGAACAGGTATGGTTGGTGTTGAGTTGCACTACAGTAGTTTCCAGAAATAGGGGCTTGGGGTTGCTAAGTTCTGCCCTCCGTGCCCTGGCCCCTCCAGTTTTCTTTTCCATGTTGCCACAGCAGCTCTGTGAATTTTTATTTTTTCCTCTGCTGTTGTACAGTTTCTGAGGACAGAGTAGGATTTTGGATGCTTGGTAGCTACTTGAGTGAGTGAAATGCACTGTACATTGTAGGGAGGTTTTATGAACGACTGCATAGGAACAATTGTAGAGATGACAAACTGCAGTCTCAAAGTGTGTGCTTCAAAAACTCTGTGTTTAAAACATTAGAATGGAGCAGCTGCTGGTGCACATGGAGTGTGCCCATGGCTAGCTGTGTTTTCTGCAGCTGAACAGCAGTTTCCAGACCTGGCCATGTCTAGTCATGAAGAGTAAACTATTCTATGGTATTTGGAGTCGACTTTAGCGATCCCTGAGTTGAAGAGCAAGATTGGCAAGTCTGCATTGGATCTAACTTACTGTGGCTCAGAGAGCAAACCAACATCCTGTGGTTCAGCTGACAGTGCTGCAGTGCTCTCTTCATGACAGTCAAGCCCAGGGTCCCTCCTCCAGTTCATCACAAGTGTAAACTATTAAAGTGTGAAGACAACGAATCGGTAGGAAAGACAGGTTCGGGATTTATAACATGGTTTGAGTTGATTGGCTTCTTTTCAGAGTAAAGAACTTCTTCGATGAGGGCCTGCCTCCTGGTGCCCTGCTTCATGAAGTAAGGGAAGAGATACAGACTTTTATTAATATGAAGATAGATTGATCAACTTAAGTTGTTGTGTTCATCAAGATCCTGGGACGCCAAGGTCTTGATGAGCTAGTTCCGGCAAAGCTTCTGAATCTTTGCAAGTTGCTAATACACAGGAGAGGATAGCTGATCACACTTGCAAAGACTATCAGTTGACAAGACTCTGACAGATAACCTGCCAGTGATGTCAGTGGTGGTGTGGATGCTTCCATTCGAGATGTGTGTTGACCAAGCAAGTTGTCATCAAGGTTAGATCCAAAACCATACGATGGGAGATAAGATGCAAATAAGGCCATTTCTTTCCACTTGAGCTACTGACCCTTTTAGGAGACTCCTTGAGGTGAAGGCTGTGTCTCCCTATTGTGAATCAACAATTTATTCCTGCTAACCTTATGAACAAGAAAAGTAAAGATACATGTCTGCTCATTAGGCTTTGGCCTTTTTAAGATAAATTTGTATCTAGATACAAAACCTTTCTGTACTCTGAGATTGTGTGGAGGCTGACACAGGACTAGCTAGATGTGTTTTAACTAAGATGCAGAGAAATGAGAAAGTCCAGTATAAAATAGAATATACACAACACACCTTAAAGCTTCCAAAGAGTGAGCCCTGGAAAAAAGACAAAAACATGAAAGTAAACTAGATTGCACACTAATAACTGCGTGGCCACACTCAGTCCAATAATGTGAACATTGTCATTAACTTGGTGGCACTTTGCATGGTGGTCCTCAGTTGTGCAAAGCAACTATCAGCGGCTTGAAAATTGAAATAGACTTCTCTGCCAAGGCTTCTTTGTCAGTGTATTGGGGAGATAGCTTACTTGTAGATGTGTTTGAAGAACACCCATGTAGAAGCTAAGTGAAGTCAACCATGTCTGTGGCCCCAGTATTGGAGTGTTGAATGACAGGTGGATCCCCTGAGATCACTGGCCAGCCAGTCTAGCTCCTCAGTGAACTGTGAATTCAGTGAGAGGGACCCTATCTCAAAAGATGAGCTGGGAAGCAATAGTGGAAGACACTTGGTGTCAACTTCTGGTCTCCCTGACATGTGCATGCACTTGCAGACACATATGTTCATACATATACATGTGCACACACTATATACACTAGATATGTTTTACTAATGTTTAAAGTTAGTAATAAATACCTATTGTCAAGAATCTATATTAATACGCTGGTGTCAAAGTGTCCATTTTGAAATTAATGGTATTTCTTTATTTGGGAAATGTGTCAATTCAGAATTCATTTCTTCAGGCTGGTGTTGGAGGACATGCTTTCCATGGTAGAGTGAAGATGCCATTTTGTGATCTCACCAGATTGAGTAGCAGACATTGTCCAAATCACCGTGCCCAACCTCAGTAGTGCCGCCACCTTTGCCCTCTCCGTGGCTCTGTTTGAGGACAGTGTTTACTAAAAGAATTTTAGTGAAAGTGACAGTAACTCAGAGGTTAATCACAAAAGTCAAAATTGAATTCTTGAAAAGTTTAGAAAGTTAGTTTTGAAACACATTTCACATTTTTCAAGAATATTTTTAATTAAGCAAGTTAAATAATGTGATAAGAGTTTGGCTTCATTTGAAGTTTTTTTTTTTGACCAAATGATTCTTACAGATTCTAGCACATTGCTCATAGGACACATCTATCATGTTGAGGGAAAATCTGGAGGGTGGTTTTTGTTTTGTTTTTATAATTATGGGTGTGGGTTTTGCAGGGTCTGGTCCATGTAGAGGTCGGGGGCAGCCTTGAGAATCACTTCTCCCCATCCACTTTGCCTGGGTTGTGGGGATTGAACTTGAGTAGCAAATACTGAACCATCACCAGCTCTGATGGGTGTTTTTGGTGTAAATAAAACTCAAAAGAATTTGACCCAGCCTTCATTACTTTGTTCTTTATTTGGCGTACAGCATTTCATTGTCCAGCACTGTCTGAGATTAAAATGTGAGGGGCGGGAAGCACAAAACTGAAAGCTATAGAGATGGAGACAACACTTTTCAGAGTAGTGTTCCAAGATCACAGTGCCAGCTGTCTATGCTCAGTTTATCTTGAAACTCTGTATGGATGTCCTCTCGGAGGGCATAGGGCCTCACGTGTGCGAGTCACGTGCTGAACACGTGGGCTTCCAGTGCATCTGGACGAGCCCCAGGAGATCTGCATCTTAGAACAGACCTGTACCATGTCAACCTTGGAAAGAATGCTGTGGGATGGCTAATAAGAAGGCATTTCTTTTTAGTTTATTTATATTTGTTCATATGTTTGAAGAACTCAGCATTGTTTTTCTTTTGTAGCTTCCAAAGGAACTGTCTTCTGAGACCTTTGACAAGACCATCTTAGGAGCCCTAAATCAGGGGTCTTTAAAAAGGGAAGAGCGGCGACACCCTGACCTGGAGCCCATCCTAAGGTAACAGCACTAGTCTCTGGCCATGAGGGAGAGCAGAGGCTTTTCCTCTGGGTAGGCCGAGGCTCACAGTAGAAGGTGGCAACTCTATGTGTCACTGTCTTCCTTTGTTTAACAGCATAAATTTGGTTCTTTTAACCTGAAAGTATCATGGGTTAAACCTCTTAGGTTTCCACTGCTGCTGTCGTTGTTCCTAAAGCTGTATTGAGGATGTCATTGTCCAGTAGCTAGGCTGTCAGAGACTGGGTCATCCAGGGAATGGGGCACGGGGCACATGCTCACTGCCATTTGCTTGGAGCCCAGTGCCCTTGTGAAGTTGTTGCACCATTGGAAATGTTTGTGTTGCTTAGGTGAGGGTTCAGTATGCTGTCTGGTGTGTTTAAACACCCTACCTTTGTTCTGTCCCAGAGCCATGCCCCAGGGCTGGGGGGCCAACAGGGTAATGGGTGATACAGGTCCTCTTCCCTCACAAATCAAGTTAACCTGTTTTGTGATAGATGTTTGAAAGGTGTCTATTATTGGTATAGGAGGTCCTTCTGTCTTTGTGCTGTTTTCATTGGTTAGTAAATAATGAAACAGCCTTAGCCTGATAGAGCAGAACTTAGGTAGGTGGAGAAGACAGAACTGAATTCTAGGAGGAAGAAAACAGAGTCAGAGAGAGGCCATGGAGCCACCAGAAACAGACATGCCAAATCTTTCCCGGTAAGCCACTGCCACCTGGTGATACACAGATTAATAAAAATGAGTTAAATCAAGATGTAAGAATTAGCCAATAAGAGACTAGAGCTAATGGGCCAAGCAGTGTTTTAATTAATACAGTTTCTGTGTGGTTATTTCGGGTGTAAGCTAGCCGGGCACCCGGGAACTGGGCAGCAGGAAGAACAAGCGGCCCCCTCCTTGCAACATACTGTCACTGACATACAAAGTTTGCACAGCACGGGAGAGATTGAAAGATGAAATGCTGGAGAGGAAAGGGGGCTTACAGTTCTGTAGGCAGGGTGTGGTAGCCCACACATTTAATCCCAGAATTGGGACACATGTTGGATCTCTGAATTTGAGGTCATCCTTATCTACTTAGAGAATTTGAGGCCATCCAGGGAGGGCTATGTATTAAAACCCTGTCTTTAAAACAACAGCAATAAAAATCTACCATGAAGATCAAGTCAGTGTGTTTACAATGACATCGGTTCCTGTTGTAAAGGAAGTCTTCAGCAGTTCCAGTCTAGGTAGAAAGTTGGATGGTTGATGTGTCCTAATGGAGGCTTCCGAGGTGGAATGGTAGGGAGGCAAGGGGTAAGGGAGAGCAGGTCGGGGTTGGAGAAGTGAGCAGAGTGGTGTAGTCGTGTGATCGTGAAGAGTTCCAGGTGCATCATATAGCACCAAGATCCCCTGGGGTTGATGTGGGATATCTGAGACATACATCCTAGGCTGGAGCAGCTGCCCACACACCGGGGGTTAGAGTATGGGCATGGTAGGTATCAGTTGCTGTTTCAATGGAAACTTAAGCTTACTAAAAGGCTAACTGAAAGTATGACCTCAGGGTCAGGGTCAGGCTTGTGAGACCACTCTGATTTGCCCTCCCAAGGAAACTGTGTCCCAGAGTGTTCTTAGGATCGGCGTTGTCAAGGAGGGGAAGGCAAGAGTGCTTGCTCCCCCACAGAGAGAGGCAGTGAGTAAAGGGATCAGATAGTTGAATTCTTGAGTGTCTGTGTGCTCAGACTTCAGAGAACTGCAGTTCAGTTACCTCTCAAAACTATTTAGTCCTTTAAAATATGTTTGTTTTGTCTGTGACAGTCATACAGTGTAATCCTGGCTGGCCTGGCAGCATCAGACTAGCACTCCCTTCTGGTTTTCAGGTTCTGAGAGTCTAGGTAACTCCAGCACGTCTGTCTCTAAAGTCTTCACCGTGTTTCTCTGACCAGATAGATGGCTGATGCTGAGGAGAGGTCGTCGTGTTCAGGGCAGGGCCTGCTCAGAGAGGACTCTCCATAGCTGGACAAGTTTTGAACCCCAGTTTTTAGAACTGACTGGTTTGATGGATGAGTAATTGTCTTCAGGCTTAGGTTTGCATTCTTTCTATCTTCCTGTAAGATTACCAAACTGGTAATCTTTTTTATGAAATGATGAATTTTTATCTATATATCTGTTTAGATTTTTGCGGCTTTCTTAAATAAAATAAGAATTAACAGTGACAACTTGTCCCTGTGCTATGATGGTTAGGATGGGGTTCCAGATGCCAGATATTCCAGCCTTTGCTTTTGTATCCCATCTCTGTCTCTTTTAAGACTGGACACAGATGTCCAGAGTGTTGGTAACTGTCAGGGATAGCTCAGTAGACATGTGGGAAAAAGAACATTTGGAATGTTATGCCTTTTATTACTTCAAAATTAATTATAAAAGCTGGACGTTGATGGTATGCACCTATAGTCCTCAGCCCTGGGACCCTAAGACAGGAAGATTACTGAGTGCAGAAGTTCGAGACAAGCATAGGCAATACAAGACCCCATCTCCAAAAAAAGTACTGAAAGCAGTTTGTTGGTTTTAATTAGCTTCTAAGAGTCAGATATTGAGAACAGAATGTAAATAAAACAAAAGCAAGCGGGTCCTTGGCCTAGCAGTGCAGAGCTGCAGTCACCCAGGCTAGCTTGAGCTCTGGGAGGTCAGGCAGTCCTGGACTGTTATTGCCTCAAAATAAGAATTAGGGAAAATTAGTAAGATGAGGCTGGGGACAGCTCAGTGACAGAACTCCTCCCTAACTGTGAGGGTGCTCCTATATCGTCTTTGTTTTCTACAAATGTTAGAATCATGGCGTGCTGCAGACTTAGGATAACTTAGACGTGACAGTAACCTGCCACTGTGATCCCTGTTTCCCAGGACTCCTAGCATCCCAGCCCCACAGTCTCCTCAGAACAGCCAGATGGCGGCCAGTAACCCGCGTGAGGAAGACTGATGCTTTGCAGGCCTTTTCCTGAGTAGATACGCAGCTTTGGGACCTAAACAAGCAGCTGAAATAAGACCTTTTTTACTGTGGGGCAGTCAGCTTGACACTTCCCCAGAAAAAAATAAACTTGTTTAATAGATTCTTGCAAATAAGTTTTGTTAAAATTTATTCACTCCCGTGGAAGTACGTCAGAAAATAATGTTTTCTTTGGGGAAAGGTTTGACTCACCCCTGCGTCCCCCCCACACACCGGTGTGTGAATGCAGCAGTCACTAAGTTGGAGACTACAGATGTGCACTCTGGCAGTTAACTAACTCTTCTTCCTGTGCAGGCAGCTATTTTCAACCTCATCCCAGGCTTTTCTTCAGAGTCAGAAAGTACGCAGCTTTTTTCGGTCAATATCGTCGGAGTCTCCACATAGTCTCAGTAAGTGCCCTCTGTTCCTCTGTGGAAATCTGGGAAATGTTGCTTTGTTTTGTGTTTTGGTTTTTTAAAGGGTTTGGTTTTTGCTTGGTTTTTGTGTTTTACTGTTCCATCTTATTGTTCAAATTTGAAGAATTTTAGTTAAAAGTTATGGAATAGAGATATGCAAATAAGAAATACTTGTCCTTTTTAGTGAACTTTACACTGCCCCTTTAAAGATCCTGACAGCTGGGGCAGCAGAACCGAGCAGGCCGGCTCACAGAACTCTGCCCTTCAGTCCTGGGCAGAGCTGCTGGCTGCACCGGGGCAGGGTGTGCCATCTGGTGCGGACCGTCCCATGCGACCTCTACATAGTCAGAACTTACAGAGCAGCCTCTGCTGGACAAAGGTTGCTGTATTTTTATCCCTTCCCAGCCTTTCTGCTGTTTTGGATAGGCTTTCTGTTCCTGGAGCATTTACAAATGCTGCTGTTTACATAAACGCCAACTTATCTTGGGACTATTCCGGGAATAAACTTTATTCGTTAATTCTTTGATAAAAATTTTAAAAGTTTGATAAATCCAGGTGTTAAATGAAAGTCCTTGAGCTTCCCTACAGCCCTTGGCTGTAGCTTCTTGCAAGTGCCGCTCTTCCTAGAGCCTGTGACTCGCTGTCTGGTGTCTGTCTCTGCGCTCATCATGTCTCGGCTGTTCAGCCTCTTCAGGAAGTTTCCCCACTCCTGCTTCTGTGCGTTGTTCATCAATCCTGTCTTGTCTCAATTTCCTACAAATTCTGCTCAGCCTGACTTTTAAACAGATGTTTTGCCAATAATGCTGATAAATTCCATAGATAGTTTTTACTCACTTTAAGCACAGCCAATATTTTGAGGAACGTTTTTTTATTTAAATTTTTCCTTTTATTTTCAGTTGTCTTTGTTTTATACCTAAAAGAAAAGGAAAATACATGCCTCCTAAGTTTGGGGTATGAAAAAAGATGAGAAATGGGATTAACTATTGAGCGTGATGGCTTTCAGAGTTTGACTAACTGCTGATGTTTGATTAAGTGCCGTAAATGTGGGGAACCTGGTTAGCAGCCAGGGTCAAAGTGTAGTTCTGGGAGTAGCTGACTGAAGTAAGATGCACAACTGCAGCTCCGTGGCTGAGCTGTGTCTGAACAGTGACAGTAACTGTTAAAGCCATGCTTATCCTCAGGCTCTGCAGACTCCACAGCACTGCTCCCCAAGTCAAAGTGGGGGAGGTTGTTAATAGTATCTGCCAATAGCACCTGGTTCATTCTAAAAAGGCTCTGAAACAAAGTTAAGCTTTTATCCGAGATTCTCACCCTGCCCAGGAAAGCCACCCTTGTGGGAAGTATACATATACATAAGGCAGAGTCGCTGAGGGCTTGGCAAGGTTTGCAGTTCACAGGCGATGCTAAGGAGCCTGGCGGATCTTATCTGAAGATGGAACTCGTAAAATACTGTTGAATGTGCACATCTTGGCTTGTGGGTAAACTTGTCAGCAGTCTAGTCTATACATGTGTGAGTTGTTTTGCTGAAGAATAGTACAGTGTTGTCAGGGTTCATTCACACAGTCCTCTTTTTGTTACCCTGGGGCAGAAAACAGTGCCCGTTTGCTGATAGACAACTCTTGAACAAGCAGTCTTAACACTCTTAACCTTGTCTGTGCTCCACTGCCGTCAGAGTGTGTTTCCTGGTTAGTGCTGACCCACAGTCGCTGCTCTGTAACAGCAGAAAGGTGGGCTTTACAACATTGCAGTATCCCACAGTGTTCTTAAGGGGTTTTAAAAAGTAACGAAGTTTAGACAGTAGATAGTAGAGACACACTCTCCGTCTGGTCCTTCAGTGAGGGAGCATTCAGGGAATGACAGGTGTGGGATGACTTGCTCCAGCCAGGTGGTACCTTGAGGGAGCAGCTTGCTCCAGAACTCCACTCTAATAGACCTGTGCATCTTCAAGGTCCGACCTTGGAGAAAGGTTCTTTCACTAGAAACCCTTCTCTCTCCTCTTCTTGGGGCAGAGGGATAATCATTATACTTATTTTCTTTTATCTCACTATTATAATTTTCCCAGAGTTAGTATTGAATTATCTCCTGCAGATAACTTACAGTCCTCTCTGAAGACTTCTCAGATATTAGAGCACTTAAAAGAAGACAGCTCAGAAGCTTCAAGTCAAGAAGAAGGTAATTGTAGACCACTAGACTAAGTCTGCACACACTGACACAGTCAGCACAGAGGACAGAGAGCCAAATGGCACCTCAGTGCAAGGGCAGGGAAGAGGTCGCTAGCTCCATTGTAGTGACATTTCATCTGTATTTAAATAAATAAAGCCTGCCTGAAGATCAGAGAATAAAACAGCCACACTGCTCAGCCTTACAAATCAAACAGTAGTGACACACACCTTTAATCCCAGTAACCATACTAGTTTGGCGTAGAAACCCGGTGATAGTGGTGAATGCCTTTAATCCTGGCACTAGAGAGGATTATAAAACCAGAGGAGACAGCCCTCAGACTGTCTCACTCTGAATTCCTGGAGGCAGGATCGCCATTTTGGACTGAGGTAGAGGTAAGAGCCTTTGGCTGACTCTTTTGCTTTTCTGACCTTCATGTTGAACCCCAGTTTCTGTCTCTGGTTTTTTATTAATCGAGCTACACTCCATGGTGTTGTCACCATGAATTGACTTCCTATATGAAGTATGGGTTAATCACATCCTACCATATGTCACGCACAACACTTTCAAGGGAATAACAACGATTTGTAAAATTGTAAAGTTAAAGTTTTATATATAAACCTGGGGCAAGAAGGCTTTGTGTAATAAGGCAGATCTAATCTTTTTTGTTTTTCAAGACAGGGTTTCTCTGTAGCTTTGGAGCCTTTCCTAGAGCTAGCTCTTGTAGATGAGGCTGGCCTCAAACTCACAGAGATCTACCTGCCTCTGCCTCCCGAGTTCTGGGATTAAAGGCGTGTACCACCACCGCCTGGCTAAGGTGGATCTAATCTAAAGCAAGAATTGAGTATATGACCAAAGAGCCCAGGTACTTTTAGAAGACAGTCCACAGAAGGGAGTTGACTGGACGAAGACTAATTGCTCACAGTAAAAGGATCCTTCTACAGAAATCAGTAAAAACGTCATCCTAACAGAAATGTGAGTAAAAGGCATAGCTAGCAAACACGGATGACGAGCCGCTGGAGCTGGTTAGCGTGTGGCCTTGCAGGTAATTGAGTATTTGAAGGAAAGGACAGTGAGACGACAGCGCATATTCCTCAGGCGGGTGAATCATCTTCAAGTCTGACGCCACACATGGTGGCAAAGAGAGTGCAGACGTAATCAATGAGATATAAATTTCCAGCGTGTTGGCCCAGAATTTGACACGTTGCAATGAACTGGAGATGGTGGCTGCTGCCTGCTCATTCTTCATCTGTGACACTTGCCCGTGTGCTGTCGGTAGCATGGTTTGTAGCCACAAATGCCAGAGAGTTGCCTGAAGTTTGCAACTACACAGTGCAATGTGTGCTGGGCAGGAGTTAAAAGGGTATTTGTAGCATATTGAACACTCTGCAGCCCCACATAAGCTTATGAATGTACGTCCAGATGCAAGTAGTTAGAGTGGGGCTCTGACTGGAGTGGAGGAAAGGTGACCCTTAGCCTCATCTCATACCTTGTTTCTTTTTATAACATCGAGAGAGTTATAATAAGTTTAATAATACAGACATCCTTTTTTAAATGGAAATGAAGAGTAAGACTAAATACAGTTTGAAGTAACATACTCATTAAATTTGCATGACTTTGAGCAAGATTGGTATGCACATCCAAGGTAATTTTGTAGCTTATTAGGTAATTGAAGATGTGTTAAGGAATCTTCTGTAAGCTGGGTGTGGTGCTGCATACCTGTAGTGTGCACCCAGGAGGGTGAGACAGGAGTTGGAGTCTGAGGTCACCCTGTACTGTATGCTAGATCCTGTCTCACAAAAACAAGCACAAACTCCCCTTACGCTGGGAACTGGGTCACAGTCCTTGTCAGGGACCACCACTGTTGAACTGCTCCAGTTAGTACAGCATATAGTGTCCTGAACTAATTCTAGTTTTTTCTGCCCTAGATGTGTTACAGCACACCGTAATTCACAAGAAACATGCCGGGAAGAGTCCCACTGTGAAGTAGGTACCTGGTTTCTAAAGCGTAAATAAATGTCTGTGTGCACCTGCAAGTCATTAACATTTAGTTAAGCTTCTGATGTATTTATTGATTATTTATTGATCATGTATTATTTATTGATCATGACCCTGCCATTTTGCCCATTGGTTTTTTTAGTTGTATTACCTGCTGTTCTGTTTTATCTGTTTCCCACCACCTTTTACGGGAAGTTCTCTTGTGGCAGCCATCATAGTGACACACTGTGTTTCGTCCTTCTGGTGGTTACCCCAGAACTTGTAGTGCATCTCCCACCTCCTAAAGTCTAGTGTAAGCTTCCGCTTGCAGCGTTTCCCAGACAACCTAAGGAACCTGGAGCACTGCAGCGCCATTGTTTGCCGAGTTATAAATCACGATCATCGTGTGCTTTCATTCTCCTCATCTTGGTCCCTTTTTGCTCCTTGTCCCTAAGTAAGCACCCATCTGTCATGATTTTCCTTTTAAATGAGAGCACTGTTTCCTGAACTATATCTGTACATGGTAAATGTGGTTAGGCCTTGTGGTATGTGTATATACATTTCGTATTACTAGATATTGGACATAGGTGTTCACAAATACTAGGTAAGCCCCCTCTACCACTGAGCTACACTTAGCCCTGAGTGCTATTTAAGTTTTTAATCTAGAGGAGAAAAGTCTAGCTTGCCTTTTTTTTTCCCCAAAAAAAAATTATTAAATTTTTTCATCATTTGCTTCTTTTTTTTTTTTAAGCATTTTTGCTTGATCTGTGGTTCTAGGTTGGCAGTTATTTCCTGTTAGCTCTTCGAGTCTGTACCCGACTGTCTTCTGGTCACATAGTTTCCACCTGTTGTGCACAGACGCCTTCAGCCTCCTCTGATGTCTCTGGCAGCTCACATAGGATCACTGTGTGATGTGTAGCGCACACAGCAGCAGTTCTGCCCCACTCCCTTGCTGATTCTGTGGGCATCTGCTTCCTGTTTTTGTAGATCTTGGAGCTCCTTTGCGTATGACAACCCTTGCTCCTCCTTTCTGAGATCCCCTCTGAAGAAAGACTGTCACTTTAGACTGCTCTCGAGTCTGAAGCCATCACTCCTGTTGTTGAATCAGTCTCTGCTGTTCTTTTGGAAGCTTTTCCTTCTGGTGCTTTTGGGTTTTTCTGATGTATTTATTGTCTGTGATAGACTTTTGGGTTTTTCTGATGTATGATTGTCTGTGATAGACTTTGGGTTTTCTGATGTATGATTGTCTGTGATAGACTTTTGGGTTTTCTGATGTATTATTGTCTGTGATAGACTTTTGGGTTTTCTGATGTATGATTGTCTGTGATAGACTTTGGGTTTTCTGATGTATGATTGTCTGTGATAGACTTTTGGGTTTTCTGATGTATGATTGTCTGTGATAGACTTTGTAGCTGTTTTTGCATTAATTCTGTTTCTGGAATCTGTAACTTACGTCTTTTGATTTTACAAAACTCTTAACTTCTGTCTTCAGATATTCTTGTTCTGTTCTTCTGAGCCATCTTGTAAGAGTCACTGAGGTCCTTGTAAGCTGGGCTGTTCATACATCCCTCTTATTTTTTATATTTTTGTTAGGTTTTTTTTTTTTTTCCTCAAGTATATTTTCTTCAGACCAAACTTCTCATCTCGGTTTTTCTCATCAGCTTCCATCCTCTGAATTTTCACACCATTTTTGCAGTTGAAGACTTCCATTTGGTTCTTTCAGTGACTTTGCAGACTCCTCAATCTGCTGTACTTAACAGTGTTCAGAACTCATTCTGTCCCCGGCAACTTCATTCTCTGGATGTTTCTGGCCTGTCATCTTGTCTGTATTTTGAGGGATCCCAGTCATTCTGTATTGATCGTTTGTGTGCCTGTCCATACAATTCTTCGCTCAGCAGTTGTTGCCTGGTCTAGGCTGTGCAATGTCTCTGCTGAGCTGACTAACAGTGGAGCAGGGGCACCTCAGTCACACACAGACACTAATGACAAGTACACTTGCCGGTAAATTACATGTTCACTTACTTCATAGGGTATACTTGTTTCTGTATGTCTATATGCTGATCACTAGACCCTCCAAAAACAGAAACTAAGAGGTGAGAGAAAACACCCCTGCAGCTTCTTCAGGTGGTAGACTAGGTTAAGTTAGGGGACAGACTTCACACTGTCATGTGCTTTCCTTTCACCAGCAGTGTTGGTACGAGCTGCTCTCCCTTGGATGGGCTTACCGATGCAGTATGCAGAACAGAATGGAGTTGTGGATTGGAGGAACCAAGGTTGTGCCACCATCCAGCACCCAGAGCACTGTGTGACCTCAACTGACCAAGTATGTGTCAGGTTGGCGTTGGTGCCGTTTGGTTAAAGCGTTGCCACTCTGTATTTCCTAAGAAATGTTGTGTCAGGTGGCTTATCTGGTAAGAAGTGAGGAAATGTCTCAGTGTGAGGCTTTATCCTTGTACGTAATTGAATTCCTCTGGGGTCTGAAAAGGTATATCTAGATGACTTTGATCATTTGTGCAAGACTGAAACAATTTAATAAGACACTTTGTGTCTTTATTCCTAGTTCTACGTGTTCATTAAATTGTTCCAAATTATTATAGTTATTTATTTGGGTTTCAAAGGATTAGTCACCTATCAAGTCACTATCTTAATATGATGATAGGAATTTTCAAGCTGATCTTTCCTTGTACGTGTCCACAGAGGTAATGTTTCCAGACGTTACAGAGTACCTGAAAACACTGTCTCTTCCCGTGTTTAAATGCAAAGCTGTGATAAACTTTACAAGGTTGACAACAGTAACTAATGCTATAAAATAAGTTGTAGCAGTACAATGTCATAGTTTATGTGCTCAGCTGCTCTCACACAAGTAGTGAATACGGCATAGATGTGCTGGACACGGGATGTTTGTGTCCCTGGAGGGTGCGACAAAGAGAGATTTCACTACACTCAGAAACAGGAGTTTAGGACTAGACCGTGTTCACTTCTAAAAGTTCCCATTAGTATGCTTTAGACTGGTTGACTTTGGAAGGTCAAAGTGCAATTAAGGAGACCTGCAGTCAGGTAAAGGAAACATGGAGATGTGTTTTAGAGCAGTTTTTTCATGATTACTGTTAAGTGTTTGTCAGGATATGTACATTTTAGTGCTCCTGCAGTAACTTGAGAAGTGGACTGGAGATGAAGATTTGTTAGTCTGTGACAGAGAGCTGTTAGAAAGAGGAGCCCTGTTGTAATGTGCTGTAGCTGAGGTCTGTTTGTTGTTCTCTCTACTAGCCCTCTGCTGAAAAACGGAGCTTATCTTCAGGAAATAAGAAGAAAGGGAAGCCACAAATAGAAAAGTAGGTTCAATTCAATGTTTCCAGTAATAAAAAGTAGGAAAGACAAGCTTGCAGTATTTGGCTATGGATGTATTTAGTGTGTGTGTGTGTGTGTATGTGTGTGTGTGTGTGTGTGTGTGTGTGTATATATGTATATATATATGTGTGTGTGTATATATGTGTATATATATGTATATATATAGTATATTCCATTGATGTTGCTTTGCCTTTTTGCTTTGGGATTGACGTATGTAGTTGAAATTATCACCATGCAGGTGACGGAAGTGAAGCTGCTGTAAGGTTGTGCTCGGTGTGGAGGGTGGAGCTCAGAAGCACAGTGAGTGCTGACTCGCTAGGTCTTTGTTAGAATTTACTGTTAATTACTATGGAGGATTTTAGTGATACTGTATTTAGTGTTTTTGATAGAGGGCCTTACAAAAGTGTGGATTTCATATGCATGTATATATCTGTTTGGTTTAGGGAGAAAATGAAGAAAACCGAGAACAGACCGAATAGTAGAATAAACGGTATTAGACTCTCGACTCCTCAGCACGCTCCTGGCAGTACTGTGAAAGGTAAGGTCGGCTTCTCCCCAGTGACCGTCCTTCATCTGGAGTGTGGCGTCTCAGTGGATGCTGAGCTGTTGTGTCAAGCTCTCACCTGATGTGTACAGCAGTTTCCAGTTAGACATTTGTGAAGATAAAACGGTTTAGGGTCATGTCAGCAGGGGCCTGCTGCAGCGCTGGCTGGCTCTGACATATGGCGGTCGTGTCTCAGCTTTGTGGACCATCCTCGGGGAAATTGAGACCTGCTCTTGTCAGAGTCAGTTTTAGAAAGTTACTGACATTTTTATAATTTGATGACTTACTTACTGAGTTTTGTTGGACTGGGTTGTTTAGTTTCCATACCTACCATCTTTAAGGTAGGGGCTTTAAATCCCTCTGTGTTAAGGGTAAGGTTCATCTGATGGGAAAAAAAACTTTTTTTCCCCTAGTTCATTAGTTGCTTTTTTGTGTGTATTTGCATGCAGTATTAATTGTAAAAATAATAAGTAAATAAAAAGCCACAGATCTCTAGGAGAATATTCTATGTGTGCACCTGACATTAATTAACTAGCTAATTCCACAAACAGTTGTTTTTTGTTTGTTTTGAATCTTACTGTCCTGGCAACACAGTAATTTATGAGATAACAAAAGTAACAGGAATACTTCTTAATTAAAATATATTTTCAACTGGATGTTCATAGAGAGAGGCTAAATAGTATAGAAAACAAATGATTGTATTTTAAATCTCAAATCATGCCAGTTTATTGACTTAGCTAAACTGAGAGTGAATTTTCTATTGCAGTGATAAAACACCATGACCAAAGCAACTTATGAAGGAAAGTCTTTATTTAGGGTTCACGGTTTCAGAGGGTGAGTCAGTGACCACAGCGGCAGGAAGTATGGCAGCCGGCAAGCAGGCGTGGTGCTAGGGCAATAGCTGGTAGTTTGTTTACATCTGCCCACAAGCAGAATCAGAGAAAGCTAACTTGGAATGGTGTGGACGTTTTTGAAACTTCAAAGCCAGTGACACACCTCCAGTAAGGCCACGCCTCTTCATTGTTCCCAGACAGTTCCACTAACTGGGGTCTGGGGAGCATTCTCATGCAGACCACCACAAGGGGGAGAATGCCCTGGAAAGATCCATCTTGCTCATGTGCACGTGCGGTCCAGGAGCGTGTTGGAGCCCTTTGATAGCTGATGTTCCAGACAGTGAGCAAGAGGTTTGTCTGCTGATGGCTATCTGGAAATCACTCCTGCCAGGGCTTCATGGCTTCATGTCTTTGTTCTCCTGGCTCATTTTCCATATTGCTTCCATGTTTGACTTCAAAGAACATATTTAGCTGAGTTACTCTCCTGGGCAAGTCCTGTGTGTAGCGCCCTCTATGAGGTTCCACTGCCTCTTATTTCACACCCTTCTGGAACTCCTGCTCCCCCAAGGTGCTGGCAGCTGCTAATTTTTTTTTTTTGTCTCAGACATCCAGAAAGCATCACATGGATTTCATTGCCATTTATTCCATTTTTGGTTTGTTTTTGCCTTTGTTTCCGTGTCCCTTGTCCTTAGATGTGTGGCTTCAGGTTGGATGGTTGTGTATAAGCAGGAATAATGCCTCCCTCACCCTGTTGTAATGACATGTAACAGTCTGTGAGCAGACCAAACACATCGAGTGAGGGCTCAGCCATTTACTCCTTGTTCCTGTGCCACTAAACGAGAAGAAAGGACATAGTTCTAGGTTATTACAAGCTTTGTGGCATTCTAAACTTCAGTTCCTTTTCCCTTTATCTCTTTAATTTTCAAATTTTATGATAGTAATCAAACTTTTTGAGGAAGTCAAACCTTGCCCTAATTGGGTTTTTTTTGTTTTGTTTATTTTTGATATGTTTGTGTATCTAT
Source organism: Myodes glareolus (assembly GCF_982192425.1). Lineage (NCBI taxonomy): Eukaryota > Metazoa > Chordata > Mammalia > Rodentia > Cricetidae > Myodes > Myodes glareolus. The sequence goes on from NC_142030.1 coordinate 113,534,301, forward strand.
CTAGATACAGATATGTGAAATTTTTATCAAAAATAATTATGAATAGAGTGTACTTTGAGAGCATTAATGACTAGTGTAATTCGGATGCATGCTAACCCCAACCTAAGAAAACCTCTAAAATATTAAAGTGTCAATGAAGCCTTTAAGTCTTCAGTAAACTGGAAATAATTATTTTCTTCCCATATGGAGCAGCAGCTATCATGAAATGCAGATGCTGGAGCTGGGGTGCTGGGTCCTGCTGATTAGTGCATTGTTCAGCTTTAAACACACTGTAGCCCATCTTAAGATAGGTATCATTTACTTTTTAATTTTTAAATTTTTATTTTAAATTCTAATTTCTCCTTTGACTGGTAGTCTATTCATGTATCTCAGAAATATGAAAGGGAACAAAATAAAGATCTCTCACTGCTCCCTTCTGTGTTTTCTGCTTCCGGGAAGCAGTGTGTGCTGTTGGTCCTCGCTGTTGGCATCGCGTTTTCTTTGAAAACTTGCTGTCTCAGTAGTAGGAATGGTGGTGCACTCCGGAAATTGCAGGACTTTGGAGGCTGAAGCACAAATATTATCAATTCAAGGCCAGACTAGACTATTCAGTTAAACCATGTCTAAAAAAAAAACAAAACTCCCTTTATAGCTCTATTCTAAAGAGATGTACGCATTGCCACACAGAGACCATGAAGAACTTGTGTTTTGGGGCTGGAAAGATGGCGCAGTGCTTAGGAGCACTGGCTGCACAGTCATGAGGGCTTGTTAATACTGCAGCACCCACAAAATGAACTAGATGTGATCTTGCAGGAACCTTTAGCCCTGGAGCTGGGGGCCAGGGGTAGCTAACTGCAAGTTGTAGGGACATAGAATCTGTAGACTTAAAAGATAGCTCAAAGTGGGGCTACCAGGCTGATTCTACAAGAAATAAATTCTGATTAAGTTAGTAAAATTGACTTGTTTTTTATGCCTTTGTTTTAAATATGTATTTATCAGCTACTTAATAAATTTTAACATAGCTCAAAGACAATTTTTAAGTGTTGTAGGAAACAAATAATTTATAGCTACAACTAATTTTTAATAGTTCCCTTTGAAAGTTAATTAACTATTTAACGTAACTTTAGAGTTGTTATTTTTAGATATGAATTTGGACATGGGATCTGGACACGACACATGTGGAGAAACGTCTTCAGAGAGTTACAGTTCTCCGTCTAGTCCACGGCATGATGGAAGAGAAAGTTTTGAAAGTGAAGAAGAAAAAGACAGAGGTTTGCTTTTAGCAGAGGGAATAGAAAGAGGTGGGGGCGGATGAAACTATTACCTCTTAAACCACCCGCTATAGACTTAAAATTTATTATTAGGTATTTAAAAACTGCGTATGAAATGAAATAGACAGGGAACACGGCTTGTTGTGGATGGGAGACAGGCAGGGCGAGCACAGCAGCTGCTCGGCTCACACAGGGCCAGGTTTGTGGAGACTGTTGGGGCAGCTCGACACTGACATCTCTGGTGATGCCTGGGTTACTGCTTGCCAAAGCTGCTGTCTGTGGACTGGTAAGGATCTTGGGTTAGGATTAGGGGAGGGCAAGGTAAAAGGCTGTTGTAAGTAAAAATTGTTGTAAGGATCTCTTTTCTTAAGAGGTTGACCTATTTCTCCAACACATGCTATAAAGCTCCAGGCCTTTAGTTAATTTCCACCTTTCTGAGGGAGCTGATTTTGACATTTTCTGCCATTGCTGTCATTGGAGGGCCTTACTCCCTCTTCTGGTCTGACAGAGCCCCTGGAAAGCCTCTGTTTGCTGAGGATGCTCTCCCTCATGTGAGCCATCCACAGCTGCTGGCTGGCTTGGCAGTAAAGGTCCTGTGCCTAGCACAGTCTCGGTCTCCCTGTTAAAATTCTTACACCAGGGCATTTCAGCCAGACGTGACTTCTTGCTGCACAGTCTTAAGTTCACTGGGACTTCAGCTTCTGTGTCACTGTCATAGCCTGGATCACAAATAACTGAAGTCCGTCCTCACCCTGTGATGTGAAGCCGCTGCGTGCGCTTCTGCAGTTTCCTCAGTTATTGTACTTGGTTCCGTGCAGTGCACAGATAATTCTGAGTCTTGAGCGGACATCACCTAGTTGTCAGATCTGTGGGTAACTCTCGTAGCGCCCCTTTCTTACTCCCAGGCGCACACTAGGATGGAAAACTTTGAACATTTTCCAAGTTCTGAGTACACACAAAGGCCTTCAGAAGTGTGTGGCTTTGTTGTTGTTGTTATGATGCTTTGCGACTTTCTGCTTCCCAAAGTCAGTACAAAAAACATGACCCCTACATGACCCCTATAGTGCTCCAAAAACCATAGTGTCATTACTGTGACTTCAGACTTAAAGCTTTAATTCATATGAAAATTTAACTGACCATCTGTATGAAAGATGGCTTCTGTTTTCTTTTCTGACTTGTTTTTTGTTCTTAACTCTGCACTGATGGATGGTGAACCTCCAGTGCCTTGAAAAGGTTATTTAAAGTTCAGCAATAAGTAGTGTAATACTTTATCTATTAGTGAACATGTTTGCATTAGTATAAGTCCCCCTCTAATAGAAATTGAGACAGTTCAGCTAATAACACTTGATATTCTATGTCAAGTGGGTTCTGTTTTGCTTTTCTTTAGGAAGGTTACTTTTGATACACTTGTTTCAAGAATGTTTGGCATTGTCAACTACATATAACCACTTTTTGCCTTAGTGAACTCTAAGCGCCAAGTGTAATGCTGCTTGGTTGATGAACAGAAAGTTCTTCCAGTCGGTATGATGTCTAACTGCCGTGTAGACTGAGGTGCTATGTTCACCGTATATACACAGTGCCCCAGTTAGTGCCGTGACTCTGCCGTGTTCACAGTATATACACAGTGCCCCAGTTAGTGCCGTGACTCTGCCGTGTTCACCGTATATACACAGTGCCCCAGTTAGTGCCGTGACTCTGCCGTGTTCACAGTATATACACAGTGCCCCAGTTAGTGCCGTGACTCTGCCGTGTTCACAGTATATACACAGTGCCCCAGTTAGTGCCGTGACTCTCTGCCGTGTGTACCATGGTAAACACAAGTGCGGGGCAGTTTTGTGTCTGCTGTGTAGTTGTGGAGAAATAGTGGTGCTTTCTTATCCTGCGCTTTGTGTTCCAGAATGTTCATTGTTGGACCAGTACAAGTAGCCTTAAGTGTTCCCTGTTGAATATATATATATATATATAGTGGTACAAATTCTTACTCTGTTTCCTACCTTAAGCATTTGAATTAAATATTGTCCTGATCATAGTTCTTAAATTGAACATTTGTAAGACAAATTTAAAATCAGGTTTATGATGGTACAGAACTAAGTTGATTATCTAAAACTGCTGTGTAATGCTTTTCTCAGTAATAAGGTCGTAGTGCATGTGTGTCTCTGTGTCACACTTTGGTGACCTTTGTTACTGTTTGAGAGAGTAAAACATACCGAAAGCCAAAGATCAACAGAAGTTAGCGTGGACAGTTGAAAAATGTGATGGACAGACACATTCCAGACTTAGATTCATTTTAGATATACCTTGATGTTAGTTCTAGTAAGAAAAATAGGAATTCAGCCTGGGTTAATCCATGTTTGTATATTTTCTTTAGACACGGACAGCAATTCTGAAGATTCTGGGAACCCATCGGCAGCCAGGTTTACAGATTATGGCTCTGTCAACCAGACTGTTGCTGTCAAGCCACCTGTCCAGATTATCTCACTGGGGAGTGAGAATGGAAGCCTCTTAGAAGCCCCATTGACCTCACACAAGTACCCGCATATCCCCTTCATGCCAACGCTGCACTGTGTCATGCACAATGGTGCCCAGAAGTCAGAAGTTGTCATTCCTTCACCGAAATCTGCAGATGGCAAAACAATGGGGATGCTTGTTCCTAATCCTGTGGCTATTTCTGCAGTGATGGAGCCTACAAATTCAAGTCCTGTTGGGATCCTAGGCCCAGCAGCTTCTGGAGACACAGAGAAGCACCTGGAATTGTTGGCTTCCCCGTTACCTATCCCATCGTCTCTCCTTGCACACAGCAGTGCTGCTCCTGCTCTGCAGCTGACATTGCAGAGGATAAAATTGCCACCTCCGCAGGGGTCTTCTGAGAGTTGCACAGTTAATATTCCACAACAGCCAGCCGGAAGTCTGAGCATGGGATCACCAAATACTGCCTTTATTCCTGTCCATAACCCAGGTAGTTTCCCAGGATCTCCTGTAGCTGCCTCGGACCCCATCACAAAATCTGCATCCCAAGTGGTAGGACTCAATCAAATGGTGCCTCAGATTGAGGGAAACACAGGAACAGTCCCTCAGCCTACCAATGTGAAGGTAGTTCTTCCTGCAGCTGGCCTCTCAGCCGCACAGCCACCAGCTTCCTATTCCTTTCCAGGATCGCCCCTTGCTGCCAGTGTGCTACCCACCCAGAATTCCAGTGTGCTCAACACAGCCACTTCTGCCCAGCCAACAAGTGGAGGCATCAGTCAAGCCCAGTCCACAGTTCCTCCTGCTGTTCCTACCCACACCCCAGGCCCTGTCCCCAGCCCCAGCCCTGCCTTGACACACAGTACTGCTCAGAGTGATAGCACATCTTACATTAATGCTGTGGGGAGCACAAACGCTAATGGAACCATAGTGCCACCACAGCATTTGGGCTCAGGTCCTTGTGGTTCTTGTGGGCGAAGGTGCAGCTGTGGGACCAATGGAAACCTCCAGCTAAATGGTTACTATTACCCCAATCCCATGCCTGGACCAGTGTACCGCGTCCCATCGTTCTTCACTCTGCCATCCATTTGCAATGGCAGCTACCTCAACCAAGCACATCAGAGCAATGGAAACCAACTTCCTTTTTTTCTGCCTCAGACTCCATATGCAAATGGACTGGTACATGACCCAGTCATGGGGAGCCAAGCCAACTATGGCATGCAACAAATGGCAGGATTTGGGAGATTGTATCCTGTATATCCAACACCTAATGTAGTTGCCAATACCAGTAGTTCTGGGCCCAAGAAGAATGGGAATGTGTCATGTTACAATTGTGGTGTAAGCGGACACTATGCACAGGACTGTAAGCAGTCGTCCATGGAGGCCAATCAACAAGGTAATCACACTAACTCCCAGAGGACTTGTTTCTGAGTTCCCCCATTTCTTCTTCCTTCTTGATTATGTGATTCTGTCTTAGCAGAAAAGATCCATTTGTGTGTTTGTTTACAGAGGCTGTATTTTCAGTGACAAATCAAAATGCAACCAGAGAAACTCTAGTGTAGATCCAGGTCATGTAGCGCAAGGAAGGTCAGAGGAAGCTTAGTTGTCACTAAGAAATAAACACCAGAGGACTTTTTAGAAGTTATAATCCTCTTTCATAGAGGAAGCAAAGTTTTCAAATATCGAAAACTGGGATGCAAGCTAAGTTACCTGGCATACAAGGTTTTTAGTCTGGTTAGAGTCAGTGTGCAAGAAGTTGGCTCATGTGTGCCCATGCTGCCCTTTCGTTCTATACATGTAAGGGAAAAAAATTCAAGAGCCCATTGAATTTTTACAGGAACAAAGTGATTTGAACAGAGTTTGGGAGTTAAGAGTGGAGTTGAACAGTGCTAACACCAGAAAGAAGAACGTGCACTCAAACGGGCATGGGTGCAGGGCCAGGTTCAGTTCTGACCGCTCCTCTCTCGTGCATTTGGCCTTTGTCGTTGTGCCAAAATCTTATCCAGAAAAGGTCTTGAGTCAGGCAGGTATCAGGCCCTCTCAAAGGGAAATCCAGTTAAATAGCTTTAGGTTATACTTGAAGCACAGGCTTGCTGTTGCTTCTGGGAGAGAATAACTTCCTTGCTGTTTTTGGAGCGGAGTTAGTGCTGAAGTAGGGCCTTTGGAAGCATGCCCATTTGCAGTCTTGTGTAGTGGTGTGTGATACATGTAGTCATAAGCGGTGACTTAGCCGTTCTGTCTTTCCTGTTTTAGGCACTTACAGACTGAGATACGCACCTCCCCTCCCCCCTTCTAATGATACGTTGGATTCTGCAGACTGACCGAGTAAAGCTTGCCTACTTAATGCACTCAAGTGTGGGGAGTCATGGGTGTGGAGGGGAGGAAAGGAAAGGTATTTTGTTTCTTTGTCTGTACACTTCCTACATTTCCATGCAGTTGGGAGTTTTCATTTCTCTTGTACCAATGTCCAAACTAAGAAAGAATGCAATGCTCCTGAGCCTCTGGTCCCCTGGTTCAACAGCAGGCCTGTATGACATGTGTAACTTAAACTTCAGACAAACTCGCGAACGAAACGCATTGATGTGTGCTTTTTTACACTGAATACTTGCTGTGTGCAATGTTTACTGAATCTGAACTGTGTGTCGACCTTATTTGTTCTCACAACACTGGCATCGGCCGTACGGTTGGGAAAGTGTGCTGCTCGCGGCTTTCTCACGCTGACCCTGGCCTGCCGCGGGAGTGCTCAGCACTGCGCTTGTTGCGCTTCTGTGACCTGCTCTGTATGACAGGGAACATGTCTCACCATTCATTTTAGAAGTCAGATCCCCGAGAAGTATGTATATATGTCATGAAAAGCGCCACGTAAATACATATATGCAGCACTTACCCGAATACCCTGGAAACAAGTGGGAGAGCGAGTCAGACTGGGAAGCTGGAGCAGAAGTGGACAGCATTTCCTTCCATCATACCCTTGTAGCCTGTGTCTTCAGACAGAGTGAGCACACTGGTGTGGATGTTGTCTGTACGCTCGTGTCTGTGATGACTGTCAACAGCCAGTTCTGCTTGTTGTCTACACCTCGACCTGATCAGACACTGCTTGAGTGATGTCCTCTTCTGTGCACCAGCTGTGACAGTGTCACATGTGTTTCCATGTGTGTGGGTTGTGTTGTCTGCTCCCCACCTGTGTCACTGTTATGACCGCTTCACGATGCTGACAATGTGAACGACTGGACTGAGTGGGCTGGGACGGTTCAATCATGGCAGTGTCTGCCGCTAAGTTTAATGCTGCTGGGGTTTTGTTTGTGTTTTATTTTTTTAAAAAAAGCCAATCTATGTACTAAATTGCTTCCAGGTAATTTTTGATTTCCTGAAGTGCACTGAGGTTATCTGGGAGAGTGGATTTATCTTCAGTGACTGCTGCACTCCACAGTAGTGAACAAGTACGACCACGTGGTTGTAAGCCTAAGGGGTAAGAGGGTTTCCATTCCTCAGTAAAAATGGAGAGGTGATTGGTTTGTGTTGTGGGGAATACAGTTGGGGTGTGGCAGAGGCACTGAAATGTTTGGTCTGGGTTCAGAAGCCAGATATTGTGAGACAAAAAAAACTTGAAGAACACAGAATCTAGTTCACCACTTTAAAGTAGCGTTTATATCTATAGCCCAATGTACATTCTGAGACCCTCAGGGGAGAGGAAGGGGGTGGCTGTGTAGGTGAGAGCTTTAATTTAGAAGGAAATTATTTTGATTAAATATATTTTATTTGATCTGGGTATTTTTGGACCACATTATTAATTGCTAAGCTGCGGTCGAGTTGTTCGGGGAGAGTATCTAAGCCTTGTCCAGGTGCGTGGTGACTCCTTGCCAGGTGACTGGAGCTTCTGTTGTGATCTCCAATACTGTACTGTACATAGGAGGTGTGCTGCCTTCTCCTCATTTGTATGTTTACCATATACTTTGATATTTGAAATGTTATGTACTGGAAAGGCCACTTATATTTCTAGGACAGATTGGATTTTATGCAACCTTTTTCCTTGAATTAACAGCAATAAAAAAAAATGAAAACAGCTTAAGAATTGTGCCTTATTGCAAGTTTTATAAAACTAAAAATGGGTTTTTGTGGTGATTTTTCTTTTAAAGAATAAGTTCGTTTCCCCCCTCACGTGGCAGTGTCTCCCACGTGACTCCCGGCCTGCCTGGTCTCCATCTTCCCCTAGTGTGGTTGGGCTTCAGCCTCTAACGGAAGGGAAGCCCCTGTCTTCCAAGAAACTAGACTTCTGATTTAGGGTCCCCCTTACCGACCCCGTAGCACAAAGAACCCAAATTTAGCATTTTGTTTTCTCTCTCTTTTGGGGTGAGGAGGCTGTTGGAGGCACACAGCTATCATGGTTCAGTATTGGGGTCTTTTCCTTGTCTTTCGTTCTTCTGTGATCCAGTTTGAGTAGACATGTCTAAGACATTGGAGGCCAGTTGGCCTGCTGTGTGCCTCTGCCCTGGAGCAGGATGCTGAGGGCTCATGTCTTGAACTGTGAGCACAAAGCAGAGATGGCTGGAAGCTTTGAACTCTCGTAGCCTGCCTCCAGTGGCACACTACTCCACCAAGGCCATACTTGCGAAGCCTACCCAAACTTCACCAGTCACCAGTCGGGAACTAAGTATTCAATGCCAGAGACTGTGGGGGACATTTCTCATTCAAGCCTCAGCAGGCACCAGTTTCCCCATCTCCCCTGTGGGTGTGCTGCTCCCACCCCACCAGTCCCCAGCTTTTGCTCACCTGTTCACTGCTGTAAAAGCAGTAGCGTTGTGCTCTTTCTGACCTGTGGCGCAAGTCCTCACACGGCCCGCTGGGGCTAGGTCTGCTCATCTGGTTCGTGACCTGTGCTGCATTCCTGGTGTTCATTTTCACACCTTGAAATAGTCTCATAAGGATGAGTATTAATAGATGGATCCATTGTTTTGTCAGTGAACATCCAGGAAGCTTGCTTCTCTTTTTCAACTGACAGGTGCCAGGAATATTTTTTGTGCTGTCCTGGTTTGTGTATAAAAGTTTGTTAGGGCATCTATCTAGGCATGCAGTCATATGATTAAGGTATGTTGACTTTCCAAGATGCGCCACATCTCCTTCCCAGTGACACATCACTGCTGTGCACTAGGGCTCCTGGCAGTCTCCCAAGATGCTGTCAGGAAGAACAGGACGTGACGTCAGAGGGGTTTGTAGGCCTCTGGAAGAGGTGAGTTGAGACCAGGTTCGCGGTGCGACAGGATTTGTGATCACTGCATGGGGAACAGGAAGCGTGTGGCTGTGTGTGGTGAGGAAAGAAGGGGCTGAGATAATAGGTAAAGGTGCTCTACAAGAGCAGGCGTGCAAACGGTGGAGTTGGTTAGGATGGGGTGCATTGAAGTTGGAAGTTGCCAGGTTTAAAACAGGAAAACATGTTGCCTCTGGTATCTGAGAAAACCGCTCACCGGTAGAGGAAAGGAAGCCTGGAAGTTGAGAGTCTGGGGAGTGGGGCCAGACTAAGTTGTTGGCTGTGGTAAAGGCCCATCTGTGTAGAGTGAAAACCAGCTTCGTCCACGGAGAAGGGCGCTGTGAAGGGTGTTGTCTGGAAATGGTCTTTAGAAGGAATGCATGAAGGGAGCTGGGCCCTGCAGAAGAGCACTGAGACTTGTCACTAGTCACTCTCCTGTAAGCAGGGAGAAGGACACCTAGAGAACTCAGAGGAGCTGAGTTCACCTCGTGCCCGCAGAATCTACCTACCCTGAAGAGTTTGTCTACTTGGAAATCTTCCAAGATGTGCATCTCTCTTCCATCATTCCTCCATAAAATAAGTGTTTAGTAGGTGAATTTAGCATTTAATTTGTTATGTAAGTACTAAAGATCTTTCCAGTTTTTAAAAGACTTCAAGTTTTAATAGCATCAGCTGCTTAAGAGCAGCATCCACTCAAGCTTGGGCGACATCGTTATTCAGTGCTCGGTGCCGAGGGGCGACATCGTTATTCAGTGCTCGGTGCCGATGAATGCCTCCTCAGGTTGAGGCAGTGCAGCCACACAGGCAAGCTTCAACAACAGTCCAACCCCATAGTCCTTCAGTAATTCACAAGATGATGCAGGTTCATGCACACACCCAGCACGCCCATTCATTTTCAGAAGGGTGTCTGAGACACTGGAGGTGTGGTGAGATGAAGGCTCTGACTATCTCTGCTCTTCATGCCCTTCAGAGGGTGAAGACAGCTACAGCGAGGGGCTCTGGGGCCCCAGAGAGGAGCAGCAGCCATGCTGGCCAGTCCATCCTTTCTGGGCTGCACCCACTACTGGTTTGCATGGCTCGGGTTCCTGGAGCCACTTGTTACTGTGTGTAACACAGTTACTGTGCCTACTCCTGTAAATCTCAGAAGCTTATATGGTGCAGGGGTGCATGGAAGTTGAGTGCGACGAGCTCTTCTGTAGGTCAAACACACCTGGGTTCCACAGGCCCTTCTTTCCCTCAGAGTCACAGCCCAGCTACTGACCTTTGTCGCTAGAAGCTCTTCGCCCACAAATCCCTTTTCCGTGTTTGTGGTGTGGGTTGGGAGGTGAGGTGGGGTGCGGTGGACTCGAGTGGGGTACTTTTTGCTCTTCTCTTTTCCTCTGTGAGCTCTAATTTTGAGCCACTGTGAAAGGGGGTCCTGGGCACCAAGCACAGAAAAAAATTGCACGTTGGAAAGCCGCGCCCCCTAGTGGGCGGCAAACACAGTGCAGGCAACAGATGCGGCTTCCTGTTGAGCTGTTCTGAGAAAATGGGAGTAGAGCATCTGATAGTAAAGAGTCTCGAGTAGCACCTCTGTCGGCGTGTGGCAGCCTTGCTGGCAGTGCTGTCCCCTCTCCAGAACAGACTCCGCTAACTCTGAAAGGAGCGCCATCCTCCTATTAAGGGGTGGAACTTGAGGTTCAGGGATGACATGAAGTACCACAAAGTCATCAGTGCTGAAAGCCAGGCCTCAACTCCAGGTCAGTGCCCACCTCCCTGCACCATTGCCCACCCCCACAGCAACATTGAACTGAAACAAAATGGTAGAAATCTGCAGGACACTTCCTGTAAGAGGCTGAGTCAGGTGATGAGCAGACCTGCCCTAGTCCAGCCAAATGTCTGTCCTCCTGGGCTGAAGGATTGGAGGACATGAGGTAGAAAAACGTCCAAGCGTAGGAAGCCTTGGAACTTTGACAGCCAAGCTTTACACATTTGCACTAAATTCCCACAGTGTCAAGGTTCGCCCAAGTGACAGTTCTAAATGTGCACAGATCTCTACCACCGAGGACTGCCTAACTCTACAAAGGTTTTGGTTGTCCTGTGTGTTGTGGGATATTTGTGGAACTCCCGAGTCTGTGTTAATAAAATTAACCTTGGATGAGGGGGCAGAGCCAGAGAAAAGTTGACAAGAATTAGCCATAGAGAATATGGAAAGCTGGAAAGAGATGCACAGGAAGGAGTAGGGAGGGACTTAGAGAGTTGTCAGTTTGGTTTGGGAGGACGGAGAAATGCTCTCATGCTGGGCCTCCGGCTAGAAATGAAGGTCACCTAGTTGTTTCTTGGCTTCTCTGTTCTAGCAGGTTTTTATCCCGATTTCTGACTCCCGAGTCTGTTGGTAGAGAATTAGTTAACGCTCCGTTCAATGGCAGTCGGCACCAGCAGGACAGGAAACCCCACCAGGATGGGTGTGGCCTTAGAGGCAGAGGCGGAACAGCTGGGCTGCAGATGCTGGTTAAAATACAGGTAGGCTCAGGTGTAGCCACTAAGCTACTACAGCACCTGTGCATCTTAAGCATTAATTGAATATTCCATTAAGACTTAAGGAATTGTAAACGTTGAGGTCAGATGTAACCTCTTGCAATTCCAGCACTCGGGGCAGGGGCGGCAGGAGCAGGTTCAGGAACTGGTCTACATAGTGGTCCCAGGCCAGCCAGGGCTACAGAACAAGACTGTTCCAAAGAAGCAAAATATTTAACAGTGAAGTAGTGCTACAAGCAGGAAGAGCAAGTGGCTGTTACGTTCCAGATAAATATAGAGGGTCCCCCAACAATCGAGCTCAAGAAATGGGGATGACAATCACTCCACCCCACCCCCAAAGGCCTGCTGAATGGAACTTAACTGTGCCCTAATACAGACATGAAGTCAGCTTGTGCCAGAGGCGGTCCTAGTCAGAACTTTGTTCCGAGTGCCCATGCATGCCACGTTTCCAGGCTGAGTAACAGAAGGACAAATGGGAATGGGGACACTCACCTAAGCACTCAATTTCTGACACATTATGGGCTCCCAGCTTGTCCTCAGTATGCAGATGCTCAGTTTAGGTCGGTCTGACAGTCTCAGCCACACTTCCAGGCAGGACTGTGCTTCCATTTTATAGGAATGGAGCCCAGGCAGTGAGGTGTGTGCATGCTAGAGATAAGTCACTGGGGCATAGACAGGCCAGCTCTGGGGTCAGGCCAACTTGAGCGCGGCCATCTGGTGCAGTCTGTTCTTCCTGGGCCTTTTGTTTTACTAGACAAAGTTTCAGGCAGACATGTAAACACCAGCATGCCTGCACTCTCCCCTTCTTCGCCAGTGCTGGTGATGGAAGCCAGGGTTTCCTGCATGCTAGGCCAGCACTCATTGAATTCTGCGCACATGTTCAGAAAGGGTGGTGGGAACTGAGTAGTCCCCTTCAGCTCCAGTGTCGCGGGGCTTCAAGCTTGACTTCCCCCTTTCAGCGATCCGTTGAGGTTTGCCGTTTGTGCTCCTATGGTTATGGTGGCTCAGTGACTTTTTATGGCTGCGAGCGGTGGCTGAGGAGGCGAGAACCCAGGGAGACTGGCATTGGGAGGGACAGCCAGCAGGTGGCAGGACAGACTGCAAACTGCAAGACCTGCTTCCTCTGCCACAGTTTCTAGGCCTTTCTCAAAGTGTAGTTTTTATTTGGGAGGAGAGCTTAACACTGACGTGAGAGTTGAGGATTGACAACAGGTGCCAAAGTCAGAAAAAAGCCTCGATTCTACAAGCTGAGATGGCTTAACCTCTAAATAATTGAAATACTGATGCAGGTGGATTGAGTTTAAGGGCAGACATAGTGAGACCGTGTCTAAAATGAAAGAATTTGGATGATGTGTGAAGTAATACTTCCGTGTCCATGATAAAGTGTTTTAGCGTAGACTCACTGGTTTACATCACCTACCGTTCCCCATCTGGGACTGTAAACTGAGTCGTTGTCCACGCACCCACGAGCTTACGTGGGTTTGTCTGTTTCCTTACAAAGGAGGCTGGCTGACTGCACATGCTGTCTGCTGACTTCCTCTTGGGAATGAAGATGGTTGTCTTTAAAGGCCTGCCGTTCTGGAGCAGGCATCTGAGCCCGTCTTTAATTGGTGCCTAATACATGTTCCATCCCTCAGCAAACACTGACAGGGAGCCTCCATCCGGTGGTGGGCGCAGTCAGCACTCCAGTCTTAGCCCAGATTCTCCAGGACTGGATACTGAGCCCGGAACTGGGAAAGGTTCATATGGGCCACATTTTAATTAGACTAGAAAGGAGAAGGGAGGTTTCCAGAGTGGAGACTTTGAGAAGGCAGCCAAGAGTGGACTAATTGATGCTGGGTTTCAGGACACCCTGGGAAGCATTGGGTGGGGAAGATGAGAAACTGGAAGGGCAAACTGAGAGAGTCCAGCCTAGGGTGGAGGTGCAGGAGTCCTCTCGGCTTTGTCAGAGATGACTTCCTTTGACTTCTGAGTTTACGGCAGAGCAGTATCTGTTAGGGCTGTTCCTCAAACTGTGCTGCTTTGGTCTCCTGCAACTCAACTCCTACAACTACCCACCCCACCCCACGACTGGAAGGAAATTTCTAGAATTCGGACTCTGGAAAGCAAGAGGCTGTTCCCTGAAGACAAAATAAATGCATAATAAACAGTTCAAGAATGAAATGGCCCCACCGTGTACAGTGGGGTAAGGGGTGCTCCCGTGAGGTCGCTGGAGCAAAGGTAACATGCCGGGCAGGACACTAGGTGGAGCTGGAGAAGCCTGCAGGCCCCTGTGCTCACAGCGCTGGTGGGGTCAATGCAGGGGGAGGAAAAGTGACCCAGGCCTGGAACTGCTGTGCAGGATTGGCTGCCCAGAAGGAATAAGTCACAGGCCTGGCCCACCTCACCCTTGCCCCAAGGGTCGACTGTGGGGATCATTTTTTGTTTTTTTCTAATGATAGGAAAATAGTTCAGGGTTAAGGGTAGCAATTTGTGGACTCCCTGCAGGGTCTGTGTTGATTTTAGCCTTGGAAGTCGTCAACCCAACCCATCACTCCTCCAGCAAACCCCCTTCTCTTCCCTTTACCTCCCAGAATGCCTTGTTCAGAGGGAGCTGCTCGCTGCTGGGACATGTCCTTGCAGCCACCATGGCTGTCCCAAGATCCTGGTGCCTGCACCTGTGCAGGCTTCTCTCTCTAGATCTACCTGCTGTCCAAGCCTCCGGGGCACTGTGCACAACCTCTGTGGGGAGAGACTCAAACCTTGCCCACTGGTTAGTGGTAAGCATCTGTCAGTTCACACCAGTCAAGCAAACCACGGGCAGGAGAGCGGTCCTGGTGCTCACGATTGTCTTGTCTAGACAAAGCATGTGTACACAGCAGGCCGCACACTGAACTCCACGTGTCCAGCAGAACTCATTTGGATCTTGCTGATATGGATTAGGGAGGTATGGAAAACTGAGCTAGTGGAATTGGCCTCCTGCTGCCAGGAGGGCAAGAAACAGCAAACGGGTTCCTAAACATAGAACTGTGAATCTATTCTAGGGAATGTGTGAAACCCCAAGATAAGCTACTTCCCAAAGGCCTGCTAACGAACATAGTCTGGGGTAATTCCTTAAGCAATAGTACATAGGGTTCGTTGGTGTGAGAGTTAGAATAAGCTGCTCCAAGTATCCCTCCTCCTCTTCCTCCTCAGCATCTTTTTTGAAGTTTTGTCCACATGACTTCAGGCACAGAAGCAGGCCTGTCCCGTGAGTATGCACATGGACTTCCTTCATATCCCCTCCTTTGCTGGTAGAGAATTCTCTTCCCAAGATGACCGAGGAGTCGGGTCACCTGTTCTGAGGGCTTTCCTCTGAGAAACCACATGCTAAGAACCTGTCTTCATAGTGCCCAGCTTCCTTGCCCCTCGCGTGGGCTTCACCCGGCGGGGTCTCCCAGTCCTTTGCTCTTGTGCACAGAGGATCTGCACTCTGCTAGGCTGTACTTGAGTCTCAGATTTTGCTTGACTTGTGTGCTCTTGCTTGCATCAAATTGGTATGCAAAGTAGTCACTTTAGCTCATTGACTCAAGCATCAAACCAGAGACTGAAAGGAACTTTCCTTAGGATGCTAAGTCCTGAGTTTCCCTGCCTGTCAGTAGAGATGGCAGACGTGACTGCATCCTAGGTGTGTGCACACATCAGGATTGTGAGGCATAGTTACAGTTCCCGTTAGCACATCCTAAACCGGACTTCCTCTCCTAAGGCCCGTGGAAGTCAGACACGCACACTTTTCTTCTCTCCCAGGTGGGATAGGGTGGCTGCCTCATCTCTACCTCTTGGCGCTGGGATTACAAACAGGAGCCGTCAGACCCAGCTGCTTTTAACACAAGTTCTGTGATAAAACTTGAGTTCTCACGTTTTTGTGACAAACATCAACTGCCACACACGCGCACACACAGACACACACACACCACACACACACACACACACACACACACACACACACACACACACACGTGCGCCAGCCCTATTTTATCTTATTTTACTGAGATGAGGTCTTACTGCAGCCTAGCTGGCCTGGACCTCATTCCAGTCCTCCTGCTTCATCCTCTTAGGTGCTCGTGTGCTACCACACCCAGTGGCTTCTGCTTTGTCCTTTTGTTGGTGCCAACTATTTTTATCACAACCATCCTAGATGTGCATTTTATGTCCTTAAAATTGATAACATAATATTGATAGGATCCTTACTTACTAAAGTCCATATGATTAGGGTTCTCCCACACAGATCTGTGGAACTGATGTGTATAGTGGGTATTAGTATTACAGAATCGTGGGATATTCTACAATATCTCTAATAGAAAAATCACCTATGCTTTACATAATTGTCTTTTTATTGACTACATAGTTTTGCCTTCCCAGAATATCATATACAGAGATGTTCCTCCACTGATCATAAAGTTACATCTTATAAACACAGCATAAATCAAGCATTCCATAAATTTTAAACATTCTGAATGCTGCAGCATAGCACTTGGCCCGCTATGGAGAGGCAACTGCTTCCTGTGAAGAGTGGCCGAGTGGGAGCTTTGGAATGCTGCCTTGACCGCTCTGGCAGGAGAGCATCCTACCGCATGTCTACCGCATGTGTCAGCCTGGTCAAATAGACATTCAAGGTGTTTCCTCCTGCATTTGTCCACTTTCACCGTGAATAAGATTTAAGTGGAATCCACAGCTGACTTGGGGGGCAACCTGCAGTCAGCACAGGGTGGGCAAAACAATTCATGAATGTAGTGGATGCTTGGGAAAAAAGCTTATCTAAATGAGGGCTAGGCTTTTCCTATCTGAGGGGAAAATGGGGACACACACACTTTCTGATGGTAACTTTCTCTTTTACTTCATCTTTAAAATGCTCTTTGAGTATCCGTTTCCACACAGCCACATTCTTTACATAGAGCTACGTGTCTCTTTTTACATCCATCCATCCATCCATCCCTCTCCTGCATAGCCACATACACTCTCTATACAATTACATCTATTTTCACATGACTACATGTCTTTCTTTTTACGTGCATTTCTCTTCTATGTCTCTTTTCTATATGGCTTCATCTTCCACCCACACAGTGACAGATCTCAGCCACAGCTGTACACCTCATTTGCATAGCTCTCACCATACAGCACTGTACACAGATCCTAGGCACGGCTCCTCAACATGGCAACAGCTCATTCACAGAGCGCACTCTCTCTCTTCTCTCACTCTCTCGCTCTCTCTAACATGCACAGTCTTCTACATCATTCCCTCCCTCTTTACTCACTGTCACTCATTCACTCACTCACACTCGCTCGTTCTTCTTCATCTCTCAAGCCTTCTCTTCCCATCAGCTCTATCCCTCCCTCTGCATGCATGCGTGCGCGCGCGCACACACACACACACACCCTCTCTGCGTAGTTCTCACATAGCTCTACGCAGCCTTCTCTGCACTGCCGCCTCTCACAGTCAAACCCTGGACAATTATATGTTACATTTTCAGGGCCCAACCCACACCCATAATACACGACAAGTCACATAGTTTCTCTAAGCCAGTAATGCTTGTCATGCACGTAGCCTAAATAGTTAGGGTTCCCAGGTGGAAAATGACATTGGAATTCAAGACTTAACAATAATAATAAATTAGCTAGACTTTGAGTGGTAGGGAGTATGTGCAGAAAGTCCCATTTCTGTAGAGAGTTATGTCTACTAAAGTTACCTCAAGTTCTGACCTTGAATCAGTAAAACACCTGGGGAAATGACCTCATGTATTTGTCTCTGGGGCAACCAGTCTGCTCTGAATATGTTCTGAAGTCTAAAATTATCTGTCTCTAAAAGTCTGTCTTTGTGACTGAGAATTCAATTATGTTAGTCTGAATTTTGAAAAATAGCCCAGTCATCAGAATTGTACAATTAAGCAGAAATCATCTTCCTGACCATCCACAGCTATATGTGTGCACAATAGATGGAATATTTACATGAAATGAACATACAAGCAGTGGGAAATGCCCATAGCAGTTATTAGGGAAGAAATCAGTTGGCCACATGAGAGAACTTACAGACAGGAGCAACTGGTTATTGAGAGCCAGTGACCCCCACAGGTTTGCCAAATGGGACTGCCCTACAGGGCAGTTATACATCTGGTGGGTCCGCTTGTTAAATACTAGTCGGCACCTGCTGCTTACTCCCATGGCAACTCTCCTCACGGCACCATGACAGGTTGTGGACTACCTGTATCAGAACCATATGTGTAGCCTTTCACATTGACTCCTGCTTAGCAGCATGCATCTGCACTTGCTCCCTGTGTTTCCACAGCTTCATGGCTATTTTACAAGTAATATTCCCATGTAGAGCTGTACAGAATTCTCTGTCCATGTCTTTTGAAGTACATCTTGATTTGCTTTCAAGTTTTGGTAGTTTCAATAAAATAAACTTATAAACACTGATGTGAATGTTTTAGAGTTGACTTTAACTTTT
The DNA here is from genome assembly GCF_982192425.1 of Myodes glareolus. Lineage (NCBI taxonomy): Eukaryota > Metazoa > Chordata > Mammalia > Rodentia > Cricetidae > Myodes > Myodes glareolus. Next base: position 113,552,239 of record NC_142030.1, read on the forward strand.
CAGTTTCTCTGAAAATGCACTGAAGGTCATGTGATAAGCTCAATTCTATAAGCCACTAAACTATTCCAAAGTGTCTGTGTGCACACCAGTCATGTGTGAGCGTTCCCATTGCTCCACATCCTTGCTAGTACTTGATGACGTCAGTGTGGAGTGTGGTCTCCATAGTAAGTATAGAATGCATTCCACTTTTGTCTTAGTTTTTGATTGTCCAGTGATACATGCAGTTACACATCTTTTTATATACTAATATGCTATCTTTGGCAAAGTAAACTTGTATTTCTGCTAATATTTTTGTTGGGTTGTTTTTCTCTCTTTTTCATTTTTATTAGATTTATTGTGTGTGTGAGAGCACACATGTATGCTCATGCCACACTGTGTATGTGGAAGCCAGAGGATAACTTGTGGGGGTTGCAAGGATGTGCCAGGGACCAAAGTCAGCTATAGGTCATAGCAAGTGCATTACCCACGTGCCAGCCTGTGAACTGTTTTCTTCCTGATGAGCACCAGCAATTCTTTGTATGTTATTTGGGTACCAGTCTGTCAGACACATATTTTGCAGATGTTTTTCCCAGAAACAGAAATGTAGAGATACCACAGGACTTAAAGGCGTTCTCTCTCTCTCTCCCTTCCTCTCCCTCTCCTATTCCCTCTCCCTCTCCCTCTTCCCCTCCCCCTCCCTCTCCCTCTCCCTCTCCCTCTCCCCTTATCTCAGGAAATGTAAGCAGCCTCCACCAGGACCACCTTACACATGCAGCATTTTGCCAAAAATGAGATTCCTCAAAGGTTGCCAAGGCCTTGGCCCAGAGCTGGCATAGTTCACTTGGTAGAGGACATGACTACTTGGGACTTCTTCCTGCAGGGACAGCCAGACACTGTCAGGGCCAGAGCTAGAACTTACCCTTAATGACTCAAAGGGAAGAGGAACAGGAAGCCTGTGGGAACTTCCCCTTCAAGTTTTTTCCACCTTATTATTGACACACTTGGCTGGTGTGTGTCTTAAAAGACCAAGTGTGCAAACCATCGAGCACTGACTTCCAGAAGGGCTGTGGGGCTCGCAGGTGTTTCTTTTCTAGGAGTCAAAGGCAGATCTTGGCAGGGCCTCGGTGGGACCAAATGGTCTGAGACTATTCCTGTCACCTGTGTCTCACAAGATGGATAATCATTCTGTCAGTGAGAGGGGTGTTCTGCCCTCAGAGGACTCTTCCTGGGGTCTCCAGGATATTCCTTCTGCTCCGCCCACCTTGGGCGGGTTGTTTCATGTCACTGGAGTCACATTTTCTCCAGAGCTCAGCTGTGGTACAAGTGTGTGATAGAAGTGTGTTGGAAAACATGCAGGAAGGTTTCTCCAGACCTCTTTAAAAAGAAACTACTGCACCCAGCTTGTTCTATTGCAGCTACCCCCAAATCACTCTTCCCACCTACTACAAAGAGGAGCTGCGAGTTGACCCCAGAAAAGAATGGTAATGATTCTTGACTTGAAATGTTTGGAGATGGGAGTGGTGGTTCACACCTTTAATCCCAGCATCTGTGAGGCCGAAACAGGTGAATCTTTGTAAGTTTGAGGCAGTCCGGTCTACGTAGTAAGTTCCAAGACAGCTAAGGTACATAGTGATACTTTGTCTCAAAAATCAATCAATCAATCATCAATCAGAACAATCAATAAATAAAACAAAGTAAAATAAAAATATAGATCTGAGAAGACAACCACATTCCAATGGAAGGTCACACATCTACAAATATTTGGTGACCTTGGTGGAGGAAAAATGGATATGAATATAATCAAAACATCCAAAAACTAATAAAAAAAACTAATAAAATGAAGACTAAGCCCCTTTTATCAATGAACAGAACCAATGTATTTCTATTACCTGTTGGGGGGGAAAGCCCAGGGTAGCCTGAAGGACTTGAGCAGGCCCATATGGCAAACATGGCACAGACAGGTTCTGTCTTTTAACCTGCTCCCCCTTGCTAAAAGTCATTAGATTGCATCCCTAAAGCTAGTCCCCAGGGCCCATTCCCCTGGTGGGCCACTCACCCATTCCTGAGACAAAACAGCAAGGGACAGCCAACAAAATTCATTATTTGGCTAAAATATCCAATCAGGATTTACCAGCTCATCCTAATACATCCCCTCTTTTCTTAAAAGCCCATTCCTGCAAATTTTTTTTTCTTTGCTGTTGGCTGCTGTTGCTGCTGCTGCTGCTGCTGCTGCTGGTGCCGCCGCCACTGCAACCCCCACCCAGCCCCAGCCCCTCTGGGGTAAAATCTTTGTATTGGGAACCTGGTGTCTGAGCATGTCCTGTACCAACTCCAATGGAGCCAACCTTCCTTACACGGCCTGAACACACACCTCACAAGAGCCCAGGCCACTCAGATGCATGGCATTCCTGACAGTTGACAGTCATTCAGTCAAAAGCACAAACTTGCTCAGTTGTGGGCCGCATACTTGGGAGGAGAGGGAGTTTAATAACAAATTGTGCCATGCAGTGAGACTGCCTCAAAAAAAAAGGGCCCAAGCCAACACCTGCAAACATCAGAGACTGGGCCTGAGCTTGGGTGTGGACCCTGCTACCTTTGGGCAAATATTTGAATACCTTCACTCTTGACTGGAAAGTGGAAATGATTATAGGAAAGCCAGACATCACCACACAGTGCACTGTGAGGAAAATTAGTTCATGGGACTTCTAGATCTAAGAGGAGGAAAACCCTTCGTGGTTTAGGGTCCCTGAGATGTCCTTACCACCACACTAAAATTGCATCCACAGGACAACACAGGAAGGAATTAGACTTGATGACAAAACTTCCTTCTTAGGTGTAGCATGTGAGAAAATATTGACACATCATACATTCATAAGGGACTTGTGTGCAGAATATGTAAAGTGCCCTCAAAAAATTAAAAATTATTTAGATTTTTTTAAAAAGCCTGCATTTTCTAGGCATGATGGTACACACATGTAATACAGCACTCAGGAGGCAGAGGCAGTAGCTCAAAGTTCAAAGCCAACCTGGGCAAAAAAAGGGAAGAGGGGAGAGAAGAAAGGAAAGAAATGGGGAGGAAAGGGAAGGAAAGCTAAACCAAAGTAGAAATGGGCAAAAGATCTGAACATGTCAGCACAGAAGGCATCCAAGTCAATAGACAGATGGTAGTGTCAGTCACTGGGACACGAGAATTAAAACCACGGTCAGTTGTGCCAGGGCAGACTTGACCACACAAAGTATTGCTCGGGATGTGGAACAATTAGAACCTGTTTATTTCATGTGGGAGTGTAAGATGCTGTGTGCACTTTGGAAGTTCAGCAGTTTCTTAAGTTGAATGTGTGCTTCCCATGATCCAGTCACTCTAGTCTTAGGTGAGTTTACATAAGTAATGTGGAAATAGTGTGTACACAGGGAATGTCCACATCACTCTATCTGTGCTGGGCAGAGTAATATGGAAATAGTGTGTACACGGGGAATGTCCACATCACTATCTGTGTTGGACACAGTAATGTGGAAATAGTGTGTACACAAGGAATGTCCACATCAGTCTGTGTTGGACAGAGTAATGTGGAAATAGTGTGTACACAGGGAATGTTCACATCACTCTATCTGTGTTGGGCAGACAGCAGGAACAATTTAACTTTCCATTTGGAGGCAAAACTGATATTCTGAATAATGGGTTACTACCTGGCAATGGTGAGGAATGAGCTGGACAACCCACAGAGGCCTGAGTGAATCTCAAAGGAGTTTGGCTGTGAGAAAGAGGCTCACAAGTGTGGTGGAGCACACGGTTGGGAGGACAGTGAGTTCAGAACAAACTGCTCCACGTAGTTAGATTCCTGGAAGCACACTGGAGGGCAGTGAAGGAGAACAGCATCAGCACATCAGAAGAGGCTCACGAGCCAGCAAGAAGGGAAGGCAGACGGGCATCTCCTTCCCTCTTTATGCCCATGCTGCCCCAGAGGTGCTGTCCACTCTGGGGAGTGTCTTCCCCACTCTGGTGATCCTGCCTGGAAATGCCCTCACAGACCCACCCACAGGCATCTCCCCATCGAGTTGACAATCAGCAGTAACTATCACACCACCCTATAAACTACTATCACACCACCCTATAAACTTACCAAAATGTGTGGGAACCATCTATGCGAGTGGGTGTGTTAACTCCAGGCCCAGGAACTCGGTGACCACACCACACTGAGGAAGTGAGGCACCACTCCCACCGAGGCTCCAGCATCAAGGGGCAGTGGCCCAGCAATCTGACTAATCAGTGTGTCCGTCAGTGTGTCTGTGAATGGACCAACAGAAGGAGCTCCTGACTCCTGGGGCTTCTAATCAGCTTGTTCTCACTGACACGGGCTTCTGCGCAGGTCCTCAGCTCCCGGAGCAACACTGTGACGTTGCAGCCCCTGTGTCCTGACTCTGGTCTCTGGCTTCTCTCTAACTGAGTCTGTCTGTCTGTCTGACCAGTGCGCTGACCTCTTGTGTCCTTGTCAGCTGTCTGCTCTGCCTCCAGCACAGCCTCTGTCAACTGCTGCAGCCTTTTTATCTTCCCTTAGCCATTGCATAACTGGTATGTTTACATATAGATTTTTATACAATTACGGTGACATGTGTTCTCTGTGACTGTATAGTAATTAGGACTGGAATACAGGACCCTGTATCTGACAGCTACCAAGGGAGACCAGGACTCCTTACAAAAGACAGCCGACGCTGGAAAGATGCAACCATGTCTGTTTCTAAGATAGCATGCTCACCACGTTGTTCCTGTGTTTGTCTCCTTCATCTGCTTCTCTGGTGCCTCACCCGGAAGGCTTTGGGCCCAAGACTATCAGGTAGTGCACTCCAGCCACAGAAGCTCCTTTCCCTCCCTTTCTGAAGCTGCCCAAGAACCTAATTTCCTTTGCTGCAGGTTTGGTTTTGTTTCATCATGAGCTGGGGGATTTGGAAAACTGGGAAATGTCTTCAAAAGAAGAGAAGCCAGGTTTCTGGTGAGTGTTCGGCAAACTTTCCTTCTGTGGCAATGCATGAGAGAATGAAATGAGGCACCTTCTACTCCTGGCTCCCTTGTGATTGTGTGTGCGTGCACGTGCATGTGTGCGTGCGTGCACGTGCATGTGTGTGTGCGTGCATGTATTCGTGCATGTGTGTGTGCATGTGCGTGCGTGCATGTATTTGTGTGTGTGTGTGTGCGTGTGTGCATGCATCTATGTATGTTCACATGATTGTGAAGGTCAGAGGTTAATGTTGAAACAAATAAAAAATAACAAAATGATTTATTTTTTTGTTGTGGGTGGTGTGTGTGTGTAGGATGTACACATGTGAGTGTGGACATATCTATGCTGCAGTGCATCTGAGGAGGTCAGACAGCAGCTTTCCAAGTGTTTTATGTCCATTCACGTGGGTGCCAAGAATTTCTATGAGTTTGTCTAAGAGAAATCTAACTAAGCTTTCTTGCCGACATTCCACCTTAGCTTTTCATTAAAAAGTGCTTTTAGAAACTGAATAATACCACATTTTATTTACTTATGCTTGGGGGACATCTAGGTTATTTTCAGTTTCTAAATATTATGAATAAAACTACTATGAACATAGTCGAGCAAATGTCCTTGAGGTATGGTTGAGCGTTCTTTGGGTATATGCCCAAGAGTAGTATTGCTGGGTCTTGAGGTAGATTGATTCCCAATTTTCTGAGGAACTGCCACATTCCAAAGTGGCTGTATAAGTTTGTACTCCCACCAGCAATGGGGAAGTGTTCCCCATACTCCACATCCTCTCCAGCATGAGCTGTCACTTGTGTTTTTGATCTCGGCCTTTCTGACAGATGTGAGATGGAATCTCAGAGTCATTTGATTTGCATTTCCCTGATGGCTGAAGATGTTATCATGAAATTTGCAGGCAAATGAATAGAATTAGAAAAGATCATCCTGAGTGAGGTAACCAGGACCCAGAAACACAAACACAAACAAGGATATAGTAGCTGTAAAGGATGACCAGTCTACAGTCCACAGACCCAGAGAAGCTAAGTAACAAGGAAGGTTCAAGGAGGGGGTACATGAATCTCACTGTGAAGAGAAATAGAATAGACACTGTCCATGAAGAGGGGGAGGAATCTGGATGGGGTGAGGGGGTGGGGTGGAACAGTTGGGAGGAAGAGAGATTGTAGGGAGGGAAAACTGGAACCTGGGGGCATCTCTGGGACGAGCTAGAAACCTAGTGCAGTGGAAACTCCCAGGAATCTATGAAGCTGACCTTAGCTAAGACTCCTAGCAATGGGGGATATGGAGCCTGAACCAGCCATCTCCTGTAACCAGGAAAGACTTCCAGTGGAGAGATTGGGACACAACCCAGCCACTGAACCTTCAACCTACAACCTGTCCTGCCTACAAGATGAGCTGGGGTAAAGATGGCATGGAAATTGTGGGAATGGCCAACCAGTGACTGCTCAACTCGAGTCTCATACTATGAGAGGGAGCTCATCCTGAGGGCTGGGACCCAGAGACCTCAGATAGAACCAAACAGGACTGACAATAAAAAGGTCAATGAAATGATTCCTAGTGATATTCTGTTATACCCGCATATTGTTGCCTAGCCCAACTGTCCTCAGAGAGACTTCATCCAGCAACTGGTAGGAACAGATGCTGTGGCCCACAGCCAAACATTAGGGGAATCCTGCAGAAGAGAGCGAGGAAGGATTGTAGGATCCAGAGGGGTCACGGACACAAAAAAACCCCACAGAATCAACTAACCAGGGCTCATAGGGGCTCATAGAGACAGAACCGATGACCAGGGAGCCTGATGGGACTGACCTAGGCCCTCTACATATGTGTTACATATGTGTACATTGGTCTTCTTGTGGAACACCTAACAGTGGGAGCGGGGACTGTCTCTGACTCTGCGGTCTGCTTTTGGTACCCTTTCCTCCTATCAGGTTACCACGTCCAGCCTCAATAGGAGAGGAGGTGCCTAGTCTCACTGCAAATTAATATACCATGACTGGGCTCATATCCATTTTCTGAAGCAAAGTGAAGAAGGAGGAGTGCATGGCAGGGGTGAGGGGAAGTGTGGGGGAGGAGCTGGGAGGAGAAGAGGGTGGGGAAAACCAGGATGTAAAATACATACATATATACATCATACATACATACATACATACATACATACCAAAAATGTTTTATGGATGTGGTGGTTTGAAAGAAAATGACCCCCAAAGGAGTGGCACTCTTAGGAAGTGCGGCCTTGTTGGAGTAGGTGTGACCTTGTTGGAAGAAGTGTGTCACTGTGTGGGTGGGCTTTGAGGTCTCATATATGCTCAAGCCACACCCAGTGTTTCAGATCACTTCCTGTAGTCTGCAAGTCAAGATGTAGGACACTCAGCTACTTCTCCAGCACCATGTCTGCCTGCATGCCACCATGTCGCACTATCATGGTAATGAATTTAATCCTCTGAAAATGAAAGCCACCCCAATGAAATGTTTTTCCCTTTCTAAGAGTTGCCACAGCCGTGGTGTCTCTTCACAGCAATAGAAACCCGAACTAAGACAATGTGTGTGGGGGTATTTTGCTTGTGTGCAGTCTGTGCACTCTATCCATGCAACACCTATGGATGTCAGAAGATTGCAGATGGTTGTGAGCTGCCCGGAAGGTGCTGGAAATCAGATCCTGGTCTTCTGGAGGAGTAGACTGTGCTCTCCCTGCTGAGCGCCTCTCTAGCCTCTCAGCTCGTTTCGTTTGGGACAGACTCTCTCAGTGACTCTGGGGCTCAGCAGTGTGTCAGAACTAGCTAGCCACAGAGCATCTGGGATCCTCCTGCCCCTACCGCTCCAGCACTCCGGCTACAGGTGTGCGAGGCTCTGCCCTGATTTTATGTGAGCTGAGAATCAAAATCCAGGACCTTGTGCTTCCATGACAGCGTTTTCCCAGTTGAACCAACCCCATTTGGGCTCTTTCTCTTATCAAGAAGAGTGATGTGTGGGCAGCAGAAGTGGCTCGGTGTCTAAGAGTGTACTACATGACCTGGTGTGGTGACTTAAGCCTTTAATCCCAGCACTAGGGAGGCATCCAGGTGGGTCTCTGTGAGTTCCAGGCCAGCGCGGGCTATACAGTGAGAACCTGTCTTTAAAAAGTTGTGTGCACCGCTCTTTGGAGAACCGGCGTTCAGCTCTTAACACCGACATCAGTAAGCTCGCAGCCACCTGTAACTCAGCTTCAGGAGAGCCAATGCCTCTGGGCGCTATGGACCCTGACACTCATGTACACAGACCCCGCCCCCCATACATAATTTAAAATCATAAAATAAATCTTTAAAACGGAAATGGTTGCCAAGACGTGGTGGCACATACCTTTAATTCCAGCACTCAGGAAGCAGAGGATCTCCGAGTTCAAGGCCAACCTGGTCTACAGAGTGAGTTCCAAGACAGCCAGGGCTACTCAGAGAAACCCTGTCTTGAAAAATGAAATTAAATTTAAAAATAATTTTTAAAAAATGAAATCGTGTTCATTCCTAGTGGATGCTGAGGACCACAGCTCTTGTAAGAGGAAATTATGGGATCTACAGGAGATCCGTGAATCACCTTCTCTTCCTTAAGGCAGAAAAAGGACCTCCAAAGCGCTTAGCTTCCCCTTGACCCAGGGTAAGAAGAGCAGGAAGGACTTTCTGAAAAGAAAAACAGATGACTTCTTTATTTACTTTAAATGAAACACATAAAACATGGCGTGCTCATAGCAATATTTTCAATACAGTTAAATATTAAAGTGCTAAAATTCTCTCTCCTGGGGATAAACCACCCCCTGTTGATGTGTGGGTCTCCTACTGTTCCAAACGGTTCCCCCACAGGCCTGGGAGCTTATTCCTTGCATATGGTGGAGGGCTTAGTCCTCTTATTTTTGAGAAAGGGTATTTCCCTTTCCTAAGGTATAACATTAATATAGTAGGGTATGCATGGTTGTCTTAGCCTCCCTTCCACAGCTGGGGTTACAGCGTACATCACCATGCTTGGTTCCTGCGGTGATGGGGAGGCCAGGGCGTGGTGCATGTGAGGCGAACCCCGTACTAGTGAGGTCGTCCCAGGCCCTGGAGACACTTTGTAGGGGAGTCCACTGTGTGACAAAGAGTGCTCCTGGAGAACGATTTCTTTTTTAACTTTCTCTATACTTTGTCGTGCTTTAATGGTACACATGTTACTTTTTAAATGAATTATGGTAAAATAAATCTAACTCAACATTTGACCTTGACCATTGGGAGTGTAGTTTAATTCACACTGCTGTCCGCTGACTGGCATACTCCAGTTCTCTGACCTTGCAACTCTGCATACTTCCCCCAACCTTTCCCTCCTTATTTGCTTCTTTGTTTGTTTGTTTTCTTGAAACAGAATCACACTGTGTAGACCAGACTGGCCTCAAACTCAGAGATCTACCTGTCTCAGCCTCCTGAGTACAGGGATTAAAGGGTGTGCCACCATGCCTGGGCAATTTCATTTTTTAAATTATCTTATTTATTATTAATGTGGAGGGTGTACCACACATCACAATGCACTTGTAGAGGTCAGAGGGCAGCCTCAGGAGTCTGCTATCTTTCCAGCACAGGCAGGAGCTGAGTCAGTTTGCCAGACTTGCGTGGCAGCCCCTTCATCCTCGCAGGCATCTTGCTAGCCCCACCGTGTGTCTGCTATGTCTGAATTTCACCTCTCAGGATACTTTGAGCTAGTAGAATCATACAGAATTTGTGATGCTAGCTTATTCTATTTAGCAAAGTGAAATATCCCCAGGGTGCGTTTATGTTGTGATGTGTCAGGAGTTCTCTTCTGAAACTGAGTTGTACTCTATTACATGTGTCTCTCAGAGTTTGCTTTCGAGTTCATCCGTGGATGGATATTTGAGTTGTTTCTGCCTTTTGACTTGCAGTAAAACATTGTTGTGAATGTTGAACTGTAAATACCCTTTCCAAGCTCCTCACATAGTTTGGGGTGCCTATCCAAGGAGGTGGCATTGCTCTACCTACAATAACTGTTCTCCATCTTCTGAGTTGCCCAACTCCTCCATACTTACCGTTTACCTTTCCACCAGCAGTTCATAAGGGTTCCATTTCTTCACATCTTTGCCAACTCTTATTCTTTATCACTCTTTGTTCTTTCAGTAATGACCATCTTCATGAAAATACATTGTGCTTAGAGGTACATTTCCCTGGGGTCAGTGCTGTCAGACATATTTCCATAGGCTCATGACTATTTAAATAGCTTTGGAGAAATCTCTGTTCAAGTTATTACTCATCTTTAAATTACCCTCTTTTGTTTTTATTCTTCAGCTCTGAGTACATGTTACACTTAAAATGATTTTATTTCGTGAAGGAAGGAGACAAAGCACAGAGAAAGCCAATCAAGGGGGACGCTGTGGCCGTAAACTCCAAAAGCTTCAGCACTAAAAGTAAAAGATTCAATCATCAGAAGTTCTAAGCAGTTCCTATGTATGTCAGGGTAGACCAGCCACACTAACAGAGAGCCCCCAGAGCTTAGCGAATTCAAATCAGGTATTGCTCTCTTCAAGTCCAGCCTGGAGGATGGGTCGGGCTACGGGAGAACAACAGGACTCAGGGACCACCCTGGAACCTCAGTGTGTACCCTCTCAGAGGTTCATCGAAGAGGATAAAGAAAGGATTGCACAAGGATAATTTTTGTGACTCAGTCAGTCCAATGCCAGCCAGCTCCTGTGTCCTGAAGAAAGAGCAATGGTATCGTTTCCCGCACACCCCTTGGGTCACTAAGTCATTCATTCTTCTTCTCATACACAGGCACACTCACTCAGTCACCACATCTGGGATCCCTACATTACAGTCTTTTCCGCTGGGGACCACAGGCTGATCCTGTTGTCCTAGCAACCAGTGCACCACAGGAATGTGTTGCCCATCTTCCACCCATACACCTAATGTCAAGGGGGCAGAGACCAGCACCTTCCCATGTGACAGGCCCTGGCGTGTACCGTGTCCTGGACAGTGAGACAGAAATTGCTAGAGTCAGAGACAGAGCTCTGGCAGCCCCAACAAGATAAGCTTGGCTTCCGGTCCCCAAATCACTCATTAAAGAGACGAGGAAGACTGGGAAGTGGAGAAAGGAGGTGTAGTCATGTAGGAAGAGACGTGCATAAGACGTGACCCTCCGAATAGGCTTCCAGGGTGTGGCATGAGCTCTGTTTTATTTTATTTTCATTAAAAATAGATTCTTCTGCCTGCCTATCTGACTTCCTTCCTTCCTTTTTCCCTTCCTTCCTTCCTTTTTGACCAGTCATGTTCGGTTCTACCCTAGGTCTCTGGGCTATCCAGTCTTTAATTCCTGGCCATCTAGGCAGTGAAGGGCATGGGCTCCCTCTTGTGGTGTAGGCCTCAAGTTATATGAAACCTTTGTTGGCCATGCACACAAGTTTTGTGCCACCATCCCCTGCCCCCCCCCCCCCACCTTGCAGGCAGGACAGACTGTAGGGAGATTGTAGGGAGAGGGTTTTGTGCTGTGTGGGTGTCCAGGCTTCCCTTTCAGTAGCCTGCAGATTAGCTTCCTGCACCAAAGAGATCAGAACATAAGGTGAAAGCCCCATGCTGTCACTTGTGGTTTTGATCTTAGCCATTCTGACAGGTGTAAGATGGTATCTCAGAGTCATTTGATTTGCATTTTCCTGATACTAAAGATGCTGAACATTTCCTTAAGTGTTTCTCAGTCATATACAATCCCTCTATTGAGAATTTTATGTTTAGTTCTGTATCCATTTTTAATTGGGTTATTTGGTTTGTTGATGTCCAGTTTCTTGAGATCTTTTATATATTTTGGATATTATCCCTCTGTTGAATGTATAATTAGTAAAAAAAAATCTTTTTCCATTCTGTAGGCTGCCTCTTTGTTTTTTTGATGGTGTCTTTTGCTTTACAGAAGCTTTTCGGTTTCATGAGGTCCCATTTGTTAACTGTTGACCTTGGTGCCTGTGCTGCCAGTGTTCTGTTCAGGAAGTTGTCTCCTGTGCCAGTTCTTTCAAGGCTGTTCTCCACTTTCTCTTCTATCAGGTCAGTGTGACTGGATTTATATTAAGATCTTTGATCCACTTGGACTTGAGTTTTGTGCAAGGTGACATAGGGACCTATTTGCATTTTTCTAGATGCAGACAATCAGTTTAAACATCCTCGTCATTGAAACTGCTTTTATTTTCCAGCGTGTACTTCTGGTTTCTTTATAAAAAAATCAAGTGTCCAAAGGATGTGGATTTTTTTTGGTCTCCTTTGATCAACATTTCTGTTTTTATGCCAATACTGTTTTATGTCATAATGTGACTTTTGTGACTCTAGCTCTGTAATATAGTGATGTAACATAATGGTGCAATAATAAGATGGTGATGCCTCTGGAAGTTCTTTTATTGTTCAGGATTGTTTTAGCTATCCTGCTTTTTTTATTCATATGAAG